>NC_083741.1:7498039-8139289 GCF_033458585.1 Syngnathus typhle | reverse complement strand
CCCATGGTGAAATCTGTGCAAGCTTTCATAGGTCAAACTTTAAGACAAAAATATGTATTTTTTAAAAATTGATCTGATGTGCTGGAAACAATAGACACATTCACTAACTCAAGGTGTTCTTAACCCTGCACAAATCAGATCAAGATACGACAAAACAGCATTTCAATGCATTTAAATAATCTGTCAAAAGAGCTGAAATAATTTGTTGCAAAATTTGGTAAAAAAAAAAAAAAAAAGCCCTTTCTTAGTTCTTTTAAAATGATCATTGAAACCATTGCGTAAGTGTGTGGCGTCTTTGAAGTGTGAGTGGTCTGTCATTTTTATTATCCGGTGCATAAGTAATCTTGATTTTTGTAAGATTTCAAAATGTATTGTACTGTGATATTATAAAGACATGCAAGCAATGCTCCCCTCTAGTGGTTATACTAGGGACCATCTCCAAATATCTGCCCTCACTTTTGGAAACAAATTTTGGTAGCAGTACAGTAAGTATAACAGCCAACGATGTTGACTCTTTTTTAAAGCTATGCCGAGCATTACATCGAATGTCATTGAAGCACATGACAGCTTAGTTTACTATGAATGGTTTAACGCGATAAGTTTGTATACTTTGGAAAGCCATCGTGTTGCTTTGAAAGTGACACGTGTCAATTTACTTTTCATTAAACATGAATAATTTACTTTTCATTAAACATGAACAATTTTGTAAAATGAGTGTAAAAAATAACTTGAAACAAGATAAATTAGACTGATTTTCAATTAAATGTACAGAAACTCTGATGGGCTTTGCTTATACCACCTAAAATGAAAGTTATTTTATATTTATTTGTTGAGGGAATGAAAGCAGACGGCAAGTTGGCATGGATTCATGCTAAGACCACAAATCAGCCTTGGGTTGACTTAAAACTTTTATTCAAACTGAAAACTTTTGCATTTCATTGTCGGTCCTGACTGAACAAACACAAATCACAAAGCAGAGCAGCATTGATCCTACCCAAATATTCACATCCTAACTTAATAGAATCAAATGGAAAAAAGTTACAGTAGTCAAGAAAATGCATGGTATTCAATTTAAAAAAATACTTCCCTCAGCTCTGGGCAGTATTACAACAAAGACAGCATCCTACAAGCAAGCGGTATGTTTGAGGTTTTGTCACACATACAACGATTTTAGCAAATAATATGAATTCCGCTGTAACCCATGGAAAACCAAAACCATGGGTAGTGTGAGGCAAATATTAATATCTGATATCTAACAGTCAAAAGTCAATGAAGAGCAACAAGAGTTACCTTCAAGAAAAAGACTGAAAGTACAATTCATGGGAAAGGGGAAATAGTGACCAGGCTAACATAATAAGAACTAGCATTTTTCACTTCAGCCTGATGCTTTTTTTTTTTTTTTTAAATACAAAGCAAATGGAGATGGGGGGAGGGGGGGGAGAGAAAATGCCATAATCCTTACTATAGATTTGAACATAAATATTAGTTGCTGCCCTGTGTGGAAAGTAAAGCCGCTAATGTGAGGATGGCAAAGGCAAATTATTTTCCCTGGCCTGGTTCAAAAAAGTGCATAACAAAACTTGCCGCTGTTGATGCGATTCGAACTGGCATCGAGTGCACAAGGCTGTGGTCCACAAACCAAAGTGTCATTCTTCAGTGCTCCATCCAGTAGACGCCAATGTGTCATTACAGCAGGCCCCCCAAATCACAAGTCGGTCCGCATCTCCCGCACAGTCGTACTAAAAAGGGTAGCTGAGCGCGGGGGGGAAGCCCTGACTCCGAGGCTGCTCATCCAGCAACAACAAATCCTCCACATCCCTCCCTTTATACCGCCGTCTGGCAATCTTTACTGTCACTTTTCTGCCTTGAAAGACTTTCAGCGCCTCTTTGGAAGCCATGGCTCGGGCGGCGGGTTCATCACGCCCGTAGCCCGTGCCCATGTAGACGGTCCGACAGCGAATCTCGCACACGTGCCCTTCCTTCTGCGTGCGAGCTGTGGGCAGGCCGACAATGTCCTTCAGCGGCACAAAGACGCACGTCAAGGTCTCCTTACATGACTCCACACAGCTACAAAGTATTTCAAAATGGTCAAGGTTGGGGCCGAACCCCCCCGCCGAAACCAACTTCCAGGCCACAGCCTTGTAAAGGCGGTTGAAGAAAGGCTGGTGCTCCGCCGGTGCCTGCGAGGACGGCCCCGATTTCTGACTCATAGATTGTGCTGATGTTTTCCCGGCCAGTCGACCGTCGGGCTCATTAAAAGCGTATCTGGCTCGTTTGGCACAGCTTTCGTCGGGCGCTCCTTCACGAGATGAGCAAGAAAAGAGAAGAACAACATTTAATGAGTTAACAGACTGCAGCTTCAAGTGTGGGCGTGTAAATATGGAAACGCTCCATGAAGAGAAAGGATGAAAACATCACAGTATGTCCCATTTTACAGACAAGCTGCAATAGTACCACCAGACTTTTTGTTTTTGCTAATGTGGCTGTGAATTAAAAGACACAAGGTTGGTTTTGTTTCACAGTACACCCTTTATTCAATTCTACAAATAGAATTTGTGGATTTTATGGGTAATACTGCCTGTGTGGCCGACATGCAGACTGGAAACGAGCCATCTGTGTTTTTGCTCCTGTAGTTTTATAAAACGGGTTCAAATGGGTCTTTAGTTGGCGACCCCCATGTAATATGTGTCCTCCCAACGGTGAGTCTTAAAAATGTAATGTAGCAAACATGACATTGCCTCATGTCTGAAAACTGCAATCATTACCGAAATTTAAGCTGACATCTACTTATGCTCACTTCTACCTCTGAAAATATTAAAATGATTGCCCAAATACAGGGCTCGAAGCTTATTTTTTGCCCAAGTTGCCCTCGGGCAAGTTGGAGAAAATTTTACTTGCCCGAAACAAAATTTTACTTGCCCGAATTTTTTTGGAGTGGATTTTTACTTGCCCGACACATTTTTGCAATAAAAAAGACAACACTATAAGTTTTGCCTTCATATGCCTTCGTATCCGCCAACCGGAAACAAGCTCTGCTGGTGCGCAGGCGCAGAAGAGCCAGGGACGGGTGAGAGAGCATGCATTTAATTACGAAGCGCTTTGCCGTTATCAATGTATTGCAGACTTACACGAGAAACTAACCGCTCCCTAGAAAACAAAATGTCGGACCAGAAGCGGCAGAAGTTGCGAGAAATTATGCACAAAATCGTCTTTTTACAGCTTGAAAACATGGTATTATGGCAGGGCAAGTTCGGGCAAGTGAGGAAAAAATTCTACTTGCCCGTCTGCCATCGCTACTTGCCCCGGGCAATCGGGCAATCGTTAGTTTCGAGCCCTGAAATACTTTTGATTTTATGGACAATCAACATTTTTCCTACTACAGAAGCTGATATCCTTTGACTTAATCACTGCAATTGATAGCTATAGACATCAAATATCCATTTTAACTGGGCTGGCAGTGACGTTCATAAAGAAAACCGCCCATAAAACACGAAACGTTGGTGCAATTGTTCTGATGTGATGTAGGAATAACTAGAGACCACACCCATTTTGGGTCTTATTAAGGGAGACTGTCCTGTGTGTCAGTCTACTAGTGTTCTCAGCTCTCATTATATACAAATACTAAGTACATAGCAGCCTATTTTATACGACTCCGTCCGTGGGGGCGGTTTTGAGTAGACATACTACATCATTATATTTTAGTTAAGAGAGGATTGACTTGCCCGTGTGTTATACTCTTGTCACTGTTTCCCAAAAGAATTTAACTCACAACTTTTTGCACTTCTCCGACAATTAAGCATGTTAAAACATCACATTGACTTAAACAAAAAAAAGGATTTATGTGGTTGCTGGCTTCCCTAGAATTATCAGAGCCAGATTTTGTTGTAATGTGTTTACTTGTCTTCCTCTAACAAAAAGTCCATCACTTCAAATTTCATCTCGTACGTATGAAGTATTCAATGGTTAGCTACAAAAGTGTTCTTTTTGTGAATGTCCATCTCCACTGTCAAAATTATACAGAATACTAACTGTAAAATAAAACTACAGCACTTTCTAGCTCACACCACACTCAATATCTGCAAAAAAAGTCTTTGTCTTACCAAATGGCGCACTGAACTTTTCCTTGCGTGTAGTATGAACTGGACGATCTGGAACAGTTATTCCTTCAGCCATATCTTTACTCTTGAGCATGACAGCTTCTGGATAGCTTAGAAATGGGAAGGAAGATATTTTTCATCCTATTTACAATCCAGTTTGTCAATGTGCTCCGCTGTTGTTGAGTGTCCTACCTACCTGCAGCCGAGGAAAACATGGTTCGCCCAAACCATGGAGAGAGACAGCAGACTGTCCAGACTACTGTTGGAGACACCTGGTTTCACTGTAGGGTATGCGTCCATGTTTTTTAGGATGAACTCTCTGCGGGCAAACCACTGTTTGTTGTTTTCGCAGTAGCCCCTCAAAGTGTCGACCCACTCGGCCACCTCCCGGTTCTGGGCCAGGTACTCCGAAACTATGTCGTCCGTCGTCACCTTCGCCATGCCTGCGATTTAACAAAGCACTATGGGGTAAACATGGGAAGAGATTCCTTAAAACCGAGGCGGAGGAAACGTATATGTTCTTGTCATCAAATACGATCGTTTTGTTGCTTACGTACCTTTTAAATGATTAATTCGTTGATGTATTTGAGACAACTTCTGGACTCATATAAACTGATAACGTTACACAATGATGACAAGCGGAGTATTATGAGCAGTGCTTATTAACGATAGTGACATTAATCACGACCTATACACGTCTAGTAACATTAAGACTTTGGTAACATCATCTTTCAACTTATTATATCGAATTACCAAGCTTTATCTGCTGCGAGTTGTTGCTAGTAGCTACTGCATGACCGACTGATGACGTACGACAGGAAGCTTCCGTTTACCGTAAAGAACTACAATTCCCATAGACTCTAGAATAAACAACTGGTTGATGCATAGCTTCCGTATGTTTAATCGATTTGATGAAGCATTTGTGGCATAAAGTGACATTTTGTCGAACTTAAAACATCTTAAAGCCTTAAATCTCAATATTTACCAGAAAGTTGATGGTGCAAACAAATTCAAACAGAAATGGAATACTAGCTAGTTGCTATCCCGTCCCAGCATGCGTTGGGAAGATTGCGTCATCATTCCGCGACTGTTCCGGCGGTGTTTTTTTTTGTTTTGATGGTTGCAGACTTCACTGCTGTGGAGTTTCATTTATACTTCTAAAGAAGATGATTCACGAATTGTTGTTGGCATTGAGTGGATACCCCGGGACCATTTTCACTTGCAATAAACGGACAGGTTTGCAGGTAAAGCACAACACGACCCAAGCTGAAAACCTTAAGACATTTATTTGCAAAATAATCAGTTGACGCGATCAATCATTCGTGAATCCCAGTAAAGGGAGTCTATTTTCTCATTTTCCAAATGTGGGTCTTTATTTTAGTTCTTAAATTGGGTTCGATCGAACCCTAGGGGTTCGGTCGAACCCTAGGGGTTCGGTGAGTCGGTCTCAGGGTTCGGCAGAGCCTCCACTGCGGAGATCCGAACACCTGATTTATTGTGTAAATTCATGATGACGCATTTCTGAACTGGTCTCGCAAAGGCAACAGCAGAAGTCACACTGATTTGCAGGTATGTAATTTGTTTTGAGTTTATGCATTGTGTTGGTTTTGTTCTTTGAACAAGGTGATGATCATGCACGGCTCATTTTTTACACCAGTAAAGTACATTTATGTCTTGAATTTGAAAAAATAAAAATAAAACAATAAAGGTGTTCGCTAAAGAGGGCTTCGGTGAAGCTGATGGGGTTCGGTACCTCCAACAAGGTTAAGAACCACTGTTTTAGAAACTATAACATCTTGGTTTCAAAACCACTAAAGTTTAAGGGGCTCTCAATGACTTCAGCATGTCGTAAAAAAATGAAATAAAAACCTGAATAAGTATATAACTCCCTACAGTTTTCCACAATAAAAAAAGTTTTAAATTTCCCAAGTTAAATAATAACCTTTCATTAATCTTTGCTTAAAATTCAAATAAAAACTAAAGGTTCAAGTCCCCAGGGTCAGCAGAATTTATTTTTATAATATTAACAGAAATTTTAAATAAATGATTGCCTGAAGTTAAAAGTTTTACATTGATCTCTTATTGGCCATCTTTTTTTTTTTTTTTTAAAGACCAATGGTGATATTTATCAAAATGTCAAGTATCGTTGATAATCAAACTATCGCTAATCATCAGTTCTGACCAGCAGTTTCACTATGTCCAAAGCCTGATGAGCTAATGAAGCTATTTTCTATTGTATGTGAAACTTTTATGTGCAGGTGTCGCAGGACCTACCTTTCCTTCACCCTAGTGAGACCAGTGTCCTCAATCGTCTCTGTAAACTGGGATCGGATTACATACGCTTTACGGAATTCATCGAGCAACATACTGGCCATGTACATCAACAAGTAAGTAATAGATATCCTGTTGAATGTATTTTGCCTGTCAGGTTAATTTTTTTTTATGCGGTGTTGGACGCCAGGGGTCTGAAAACACGTTTCTCAGAGCAGAAGAGTGAATTCTTGCCTTCATTGGATGCACTAAATTTGAGGACAGGGGTCACCAATTCCGGTCCTCGGGGTCCTGCATGTTTTTAATGTTATCCAGCTTCTGCAGACCTTGCTCTTTATCGGATCATTAGGTGCATTGCACCAGAGACATATAAAACATGCAGGACACTGGACCCCGAGGAGCGAAATTGGTGACCCCAGTTTTAGGGCAAGTTTGAAAGCAATCTTGTCATCGGATGCATGCAGACAATACTTGACTCATTTGGGAGTGTTAGTCCAAACAAGGTAATATGATTGAATTTGTGTTGTTTTGTTGCCACAATTAGATTCATCGCGTTGTTTCTTTGTAGGAGCATCACACAAATCAGGCCAGCCAGATGGGACTTCATGGCATTTACCTGCGAGCATTCTGCACAGGTTTGGACTCAATGTTGCAGCCATACAGACAAGCCCTACTGGACCTTGAACAGGAGGTAAAAGAAAAATACTAACCCGAGTATAGAGCGCAGAAGATTAATGTGTGTTGCTGTGCGCGTGCACGTGCGTGTCATTTTCAGTTCCTCGGTGATCCCCACTTGACAATATCCCATGTGAATTACAAGCTTGATCAGGTAGGCTTGTAAACCCCTTTAATAATGCAAAGGAATATTGACCAAGGTAAGGTTGAGCAGCTTTTACATTTGTACTCTTTCTAAAGTTTCAGTTGCTGTTTCCCTCGGTGATGGTGGTGGTCGAAACGATTAAATCACAAAAGGTAAGGACCGGTTATTTCACAAAAATAATTGCAATAGTGGAAAAAAAAAAAAAAAAGAAGAGTTGTATGTGAGCTGAAACTAATTCAAGTACACTGAATTTAATTGAATGACCACACTTAATGAGATCACCTGCAGGCTAAAGTTGACCATAATTATGTTCGAAGAAATTAATAAGTAGGGCTGCAACTAACAATAATTTTGATAATTGATTCATCTGTCGATGAATTGAGTGGAAAATGAAATCCCTTTTTTCCCCAAATCATGCCATTATTCGAAAATGATAAATGAAGAAAAGGCACAAACATAGATTAAATTATGGTTCAGCTATTGGTTTGGATCGTAACATGTTGGAAAATAAGCAAATATACCAACTGTTGAATTTCAAAGTAAAAGCAGATGTTTTAAAAATTTGAATTCAAGAGAGAGATAACACTGGCCAACAACAAATTGTAATCAGAGAGGACTTTCATGTTTGGATGCTATTTTAAAAAAATGCCTTTACCTTTTTCCTAGCACATCAGATTTTCGAGAGATCTTCATTTTTTATCTTTCTTTTTAAGTTTGACCTATAAAAGCTTATTCAGTATGGATTTTAATGTGGTGCAATTCAGTTATATTTTTTCAGGGGAAAAATTCACCTGTTGCTTAACCTCACACATAATTCACAAATTTTACTCAATATTGCATTTGACTATATTAGCTATACTATTGTTAGTATATCATTATGAAAACCTGATGTGCTAGGGGAAAACCCAAGAGCAGATTCAGAATCATCACAAAAAAAAGCGTAAAAATGTGTGAACTCGGGTTATCAGTCTGCTTTCATTGAGGACTACATAAATCAAGGAATATTGACTCATACTGAAGATTTGGACAATTTTAAATGAAACAGATTTATCGAGCAAATTGATAATCAATTAGTTGTCGATAAATCGTTGCACCTCCGGTAGGAAGTATTAAAGAGGTGTCTGTGCTAACAAGCATTGAAGCCGATGTCTCGTCCGCTTCAGATCCATGGCTGCCAAATCCTGGAAACGGTATACAAGCACAGTTGTGGGGGGCTTCCTCCTGTCCGCATGGCATTAGAAAAGTAAGTTATTCCCTTTGCATTGTTTCATTGGACCATTATGTCATTGCAGGTGTCATATGCTATGCGCAAAAAGTTAGCGATACTGGCCTTTTGTTGTGTGTTTTCATTTTCAAATATATTCCAAAAAAAACATCAGTATGTACGTGTGTGTTGTGCACCGTTCTTTAGGATCCTTGCCGTGTGCCATGGTGTAATGTACAAGCAGCTCGCCGCCTGGATGCTGCACGGATTGCTGCTAGACCAAAGTGAGGAGTTTTTCGTGAAACAGGGTCCAAGTGCCGGAGGGGCTTCGACCAACCAAGAGGAGGATGAGGAGGATCTCGGGCTGGGAGGCTTAAGCGGCAAACAGCTGAGAGAACTTCAAGACCTGGTGAGAAGCGCCATTGACATCGAACTCGGGATTCCCAACGATTGCTCAACGCCGTCGTCGTGCTGCGCATGGCTTGGCAGAGGCTGATCGAGGAGGAGAACATGCTGGCTCCGTCCCTGCAGCAGTTCTCCCTGCGAGCGGAGATGTTGCCTTCTTACATTCCAATACGAGTGGCCGAGAAGATCCTTTTTGTTGGAGAATCGGTGCAGATGTTTGAAAACCATAACCACAGTCCCTCTAGAGCAGGTATTGTACCAAAAACAGGCTCGTATTTCCATTTGGCTTGGTGTGAATATAACCGTGTGATTGTTTCAGGCTCCATTTTGAAGCACCAGGAGGACACATTTGCTGCTGATTTGCACCGACTTAAGCAACAGCCTCTTTTCAGCCTTCCTGATTTTGAAAATTTAATAGATCGCATCAGAAGCACAGTGGCGGAGGTAAACGTGTCTCGGGTTATAATACACACTGCTCACAAAAACATAGGGCTTTTCTGATTTGTTGTGTTTCATGATTTTATTTCATTGATTGGTGATTTAAATTATGTTCACCTACTTTAGTTTATTCTCAAATTTCACTCCAAACCTTACTTTACGAATAGTGGAAGTCTTTCATAATAATGCAAAATTTGCACTTTGGCTTGCTTTTCAGCATCTTTGGACACTGATGGTGGAGGAGTCAGAGCTCATTGAGCAGCTCAAGGTATGATCTATCACATTTCTTTTTATAACAAATTGAGGTTGACGACTACATCGGTATGTTTATTGTTCTGCTATGTTAAAATGATATGTACACAAACAATCTCTCCTCTTACTGTCTTCTACTTCCAGATTATCAAGGACTTCTACTTGCTGGGTCGTGGTGAGCTCTACCAGGTTTTTATTGACCTCGCGCAGCACATGTTGAAGACCCCACCGACAGCCGTCACGGAGCATGGTAAATCACGTCAAGCTTTGTGGTTCTTTCTGAGCCTTTCCTTCCCCTTTAAGGTGGAGTGAAACAAACCGGTTGTCTTGCAATTCTACCAGGCTGAAGTTTAAAACCATGAGGAGCCCAAGATAGTCTGCTTCACTTTCTTCTGTCTGATGCGCTTGATTGCTTCATGTTTTATGTTTTCCCCAGATGTGAATGTGGCCTTCCAGCAAGCGGCTCATAAGGTGTTGCTGGATGATGACAATTTGCTGCCTTTGCTGCACCTCACTGTTGACTACCAGGGCAAAGATAGCAAAGGTCAGCTGGCTGTGAACCACAGCAATGTTGAAATATAGGCGACATACATTTAGATGACTGAGATTTATTTCAAGCAAATACAAATTTTATGTTAGGCCATTTAAATGTCACTGGATACTTATTTAATTTGACTTTTTTTTGATAAATCAGTGACTGAATTCTTGGTTTTGATTGTCATTATCATTGTATTTTCCATGCTACAGAAAGTCAAAGAAATGTCACAGTAAAATAAAATCACTTCTAAAAAGTATTTCCAAACACATTCTTAATTAAGGAATGAGGACTTAAGGTTCAATGTTGTTGGGCTTGGTTTTTGTAAAATAAATCTTCCGAACATCCAATTTAATGACTTAGTCTGCAAAATGTGGTAGCTCCATCCTAAGAAATTTAATTGGCATAGTCACAAAAAGACTGCTCATTTGTCTGATTCTGTTCTCGCTTTTTTTTTTTTTTTTTTTTTTTTTTTTTTTTTTTTTAAGACTTGGTGGGCTCCGGAACCACTCCTCCACAAGATATTTCTCCCCGCGAAGTGCCTCCCACTGGGTGGGCTGCTCTCGGCCTCATCTACAAGGTTCAGTGGCCGCTGCACATCCTCTTCACTCCTGCTGTTTTGGAGAAGTCAGTACTAACTGATATTTTTCTCTTTCCCATCCTAAAATGCAGTAGGGCTTCTATATGGTGAGCATTGTGTTCTCTCTGTCGCCCTATGGTTAGATACAACGTGGTGTTCAGGTACTTGTTGAGTGTGCGGCGGGTGCAGTCCCAGCTCCAACACTGCTGGGCTTTGCAGATGCAGAGGAAACATCTCAAGTCCAGCCAGACAGACGCTATCAAGTGGAGGCTACGTAACCACATGGCTTTCCTGATTGATAACTTGCAGTACTACCTGCAGGTAACAGCGTCTGACCGTGGTATTATCCCCATAACGATGGGCGAAATCATTTCATCCGGCCAAACAATATGAGTGGTTTCTTGATGGTTCACAGCAGATGGCATGTTGAGCCATGATGAAAGTAAGAGCTGTAAATAATACATATAAGGTTACCGGTGTGATTTTTTTTTTTCCCCCCCCCCAGAAGACATTGAGTATCCCAATATCAGTCGGACTAACACAAGCTGCTTTGGTCTTCAGGTGGACGTGTTGGAATCCCAGTTCTCTCAGCTGCTTCAACAGATCAACTCCACCAGAGATTTTGAGAGTATTAGACTAGCCCATGACCATTTCCTTAGCAACCTGCTCGCCCAGTCCTTCATCCTCCTGAAGCCTGTATGGAATCCAACTTTGCCATGAATAGTTACTGAAATAGAACCTGTGAGACAAATCCAAGCCTCTAATGCTCCTGCTTTCAGGTTTTCCACTGCCTTAATGAGATCCTGGAACTGTGTCACAATTTCTGCTCTTTGGTTAGTCAAAGTGTGGCGTCGCTGGATGAGAGGGGAACCGCTCAGTTGGACATTCTAGTCAAGGTGGGCTTATTAGTCTTGCTAATGTTTTTACAGAAGAGAGAAAATATGTTTGCCTCACATTCCGTCTTTATTTTCAGGGCTTCAGACGTCAGTCGTCACTACTGTTCATAATCCTGTCAAGCGTGCGGAATCATCAGATCAACTCAGATCTTGCTCAACTACTTCTGCGACTGGACTACAACAAGTATTACACCCAGGCCGGTGGCACCCTGGGAAGGTGAACCTCACACTTGAGTCTCACCATATAACTTCCAAAACGAAACTGTGGCCATATCTTTGTTTAACAATGCAAGTTTGCAAGGCTGAGAGCTAAAACAAAAACATGCCTATTGCTTATGTCACAAAAGCTGTTTGAAAGGGATACAAGTGATGACATGTTATTTGGTGAAAATTGAGGATAGCAATGACAATGAGGTAGTAGGACATTGACTGCCTGTGTAAAAAAGAAAAAAAACCTCACATCTAACAAAAAAAATTCACATCTTACATGATGGCTGTTTTGAATTTCTCTTTCAAAAATCTACCTACTTGTTATTAGCAAAGACAGTGTTGTTGCTATTGTCTAAATTATTTCGTTTTTAGTGTTTGAGAAAACCAGTGTTTGTTTACAATGGTGTATTTAAAAACATTGATACTTAAATCTCAAGTGGCAACAGCTTTTGCTTTGGAGGCGGCTTATAAATCTTAATTATGTGCATGGCTCGATGCAACCAGTTCATCAAGAAAACTTGTTTCCATCGTTTGAGGACTCGAACCGACAGACTGAAGGCTTTCCTTTTGTATAAACTGTATATATACTGAAACATTTTGTGTCTAAAATAAAAGCAATTGACTAAAACGAAACAAGGATGACATTTATTCTTCCATAAAAACACACAATGAAGTTATGTACAGTAGGCATGCAACAGAACAAATGCTCAACGGTGAGTATAACGGTTAACAGCAGCGTACATGTACAGTATCTTATGATGATGATGTTGATGGTGATGTCAAGGAAGAGTAATTGTGGTGATATTGAGGCTTGCTCTGGAACCCAAGACACTCCCCACAGATAATACTCTGGACGAGCCACTCGGGAGACACCAGCGGCACTTGAAGTGATGTCACATTTTTCTCTATGAGCGGTGGGCAAGAATGGTCTGCGACCACAACATCATACTTTCCTGCAGGAACGTCTACGAGTGGGGGGAACTTCATGTTGGTTACTTTGTCAAAGCAGAGTATTGGTGTAGTTGATGTCAATCTTACCAGAGCCGTCCTTGTCGGCATGGAAATGCTGGAAGGAGGAAGCGCCACCCATAGTGACAAGCTGGGCCCAAAGCTCCTCTGGCTTCTCAGACACCAGAAAAAAATGCAAGTCCTTGAAAGGACTGCAGCGAGGATGCCTGAGAAAAGACAAATACTACTTAAGAATTGCTATTCAACAGTTTCTTTTAATTGCAATGTTTGATGCTAGCAACAAGTAAAATAATAGTTGCAAGAAATGTTTTTTTTAAACTGCACATCAGAAAAAAAAAGTTATAGCACACCACTTATTAAAATTATTCAGTGCATGTACAGGTTAATGTTGTACCTTCTGTCATCTAGTGGAAGAGAATTTTATTTGTTACTATATATAGTTGGCTAAAATACATGATTTTGTAGAATATATATTTTTCGTCAAAATTGACTGTATAATTTGTTACGGCACAATAATTGTAAAACATAACATGGGCAATAAAACAACGTTTTAAAAGATTTTTTAGAATACAACAAGTAAATTATTTACTGCATATCGGACCAGAAGATGCAAATTACATCAAATGTAACAGTAAACAAAAAAAAGTTTGGAATCAAAATATCAATTTTGCTTTACAAGAAATTGCTTGTATCGAATAGTTCCATTTGAAATTATATTCTCTTATTGGAGATTCATCTTTGAACCCATAGACAAGTTCAATCATGTTATAAAATGAGAAAAAAATCCCCTAAATCTCTAACAAAATAATTTTACTTTAACATAAAAATGACTTAAATTGTATCAAACCCCATGTATCAAGATTTGTAGCAAATTCTTTTGTTGGAGAGATATATACCCCTAATACTTTCTAGAAACATTCCAAAAAAAGAAATCTTCATACCATTCCACGATGGCACCATCTGGTCCCAAACCAGCAGGTAGCAGATAGTTCCTATAGTTGAGCAGTTTGTTGTCTTTGCAGCAGTCTCTCACCCAAAAATGCGAGACACATGGCACACCGCTGGCTAAGCTCAGCAAGTACTTCCTGGTACGGCAGTGCTGGTCTACAATGAGAAGACTCTGGTAGGCCGCCTTGCACTGAGGGGAGGACGAGAGCCACATGAGGCTGAATTCATTACCCATACGCATATTCATATAATCACAG
Organism: Syngnathus typhle; assembly: GCF_033458585.1. Classification (NCBI taxonomy): domain Eukaryota; kingdom Metazoa; phylum Chordata; class Actinopteri; order Syngnathiformes; family Syngnathidae; genus Syngnathus; species Syngnathus typhle. Next base: position 8,125,407 of record NC_083741.1, on the reverse strand, counting down.
CACTTACCTGTTCTTCATTGAAGTCTGGCAGAACAAAGCCTCCACCTGCCAGTAGCTGGGACTCAGTGTATGCTTTGTTAAACGGGCCAGTCTGAACATTATCTGCTTGGAAAATAGAGACAAAGATGTCAAGCCGGCCACTGGGATGGTTACGCCAGCTCGGAGGAGAATCGGCCGCACCGTCCTCATCACTAATGAGTATATTGTTCAGTCGGTCCATCTCAGACGAGGCGGTTAGCATGAAGGCGAAGCCCATGAAAAGAGATGTGTTCTGAGGCATTGGGCCATGAGTCTCAGCCAGATTGCCTGGCTGCGCGGCCACATCTGTGCCGCTGCCAGACGTGTTACAGACACCGGCCCGCTGAGCTGCGGGACAACAGTACAGTCACATATACAGTATCAAAATGCAAATTGTTGAATTTAGTTCACCCAAATCAGGAGAAAAATAATCATTAAAATGACTTGTGGTGGATTACTGTTATGAGAAACACCAGCATGTTGTATTTATTCCCATCTTCCCTCCACCTGTGAACCACCACCAGCACAGTACCACCAGTGGAAACTTTGTTCATTACCAAATAAGCCTCAGCAGCAGCAGTAGCCCGCATACAGCATGGTCGGAAGGACTCGAATGGATAAGACGATGTCTCAGCACAAAATACACTTAGTACCAATTACAACACACATGAAACCTTACAATATTAAAAATATCAATCATTTAAAAACCATAATTCAATTGGGGAAAAAAATGCCCAGGAGTGGAGCGAAAAACTAATACAATATTTTAAAATGCACCAAGTAGAACCTATTAAAACCATCAGCACAAATATTTTAAAACTCGGAAAGTATAAATATGGTTCCTCTAATAAAACCACCGGTATTGTTAAAAAAAAAATAAGGTCGTTAAACTTTAAGTATGACGACGTGCCCTCCCCTCCAGACATGTTTTTGGTGAGAGAGTCTCTGTACCGGTTCTGGCGCCCTTGCGGCTTCTTTTGGCCGGCGAGCTCTCGTTATCAGACACCCGCAGCCTTCTCTTAGTGGAGGGGCCTGCTTTACGCGGACTGCTGGAGGAACTTTGGTCAGGGGTGTTTGATCCCACAGGGGGTCCTCTGCGGCGCCTTTTGCCTTCCACCAAATTATCTGCAAAGTGAGCAGGATTTTGTCACCAAAAAGAAAACATTATGCCCAACACATTCATTGTGTAGATTTGAAGAGAAAACAAAAGCTATCCATTCCTTTCTTCGATATTTAGGCCTCACAATTTTTGAGGGAATTATTCCTCCAGGCTAATTTTGTTGTCTGGCAAAGTGCGCATGTGATGTGATGGTACTTACCTAGGCTGATGTCGGAGGCCTTGGCCAGGGGAGTGGAGGGCTCATAGGGACCAAGGCTGTGGTGCTCCCTCATTCTGTTTCCCTGCTCCAGCGAGAGGATGACTGAAGTCCTGTTGTACCACTCCTCTTGGCCCTCCCTCTCTATATTGTAGAAGAGGTCTTGGCCTTCTGATTTATAACCCTTCACCACACCTAAAAACACAGAAGATACACTTGATCAAGATGCGCTAGGCTGGTACTGATTTCCCGTTGCACAAACAAGGCTTACTTGCCTCATTGGTTTTTCCACCTCAAAAAAACGTTGCTGGTGAAATGCAAGTCTTGCTGACCAACAATAGAGGGGTTTCCATTCAAATGTCTCATTCCAGTATATTTTGTAAAAATGTGCAAATTGAACATGCGACTTATCACCGTTTTGAGGACGGCATGAGATGGCAGCATGAGATGGCGGCATACGATAGTGTCTCTGACTGTTTATCTCTCAGCCTAATATTTTTTTTTAGCAATTAAACATTTCTGGGGGATGTCGTTGTGTTGATACTGGTGGCAAAAACGAATGACATTTCCGTGTTTTGATACGTTTATAAAGGGTACATTTTGTAGCATTTCCATTCAGGTTTAGTTTCACTATTCTTGAAAATTCAAATAAAACTAGGTAGACGGAAAGCAACCCAGTGAAGATGGTGTACCTAATTTGATTTAAGAAAGGTGGCAGCAATCAGAACTAAGTTAGTTAGATTCAGAGAAACAAGATTATTAAAGATGCAGACTGTGCAATTACTTTTTTGGGAGGCTACTGGTAAAGGTTAAATGATTTTAAAAATCCATCTGTGTGAAAGCTTTGCAAATATCCCAGCGCAAATTGACCTATATATATGTATGTAAAAAAATATATATAATGGCTAAATTTGGCTGTCGTGGCTTTAAAAGAATCAGGTGCGCCAGAAATTATGTTCATTTGAATACTACAAAAAGACAAAAGATGCAATGTTCAAAACTGATCAACTTTAGGTCACCCCCCTCCCCCTCATTTTTATGCCACTTACACAGTTGGGCGGTGAAAAGAGGGAGCAAAACTCAACAGAGCAACATCCAAGTCGAATATATCCGATCACATGAAGTTCGGTGGCAAAGCGGCATGTAGTGGGTTGACATTTTTCTACTTTACCTACCTATGCTGAAGAACTCATCTTCCACCAAAGCGGTGACCTCGGTCTCCAGTGGAATGGGATCGCACAGCAAGATATCTTTTCCCGCCACTTCACACTCGTATCCATCATCAAAACGCAGGCGAAATCTCCCCTCGCCAGGATCTTTGACAATGCGGCCAGAGTAGAAGTAGCCATTGGATGACCACTTGGCCATCACTCGCAGTCCCACAAAGCTACTTCCGGCTGAGCTTGCCTCCTCTGGGGACGACCGTGGGGAGTTGGAGTGCTGCAGGACCTCATCGTCGGTGGGGCTGACGGGGACGCGTGGGGGAGGTATATAAGGTTCATCCTCTGAGGAAGACAGGGGCTGACCTTGAGTGCTGGGCAGCAGCAATGAGCCAGCACCTCCTCCCCTGTAAGACAAAAGATTTGCTCAAACCAAACATGTTGAAAAGCAACAACGGAAATTAACAACCAACACGAGGAACGTTAGTGAGAAGAAAAGTGTACATTAGCAGGTGCCCTCCTTTTACTTGAATGGTGTTAACATGCATGGCGAGACTCTGAGAGCACTCACCTGAACGAGGGTCGACCACGTTTAGCCCGTCCTCTGGGGGTGGTTGAAACTAATGCCCCAGACTCAGGGGTACCTCTGTCCTTTTTGACCACTGACCCTCCCTTTTGACCCCTATTACCCCTCTGTTTTTGTCCGCCTCCCCTTTTAGGACTGCAGACACAGAGGGGACAAATAGAGATAGTCAGGTTTCACAGGCACCAATTTGAGGTCACTCAAATAATGAGTGACCACAGATTGATGCCTGGGAGGTGTGATTAGTGAATCACTGAGAGATTAGGGGGTTAGTCAAAGAAGGTGAAGGAGTGACACAGGAAAAGGTAGTGTTTTCACCCATGCTGTACTATGATAGAGGAAATCTGAGAAGTCCATGCTCTGATCAAAGATAAACCAGTACCTGGCAGATTTGGCGCTTCGACTGGGTGGCATGATGAACTCTGGCCTGGAGAGACCACTGGTGGTGCTACGCCCTCCCCCAGAACTTTTCTGTAGGCTGGAGGCTTTGGACGACAAGGAGCTGATGTCACCAAGGTCACCAGATGTTAGGGAACTGCTGATTGTGCGGCACGGGGACATGTCATTGTCCAAGACCTGACAGTCCACCACTGGGTCCTCGCTCTCCTAATAACAATGACAAGACACGTATTTGGGGTTTTAAATAGGATGACCTACATGTGTGAATGTGTACAGTGCATTCAGCGTGCTTCACATGTACTTTATCTACTGACCAAAACGGGCATGTTTCTGCAATGTGGGAGAAAGTCAGAACTCAAAAGTCCACGCAAGCATGAAGACAACATGCAAATATCACTCAAGAAGGCCAGGGCAGAGAACCAAAGCCCAGACCTCAAAACTTTAGAGCGGACGAAGCAACCACTCCTTAACAGAGCAGCCAGTGGAGAGCTGAAGGTTTTTCCCGGCTGACTGGGTAAAAGGGGATCTTCACCCTGGACTGGTCGTCAGTCAATCACAGTGTACATTACCTACCACCCATACTTAAATTCACTGTCACTGAAGTCGCATTGCCTCCACTAAAATCAATAACCCTTAGACATATCAAGTGTCCCCAAAACACATTTCATGAAAGGAAAACATTCGTGGGTGAAAGAAATAATGTGACTCACTAACCTCTGTGACTTTGCGATCCATCTCTTTGCCATCCTCATAATAAACATCTGTAATGATCCGTGTGATGGTGGTCCGTACTTCCTGGATGGTACGCACGTGTCTGCGGTGGGAGGGCCCATCTTTTCTTCGAAAAGATGAGGTTTCCGGTTCGCCCTGTTAAAGATCGAAGTTAGCTATTCAACAAAATATCGATGATTTTTCATTTTAAAAACAACAATGGTACGCACCATGCCTGCTGGTGAGCACGGCATTTGTATACTTGACCTGGCCTTATGGGCATCTGCCTGCTGACAAATGTATTACAAGTTGGTTGAAAATACAACACACACAAAAAGAAAAATCAACATTCGAAGATATATTTTGAATATAGATGCAGTTTTAATAAAATAAAAATGCATCTAGATATTGGCAGAAGCTTTTTTCGAATTAGTGATGTATTTATCAGACACCAATTTAAAAAAGAAAAAATCCGAACATCTCTTCACAACTAATTGATACTTTCACACGACTAATGTAATTTTGCATTTATTTTCTCTGACCATATCTTTTTTTTTTTTTTTAAGTGAATAGCATCAACGTCATCTGTGGTCCGCAAGCGACATTCCCATTTGCTGTGCAGTCGAGGGAAAAGAGGAATTTAACCTGGTAATGATTTGCTGATTTGCTAAGAACAGCTAGTTTTTTTACAGCACATTTTAAAAATTTAAGCTGTCAGTGCTCTTTTTTTGCACCACAGACTGCTATTACATCATGACCATATTTTGTCAGACTATCAAAGCCGGAGCCCAACGAGATGTCGAGCCATCGTAATGTTTGTACAATCCATTCTACGATGCCATCTTTAAAAGAAAAAAAAAAAAAGTTTCACACAAGCAGTGTGGCTGTTGACTTTGACTTTTCAAAAGGCTGCTCTGAAAATGCGCGCTGAAGCAATTGAATCCAGCAGATAAGTGACTATTTTCAATACACATACGCACTTGCTCGCCGCTTATGTCCACCATAGTGGTTAATTATTAATCAATTTAGGTTAATAACATGTATATATAGTGACTGAAGAACCTTGTTGGATGAGTGAGCAGTAACGGTGTTGTCTAAGGTGTGCTGGGATGCGTCCTTTTGGTTTGGGACAGACAGCTCTGGTCCTCGCCTCTCTTCAGACTGCTCAGCTTCCGTTTGTCTAGCAGCCTCCTGTGGCACTGCCGACACTTCCAGTTGTAAAGCCTCTGACTGGCTATTGGGCAGGCTGTCACATCCTAGCGAGGCTGTCCGAGATCTTTTTCGTAATGAGGTGAAGAGCTCTCCTCTACAAAAGTGAAGAAATGGTAGAGAACCTCAGAAATACACTTAAAGTAAGAGACTTATGAACAAATACTGTCTTGTACTAGTTCATTTTTGTGTGAAAAATTCGGTTGGGAAAGAAATCAACTATGTCTCCACTACAGCAAAATTATATTAGAATATCCCTCACTCCGTGCCAAGATCTAGATCTACAAAGTAAATAAGAACTTGTAGGGTGACTGATTACAAAACACAAAGGGGCTGCTAAAATTTAAAGACGGCCTGCATTTATATGTACCCCAATTTCACACAGCCATCACTGTGAATGCTCACCAAACATCAAAGTCAGCTGACATTTTATTAAGAGAATCAATATGCAGATGACAATATCAGGCGGGTTTAGTAAGTTATTTCGATGCTATGTGAATTGGATGGGAGAATAAAGCAGCCACTTATTCTACTACTGTGTCTGGCCACACTCTTTGACTTGTGTCTGTGTGTCTGTGTGGATGAGAGGCTTCCAGGAATTTCCCCCTTTCCAAATCAAAAACAATCCTAGTAAAATCAAGATTTGAGTGTATTTTTCTTTGCGTGCAAACTTGTTGGTAGAACAGGTTTGCACTCGGCTGTCTTAACTTTGTGTGCATGTTTGCGCTGATGTCATTAGCGCAGTATCCTTTGTGACGATGACGTTAAGAAGATGACGGCCCTCTGTGTACTAAAAACACATTTCCCTTTCACAACACTTCTTTTTCAAAGGAATTGCACCGGTTGATCATTTACCCCATTTCAATTTGTAACTAATAGCTTTGGTGTCACTATTAAGTATTTTTTAAATCCTAAAAACATTAAGAAATGATAGTGTACTGACACTGTATTCTCACTATAGTCTACTTTGCTGACATCGTAATTCAGAAACACAAGGAAGAATCTTCACCTGAAGACAAAGCATGTTCAAGGAATATATATGCACGTAGTGTTTAAAATAACCATTTGCCCAACGGCCTGATAAGCAAAAGTAGGTTGCCTCGTTTCTCATACACATACTCAAGGTGACCCTGTTAGAATAATTAGTTTTGCTGAAGCGCTGGTCGGCCTGAAACTGGAGGCCACATATCTTCGCTCAAGCCAACATATCTGCCAGCTAGCCTTAGGGAGTTCTTATACTCCCTTTTCTTATCTGTGAGAGGCCCTCACTAGTTATGAACAGAACACCTTTGTTCTTTGTTAGTTCAAGAGAAGTTCTTTCTCTATTAATTGTTTTTGTCCGAGACAGTTTTTAAGTCATCCCATATTTACTCAATGTTTAAGTAGACTTCATGCAAGTTATCTCACATCTACTTAACGTTTGTTGGAGTGTATGCACGAGAGGTATCTGAATATTTACTCATTATTATTATTGTGTGAAATGTAGCAAGAAGGTCTAGAGAATTGTTTTACAGGGACACGGCATCCAGGTTTGGAGATTGCAGCCGGGAACGAGGCTGCCGACCACCTAAGAAGAAACTCTGCATTCCTAGGGTCACGGATCGGCCAAGGCCATGTGGCCTCGCACCACACAACCTTATTAGCTAGCTAAACAGCGTTGCTACAGTCACACTCTCCCCTCCCTTTAGTGTAGCCTCTTGTAACCAGGGCAACCCAAAATAAAAAGAGGAGATAGCGGTGGGGGAGTCCAGAATTGGTGGAGGACTGTGAACTGGGCCTTCTACCTAATTCTCCTCGCGAGCAAAAGGAATACTGGTTGTCTTCTTCTCTTTGTTTCCAGCGTGTAAATTAATGTCTGATGGTATTTAGACCTGACAGACCCATTTATGACAACTAAAATATATTCGACAAGGGAATGCAACAATTCCTGGTCAAACACCTAAATTTGATCTGGCACTGAATATAGATGAAAAATATATTTAAAAAAAACATTCCTCAAAGCTATATTCCTTAAGTACCTTTTCATAACCACTTTACCTTGGTCAAGCAAATATCCCTTTCTCCAATGCATTTAGGCAAGTATTTCAAAATCTCCAGTGAGGGCATATTCGTGCAAATTTCGAAACAAATTGGGAATAAATGTAATCTGTGTGCTTTCTTACAGTTCATTTTACAGCTAAGGGCACACAGAAAAAGACCAGGGCTCACCTAACAGGTGTGTTGTTGCCTCTTGGAAGACTGCTATCCTCTTCCTCTGCCTCCTGCTGTCTGTGCACTTGCCTGACACGGCTGAATACTGACGGACTGATGGAACAGAAATGATTATTCGAGTAACTGTTTTCACAACAATGTGGCCAACCAATTTACCTTTTCCCACAGTGAAAACGGTCTTATTTCTAATGTATGAGGTTGTAATAAAGTGTGAGGACGAGTGATGCATCGGAAACTATGGTACCTGGTTTCAGCCTTGGTGACAGTGGTAACCTTGGCAACAGATTCATCCTCCTCTGATAGTGTTGGTTCTGCAGAGGAAGAGTAGTTACTGAGAAAGTACTGTGAATGCAGTATCCATGCCTACAATTACGACCGAGACAGAATATGCTTACTCTGCAAACTGAATCGTTCCGAGCTTCCCTCTTCAACCGGGGTCACTAACTTCATTCTCAAACTCAGCCTTGTGTCTCCTGTCTCTGCCAACTCATCTCCAGATTCTTCCAGAACATCATCTTTGGCTGCCATCACCACATCAGCACTGACATCGTCTGTCACTGTCTTCTCATTAAATGTCTCTAGATAAGTGAAAAACAAAGAAGCTCGATTTAAAAATAATGTCGCTACCTGACATTTAAGATTGCCTTGTATGCTTTTCACAGGAACACACCAATGGGAGTGCTGTGCCTTAGCGTCCCCTTCAACTCGCTGATAATCGGGGGAGTTGCTCCAACAACTGGACCGATGAACTCACCATCTTTAGGCAGTGTGAAATGGAAGGACATTTCTGAAAGGAAAAGGAGAAAAAGAAAAAGGCACAATAAAAAGATTACCACAGTTAAAATGCGTAATACAAGTCGCATTTTGGGGGAGGGGTATTTGAAACTGAAAACCGAAAACTGAGACAAATAGAGCTTAGACTGGCACCCAAAATACCCGTTTCTTAATCATGGTGACGAGAATGAGCGAACGCAAACGAGATCCGATTCGATTAGAAGCTTTCACTTATAAAATGTAACTACATATTTTTTGTTTGTTTAAAAATGGCTTAGCTGAACTAGAATCCTGCACCACATTGTGGAATAAGAAAATCCTGGTTTGTTATTGTAACTTTTGGTACTATAAAGAGCAAATCCTCATGGCAAATGCCGCATGTGATAGTGGTAGTAATACACCAGATATTTCCCAAAGCAGATTAGAACTGAAAGAAACGGCAAATAATGAGAGATGATCTGTTTGCTGCTGTTTTTCAAGGCAACAACACCAGCTAGCTCACTAGTTTAGCATGCAGCATACACCACCATTTTTTCTTACTATTTTCAGCACCAAAAAGAAATAATAACCAACCAGATTTCTTCCGTTTGGCCACAATTCAATATGAATCCACGAAAGAAACAAAAAAGAAAAAGCAGTAACGAGAAGCAGAAGTTTCAAAATGAAAGTGAATTCATTTGTTGCCATCAACATGATTGGAAGGATTTTGGGTGCGAGTCCAAGCTCTAATTTGAATTCAAGTCACACCTCAGTATCAGTCACAAGCTGCTAATATGAACTTAAACAATGGGGCTATCCTACCTCCTGAGCTAGCACTGAACCTCTTGCTTCTGTGCATCTCTGGTTCTTGTACCATGAGCTCATGGCCATTAGTGGACGTAGATGACACCTTGCTTGTGCTTGAACCGGGAGTATTGGCTCTTGAAAGCTGCAAGGGTGTTTTGGGATGATCATGTGAGTCTCTCTTGCTCTCTGCAACAGTAACAATGCTCTCATCCCCATATGCTTCCTCCTTGTCACCAGAAGACATCAGTTTGTTTTGAGAGAGGACTAAACCCATATTTGAAGAAGCCCCCACTCCCAAAGCACTCTCCTCCTCCATTGCCACATCCTCCTCCTCTGAGGAATCTTCAATATCTGAAGGTTCATCAATTTCATCTTGGCTCATCTCCTCCATCGCCATTTCCTCCTCCTCTGAGGAAGGGTGTTCAATATCTGCGGGTTCATCCATTTCAGCTTTGCTCATCGGACTGCCAATGGAGCCACAGTTCTGTGACAGTGATTGAGACTGTACACAATGTGCCGCATTCACGCCACTCTTTGCCACCTCCATTACAGACATATGGGAGATGACTGGCTGCGATTCCAGACTGCAGGGAGTCACTTCTGACGGAGTCTCAAGCACAAAGCTGTTTACAATCACATCTGAAGATTGAATCTTGGATTGAGAACAGGACACAACTTTAGGAGGGCTTGACTCCTTGATAGCAGTCTCACATGCTTTTACATTCAGGTTGGGTAAATTCAAGAAAGGTGATAGCTGAGTGGACGGTTTAGAAATGGGGGCACTTTGTGATTCAGCACGGACACCGTTGCACTCACTCCTCTGATCACTGTGTGAAAACGCAGAGTCAGTATTATCTACGACAGACCGCTCTTCCAGTTCTTCAATCTGTGTATCCTGGGTGTCCTCCATGATCTCTTCTGACGTCTGGGATGAGTTGTCATCATCCGTATTCACTTCACAGAGCTGTAAAGGCAATGTGAAAGCAGACGATGATTCCTTGCAAGGAGACTCAACAGACAAGGAGTCAGTCTTGTTAGCAGATGGCTTTGGAGCCTCCTGACTCTGTGTTGGGACAAACACATCCTGAGAAAAACAAAAACAAACAAAAAAGCATGAGGACAGAGGGCTACTACAAAATTTGGGACACCTGCAAAATATAGTGCTCGCCAGAACCAAAGATACAGTGCTCAATATATGAAGTACCAACTTTCAATTTTGATGAATCATTGGGGTTGATTCTTGTGGCTAAACAATTTAATAATGGGGAAACAAAGATTCAAGATGATTTGTGATTTATTTTGGTGCTATGAAGAGTAAATTCAGCACCAAAAGGCACAATAAGTGATGAGGATTCTTCCTTTTCCTACTATTCGACAGTTTCCCATTACGAAACTATAATGAAAAAGAAAAACACGAAGTTTCTAATAAACTTGAACTCATTTACAGCCGTCACCACAATTAGGGAATGGGGATTTTGGGTGCCAGTCTAAATGTAACTTTTCTTCGTCTTTGCTTTTGTCAAATTAATTTGCCCCCCAAAAATGCGAAATGTACTTCAGATCCACTTTTTCTTCTTCATGCGGCACATTTTGACTGGTGCATTAATGGCCCAAAAAACAAACAAACAGCAAGTCATACGAGTACTAATAAAATGTGGTACATACGTGTGAGAACTCTGGCTGAGAAGGTATAGAGAGAGGCTTCTCTAACACAAAACAACAAGAACTCTGGGATACAGCAGTTGAGGTGGGTAGTTGTGGTTTAGAGGTGCCCTCCGTTTCCATCGGCACTTCTTCCTGTGGAGCAGCTCGCTCTTTAGGCTGCAGGCTATCCATGGACTCATCGGCACCTGACAAAGCAAACCTTGCTTGTCTCATTTCATTTTTGGAATTCTCATTAAAACAAAATGTTGTCTTACCATGTTGGCTCTCTGCTCCTCTTGGTGAGTTGGGGACAATCAAAGATGCGTGGAGAAAGTTGTCTGGGGTTGGGGCAACATAATCAACAGAGCTCCTAGTGGGTAATTGACAATTTCAGATCATTTCTCTCTGTGGTGGTCATTTGAACCACATAACACTGTACAATTGTCATGTGACTCACTGCGATAAGCTCTCCGGTATCAATGTTTCCTGCAATAGCCGGAGGGTTTGGGCTGGTGTTGAAGTGGAATAACCTTGTTGCTCCGGCTCAGACACTGTACTGTCTACTGCAGCACCTGAGGGCAACAAAACACACAATAGTATAATTTTTTAAAGACGCTCTGATCTAAAGCGGTGGTCTCAGCAGCTCGTTAAGAAGCATGCAAAGATAACAATCCAGCAGTCAATGTTAACCCAAAGCGCCTTATGGTGCGGGAAATACGGTACTAATCGAATTTATCTGCATGTCTGCTTAATTGTCAATGTACGCCACATGCAAAGGGACATACCTGACTTGTCAGCATCAAACATGTCCTGCTGAGATGACATCATTCCACGGTCCCGCTGTTCTGGCTCACCAGAGTCCTTGAGGCACTGGGACTGCAGCAAAACCTGAACATTCAGTGTTTGTTCTGACTGGCTGCTGGAGCTCACTTCAGATCTTTAGGAGATAGAACAACCTTGAATTGGCACATGCATCTCAGATGAACGGACTAAAATGGAAATTTAGGTTATATACCTGACTACTTTGCATATCAGATCCTGCGATGTCACAGTGTTGATGGTGTGCTCTGAAAGAAAGGGGGACATGTTTACCCTAAATCAGCAGAGATTATGAGAGTCTTATGGTGCTTCTTTTCCCTCAAAAATCAATTAATCTTAACGGTTTTGTCAAAGGATACTTTTGTAAAATGAATCTTTAATTCCATAAAACTGTTTGTGGTTATAGTTTGTTGTATAAGGGTAAGGAATGATGAGCAATGTTTCACAACAAAAAACAAAACACTAACATGGGTTCTCCACAAAAAAACAGGTTGTCTCACAAGCTCTCCCAAAACATAAAATAATTTTACAAATTACACAAATAGGTGGCTATGCAAGGAATGAACCAAACAAAGTTTGATACATCGTTCTAAAAAATGGAATTTGCTCAAATTACATATTTTTTGATAAAAACTCATATGTGTTTGTTTTAATATTATTTTTAGTCAAGAACTCATTCATAAATGTCTGCCATTGTTTTTGTTTTTAATTTATCACTTTGCCAAGTAGAAAATCTAAATCTTCTATCACTGGTGAGTGATTTTTAATGTAGCCCTGTGGGCTATTTATTTGGAGCTTGTGGCCTATCTGGTGCCTTCAGCCTCCGTTTTTACTTTTTGCGGCAAGGTCGTTTCTTAACGCACAGTTTTACTTTAAAGGGAGGGCAAAGAGATGGTTATTTTTTTCTAACTAGCGAGTTTGTGCATTTTATTATGGGAAAAATGAAAAAAGATAGCATTTTCTATTTTAACCATTCATTCTGGAGAAATAATGAAGCAACGATTGCCTTTAAGAACGCATGCACCCCTCCCCTCCCCTTCAAGTATTAGTTGATGTCACAGAAGGGATCACAATTTCCTTATTAGAAATCAATTTTAAAGGACTATCACTTAAAATGTCCCAAAACACCTATGAATTGGCACCAAAATTTACATAGACATCTCTACTTATCTCAATCTTACGCAGATTCTGGGATCCAGAATTTGGGAATCGCATTAACCCTGAAAGGGCATTGTATAGAAAGTCTTGGTTTTCTTTTTTTTTTTTTTTTTTTTAGAAAGGGACGATTTAGGCAGCCGAAGGGGCCCTTTGTTACGTTCACCCACACAAATCATAGTCAGTTGACATTTTATGAAAATAGAATCAATATGCAGACAACAATATCAGGCGGATTGAGTAAGTCACTTTGATGCTATGTGAATTGGATGTAAGCGAGAATAAAGCAGCCACTATGTCCGGTTGCGCTTTGACGTGTGTGGATGAGGTGCTTCTGTGAACTTCCCCCTTTCCAAATCAAAAACAATCCAAGCTATCTGTAAGACTGTACTAAAGCAGTCATAAAGATCAAACAGCCTGACTTCTTATTATCAAACTCCTTTTAACTGGTCACGCAAATTTATCAAATCGCTGGCGCTAAGGTTTAAGGTTTCTAAGCATGTAAAATCGAGACTTGGGTGCACTTCAACATACCACAAGAATTACCGTGAGATAGTCAGGCTATGTTAAATCAAGCAGATTCGGCCCAAAAAGTGGGCGTCAGTAAGTGTACCGCTCTGTTCCAAAATACAATTTTTCAAGGTGGACTTACAGCACTGATATCAGTTCTTAATACAGTTCTTTTACTTAAGTGCCAAAGTTGGCGTATTCAGTATAATAATAATTCAAGCATTTTTTCTAAATTATTAAACTCTTGATTACCTAATTTGGAGTCTGTCTCACTGACTGCTCGAGTCTTGTCCCGCTCATCACCCTTCTGGCTATTTACTTCAACAACATCCTGACTCTGAGAAAGCGGAAGGAAACCAAAGTGCGAGTTTCCACCTGAAAGACAAAAGTCTTATCAAATAAACTTTCAAAAAGCATTAAGTATGATAACATTTTTTGCATATTTTCTCTAAATTATCAAATTCTTAATCCCAAATTTGGAATTTATCTCACCGACTGTCCGAGGTTTATTACGTTCATCTCCCTTCTGACTATTCAGTTCATCGACAACATAATCCTGACTCTGAGATAGTGCAAGGAAACCAAACTGCGAGTTTGCATCTGAAAGACAAAAATGTTAACGCGTAAACTTGTATTCATTACTGGGCCTTCCTAGAAATTTGACAAGACTCCTTACCTTCAGCCTGCTCACAAGGTGTGGTGGAATCAGAATCCATTGGCACATTATCCCTGAAATATTTAGATAGAAATTTAAAAATACTTTTCGGAGCATGAACAATCTGCTAAAACAATGGCCAATGGGTACTTTAGTTTGTTTGGCGGGTTAATGGTGAGAACTTGACTCTCCTCTTCTTGACAATCCTCTTGGCATTCCGAACTGTTGTTGGGCAGAGCAAGAATGCCTAGACATAAACAAATACAAGAGAAGGGTTTCTGTAAGGCTGTTAAATACAAGGTGGGTGAATGCTTACATTGTTAAGGGAAAAAAACTAACCAGGTCCAGCCTGGCTGTTACTGCGGCAGCTTTCAGATTGGCTTTGAGAGCCTCTACTTCCAGGTGGTGATGATATCAGCTCCTGGAAAGGTAAGTGATTACTTAAAGACAAAAGTCAATTATGTATACAATTCTAAAGTTGCGACAGGGTCCACATTGGCAAAAATCATGTGCCAATAACGTCTTCAGGCATCTAGATTATTTTTTGAGGCAGGGGACTTTATCGAATAAGTTCTAGTTTTAGCGATGAATAGGTTTACATTAGAGATGCACCGATCCGACTTTTTCAGTTCCGATACCGATACCGATGCCGTGGCTTTGCGTATCGGTCGATACCCGATACCGATCCGATATTATGGTTGACTTGATTGATTGATTGTATATTTATTGATCCCCAGGGGTGGGGAAATTCAGGCCCCAGCCGTATTCATACCACAGAGTGGGTATACAAAAGACACACAGATGGCATGAGCGCAACTCAATAGGCTCTCATAAGGCTGCCACACAACGGTGCCACAAAGAAAGGCAGAAAGTGCTCAAGATAAAAGCCATCAAAGCAAAACAAAGCTAAAAGACAAAGGAAAAAAAGTAACAGCGGCCAACCAGCACCCCTCAATACAAGAGAACACCCCAAAACACACAAAATAGCCTCCACGGGGTCCATAGACAGGTGTAGGGGCAGTCCAGTTCAAACTTAACAAGCTACATAACTCTACATGTGGAACAGAAAAGACCAAAGGCAATGGCATCAGGCAGACTACACAGTTCTTTGCTCTAAATTAGGGGTGTCCAAACTAACGGTCCAGTTTTTATTGGCCCGCAGCAAATTCTGAAAACATAATTGAATATGGCCCGCACAAGAAGCTTGAGCTCAGCTTCTCAGTTTCCACACTAGATGGAGCCCGCCACACAAAGCGTTTGACGTCCCATTAACACCCCCCCGGAAGAGAAGCGAACACGCAGCGTTTCACATCCGATTAGCCCCCCCCATTCGGGAGAGAAGCGAACGCGCAGCCTTTGACGTCCCATTAGCAACCCGAAGAGAAGCGAACGCGCATGGTTTGACGTCTGCTTAGCAACCCGGGGAAGAGAAGCGAACGTTCGCTCCATGTTTGCGTTTGTTTAGAAAACTCTCGTGGCATGCGGCACACGTGCTGCTGACGTATGACGTAGCCCGCGTCCCAATAGATTAAGGAAAGTATCGGCTCACAGATCGGCTGTATTTTCCGATACCCGATCCATCTATTTTGTTGATATCGGGATCGATATCCGATCCAGATATCGGATCGGTGCATCTCTAGTTTACATGCAACAAAGGCAGGCTTAATATTTATATTTGATTAAATATTTTTTCAACTTATTTCCCATGTTTAGTTTCAAGGCAGCATGTCAGTTAAAAAGTAGACAATGCCTGAGAAGGAAATTTCAAAATGAAGACAAAATAAAATGATTTTCCTTTAAAGATACATTCTACTTTTTGAGAATCATCAACACGTGAGCAAGAGGGTACTAAATGCTAAAAAGACCTAAACAGTTGGAAGCTTTTTTTTTCCATTGAAATAAAACCACCAGCCTTATTCAAACCACTCTCTGTAAAATATTAACACAATGAATTGGCCTAGTAATATAGTGTTATTCAAATATTAGTAATTACACACTTCCGACACAGTACGAAATACAATTAAGAAATTTGCTTTGTTGCTATTGTACATTAGCGTACAGCAATGGTGTTTAGATTGACGCAAAGATATGTTTCAAATGAAACGACTTTATTCTTCAAGATCTGCATTTTGAAGTGCTGTACTACTACATTGCACAATAAAACAGTACCTTTCCAAACATCCATCCATCCATTATCCAAACTGGTTATCCTCACGAGGGTCGCTGGTGGGTTGGAGCCTATTTTCTTTCGAAAGGCTGAATGTTTAGTTAGCCCTGATGAATTGTGGAGGCCTACCTAATGTTAAGGCCGCAAGGTTAGAATCACGAGTGTTAAAAGCAAACCACCACGAAGCACTAAAAGCCGTCTTGCGGTTTAAAAGCAAGCCAACCGTGACTCTTCACGTCCCTGTAAATAAAAGAGCACGGCTTCTATGTCGCGGACTGCTTCATGGCCGTGACGAGAATGGCGTATTGTTACGTTTCTTTTCGCGACGCTGCTTACCAGGACCGGGCTGCATGCGCTGGGCTGCAGGTTTGATAGACGTCGGGCCAGCACAGCACGGTAGCTGCTCTCGGGGTCGTCTTCCAAGGCGACGCTGTCCGGCTGTGAATCCTCCACAATGAGACACGGATTCTCCGGCTGCGGCAGGCAGGAGTCCAATTCACCTCCGTCGGGATCCATGTGGTCTTGCCGTGATCAGTAGCTGACTGAGTGCGACATATACAAAGAGGAATGTGTGAAGCAGTCGCTTGTTTACTATGCTTTAAACATAGTTTTCGCACTTAACCTAAATTAGCCAAGCGTTTCAATGACCTATATAGGCATGTATTTATTTTATTGGCTATGTATTGTCGATTTTGTCCCGCACGTAAACACACACCCCCTCTCCACCGGTTCCTGCTCAGCGCGGTAAAAACAAAGCCTATTGGCTTGAGCGATGCTGTGACGTCACAAACCCTTTGCTTGGTTTTATGTTTACCGAACATTTCTTTTGATTGGTTGCATGGTTACTGAACATTTGTTTTCATTTGTATCCGGTACTTGCGATTTCTATGTTTTGGTTGTCTTGAGCCAGTTACTACTAAAACATATTATACATTAGCCCACAGGTGTCAAAGTCAAGGCCCGGGGGCCAGATACGGCCCACCACATCATTTTATGTGGCCCGCGAAGACAAATTGTGCATCAAATTCGTGTGTCATTCCTAGTATTGCAAATTGTCTTCAATTTTAATAACCTTTTTTTTATATTTGACCAGTTTTTACTCGACTGATTTGAAAACGAGTTATTTGTCAGTTTGTTTTGTAGCTTTTACTGTATATAATATGAGGTGCTCATACATTTATTTGGGTTTGCAGTCAGAATGGCCCTCCGAAAGAACCTATGACTACAATGCGGCCCATGAAAAAAAGAGTTTGACACCCCTGCATTATGAGTTGATTGCATTTGAATTACTTTTAAAGGGTTTTTTATAATGCTAGGGAGATGACAAAATTAAAATCCTCTGTGTTTCCAACAAGACGGTTGTCACTGGAAAGAGCTGGGGTAAAGGAACAATTGTATAGCATAAGGTACAACTAATGCCATAAAAGCAATATGCAACGCAATGCTCATTTCTCTTTGATGAACTTTGTTTGCATGTTAACACACTTTTTAGGCAGCCAAAGATGAGTTATACCGCTCTTTGTGATAAAGAGTAATACTGCATGAAAGTCATCAAATCGAAAACAAGTCGCCTGAACGGAAAGTAAGAAGAAGAGGCTGCAGTAAAAGCCTGGAAAAGTATTTCAAATGAAGAATGTAACAGTCTTGTTAGGTCAGTGGGTCACTTGATGCAGTTATTGCATGTAAGGGTTATGCCTCCAAATATTAAATGTTAATCACATCACAATGAATAATGAATACTTTGCAGACTTAAAAAGTGAGTGGCTTCAAAGGTGCAATATCCTGAGTTGAAATAAAAGCTGGAATTCTGAACTTTTGTTTCTGATTTATCTTTTGATCCAAAACTGAAATTTTGTATTTGAGTTTATGTCTGACATTCCATTTGTTTGGTTATCTCAAGACAATTAAGTCAAATTAATGCAAAAATTAAGAATTTGAGAAAAGGTCAATATTTTTCACGGCACTCTTGTAAATATCTACCTTTAATCTATGAATTGTATAAAAGTGCCTGTTGGACTAAAGTGAAGCGCAGGTTCGTCATTCACTGAAACTCATTTTACCTGATGTGGATGTTTTTCAAAATGTATTAATGCCATATTATTATAAACCACAAATGGAAAGTGATGAATGTACCTATTTTTACTTGTACATAAATTATTTTTATTTTATTTGTACATACAGTCTGCTGATAATTTGGAGACGTAACAGCCAATCAAATATCACTTGTATAACCTCAGTTTCCATGGAGACAGCACACAACACACCAGAGTAGGAAGCACAAAGCAAAATCATTTAGGTTGTTTCGATACAGCAAGACATCAATCAAGACAGAAAAAGTGTTGCCAGAAAATGGCTCCAAACTTATGTCACAGAAAGTCTTGTTTTGCTTAAGCCCAAAGAAAAATGGTCTGCTAAGGAAAAGAAAGTAATAACATCTGAGAGGCTGATCATTCATTTTTAATTTTGTTTGCAATAAACATGCAAGCAACAACCATATAGTCTAATAATTGTGTTCTGTGTTGCCTTTGAACATTTGATTATTTGGCTACTCATGCTATACTGTCATTATGTTTTACCTCAACCAGAGTTCGGTTGTTTTGTTCTTGGACCACAATGGAGAGCGGAACAGTTGAATGGGAGAGGGTGTACATTTGCTCAAAAATTGCCTCGCTCCTGAACAATTTGTCTAGCCCCGCTTCTGAACGCTTCTGGCTATCCCACTGAGAGTTTGTCTGTGGAGAATTTTTATCCATTTGCCCAGAAGAGTGTCTGTTTTGCTCTTGTTCGCCCGAAACCTGTTTGATGGGCTTGATGATCAAGTTTTCCACATATTTAATGCTATGATTTTTGCACCAATGTGGAGAATAAAATCTTCCCTGAAATCCTTAAACAAGATTGGACGCATCCATTCATCCATTTTCTATAACACTTGTCCTTATTAGGGTTGTGGCTGAGCTGGAACCTATCCCGAGTGATGAAGCGAGGACAACCTGATCCTGGTCTGGTCGCCAGCCAATAACATGACACATATTGACAACCATCCACCACATGCATGATTTGGGCATGTGGGGAGTAGATATGTTGAAATTAATTGATTAATCTTTTAATCTAACCCTAACTAATCAATGATCAAATTAATCAAAAATGTCAACTAATCATTTATAGCCATTTTTTTAAATTAAAATGTCCAAATCTTCTGATTTCAGCCTCACAAAAGTAATTATTCTCTGATTTGTGCAGTCTTTCATGAAAGAAGACTGATTATATTTTTTCCATCCATTCATCCAATTTCTGAACCGCTTTTCCTCATGAGGGTCACGGGCGTGTTGGAGCCTATCCCAGCTGACTTCAGGTTTTTTTTTAAATCAAAATCAGACATTTGCAAACATCAACAACAACCAAACCAGAATCAGTTTTAAAAAGGCTGGTGATCCCCTCGATAATGTTTAATTGTTGTGTAGTGTTTGTGTTTTATTTTGCTTTAATCACTCCGCAATACCAAATAACCAACAACTGGTTAATAAAGGTAAATAAGGTAATACGGTTTGGAATACACTTGGATGCAAAATAAATTTTTAACCCATCATTTGATGGCATTGAATGATCCATTCTAAATATATTGAGAGAGAAATAACTGATGCCACATAGGAAGCCAGCCCAGACCCAAGATTTAAACCCCAAATCTCAGAAGAGCAGTGCTCATTACTCGTGTGCCATGCTGAAATAGAAGCATATTCAGTATTTTTCCAAAATGTAGAATGTAAAAACAACAACATGGGTCTGGCGCCCTAATTGATTAAGAGGTGTGTCCAATGCCTTTTGTCTATACTGCCGTGTATTGACATTGCTCTGCACTGTTCTCTTATACAGAAGCTTTGGTTTATAGATAACGGGAGCCACAATGGACGCACAGAAGGCGACAGTCAACGTCACCTTTACAGCCAAGTTAAATGCCAGATCGTCATCTAACGACAGGGCAGAGGTTTTCAGACGAAAGCTCAGCCATTACCCAAAATGTCTCACGTTCGCCCCCTCCACTGGAGCACACGGGCACGCGCTGAAGCTCACGCGGGAGATATTGGACGACACTTCCATTGCTCATCGACACCATAGATCGACCCACAAAAAAAGGAACATTTAGAACGTTACCTTAGGAGATAATACGAATATTCCACTCGTGTGTTTCAGTGTGGCGTTGCACGCAGTGAAAACACGTCCTCCATCGCTTCGTTGCTCCTTTCCTCTGGAGAACAGTCAGGGTGTGGAGTGCACGCACACAGTGCACGTAAATATAATGGCATTTAAAAACAAATTTGTTATTGGTTAATTTTCTCCTACTGCCAAACGCAATCATTCCACAATAAACGCCAAACAAAGAACATTTACAAAATGTACTGTAATGCATATGAATGTAAATTAAAACAATTGGTAATGTTCATTTATGTATTTTCCTATATCTTTAAAATTTAAGTCTCGTTTGTCTTTAGAAGAATCAAAAGCACTGTAACCATCCAAGGTATTGTTTCATTTACTTGCCGACTTTCACAATAAGATTTTTTTTTAATATAATTAAACATTGCTTGAGGGAGAAGTACCGAGCCTTTTTGTGCCTAGCTTTAAACATTCATCACTTTCAAGACAAAGCACAAATATTAATAACAATAATAACAACAAAATACGACAAAACAGTAAATAATAGCATCTTAGATTTTATTTTAGCAAGGGAGAAGTTCCACGCTGTTATTATCACCTTTCATGTTGATGACAACGTCTAGCACTTTCCACTCTAACCAGCAGAGGTCAGTATATTACACAGAGTGGTTTTGCTGACTCACCGGTGGAAAATCAAAGCGTAACTGCAGCACTCTCGAAAATAATGCTACACAATAAACAAGTAAGCAATTACATCAAATTGCCCGTCTGTATGATTAAAGGAAACATCACACAGCGTTTTCAAAATAAACATTCTAAAAAACCTGAAAGTGGTGAGGCATTCCTACTGTCTGGAGTTTGCATCCTCTCCCTGTACTTGTGCAAAAACATACATGAAACAGGTTCACTGAAGACTAATTGTGGATGGTTGTTTGCAGGACAAATTCTAGGATCAGAGATTTAGGAGTGCGTAGCTAAACTGTTTTGTCACGCAATATTATTGTCACATTAATAAAAGGGACTTTTTTTCTGAAGTAAGCCGGTAAACTAAGCAATATGCTACATTTTGTAAATTGGATCCGTGGGGAGGAACCAAAGTTTTAATTTGGGTCCTTAGATGAAAAAGTCAATAATGTTGTGGATATTCGGCTATGTCAGTAAATCTCAACTGTGAGAACGGCACCCAAAAGTGGTTTGAGCAATCAAAAAAATACTCAAGTCTTCTTTTGATTTTTACATGCCTTAGAAGCCTAACAAATTTCCACATAAGTCACATTAGATAAGCAACAAGAAGTTTACATACCTCATGTTTATGTCACTAGTTTACCCCATAATCAAATACTGTGCGACTTATTTGAAGGATGAAACAAGTGGTGGCAGAGGCGATAGTTGATATATTTTCACTTTGACATGATATACATTGTAATGTTGTGTCTTAATTCTGTCTAATAATGTCTAATATAGTGATGATTATAATAGGAGCTTTTTTTTAGGTGGGGGTGCACAGACCAAACTTATTCACATGACCCAGAAAGTCTAAAATAACTATGCCTATGCTTATTAAGGCCTCTGTTGTCTGTCTGGCTTTGTGCATAGATGAAACATTGTTTTGATCACAATGGGAACAAAGAAGAGTCACATAGAATTGCATTGCCTGGTACGATTTGTGCCAATGTTATAAATAGATCCTTTTAGTGTTTTTTTCAGCTCATTTTGTCTTATACAGTTCAATACATGAGCAATTTAAGGGAGGTGTTGCTAATTACTCTCATAATCCCAAGAACTAGTTTGCCTTATTAACAACTATGTTTTTTTTTATTATTACCCTCATATATTTGTATGTTTAATATTGTCCTCTTATAAACAGTATCAATGCTCATATGCTGTCAATAGTGAGGTAAAAAATGGACTTCCTACCATACATTCACCTTCAATGTTCAAATCTCAGTATGTTTGTTTCAACATAAATTTTCAATTCCCTTGTTTTGTTTCGGCTGGTGTTTCTTTGTGACATCAAATAGTCACATAACACGTTATCCAATGAAAAATGCTCCTTCCACTAGGGCCACACCTACAAGTCCACTCAGTTCATCCTGCACCCAACATCCTTTCTCTAGACACAGTTGTCATGGAGATGGAGAAGAGTTGAGCGTCCACGAGTGCTACTGTTACCATGGAAATTCCTTTTGTCATAGCGAGTCCAGTAAAGCAAGCCAAGCCAGTTGAGCACCAGGATCAACGTCATGCTGGAGCTGCTTTACAACACAACAAATATCGCATGCTGATTGTGATTGGGGAGATTTCCACCAGCGATCACCTTGACTCTGCCAAAAAACAGATCACACAAGGTAAGACTGGAATGGGATTGTCTGATGACGTACTCCTGCGTGGATTAATTTGCTAAAATCATGTGAATTAGGACCTGTTGTACTATGTTCAAATAATATTGAATAAGGTGAAAGACAATAAAACTTCCATACAATTTACGCAATTAAATAATTCAATGCACAGCTGAATATGCTGTGAGTGGCTGTTTAGACAACTCTACACTTATTTTGGCAATCAAAAAAACACTAATAATACAGCTAAACCTCAATTTTACGTGGACTTTAGAGTCCAGAGTTTGGGAACTTGCCTCTTGTCTGCACACACTGCAATTTCTACAATATTGTCCGCCCGTTTAAAATACGACAAAAAATCTTGGGGTTCATGACCAAACCTTGTTCGACAGAATCGAAGCGCGTCAAATCGAGGCTGAGCTGTCATGAATAATGTTTTTCCAGTGCCCATAAAGGTACGAAGGCTGTATTTCTTATTTGATCTTTTCTCCATGTACCATTTTAAGTACCGTTTTTTTCCATGTATAATGCGCAAAATATAACTAATTTATTGTCCTAAAATCTGGGGTGCGCATTATACATGGGTACAAAAAAAATAATTCTTTTTATAATTTTTTTTTTTTTTATCCGGATATGATACGGAGGCCGCCATTACAGATGCGCTTTCTTCTCTGCTGTTCACTTTAAACACGCTCCATACGAACACAATGCTCTGGTATCAGACGCTTGCTCGATCACCTGCTCGTTTGCTGTCACAATGTACCCTACACAAATCCGAAACATTTCTTCGCTATCGAGTTTGCTAGCGCATGCGCAGTTATACTGACCGGCAGAATAACATCCGGTTGTTCCCAAAGATGATCTTTTTTCTGAAATAATTTTACGTTTACGGACTTAAGTAGGAGTCAAAATTTGTGTACGTATAATACATGGGTACAGGCTAATTGGGGGAAATGTTTACTAGAGAGAGGAGAATAATCAATTAATCAATCATACAGTAAAGAAACCTGTAATTTGTATTGAATTAATAATCGCAACTTGATGTGCGATTGCAACCAACAAAGGTGTTGCTGATTGAGTTTCAACTGTTAGCAGCATAAATATCAGAACAACTCCTCCAGGCAGCAAGAGTTCAAATCATTCAGAGATGGATTGACAGGTAGGTTTCTTTAAAATAATAGTTCATGTAAGATAGAAATGAAATAATTGGATCGTTAATTTCCTCCTCAGGTAGTCGAGTAAATTTAGGCCATCCCCCCAAATAAATGGAAAACACGAGTTGAATGCAAAGATCTGTAAACACAAATCATCAGGAATAACACAAAGCAACAGTTAGATGCTGAGCATTTAGCACGTTCTACATGATTCATGCTTCACTTATTTTAATCCAGGTTTGCTGTCCTGGAATGTTGATTTGAGTATCTGCGACCTGAACAAGGAGCTACAGCTGTTTGAGAGCAAACACACAGCGCGATTTTCTTCAGAGGTCAAAGGTTGGTTTATTGTTGTTGAGTTTGGATTTACCTTATTATTATACCATATTTTCCGGACTATTAGTCGCAGTTTTTTTTTCATAGTTTGGGTGCGACTTATACTTAGGAGCGACTTTTATGTGAAATTATTAACACATTATTACTTGATAATTAACACATTACTTACTTACTATTGTATTGTT
Organism: Syngnathus typhle; assembly: GCF_033458585.1. NCBI lineage: Eukaryota > Metazoa > Chordata > Actinopteri > Syngnathiformes > Syngnathidae > Syngnathus > Syngnathus typhle. Next base: position 8,101,124 of record NC_083741.1, on the reverse strand, counting down.
GATCACTTCACATGTTATTTTCACTTTAAACTGCATGAGGGCGCACTAGGCCTGTGGAATAATTGGAGCCGCCAATGACAATGAATCTGACCTCAGTGCCACATGTACTTCTGGAGTCAGCAGCGGCATTGTTTGTAAGTGACATGGAGAACGAAGATTTCGATGGATTTAATGATTTAGAGCGACACGGATGGTTCGATAAACGTGTTATTTATGTTATAGTTATTTTAATAACCGTTAATATGTTATGGCAGGCACATTCTCAGTTCCTCGTTTATTTATGTACTGTTGGTATACCGTATCGTTTAGGCTGTTGTTGCCTATTCATGTGTGTGTGTTGGTTTTGTATTTTGTCAAATAAAGTCCCCCCAAAAATAGCTGGTGCAACTTGTACTCCAGAGCGACTTATAGTCCGGAAAATACGGTAATTGTTTTCTGTCTGTATAGTAGTTTTCTGCTGCTTGTCCATGCATGTACTATGAACAAAGTGCTGGGAATGTAGCAACCAGTATTTCTTAGATTCTCACACATAACTAATTAAGGATCTGGAATCAGTGACATCATTGCGAGGAGACAGAATTAGGCCATGCAGTAAGACAGTGAATATGTCCAAAGATGCACCTTATTGCTGATTTGCTGTTTACACAAGTATGCCTCATTTTCACTGTACGTATTGTGTTTCCATGGGTTGCGATTCCTGTTTATTTTTAAATTTAAAACAATGATTTAACCAATGGTGGCAAGTGCGAGTAGGAAGAGAACATAAACACGGAGAATTATAAATGTAATTGAAAACATAGTTATTATAATAATTACAATCATTTAAAATGAGAAATGACTTCTTTAAAATGAAAATATAATGAATTTGTGGAAAATGTGAAGAAAGAGTTGTCTTTGTCTTGTTGCATGCCTGACTGAAACTCTATTGGGCTTACGGAAGATTCATTTATTCAAAGTTCAACTGCTCAACTTCCAGTGAACATATGTATGTAAGTCATTTGCAAAGGTCGCATTGAAAAATGGATTTCTTCTGGATGTGGAAATCCCATTCACCCTTGTATTGAAAAGCCCTTTGCTCCAGTAGGGCTCTGATGTTAGTAATACCCAGAGGGGGCAACTGTATATTCCTGCTTTCTTTTTATTTAAGAAATCTGCCTGCCTCTATCGCTCCTCCTCATCTGTGACTTGAATACAAATAACCTACCTAGCTTGTATGCTGCCATCATGGCAGACAAAGAAAAGTCAACAAGTATACTCTCTAGCTTGTTTTTGAATTGGTTTGGAATCCAAATTTTGCAAACTCTTTCAAACTGAAGACATGTGAGAGAAAACACACAGATGGACTGTGAAGGCATCATCCATTAGAAGTGAAATTCAAAGTAAGATCAAATAGAGTGAGTCTAATCTTTTTGTATTAGGTTTCGCAAACCACCTCTTAACAAGGAATACATTTGAACATGGCGCATAAAATGTTGAAATTATTGTGCGTGCGTGCGCGTGCATGTGTGCGTGTGTAGACAATGTCTAATAGTTAAAATAGGAGTCCGTTTTCATCTTAGGTGGTCTATTTCAGCAAACTACAAATGCCCAAACACTCTCCATATCACAGTCATGCTGCGACATAATAAAACCGAGACATGCGGTAATCAAGACACACAGGTAATCAGGCATCCATCACTGCATTACTCCATTACTGTCCCAGTCAGCTGCATCTCCACTGCTCAGACAAGAGTGTCTCGACTGATGAGGCAATCTCACATGGGAGATTACATTTCCTGTCAGGAGAGGAGGAGGAGGAGGAGGAGGAGGAGGAGGAGGAGGAGGAGGAGGAGGAGGAGGAGGAGGAGGAGGAGGAGGAGGAGGAGGAGGAGGAGGAGGAGGAGGAGGAGAAAGGTGACTGAAATCACTTCCTTGACTGCAGCTAGCATCTGCAAGATACAAATAACATAAAATAGCTGCTGGGAAAAAAATCATATGATAACATATCTCAAATTAACTTGTTTTTCTTCCTTTGAGTGATTGAAAATGAAGAGTCCAATCTCGACTATTGTATCAAAAAGGTTTCGAAACAGATATAATGGGGTGCAAAACACAAACTCAAGAGGCTGATTTCTATGACGTTGATGTAAGTACTGTAGATCCTGCCTTGGCCTCTGAATCATACTCAACATCAGCACCATAGTGGACATTGTGGAAAAGTTCAAGCTCCCTGTGGGAGTAAGACACTTTTTTGCTCCCCTCGCAAGGTTACAGCTGCGAACTGAGAGATAACGGTATGCAAACATGCAGACATTCAGGATACAAATTACGTACTTCACACAAAATAGCTTTACTTGTACATGGGAGGAGCAGAAGAACGATTTTTTTTGGAGTGATGGGTCCAATAAAGGATGAGGACAATACCTTGGAAGACATCAAAAAACAGCTGAGAACTTTGGAAACACTTCAAGAAGAGAGGAGAGACATTAAGAAGCATATTATGGGAATGGAGACTCGATCGATTGGCTTAGAAACCAAGATGGAAGAAATCGCACTTCTCAAAGCTGAGAATGCCAAGAAAGATCAGCTGATAAGAATTCTCACAAACAGAGTAGAAAATATCGACCAACAGTATAAAATGAATGATGTGGTCATCTCTGGGCTCAAGATCTCACCACGAAACTACGCCGTATTGCTGAGACTAGGACAGATAATGGAGATTAGGAGGAAAAGCAATCCGTGGAACAGCAAGTGGTGGATTTCCTTACAACAGAAAACATATCGGTGGACAAGGCAAGTGTGGATTTCTGACGACTCCTGTCCAAGAGAAGGGCAACTGGGGGTAGGGTGAAATGTGGATACTATTTGAAAAGATCAATTGAACGATCTTTCAATATGGAAAGAAAACTGTCTATAATCCACTTCAACAGCAGGAGTTTAAAGGCCAATTTTGAAAAAAATACGTCTATCTTCAGACATTGGACAAACCTTTCAACGTCATTGCAGTATCAGAAATGTGGATCACAGTGTTCTAAAATGATGGAGAAACTAATTAGTCGAAGGTTGGAGAAGACAATATGGCTTAGATCATAACATCCTATTTGAAAAGCTGATTAGGTATGGAATACAGGGTAGATCAGTAAAATGGATCAAAAGCTATCTAAACAATGGACAACACTTTGTACACATTGGTAATATTAGGGATATCACTTGTGAGATCCCACAAAATATTAATGAATATAATATATTGGGCATCATTATTGACAACCTCTTGGGATGGAAACCATATTTTAAATACCTCCAAAACAAACTAGCAAAGAGCATATCTCTACTACGCAGGTGACAAAACAAAGTGAACCAACCAGTCAACTCTAAGTTGCTCCTTCACGAGATGTCTCTACACAAAAATAATATGGACAAGTGACAGGAGGCCAGCGTGGGAGACGATTAGCTGTAATCGGTCGCTGCAAGCGCCGCATGGGGTGCCTGCAAGATTGTGACTCCAAATCTCTCAATATTGATTAACTTGTTACTGTTGCATTCAAATGAAACTGTCAAAATGTGTTATTTTGTCAGTTCATTTGTCATCGCTGCATTCAACCTAATATCAAACTTCCAGTTAGCTTGTCATTGCTGTATTCAAATCATATGTTATCCTGTGTCAAATTTCTGTTTCCTTTGTTTCTTCCTTTTTTTTTTGTTATGGTGATATTTTAGATAGCACTGTAGTTATGTAGATCGTGTGTCTGGCAGTGAAATCCTTGGTTGAAATCGGGACGGGACTCGATAAGCAGAATTGTTTCAACCCGTCTCCCTTTTTGACAATTCATGTATAACATAACGTAAAATGGAATTGTAATGACTGTTGATTGTGTACTTGACGAATTAAACAAATCAAATCAAGTGGAGTAATTGGTGAAAGTCCCTCATTCATTTGCTACTTGGAGATACGTACATCAAACCTTTTACACACAAAATTGAATCTCTTGGGATGAAGACTGTATTTTTAATGCCTCTCTGTTTCCTAAATATCTTACTGTCTATGTAAATCGGTGAACATGTATTAACTCTTAGTAGATGTACAGATGACAGATGCAGTACATCCAAAAAGCTTAAAGTCTTTTTTTTTGCGGGCCTCATTGTAAACATAGCTTCTTTCGGAGGGCCATTATGACTATCAACCCAAATAAATGTATGAGCACCTCATCTTATATTCAGTAAAAGCGACAAAACAAACTGACAAATAACTCTTTTCAAATCAGGCGAGTAAAAACTGGTCAAATATTAAAAAATATATTATTAAAAGTGACGACAATTTGCAATTCTAGTAGTGACACACGAATTTGATGCACAATTTGTCTTCACGGCTTACATAAAACGATGTGGCGGGCCGTATCTGGCCCCCGGGCCTTGAGTTTGACACCTGTACTGTACACTGACAGGAAAACATTTTGAAGGAAGCAAATGCAAGAGTGGGCAATAATATATCAGCTTGTGTAGTTCTTGGGTGTAAAAACAACAATATTAGTCTATCCAAGTATACCTGCTGCAAAGTAAATTTTCGATTGTGTTTTTCTCTCTTGGGTATTTGTGTAATGTTGCTGAGCCAACAAAATGTTTGGTTATGGGTTTCTCTTCCCCACTGCATGCATGACTTACAGGAATCGGTGTTTCTATTGATTGCTGCAAGTCTGGGTGTCTAGTATACGTACAACATGCAAAGGTAGTGAGCTGAAAATTAGCCATCAGTGATGAGAAACAGTGATATGATAACATGCAAGGAAAATATGTCAAAGTAGTGTCGTTTCATGCGTTTTACCCTTTTAATATTTGAATGGCATTTTGTAAAAATGTCCTAGACGTATGCTGACTGACCGGAGCCAAGAGAATGTCTGCCGATTAATAATTCAGCAGCTCCTATTGATCAGTCAGTTTTGAGTGGGCACTGCTGTCCATTAGGAAAGCTGACCTGCGCCCATTCCATTTGATCTGAACCTGATTGCACATTAACACATACAATACGTACACCAAGTGTACTGTGGCATGAACTAAATTCTAGGTTTTTAGATTTACTGTATGTGGAATGATGTGAATTTATGCATCAGCAAGCATACAATAAAGGGGTTGGATAACAGAATATGAATTGGAAGGACAACTATTTGTAGAAAGAAAACGACCGGGTCCCCACTGTGTAATGTGAGGAGCCACCCTCGTACCGCCCCTGCAAACTAAACACATGCCCAGTTTTGCAATGTCTTCAAGTAAAAATCATTGTTTTGGGGTTTATTAAATTAGCTTTTATCCAATAATTTTGAGATGTCTACTTTGGAAAGTCGACCCGGCAAACGTGTATGAGTACTGTACAGCGGAAGTGGGGTTTTAGTAAGCCAGGCGTTACGTCAGCGTTAGAAATTCAGTAATCCCTCGTTTATTGCGGATAATTGATTCCAAAAACCACCTGCAATAAGTGAAATCCGCGAAGTACGGTCACCAACAAGAAGTACTGGGCAGGCTAACGAGTTAGTGGAAAGTTGCTAATTCGCGATCGTGTTGACACGCGAAAACGGACTTCTAAAGGAATGTAAACGAAGAGCAATACTACATTGTCCTAAAGGTTAGACACGTGTTTCCTCAATTTAGAAGTTTTATTTTGACTTTTAAATGTTTTTTTAATTTGGAAAAAAAATCCGCGATGTAGTGGAGCCGCGATAAACGAAACGTGAAGTAGCGAGGGATCACTGTATAGCCACCCAAATAACTCTAATTTCATAAGGAACTAGATCGCCATTGTGCCAAAGGTAATATATCTAATTGTATGCCTATAATTAGATGTGAAAGGCTTAAAATAGCACGACACAGTTCCTTTAAGCTTGAGTCTGTTTAGCTGGTATTATTTTTGTCCCTCTTCCGCCAGCAGCTGTTTGACTCACAGCTGTTTGAAAAGTTCCTTTTTCCAGAACAGACGATCACACAAGACTCATACTGATGAAAAATGTGGAAATGTACGCTCAGCTATTTTGGTCTCTCATCTACCACCCAATTGTATTGCCTATTATTAGTCTGGCTATCAAGAGTTTAAACCTCAATACTTAGCTCTTAAATAAAAATGCTGAAATTGTGTGACATGACAAGAGTCTTTTATGGGACAGTCGTAATAGTGTTTTAGGGTGATCTTAAACAATAAAACAATCCCAAGAACTGGTTTGTGTGGGTACCACATTTGCACAGGTTCCCCCACATACTACATGCTATTAATCTTCAGAGTCATGGAGATAAGTGGATGCTTTTTAGGCATGAGATCTGCACCTACAAAAACAAATACCCTTGACTAATGAGTGCCGTAAATTATAAGTTTGTATCATTTTCATATTTATTTCATTATTTTCCTTGTTACAAGGCAACAATTTTGGTGAGGCGCTTTTCACATATACATGGAGAAGATTTAACTAAATGCGTAATGCGTGTATGTGTGAATTATTTCAATTTTTATGTGTCGAGAATAATATTTAAAATTGTGTTATGGGGGAACTTTAACAGTTTAATGACAGGGAAATGGAATGAGTAAATTAATTTACGAGCTTGGTCATAAACGAATTAAAGATTGAAATGAAGCGAGTTACCAATTCTCACTTCCTCTATTCTCTGAAACACCTATTTATCCATCTATTCATAATTTGAGAGGTAGTATTTATTTTGAGTATCTTGGACTGCCTCCAAATCCAAATTGACTGTTTGGCTGAAAACGAATACTCACAATCGGGATCCGGGGAAGCTCTAGGCTTTCCGAGCGGTTCCTGAATGTAACATGAGCAGGCTTCGAGCCAAGCTGGCCGATCCTGCCCTCCTCATCTCTCCTCCGTAGCCCAGCAGCATCACAGCCCCTCCCTCTTCTCCATCCACAAACCTAGGACGGTAAGCACCCTCACCGTTTCTTGGTTTGACGCTGTCAACCTTGGACGTTTTGGACCCTTTCTTTCGTGTTCTTATGCCGAAACAGGCGAATGGTTCGACGCAGCTGTCGGTAGAATAGTCCGATTTTAAACAGCACGTCGGTCACGATCGATGTATGCCGATTGCTGGAGGAATCTTACTGCACTGTCAGGGGTTCGCTTAAGGAGCCGTGGTGTGATTAAGTAAGTAATATCATGGATGATGACATTGCCGGCCATTTCACAGGCTGCAGAAACAAGCACACGGCCATTTCAATAACAGTTGCTACATATGCTTTGGAAAGACACAGACGCTGCCTTGACAACGGATTACTGTATTTTAAAATAATGTAATATTTAATATTGTGATTAAACTAATCGAGGTGTTGTACCAGATCATACATTGTACCTGTAGTGTAAACACACAACCATGGGCCCACATTATGTGTCACCATGCGCTTCTTGCTACTGTCGTTTCGGTTCAGTAAATTTGGGTGACCTAATTTATAGTTAAAGCAACATCTTCTGACCTAAATGCAACATCTGAGGCCGTGAGACTGATGAGTCTCTGAATTGGGCAAGCCACAACATTAGTCATCAGGGTCAAATCTGTGTTGGGATGTGGCTTAAATCTCACTCTCCAAATGACCCTGAAATTATGCAACAGGCTTGACAAAAAGTCCCCAAAATAGAAATCTGAACTCCTGATGTTTTAATCCAGAAACATTCGAGTGAGTGGGATAGGGCTACATTTTCCTGTGTAACATTGTTTTTGAGTCACATGGTTTTAGAACCACAATTGGAACAGGATACGACAAAAATTTCATTGAGTGAAACAATCGATGAATATTATGACCGTGTGATGTATGACGTCATTGAGAGAGTATGCTGGTAATTATGAAAACATTAGAAATGATGTCACTGGAAAGATGGTTTGTTAACTGATTTTTTATTGGAGGGATATTAATGGTATAAACAAAGACTGTGAAATAACTAATTGTTCATGAGGAAAACTCACTGAAATGCCAGTTTAGTCAGTTCTGATGTAACAATGTCAGCTTCTCACCACTTTTAAAATAATAGCAATACTGCCGCATGAATGGACAGATAAAATAACAACACAGGTACTGCATACGCATAACAATTAGTACTAACATTAGCATCAACATTTTTTTTTCAATAGCTTTCTTTCAAGGTACTGGGACAAAATGGAAAGTGTTGATGTAAAACATCAGATGTTCACGAGTATAGTCACAGTGAAAGGAGAAAAGTGAAAAATATTGTTACAAGAATCGAGTTTTAAAATGACAAGTAAAAGCAATTTTAATGAACAAATGGGATGGGAATTACAACCAGTTCTGAAAAAGAACCCATTCCCAGTAATTGTTAACCGTTTGTTTGCTTGCCTGATGATTCCACTTATTGATTCCCCTTATGTCGCAAATCAATGACAACGTCACAGCAAGAATATAAAAACGACTGCAGTTACTATATAACCCTTTAGCGTTTATATTGTTATTTTGGTGTGTGATGTCAAATAGTGCATTTGACTGTCTTGACTTACTATCAATAGTGATAGTAATAGTCTAGATTTGTGACTCCCAACATTTATTGATGAAAGTCACACATTTTAAGGTTGAAAAATCTCACGGCACAGCACCAGACAAAAATGTCACAAAAAGTGGACACTGTCAATTAAATACTTTCTTCCAGCAATTAGGTAATTCATTTTCTTCTGACTGACTCGGTAAGTCACTGGCATCCATAGATTAGCAAAAATACATGAATAGTTAGGAATTGATTATCTTTGGACCAGTTAAGCGAAATTTGATCATTTCCACAGCACACTTTAATTGCTCTCACAGCATACTAATGTGCCCGGGCACAAAGCTTGGAAATCAGTGGTGAAGATAGAACAATGTTACTATATGATGGAATAAAAGCTGCAGTTGTGAGCCTCACTGTTCTCCAAATTGCATCTTCAGTATTCATATCCTGGTCAGTGAAAGCAAGTACAAATCACAACAATCATGCTTCTGCTTTCATCTCAGATTCATAAATCACCTTGAGTTACATGGAAAACCAATTAGGAATCTGGGATTTCAAAATCTACCAATAAAGAAGAAACATCACACATTCCATAAAATTTGGTCTGTTGAGCGCAGCGGTTTACACGTAAGGTTGGTGAGTTAAAGAAAAGCTAACACGAGACTAGAATGTGATGCGCCTAGCAACCGGAAAAAAAAAAAGAATCCGTTTTTTCTTTGTTAAAGCCACAAAAATGAAAGGTGATGGAAAAAAGTCATCGCACTCTGCATTTTACAGTAATCACATTTTTGAAAAAGTTAAAAACTTTATGTAGCCAACATAATCAATATTTTGTTGTAACACTGAAACACTTTAGTTGGCAATATATATATTTTTAAATTAGTTTAAGGCACATGTGCAATTAATATACAGTGAAAAACTAATTTTTTTCAGCAGCTTATCAAAGTTGTCTCTGCTGATGCCACTGGCAACTAAGAAATGTCATTGACAATTTTGAACAAATAGTTAGAGTTTTGATACAATGCTATTATGTCAAGTAGAATGTGGCTTGCTGGTTAACTGCTGAAAGGTCTTGACTGTTCCCCTCAGCGCTGTAGGGCATCTGGAGTCCATCCCAGATGCTTTGGCATAAAACAAAGGGGCTGATTGCTAGCTCACTGCGGGTCATCCCAAGTACAGTGCTGTAGCGGATGCCCAAAACATAACATGGTTGACTATGGCCTCTTCTCACTCCTTATTAAGATGTTCAGCTGGGCATACTTTGTTGAAAACATATGGGTCCATATAGTGACCAAAAATAAATACACATGCTAACAGCGGCAATCAGTAGGCAAAAGGAAACTTCATCTTCAGGTTCAGGTGACAGCAAATGAAGTTGGTTTTATGTAGGCCGTAGATATGCTGCTGCCAGCTCAGATGATGGAGGCTGCAAACCACTTTGCATCATGCTCCAGAAGCACAAATGTGTAGGCTTCTTTAGCTTTTCGATTGATTCCTTTAAACACCCCCACACGGTTAGACATTTCTCTTACAGCTTTCAGCTCGAGGAAAGTGCTTTTTCCGCTCAATTTCATTTGAGATTCACTCCAACAAGAACATATTTATATAACAATCTGTACGGCAGAATTATTTGTAATAATAAGACACTCTATCGTCGTTCATAAATATATTAGACTCCATTTGCGCAGAAATAGATTAGGCCCGGTGATGGTAATTTATTAGACGAGTGCAAGCTCGCAGATCTGAGAGAGGCATATCTGCGCAGGGATGATATAATCACTTGGAGACGCCTATCGACACACCTTACACAATAAAAAGAATATTGCAGCTGCACCTGCCATGCAGCATGAAATGTATGGTTACAAATTTGAAAAATTCAGAAATTAATTATTAACACTATGTAGCTGTATAACAATAACATAATAATATTTCTGAGCAAGGTGAGCGTCAGAAACGTTTTGACGGTGCAGAAAAGATAGTTTTGTACTCAATTTACTTTTGACTTTACAAATTTACAATCTTTATGGCGAAAAAATTAAAATTAAATATCGGTTTTATAACTAACATCACCACTAGCAGCAATAAACAGAATCATTCGTTTGATTCACGTCGTCTGCCTCTCAAGTCCAGTGAATTATGGTGAGATAAGCAATAAAGAATATTTTATTGCAGTTGACTAAAGTGATGGTCAATTTGTCCCACCATTGAAGAGGAAATATACCATTAATTCAGTCTTACACCAAATAATATTTGTAGTCATTGTACCTTTTTATTCCATCAGTGCTAAGCCATCATAAGTGTGTTTTGAGCCAGTGATTAAACCGCACTTTTGTTCCCTGCATTTATCTTCATTACAACAGTATAAAAATATTTTAGCAAAGAAGAAGCTATACCGGAGATTTTTTTGTTGCAAATTTGAACGGAAGGGCTGTGAGCCATTTAATAGACTTCTCAGAAATGCAACACATTGATGACATTTGGCAGGTATAACTGAGCTTTGCCACAACAGTGATGTCATAGTAATTTTGCCAATTCCTCTACGTTTTCTTCTTATTTTTTTGGGACATCTTATAGGGCACTAAATCAAATATACTAATAAAAACTAAAATATTAGATCAATAATTAAATCTTTTTATTAGTGACATGCGGTGAGGTTCATAAGTGGTGAGGCACCGATTCCCACTGGAGCGGATATAAATATTTGAGCCCAGATAAAGAATAGATTATCCTGTATTTCAATTTTGACCTGAATTGAATCAAGTTGGGTGGCACGGTGGAACACTGGTTAGCACGTCTGCCTCACAATGTGGGTGGCGGGTTGGTGCATGGTAGGCCGATTGAGCACTCCGAATTGTTTGTGTGCCCTGCAATTGACTGGCAATCAGTTCAGGGTGTCCCCCGCCTACTGCCTTTAGTCAGCTGGGATAAGGTTAGTGACATAAGTGACCTCTCGGACATGTTGCTGCAGGAATGGCGTCGGGATTTAGCCGTCGTGTAGTGTTTGGTGCCGATTGCAACAGTGGCAACGCACGGTAACACGTTCATCAATGGACTTGTCGGGATACATGCACTTTTTTAAAATTAAAAAACATTTGGTCCTACCATTATGTTCTGAATGCATAGTACCGTCTTCACGTGCACTCTCTTCCGGCTGATCAGAAAGGCTATGTGACACAGATTCATGAAATATATAAGGCATCAATATATTGAATGTCAGCATGTTCAGCATTGTGTGATCAAACATGTTGTATATTCTCAGATTACTCAACTCTATTTGTAGAGCACTTTAAAAACATCCATAGCTGTATACAAAGTTCTGTAATGAATTTAAAATCAGAAATATAAAAACAAGGACATTCTGCATTTTGGTTGCTCATTAGTTGAGCACAATTTTTACCCATCCCATTGTAATATTTGACAATCCATAGCTGGAAAGATAAAAAATCAACACAAGCCAACTTTAGCTTGTATGTCTTCCTTATTTTACCACTCCAACAATGTTCCCCAAAGTCTCCACATTGCTGCGATGGCCCACTTTCTTTCATTCCTTAGTTTACTCTTGAATAAAAGTATCTCCTCACTGTGGCCATCAGCCACATGGTGAAACATTGGATGCCTCACTCTGATTAATATTTTCAATGTGGCTTGCTGCTGTTCTATTTTAAAGTGGAAAATGTATTTTCATTCTAAAATGGGTCAGGGTGTGGTGAACTGACTGAACTGGACCTTTTGGTGCCTTTTAATAACAATCACAAATATTGCAGTGTTATTGAAAGTTGTATTGGCCTCTGTTTTGACAGATTTTGTCAGATTATGTGCCAACTTTAGCTGATAGCTCTGTTCTAGCTTCACTTAATGTACATACTGTTTTTTTCCATGTATAATGCGCCCCCATGTATAATACGCACCCTAAAAATGGCATGTCGATGCTGGAAAAAAGCCTGTACCCATGTATAATACGCACCCAAATTTTGACTTATTATTAAATTTTTTTAAGTCCCAATGATCGTCACACACGCATCTGGGTGTGGTGAAATTTGTCCTCTGCATTTGACCAATCCCCGTGTGATTTTGATCCATCCCCTGGGGGAGAGGGGAGCAGTGAGCAGCAGCGGCGCCGCGCTCGGGAATCATTTGGTGATCTAACCCCCCAATTCCAACCCTTGATGCTGAGTGCCAAGCAGGGAGGCAATGGGTCCCATTTTTATAGTCTTTGGTATGACCCGGCCGGGTTACTTAAGTCCGTAAATGTAAAATTATTTCAGAAAAAAGATCATCTTTGGGAACAACCGGATGTTATTCTGCCGGTCAGTATCACTGCGCATGCAGTAGCAAACTCGATAGCGAAGAAATATGTGAGACTCTCAACGGGATCACCAATATTTGAGTGATGTTTCAGTTATTTATCGCAATTATTTATTAATATAATAATAATATATATAATATATATAATTATTTATCTATTATTCACAATTGTCATGGTGATCTTTCTGGTGATTTCTTAACTAGGCTGGATGTATTCTTTTTGTTGGCGTTGATTTGTCCGACTGCCCACAAAGGCACCACCGCGATCAGTTAGGTTAAAATGAAAAGAGAGGAAAGTGACGTTGTAAAGAACCATCCGGAAATAATTTTCTTAAAAAAAAAAATAAAATGTTTTTTTTTTTTTGTACCCATGTATAATGCGCACCCCGGATTTTAGGACAATAAATTAGTTAAATTTTGCGCATTATACATGGAAATAAAACGGTAATATAATGATTGGATTAAAGACATATATTTGACATATATCCACATATATTTGCGTCGATGTTATTGTTCACTCGTGCCTGTGGTTTTTCATGTTGGTTAAAACAAAAAACTATCACCTTCTCAATTCAGTCAGCAGCTGCGCAAAGAGATTTTTAGTGCATCACGGAGAACCACAGTTTGTTCAGTCGTCAAACATTATGCTAAACAATGGCGGCTCATTGTCTCTTTCCGACCATTTTAATGGAGGTTTCATCAAATCAAACGTAAATAATGAAGTGTCATTCATTTTATTTGAAATAAACATCAGTCTTTCACACTAAAGAAGTGAGTGACTGCTTTCATGTGCTCAGTTACTATACGTAATATGTGATGGTGCGTTCCTACTGTCATGCAGCATAAGCTATCCCTCCCTCTTGCAGAAATGCTGCAATGCGTCTGCCTCAGCTAAGACTGGGTCAGTGTAACTCAGCTTACAGAGACAGCCACATCAGTGTCCCCATGGCAACAGCCAGTGAGGCTTGGAAAGCCTGTGATTGCTTAAGTTTTGTGTGCGTGTGTGACTGTGTGTGTAGAGAATATTTCTAATAGGCTTATAATTACACCGGGGAGAATTAAGAGGAGTTGGGGAAGGGTGGGTGGCGGCCCATACAGTACTCAGTACATATGCTAAAGAACAACAATACAACTATATTTCTAACCTATCCCATATTTCAATTTTGGTTGTGTTTTCTCAGCCATACTATGATGGGAAAGGTTTTGGATTTGGTGCCTGTCCCAGATCATTCTTTGGATACTTTCAATTTTGCGTTGTCAATGTACGATTCAGTAATTAATTGTTTGTCCATGATGATATACATAATTGCTGTCAAAGGTGGCAAAAGTACATACAGTGATCCCTCGCTACTTCGCGTTTCGTTTATCGCGGCTTCACTACATTGCCAATTATTTTTCCAAATTAAAACTCGTTAGCCTGCCCAGTACTTCTTGTTGGTGACCGTACTTCGTGGATTTCACTTATCGCAGGTGGTTTTTGGAACCAATTATCCGCGATAAACGAGGGATTATTGTACTCTCAATACTTAAAGGAGTACTCACACCCAAATAAACTTTTTACTTTCATTGATAAATGGTATAGATGAGTGTGTACTAATACTGTCTACATGTCCTGGCCATTCTTTTGACATGTATGTTAGTGCATGTTTGTTGAAAGCTTGAATTTGAAAAATATGTATGAGTTTGACCGAAATCATGCATTCACGGGGAGGGAAGCCGACCACAGGACAAGGACGATAAAACATTGGCAAATAACGTTTAAAGACGTTTTTTCTTCCGTTTTATATTCTTGTTCAAAGCGTAAGTCGCGATGAGTACACTTGCTGTCAGGGTTTCTTCTCCGTTGTTCTCTCTTCTTTTAAAAAGTTGACAGCATCAACGAAAAAGATGATGATGCCAAAGAAGAAAAAGGAGCAGCAAGAGTCATGAGCATGAGTCATGGCCACCAAATTTAGTTTTACACAACAATAACAACAACGAGGTTTTGAAATTGCGTTCATACAAAGGATTGTATCTTTGGCTGATTTATAGCATTTTAGGGTTCAGTTTATTAAATTTAACAATCCCCCCATAAAATAGATAGACAGACAGACAGACACAGACAGACACAGACAGACACAGACAGACAGACAGACACAGACAGACACAGACAGACACAGACACAGACAGACACAGACAGACACAGACAGACACAGACAGACAGACACAGACAGACACAGACAGACACAGACAGACACAGACAGACAGACACAGACAGACACAGACAGACAGACACAGACAGACAGACACAGACAGACACAGACAGACAGACACAGACAGACAGACAGACACAGACAGACAGACACAGACAGACAGACACAGACAGACAGACACAGACAGACAGACACAGACAGACAGACACAGACAGACACAGACAGACAGACACAGACAGACAGACACAGACAGACAGACACAGACAGACAGACACAGACAGACAGACACAGACAGACAGACACAGACAGACACAGACAGACAGACACAGACAGACACAGACAGACAGACACAGACAGACAGACAGACACAGACAGACAGACACAGACAGACAGACAGACACAGACAGACACAGACACAGACAGACAGACACAGACAGACACAGACAGACAGACACAGACAGACACAGACAGACAGACACAGACAGACAGACACAGACAGACACAGACAGACAGACACAGACAGACAGACAGACACAGACAGACAGACAGACACAGACAGACAGACAGACACAGACAGACAGACAGACACAGACAGACAGACAGACACAGACAGACAGACAGACACAGACAGACAGACAGACAGACAGACAGACAGACACAGACAGACACAGACAGACACAGACAGACAGACAGACACAGACAGACACAGACAGACACAGACAGACACAGACAGACACAGACAGACACAGACAGACACAGACAGACACAGACAGACACAGACAGACACAGACACAGACACAGACAGACACAGACACAGACACAGACACAGACACAGACACAGACACAGACACAGACACAGACACAGACACAGACACAGACACAGACACAGACACAGACACAGACACAGACACAGACACAGACACAGACAGACACAGACAGACACAGACAGACACAGACAGACACAGACAGACACAGACAGACACAGACAGACACAGACAGACACAGACAGACACAGACAGACACAGACAGACACAGACAGACACAGACAGACACAGACAGACACAGACAGACACAGACAGACACAGACAGACACAGACAGACACAGACAGACACAGACAGACACAGACAGACACAGACAGACAGACAGACAGACACAGACAGACAGACAGACAGACAGACAGATAGATAGATAGATAGATAGATAGATAGATAGATAGATAGATAGATAGATAGATAGATAGATAGATAGATAGATAGATAGATAGATAGATAGATAGATAGATAGATAGTGGTTGGTTGGATGATAGATGGATAAATGTATAAGTAAATATGTAAATAATAATAATGTAAAAAACAACAACCCCAACTTTGTGGATTTCACTTGCGAGCATTTTAAAACTGTCAGGAAAGTAATGTATTTAGGTTGTTGAGAGTCTTTTTAAAAATAATTTCAACTAATCAGATCACAACATTAGAGACTTCTCTTCTACAGCATGTTTATTTTTCTTGTGTGTTCTCTTTAGGTCAGAGGATTCTCCAATATCAGAGTGACATCCTCGAGACAGTGGTGTTGGTTAACCCATCAGAAGAGTCTGTTTCTTCAGAGGTGAGCCATACCTGTGCAAGACAAGGATGAGTACACGGGTTACAGTCTTAATGCTTTATCCCATTGTTGTATATTTTTATATACTGGGGCCTGTATGGATCCAAGATTCACCCAGAAAACAGTTCAGTTTGGTGGTGGAGTGGAAAGATTATGTTCTGGGGATGTGCAAAACATTCGCAAGGTGGAAGGCAATACCAATAGACTAAAATATCAAGACGTATTAGCTAACTTTTACATTCCCAATAATAAAAGGGGTCAAATTTTGCAGCAGAATCACTACTAGTTCTCCTGCAGTATTTGCGGCAGCTGTGGTGTAATTCAACTGAAAGTACCAGCTACCTCTGCAGTGGATCTGGTCTTCAGCTTCTTTAGTAATCAAGGCTTTGGACCATCAAGACTTTGTCATACAAGTCCTACAGGGTTGGCCTTCAGGCATTCCACGGTCACAAAGTCCTACATCATCTCAAAATTGTCCAAAGTTCCTCTTGTAAAAATTAAAGCTGAAAGTGGCAGTGCATTTTGAAGGTGGAAAGCTTAGCAACTGAAGGCTTTTGAACTCATGGTGATCGGACGGACAGGAGGTAGAACAAGTCAAACAGAGAAGTGTGATCAATGTGAGACGATGTTAACGTTGAAGAAGATGACTTTGAATATGAGGAGAGAGGTTGTTTTATGAAATGCGGGGTGTAATGGGCAGTTTGGTGTCGTGAAGTCAGTGAAGTTGCTGTAGGACAAGCATGACTTGTGTGAGTGAATCTTGTCAAACTGTGGGCAGCGGCGTTCAAAATGGGGTTGGCTGAATTTCATGTCTTGTCTCTCTGGCTTTTAAGTGTGACTATTTTGGGTTGTGGGACCCTGTTTTCTTCATTTGTCATGTTCGCGGTTTAAATTTAGACAGGTTATTGTGAAATGCTCATGCACTCTCCCTAGGTCCATTCTCTGCTCATTGACTTGGCTGGAAATAAATTGCTGATACTAAGTGGGCAGAGCTCTGACCTGGGAGGTGACATCCTTCTGCAAGGTGTGGCCTTTACCTGGCAACACTTCTCTGATATCATCTCCAGCACACAAGTAAGTGGAATATATATATTTATATATTTCTTGACTTTATTGTGATTAGTTGTTAGTTCTTTTGCTTCTATACACATGTTTCTAGGTGCAAACAGTCCTTTCCAAGGTTTCCCCCAAGCAGCCATCAAGGCTTACTGTTTCCTGTCAAGGAGACGGGGGCTGGAGCTCCCTGGGCCAAAGCCAGGAGTTTCAAAATATTCTGGAATATCGTTTGAACCCAGAGCCTCACCTTCCCAGTATGGAAGGGGTAACAGCGTTTACAGAGTATGTCTCAGAGACAGTAGATGTGCCGTCACCCTTTGAACTTCTAGAGCCACCAACTTCTGGAGGATTTCTGAAACTTTCCAAACCTTGCTGCTACATCTTTCCTGGAGGAAGAGGAGACTCTGCCTTGTTTGCTGTCAATGGGTTTAACATCTTGGTGGATGGTGGCTCTGACAGGAAGTCTTGCTTCTGGAAGCTGGTTCGGCACCTTGATAGGATTGACTCTGTTCTGCTCACCCATATCGGGGCAGACAACCTTCCTGGCATTAATGGCTTGTTCCAAAGAAAGATTGCAGAACAGGAGGAGGAGGGCAACCAAGGATCTGGTTCAAGTAGCAGTGCTGAGTCGATGAAGAACTTAATATCCCCTGAGCTTGGCATTGTGTTTTTGAATGTCCCTGAGAAGCTTCGGATGCCAGAATCCACTCTAAAAGGGAAACGAAGCATCGAGGAAGCATCTCTCACACTGCAGTACCTCAATAAACTCGGTATCACACCTGAACCGCTTCACAGGGCGGTGACTAACACTATTGAACCCATCACGCTCTTTCATAAACTTGGAGTGGGAAAGTTAGACATGTATGTACTCAACCCTGTCAAAGAGAGCAAAGAGATGCAGTTTCTTATGCAAAAATGGTCTGGGAACAGCAAAGCCAAGACTGGTATTCTGATGTCCAATGGAAAAGAAGGTGAAATATCTGTTCCCTATTTGACATCAGTTACTGCCCTCATTGTTTGGGTTCCTCACCGTCCTACAGAAAAGATAGTCAGGGTGCTCTTTCCTGGAAATGCACCACAGAATAAAATATTTGAGGGCCTTGAGAAATTAAAACACCTTGACTTTCTGAGATACCCAATAGCTACTCAAAAAGACCTTTCTTCTGGTGCACCGCTGCCCATTATCAAACAAACAAAAATGAAATCAAGAACTGAAAGCAAAGAGAGTCTCAAAGCGTCACCAAAACCAAACCCAAAAATAACCAAGAAAGATGTCGGGCAGGATGAAGAGTCCCGTAGTGAAACTACCAAAGAAAATAAAGTGGAAAAGAAAGATGATAAAAAGATAAAAAGTCAAAGTCTGAAGGCTACCAAACAACTGAAAAATAGTGAGGTTGCCCCTGTGACAGGAAAGTCAGAGAAGAAGATAGCTGACAAAAGTGGGAAAATGAACAAAGTGTCTCGAATGGATGAAAAGAAAGACAAGGAGAAAAAGGAAATTAAAAAAGACAAAGTAAAAAAGGATGAAAATATAAGAAAAGAGGAGAAGAAGGAAAAGAAGGACCTCAAAAAGGATATCAATAAGCCAGAATTGAGAAAAATTATGAAACCTGACCTAAAGCCACTCACCCCTGAAGTGAGAAAAACTTTACATAAGGTCAAGACTCAGACTAAAACCAAGAAAGAAAAAAATGCAACCGGTAAGGAGCATGTGAATGGTAAAAACCAAATTCCAGAGAACCTTCATGAAGAGGTCGCAGCAGCAGCACTTGCAGATAGGTCCATTGTGTCATCCCCGGAGGACCTTACTGAGGACTTTGAGGCTCTGAAAAGAGAAGAGCTATCCAAACCCAAGAATGAGGCTAACCTGATATCTGAGGTCTCCCTTCACAAAGATACTAAAGTTTCAAAGTCATTTCCTCCTGAAGACAAAATGACATCCTTTTGTACAAATACAGAGACCATTTCATCAATGTTCCTTGAGAAACCAGATGAATACAATACAGACAAGGAAACATCAGAACAGACAAAATCTCCTCAAAGGAAAGATTCAAACAGCGGCATTGACAAGAATTATGCAGACGAGACATTTGATGATTATGGCAGATATTCTGCAAAGGATGACTCAAAAGACACATCAAAGAAAAGTGATAGCTCAGAGGAGGATGATAATGTAATTGAAAAAGCCGAGCTTGAGGGAACAGAAGATGATGCAGTTGTCAAGTATAAAACACAGGAGATTAAAAAAGAGAAGTTTGGAAAAGAATTGGAAAACAGACAAACCACACAACTGACCTCATCCACAGCAGCACCGTCTGGACAAGGATTTGGAGCATCAGCCTTAGAGCTCTTCTCTTTTATCCAAGATGAAACCATCCCTGGTTACTCGGAGACCGAACAGACCATCTCTGATGAGGAGATCCATGATGATACAGAAGAAAGAATGCCACAGTTACGATATAGTGTTGGACCTTATGACGTCTCGGTTCCCGATGCCCTGAAAACCTTTGACTCCATCCACGGGTTGAAAGAAATGAAAAGCTCTGCTGTTTCCAACGTTGTAGATGTCAGACCCAAAGCCCTCATGGGAGGTCAGGAGTCTGAGATTCCGTCTTACCCTGCTGTTATTACAGCTCCTCTTGCAGAAGAAGAACACATATCATCTGCCACATCCATAACAGAATACGACAAGATGTCTTCATTTGCTACATCTGTCGCTGAAGACCAATCCATTGCATCTGTTACAGCCCCTCAGATTGAGGAAGTTGGAAGGAACGTCCTCCTCCTTGATACTAACAATGCACCGTCACATACAGAAGGCAACCAAGGAAAGGACTATCTCCATTCTGCAGGCACCATTTCGCCTACCTCCTCTCTGGAAGATGACAAATGTTTTAAGTCTCCTTCCTCTGATGAATACCAACCCAACATCCATGAAATGGAAAGCGATGCCAAGGCCAGTGCTGTTCATGATGAAGATGAGGATGAGGAAGACGAGGATGAGGATCAAACTCCCAATGTTGACATCCCATTCGGTAAACTCCAAGAGGGCTATGAACACGCTGCATCCTTGCTGCTTAGAGAGAAAGAGAAACCACCCTCTCCAGCTATTTCTCCTCCCAAACAACAGTCTCCCATGCAGATTGTCAACAAACAAATATCTCCATTTAGTACAGATGGAACCGTGACCATCACTGGAATACAACCCGTATCGCCAACTTTACCTCTTGTCACCGGTGTGTCCCATGGAAGGCAAGACAGTGACGACAGATGTCCGAGTCCAGATGACAGCACTATGAAACTCGCTTCACCCACACAATCAGTGCCGACAAGCAGTAGCTACTCTCCGGCAGAAGAGAAGTCCTTAAAGACTGAAGATAAAAATGAAGCGGTGACCGCACTGAAATTTGACAAAGTAGAGAAGTCAGTCACCATTTCTGATAATACTTCCTTCATTGGACTGACAGATGACAAAACAACATCAGAGACTTCAGAAGAATCTGAAGAGGACAGTATAGAGGAAGATGCCTATTTCACAAAAAAAGATCTTCAGCCAGCTGTTAAGGCCAAACTTATGGAGGCAAAAGAAGGATGCTTCCTGGATGATGACTTGACAAATGAGACAAAGACAGACATTGAAACCTTAGAAAAGGCTCCAAGTGCAGATGACAAACCTACTAAATCTCAAATTATGAACTTGGATGAGGATGAAATAAATAATTTCCCAAGTGGATTAGAATCAAGGTTCTCTCCAACAAATCCAAACATTTCACAAAAGTGTCAAGAAACCTCTGAAATAACAGATGCGTCTTTGAAAGAGCCAGAGAAAAGTGTTAAATTTGGTACCTGTGATTTTCCAGAGAAGGAGACCAAAGAGAAAGCCATCTATATAAGGCAAGACACACCTTATGTGCATGGCAAAACATTCTCTTACGGTGACATTTACGATAGCAAACAGAGTTCTGTGGAGTCCGATTCATTTCGTCAGGAGTCCTTAGATAAGATTGAGAAAGACATTTCAAGGGATAAAATGGGTTTGCCACCAGACCAGACAGTAACAGCAACAGAAAAAGTCACAGAGAAGGATGAATTTAGAAAAGAACCTTCCACTCCATCATGGCATGACTCTAAAAGCACGGCAGCTATCCAATCAGTGGTCAAAGAGGCTACAGAAACAATTGCGGGAAGTCATTTTCCTTCAGTGGTAGATAAGTCTCCAGCATCTTCTACTTTCCTTTCATCAGAGAAAGAGCCGTTGTCTTTTCCAGTGCAAGGCCACCTCTCTCAACCATCAACGTATTCCTCCATGACAGCCATCAATGCCGACAAAGCTGCTGGTCATGATGATAACAACAAAGGCGCATGTTTGGAGATTGATATGCAGAAACTGACAGCCAGGGATGAGGAAGATTATGATGATGATGAGGTTGACGAAGATGATGAGGAGGAGGAAGATGAAGAAGATGAGGATGATAATAGTGCTCTTGATTCTGATATGGAAAAAAGTACCAAAGAAAAGTCTGAGAAGGAAATAGAAAGTCCTGTGAGTGAAATCTTTCGCTCCAACAAGCCTGAATTCATGGTTTCCATGGCTGGATATGGCTTTAAAAGTCAAGAGAAACCAGCTGTGAAAGAAAACCTCCCTGGCTCACTCGCAAAAGTAGAAGCAGATGAAAAGAAAGCAGACTGCACATTCTTGGGTGGAAATTCAAAAGAGGGTTCAGCATGTTTCTCTGGCTACTCCTCAGAGTTACACCTTGAGGGAAGTGATCTTAAGAAATCCCTTTTACCAAATCAGACCACGGACAAAAGTAAAGAGGATATTACCTTGACGTTATCAAAGAGAAATCTTTACCAGAATGATGATGACGATGATCTTGATTTTGACAAACCTGGGTCGCCAGATCACCTAAGCAAGAAATCGCCAGACACAAGCTTTCAGTACACGACCACTGCTGCCCCTGGGTACTCCTCTTCCTCTGCCTATAGCTACTCCTCATCTACTTCAGGCTCCTTCTCGACAAGCCGTCAGCTTGGAGAAGAGCTGGAGACACCTGCCTCAGCTGAGCCACTGTTTGAGTACTCCTCCTTTAAAGAAGAACATTCCCCAGTTAGAGATGCTCCCTTTTCCAATTTAACTGGCACCAAAGATGATTATCTTGAAGTGTCTGAGAAACAGAACACTGTTACAACCACAGCAGAATCTACCTCTAACTTGGCCCACTTTTCACCCCGTGACCCATTTGAGGGAGTCAAATCCTTCCCTCTACATTCATCCACTGCTTCCGCTGAAGACAAACAGGAACACGCATCTTTGGGCAGTCGTTTGGATAAACACCCTCAATCAGACTGCTTCTATAAGCCTGAGTGGTCTGAGGTGTCAATTTTGGACTCTGCAAAAGGCTTTGGGGACTCACTAACTTTGCACTCTCAAGAAACAGCACTCTCAAAAGAGTCAGCCAGGGCTGCTCTGTTCGGTGTCACTTCTTCACCACGACCGGACGCTGAAGGAAAACATTACTTTGAGGAGACTGACAGCAGCGAAGAAGAGGACAAGGGAGATTATATGCAGGAAATGACTCGAGTATCCCCCTCCAGTGGACTCACAGGTAACTTGACATTTTCTGACAAGCCCGTTTCTTTCACTGAAAGTGAAAAGAAAAGCAGTGCATTCCCCGATGGTCTCGGGTCCTACGTGTTGTCACCACATCAAGCCAGCAAGGCGGAACCAACCAACGAGACCGCACAAGTCAGTGCAAGTTCAACCAATCTTGCTGGCACTGCAGCTGCAGGCACAGCCAGCGTGGAGGCCAGAGAGGGTGCTGGAGGCTGCAGGAGCTCCTATGAATGGGAAATGTCCAAGCCTCAGATAGGGAGGATGCCTGGTGACTCTCCTCCCCATTATCGTCATGACGATGAGTTTGAAGAGGAGTGTGAAATGGAGCCAGAGCACCCAGCACGCCCACTTTCTCTCTCATCGACTAATCAGCCATTTCACTCTCCCTTCTATGATGAGTGCAGTCAACAAGGGCAGGATGATGATGACGACGATGACGATGACAGTGATCAGGATAT
Source organism: Syngnathus typhle (assembly GCF_033458585.1). Taxonomy (NCBI): domain Eukaryota; kingdom Metazoa; phylum Chordata; class Actinopteri; order Syngnathiformes; family Syngnathidae; genus Syngnathus; species Syngnathus typhle. The sequence goes on along the minus strand of NC_083741.1, from coordinate 8,077,437 downwards.
TGCTGGTAAAGCACCCAAAGGAGCAGCCGCTCCATATGCAAGCCACACCACTCCCGGATATTCATCCTGCGAGTACAAGCAGCGTAAAACTGACCTTTCACCTTCCTTTATCAACCCATGCATGCAGCAGCTATGTAGTGATGAAGATGATGACGATCAGGAAGAGCAAAGTGACCAGTCGCAGGAGGGAGATGAACATGACATGTCAGTTAAGAGAAGGGCTCATAAGCAGCCCCACCATCACAGCAGCAGCTCTTTCCATCAAGCCGACGGCACGTCAGCACGGTTGGGTCTGGCGACAGAGGACACGCCACCGACTTCAATAAGCGAGTCTCTCGCTTCTCAGTCAGACTCTGAAGTGCCTCCAGGAACAGAGGAGTACCCGTCAGTCACCAGCAAAGGCAACAATGATTCCGACGAGGATGCAGACTACATGCCTATCGACAAAATATCTGCCGCAGGTGAAAGCAGTCGTCATCCTGCCTCCTGGAAGAGTAACGATCCGGTTCCGACACCTCAAAAAGACCCTTACCCCCACCCTCCTCGCCCTGATGTCTGCATGGTGGATCCTGACTCTTTGGGTGATGTTAAAAAAGACCCTAAAACTAAAGGCCTGAAGAAAGCATCCGGGAAAATGAAATCAGCATCACCAGCCAGACGCAAGCGGTCCCCCTTGCCTGGCAAACAGACATCATCTCCTCGCGCTGCGTCACTGAAAAAGAAGGACGCTGACAAGAGTTCACGTATGTCTCGCTTGTCGGATGGACAAGGCTCAAAAGATGATGATCTCTCCAGGTCAAGCTACAACCCTGGCAAAGCGCTGACTTTGGGTAAGGGAATTATTATAGTACATGCTCTAGAAAAATACAAGCTTTTCATAAATTGTTTCATCTTTTCCATTCTTGTGACCTACCAGGCTCTCAAAAGGCTGGTTCGACGGCTCCCATTTATGTTGACATGGCCTATATTCCCAACCACTGCAGCGCTAAGAACGTAGATCAAGAATTCTTCAAACGCGTACGCTCTGCATATTATGTGGTGAGCGGGAATGATGCTGCGAGTGGTGAACCGAGCCGAGCAGTTCTCGATGCGCTGCTGGAGGGCAAAGCCCAATGGGGGTCAAATCTTCAGGTGAATTTAAAGCTCTCAATTGTATTGCGTTTATTGAAACTTATATTGCTGCTTAACACAAGTTATAAATAAGGATGAAAAATGGGCATTTATGGCTCTGTCCGCCAAAAAGGTTCTCGTCGAGACACGGACCTCTCCCACAGCCCATGGGAAGGCATCCTCAAATCAGACTTTGTTCATATCCATCATGGGTCCTTTTTTTTTTTTTTATTATGTCTGAGGTCTCTCATGTGTTGCTGTGTGAAACAAAGTTCAAGAATAAAAAATTTGAAATTAAAATAGCTAAGAAGTGGGGTGGCACTGGTGGGCACATCACAGTTCAGAGGTGGCGGGTTTGCATGTTTTCCTCTGGGTATTCTGGTTTCCTCCCACATTTATAAAACATACATGGTAGGCCGATTAAACACTCCAAATTGTCCGTAGGTGTGAGTGTCTGTCTATGTGGCCCCCGTGGTTGGCTGGCAACCGGTTCAGGGTGCCCCCCGCCTACCGCCTGAAGTCCAGTGGGATAGGCTCCAGCACACCTGCGACCCTCATGAGGATGGTGGTCGAAAAATTAACAACTGAATAATAAAATAAGAAAAAATATGACAAATTTGGAAGTTTTTGAATAATAAATTTCCCGCATCAGATGTGATATATCTAGATGTTTTGTGTTCAGGTGACGCTGATCCCGACTCATGACACAGAAGTGACTCGTGAGTGGTACCAGCAGAAACATGAGCGTCAGCAGGAGCTCAACATCATGGTCCTGGCTTCAAGCAGCACCGTTGTTATGCAGGATGAATCTTTCCCTGCCTGCAAGATCGAGTTTTAGGAACGCTGTCATACACCTGCCCTCCATACTGTTTGAATAACTATCTCAAGTCTGTGTTTTTGTCCCTTTTGTGGTAACTTTACAGAAAGACTAAAATAGATTCATAATAGTTTTTTTTTTTTTTTTTACATTAACCATTAAGCTTGTTTTGTCTGTCACAACAATTACTACATGTCCTCATGACATCGTTTCAGAGACAGTGGCTGTCACTGCCATGACACAAATTTTTAAACAATAGAAAAGGTAAAAAGGCCGTTTCTGCAAAGAATTTCCTTCCAATGGTTTATATATACAGTAAGTACTACACTTTTCTTGCACCTTAAGGCCAATACTATTTGCTGCCCTCCCCAGTATCTCAGTTTAAAGTTATTTTTGCAGTATAGCTGATCAGATTGAAACATTGTGATGGTAGAAAATGACTATTGTGATCAGTTTTCTCATAGTTCCGGTGTTTGAGCTTTGTGCCTCCGATTGATATCGTGAAATAGAGAATATTAAAATAGAGGCCACAGTGTCCTTTCAGTGTCTTTCTAATATATTTGCTGTAGCATAGGAACGATTTTATTCAAACTTCCATATGGTTGTGAACTATTTCTATGATGATAATAACCCGTTACATTTAGAATTGATGTGAATTTGACCAATAATTTCTCAGTAATTTTTTGTCCTATAGTCTTTGATATTTGTTTCCCGTTTATGTGAGGTTGGTATCCTGTTCAGAGAAATGCAGTCAGATGTGATGTCAAAAGAAACGGTCGACCAATCCTTGATGTTGTGTCTTTTCATAAAGTGCTTTTGAAGGAAGATGTTGAACCTCATATCAGCTGCTGCATCTTTGGGATCTTTTTCCAAAGCTGTGTCCAACGTTGAAGAATGTACGAGGATAGTGAGAGAGTTTGTGTTTGCACACTGGACAAAATGTGGGCTGGTATTATTACAGTGGGAGACCCATGTGCCTTTTAGTCCTGTTGTGATCGGAGAGTGCAAAGGTGGAAATGTTTATTTGTTGTTGAGATTGGACATGAGCAGTTGTGAAAGAGGATTTGACAAGCTAGTCTCAATAGTTTTTGTGACTTTAGACAGTGACGCGAGTGCACAAAAAAGCATGTACTGCAAGTATAGCACTTTCTAAAGCATCAAAACAATGTTTTGGTCATTGATTTCCACAAGCTGCCAGTTTAAAAAAAAAAAGCACAAATAACAACCAGTGTAGAAAATTAAAAGCAGTTTTTCCTATTTACTTTATGACAATAATAATGCAATGGTTACAAACTTTTTTAGTAGGTTTAAATGATTTAATGTATTTGAACGCAATCATTTGATTTTTCCCAAAAATTCATTGATCATCCAGAAACAGAGACAGTCGCAACATAAAATCGGGATGCTGTGGAATTCTAAAAATTCTGCTTCTCGCATCCATCACGCCATCAGGCCTCAGTATAAAGGTCCAGACTTGTACTGTATTGCAGACTGCAGGGATAATAGGAAACATCCCTTTCAAAACTTCTGAGCTCCAACAAAGGGCTCTGGTGGAAAATTAAAGCAATACGAATATACAGTAATCCCTCGTTTATCGCGGATAATTAGTACCAAAAACCACCCGCGATAAGTGAAATCCGCAAAGTACGGTCAGCAACAAGAAGTACTGGGCAGGCTAACGAGTTAGTGGAAAGATGCTAATTTGGGATCGTGCTAACACGCAAAAACGGACTTCTAAAGGAATCTAAACGAACATTTGGAGCAATACTACATTATCCTAAAGGTTAGACACATGTTTCCTTAATTTAGAAGTTTTATTTTCACTTTTAAATGTTTTTTTAATTTGGAAAAAAAATCTGCGATGTAGTGAAGCCGCGATAAATGAAACGCGAAGTAGCGAGGGATCACTGTAGTTGAAGTAAAATTCTAATTGACATTCTGTCAAAACGGGAGTCAAAGCAAATTTGTTCAAATGTGATGAGGACAGGATTGTCGCTTTGAAAACTTTAGTAAATAACACATTTCTCAATTCAAAAGACTGAATTGAACAAATTATACTTCTGTTTTGATATTCTTTCATAGACTGAAAATGTTCATAATTGATTGTTTATCAATAAATTACTATTCAAGTGGCTTTTTTTTTCTCCAAACTTTCATTGAATTGCTTTGTGATTTATTTATTCATTTGTTGAATTGGTGACTTTAATAATGATTATTAGCATTTATGTTGTGGAATTTGTTTTATTTTCATATACCAACCAGAACCAAATGAATCACCGAACAGATTACAGAACCAACGAAAACCAGGGTCAACATTTTTAGATCCGCAAGTCTATACGGTTGTTGTGGCATATTAATCAGTTTCCTATAGTGATGTATGTACTGTATTGTACATAAGGACAATAGCTCTTCTCTTGAACAGAAAACAGGCTGCAGGCAGAAGCTTCAGTTGATTTGAATGTGATGATGCAGATTACCTTTATGTTCTCTGTGGAGGACTTAGAAATCTCCTGGTTGCCTTGTTTACCGCACATCTAACGGCTTACTGTGGCCAGCAGCACATCTCCAAGTCATGAAGAGCACTTTTCACAAAAAACAAGCATGCATCATTTAACGATCCATGTACTTCTTTGGGTGACAGGAAACAATGTCGAGTAAAATTCAAGTTGGCGTTTTGTTTGTTTCGGCCTCTATGAGCGATGTTATATGTAATACTTCTGCATTAAACACTCTTAATAACTATGATATTTGCATATGAGAGGGACATTACTGTACTACCTATGATTCAGACATAGTAAAATATCCATGTTTGACTGCTACATTTTCACTGAATGTGATTTGAGTCCTGCTGTCCTCCACTGAGCAATGCTTGTCTGTGCATGTGTACCCTCTGAATTCTCCCAGATGACTATAGTACATGAGAAAATAACTTTTGTTTTACAGTTCGAGATTAAGGATACTCCATCCAGTACTGTGGAAGTTCACGTGAAATGACTGTTGTACTGCGAAGAAAGCCATGGGATTTATTTATTCTTTTTGCTTCGTACCTTCCCCCATCTCCTGTTTTGAGTGCAATATTCTGTTTTACTCCTCAAATGTGTAAAAGTAAAAAAATAAAACGATAGCTACTGTCTTAAGAGGAAAGTGCGATGAAGACAAATAAATGATCATTTACTGAAACAAAATGTTTCCAATCTTGTATTGTTACTAATACAGCTTGAAAAGTTGCAATAGTGGAAAGCCAACCTCTAAGAAGGGATACATTTAAGGAGCAAATGTTACTCTTGGTAGTGTTGGGAAAACAAAGCTTCAAATCAGTTTCATGAAGCAGTTGTATTTTTTGACTCTATGTGGCATGGACGTTTTAAACAAAGGGGTTTAAAAATGGTATGTCGAATTTGGACAAAAGCATATTCATGTTATCAAACCATGGGAACTGTTTTAAATTGTTAAAAGAATTGCATACAAAAAAAGCCCCCAAGAAATCATTAATCAAAACATCTGTTTCAAGGAAACAGTGTATTTGTTTATTTCATGATTAGGTCACTCATAATGAAATAATTTTCCCTCCTGAACATAAATACTTTTGAAATTTGATATAATTCTTTGTCTTGATCCATATACAAGGGAGTTGTCAGAAGGTTTACGCTAAAAGATTTCCACATTATTAATGAAGCAAAAATAAAACCTGGACTGAACCAAAAAGCAGCACAATGGTGCCATTACCTCCCCAGTGCACACGGAATAGATGATTGTAAAGTTTCAACAACTCACTTGTGCCATCTCGCCATATAGGATCGTAGATTAAAGTGGAACATCAGCCTAATCGTATAACCTGAATAACTTTCTAACACAAAGCAAAACACAATTATGCTTGCTACATAAGTGCTTGCCACAAGAAAAGCACCTTCAAAAGTAAAATGTCACCTTTGACTAAAGTACTTGTTTTGAAAAGTTGCCACAATACGAGGTCAGTTTTGCCCAACTGTTATTGAATATACTGTTCTCTCGTCAAAATAAATCTTTCTTTTCTAACAAGAAACTTTGAAAGTATTAAGGACTTTGGCAGTTAGCAGTACACTACACACATTTCCACTTTATACATAGTACAAACTCTGTCGATGCAGCTCTGGGCAAGCGATAAGTGTCAGTTCAAGCGGCCGTTTGATTAGGAGCCAACGACTATAGCGAGGTAGCGAGGTGCTACCACAATGATATGCAACATGAATAATAACAGGTTTGATTTACTCTTAGCTGCCTTTACGATAGCCTCTGGGATTAATTGTACTGTAACAAATGAAAATGAAGACAAATCAACTAAAGTAAATGTTAATGTAATTTGTTTGACGACTGGACATGACAAATCATGTCCAGGATCGGTAAAGAATGCTCCAAATTGCCTCGAACCAGACTCCCTCACTGGAAACTGTAGGAAGGCTGTTCTTTCTGCAAATTATTAATGTCATCTTTCTGCCTAAATTTTTTCCAACTGCCCACTTTTGTTTAGAAATAATATTGCACTTTCTGTAAATCCAATCAAATTCATTTCCCTTCTCCAAGTTTGTCTGTCATATTATATATTTACTGAAATTGCTGATCCGATTCATAAAAGAAAATCTGGAAAATGATCAGCAGTATTTTTTCATACAACTGAATATAACACACTACCTTCCAAACACCAAGTTAACACTTGTGACTTACGGAAACGCGCAGGGGAACTTTGAGATCCCTGTCCTTAGAGAACAGCATCGTTAAAGGGAAAGTCAATCCACAAATTCTTTACAATAATTATCTGTTTATAATCCATCTCAGGGGCTGCCGCTTGCTGTCGACTGAAAATGACATCACAGTTGCCAGGTCACAACCAATTATTGCTCGGCTTCAGAAAACTTGGCTGCCCAGAGATGGATCAAAACAGGTGGATTTTGCCTGATGAATACAAATTCCTATTAATCAGAACAGTTTCGACGAGGTGGGCTGCTCAGAACACATTACAAAGAAAATTCAGGGGTTGACTTGCCTTTTAAAGGTTACGTCTGATGGACTGGACAAGTAGTTTGTTAGATTAGGCTCATGTCAGCATATTGATACGGGTAACAAACAGCATTGGCAAGATAAAAGAGTCCCGGGACAGAGGAGAGAGCCAGTATTCTGTTCAGTACCCACTAACGCCTGGTAGTTTCGTGTCCATCTGCATCATGGTTCTGCTGGAGGATCAGCCTTGACCTCAAGAGGTGTCTCAGACTCTGGGGGACTCTCTGGACTGTTTATCCACAAGTCCACCGACTCCTGGGTGTCGAAGAACTCGTCGTGTCCTTCGGGAGACATAGGCGTCTGGGAGCTGGAACCCGCCTCACTGCTGCTCTCTCGGAGCTCCAGTAGTACAGGGAGCGAGCTCGGGAGACAGAAGCCTTCCATCCGACCTAGAGAGAGCTCACCGAGTGGGGAGCAGGGTGGCCTCAAAGCAGCATCGAGAACGCCACCACTGGGAAGGTCCGCGGCTAAACAAGTTTCTTGGCCTTCCGGTGTGTGTTCGGGATCATCAAATTGACGATCAGTACCGTGACATTGCTCGCTATCATCTTCTGGGGAGTTATTTGGAGTCTGTGGTACTTCAGGGAGGGTTGAGACAGCAGAGAAATTTGGGTCAAAAACCTGCGATGCCAATGGAGGTGCTGACTGGGAAGGGAGGTTTTGAGAGGAATGGGTTTCCTCACTACTCTGAGGAGTGAGTGAAATCTTATCACTAAAACTGAAACGTGGGGAGATGTCGGCCGTAGTCGGAGAAGATGGTCCGGCGCTAGATACGGTACTGGATGGACCACTGCTATCTGTTGGTATAGGAAAACCAAAGTACAAATTAGAATAAGACAAAATTGTAATTTGCAACATTGAGATAAACGTTAGGCAAGCCCCCTCCATTGTTAAAACTCACCTTAAAGCAGTTTTATTCTTTGGCTTTTGACCCAGCATGAGACTGCACCATTTTAGAGCTTTAGGGTGTTTATGTTGTGAATTTATTGTTTTAACTGTGTGGTTTTCATATTTCTGACTTTTACTTTATGTACATGTAGCTGTGGTCATTTGTAAAGTCAGGTCTACAAACTAACATGTTTTACAAAAAGCACTTTGCCCCTAATTTACTTGAGGTTGCGCTTTAAAAAAAATTAGGGGCACACATGGGAAGTTGGAAAACTATTCACATACCGCTGCATTTTACCAAAATAGTTGCAAAAACTGCAGTGATTTAAAAAAAAAAAAAAAAAAAAAAAAAAAGTTTTTAGGCGTGCACATGGGAAATTGGAAAACTATTCACATTCTGCTGCATTTTACCATGATAGTTACAGAAAGTGCAGTGATTTAAATCCACATTTTATTTGGTAAGTTTTGACAAAACATAAACCTTAAAATATAAGTTAATGTTATTTTGAAATGTGAAGTTGTTTCGGTCGTGTGACAATATTATATTCCCAAGCTAGCAAAATGAGTAAAATAAACAGATATATTTGGAAAGTATCTTTGCAATGGGGAAAAGGCCAAACAAAGATTCAACACAAGAGCCTATGTATGGCCAAGATGCATTTCACAGTCAATACCAGACAACCCACTTCAAATATAGCTTTACTACCAAAGTTATTACGACACACAAAGCCCAATTTGTGGCAGGCGGTTCTCCAATGAGTCAACTATGCCTTTAAAACAGTGAATTTGCGTTTGTTATTGTACCATTGCACTCCCGCCAAGCCGGTAGGCGGTAAATAATGGATGGATGGATTCATAAATAAAATTATCATTCAAAAATGACCGCCATTAAAAACACCCCCCCCAAAAAAAAGAACACCCACACAAATATTTTTCCACGGCACTGTATATTCTAAATATTTTGTGACTGAACTTGGACCTAATTGTACTGCTTGGTGATGAGCCCCATTTCTTAAGTAAGCAAAGGGAACACTTGAACAGTATAACTCAAATAAGGTCAATACTCACACCACGGAGGTCTGTCCGAACGAGACTTGAGAGACATGGACGAGGAAAGGGCTTTGTGGGGGATGTACGAACCATCTCCTGATGGATGGCTGTGTGCCCCAAACATGGCTGACAGCGCTGCGGAGACAAAAGTCCAAACATGAAGCGGTGATTAGTCCAAATATTCACACTAGTCTAATTTCATATACAGTGGCTAACCTCTGGAGGTCCTTGTATGTGGATCTCCAGCACTCTCACACACACTTGTGAGGAACTCATTGACTTGTTTGAGTGACAATGAGTTGTGTAGTGTTTCCAGAGGATAGATGGAGGGCACCATGGAGCATCCTTCAAAGCCTGTGGTACAGGAGAGGAATGATATAGACATACAGACATTAAAAGCTCTTAGTTGGTCTGGGTGGCCAGATGAGCACCTGGACTGAACCACACTGGGTGCAACATGAGAAAGCGGGTTCAATACTCCGCACTTAATACTCAATATCCAGCTTTCTTCACAACACAGGTTAACATGTTGTGAGAACTGCTACCAGATTCTACCATTCATCTCCACACAGCTATGTTTCAAAACCCATGCTGGATGTCAACACAACATTGTGCCATATCAAATAAGTTTTACAAATCAGAGGCCCAAGCAGATTCTAAAACTCCAACAGCCCTCCTGCACACACTTGCCTCGAGCAGCACACAGCAGCTGCAAAATCAGGTCTGACACGTTATAAAAGTCAGTTTAACTGGTGTTAGTAGTCAACAGAGCTGCTCAGTTGCAAAGCATTGAGCTCCAACTCAATCGTCATCATCTACAATCTGAGCGATGCAGAAGAACAAGCAAAAGTTACGGCTATTCGGCATTTGGATGAAATTTCAGGGTGAACCTAGAATGCATTGTGACGTTTGAAACAAATCTTTGGTAAAGTCCAACTGTTTAATGTTTCATTACTTTATGCCCAACTTTCTGCACTCTAACAAGAAGCTGAATGGCAAAATTCAGAACAGTTATTTGATCCTTGAACTAACCAACACATTTCCAGCCTCGAGAGTCACAGTGTCATCCTCAGGTTGCAACAGAGCAAGAGTAACTGGAAAAGGCATGTCTTTGGCAATTAAAAAAATTGTTGTGAATTTTGCCATTCAGGTCCTTGTTAAAGAACAGCAAATTGAACAAAAAATACTGAAACTTTGAACAGTTGGACATTCAAAATTTTACACAAGATCAAATTGAGTTCAACTATAAATGTTGCAGTGCATCTCAGGTTCATCTCGGAATTTCACCGAATACCTAGCCCTAACTTTTTGTGAGTGGCGTGGAACGCATTCACAAACTTGTGATATTATATTTATATAATACACTTATATATAAACATAAGAATGAATAAAGCTAATTTCAACACATTTTAATTTAGGAATATTGCATAAAAGTAAAATGTGTTTTGGTCAGTAAGTCAGTAAAATGAATGAATAAATAAATATGAATTAAAAAAAAAAAAGATCCACAAGATGACAGGAATTGGCATGTTGTGTTGGTAAGCTGATAAGGACATTACAAAGAGAAGTTGTTAGATGTTTATTTATTGATGGAAATATTTATACGCTGTAGATTCTACTACTTCTACCAATATCACTGGCATTCCAGTTCTAATAGCTTGTCTTGTACCTGTAGTAAATTTATTATTTAAATACGCATATGCAAAATTACAAAAAAATACAATTAAAAATATTATTTGATTCATATCAGTTTGAACCCCCCCCGATATTTTTGGTAAGATCTTTGTATCTAATCAATTAGTAGATGCAGACAATTTGCCTTCAATTTACCAGGGTGGGGAAGGTTTGCACCAAGCCAGCTTGCAGTCTGCATAGCCACAGAAACAGGCAAGCATGCATCAACATCGAGTGGCAAAACACGAGTCCACCACAGGCCAAGCACAGTCCAAGACTACACCGTTTGCAGTGGTTGGACGAGGCATAGATTGGGCATCTAGGGCGGGCCAGGGTCTAACCATGAAGGTACTCTATGGGGTCCTGGCCAGAGATAAGCCAGTTTCGGAAGAGGCGGAGGTGGTAGGAGCACTGGTGGAGATGATGGGTGAGTGCACCGTCGAGAGAGAGGTGGCAGCCCAGACTGAGTTCTGAGGAGAACCGACTCAACAACTGGGCCACATGGTGCTCCTCCAATGGCTCTGGAGAAGAACAGGGAGAGCGAGGATGGACACAAAGGAACAGAAGACCAACAATACCAAAGACATGGGATGATAGATTGTAAGGCTGAAAGATGAGCCGGCAAGAAGACACTGCAGTAGATGAGCGGAAAAATAAGACAGCGACATTTATGTTTGTCAATGGGGGGCGAGCTGTATGTAGATGTCAAGTCATAGACGCCCCAATTGTGCAGTTATTTTAAAGTAATGGTAATTCTACTGAACATTCCATTTTAAAGCTTTTAAGAAACAAACAAAAAAAAAAGCTATTGGTCATTGTGTGGAAATACAACTTTAACATGAGGAGCAAATCTTGCGGGACTGCAACACAGTGAGCTAATCAAAGGTATACTACCATTTTTGCTTTTTTTGCTATTTTTGGCACCACAGCAGGATTTGGGAATTTTGCAATGAGTAAACGTTTGTGATGACCGAAATTTAAACTTATTTTCAACATGGAAAAGTGGTACACATGTCTGTCTGGCTGCTCAATACATAATTGTTGTTGACAATAACACTGGTCAACAAAGTTTTATTTTATTAATATTATACATATTATATGTTTGAAAATCAGAGGTGTAAGTAAACCTTCGTACATTTATTTTTTGATATGAACCCAAATCCGTCCTTGTTTTTTCTGTAGCACACCAAGTTTCAAGAATAATATAATATAATATAATATAATATAATATAATATAATATAATATAATATAATATAATATAATATAATATAATATAATATAATATAATATAATATAATATAATATAATATAATATAATATACAACATGTAACGGTCATATATTTAGTAATATTTATGAATTAAGGGTTACATGGCAGTCTCCTGAATCATTGTAGCTATGGATTAACACACATGGTAAAATATGCATTGCGCAAGTCAAATTTAAAAACCTTCTAAAGGCTGATTTTCTAGGGGAAAAAAAAAAGAAAAACATTTCTTTTCACGAATGCACAGCTGACAGTAATACAGAAAAATCCTCATTCTAGTCACTTGTGCTCTCTGCCTCATTAAAAAGCGTTTTTTATTTTTTAATGAATGTATATATTGTATACCTATGTATTTTCAAATGGTTTATCAGTACCATTTTGGGTGGGCAAGGGGTCCCGAGGTTGGGTGGGTGTGAGGGAGGAATTTGTTGGTGGTGAGTTTGGGTCTTTGTGGTCAGGTTTTATGGGTTGCTTTTACATTGTTAAATTGTTTTATTTATTTTTATCGGTATCACTTTGAGTTGCACATGAATGATACGGTGTAATAGAAATTAGGTTGCGTTAACACATCAGTTGGATTCAGTCTTAATAGTGACGCACCTCAGAGGCACAAGCATTCATTTCTGTCCACCACTACACTGGTTAAAGGTGATGCTTTAATGTTTTTCACACCAGTCAACTTCTTTTTGGTCTTGACTTAAGAATGTGCAGCATTATTCATTACCTACACCGCTTGTTCTCAATGGGGTCATGGGTCAGCTGACAGTGTAGCGAGTCAATTGCAGGGAATAACTACTCTCAGTAACCTGGAAATTCTACAGCGTTCAATTAATCTCACATAGATGTTTTCAGAGGAAGCCTCAGTACCGAGAGAACATGAAAACCAGCTATAAATGCTAGGAAGGAAATTTAAGCCGTTTGTGATGTGACTTGCCATAAAAGCAGTAATTGCTTGTCTGTCATGCAACCAAAAACTATTTTGAGAGCAGGTAACTTTTTCCATCAGATGTTGCTAATGTTAGATTGATTGCAGCTATTTGACATTAGAGAAGATGGTCGATTATTGGACGAAGGAAAAAAACTGTTCTTGAACCGATTCTTTTGATGTTCCATGTGACTTATAATCATAATAATAATCAAAATGTTTTTAAAATATCAGTCATCAAATATTAACAGCTAACAAACAGTTAGAAGAAGCTCAATCTGCTAAGCCAATACACGTGCTAAACAAAAATATCAGCTTCATAAGATTAGGTATCAAAATCACTAAACTTTGACGATTAACTTGGCACTGACACGAACCTGATCAGAAGCTGAGGGAGGTATAAAAACTCCTCCAAACATGCACTTTTGTCGTTCTGTCGGGAAGAGCTCAATCCCAGGTTACAATTATTTTGTGAGTGCAATCATTTTGAGATTCAGAGTGAACAGGAGAAAGGTTAAAACATTTGTGTTAGTGTGGTTTAAAACAATGTACTTCATTCAAATTCAAATAAACGCGTAGGAATGTTTAGACGCAAAATCACCAGCCCGCGTAACTGTGTGTACGACGATGAATCAGAATTCATTCTAAATGATAGCACGTGTAATAAGGGTGGAGGAAAAAAAATTAGATATTGCAACATATTGTTGCAATCTCTGTTAGAATAAATAACTGATACACTGACAGCAAATATCAATATTTTATGACAACACACTAACGCAACGCACATAATTGCGTAAAATAGATTTAACCCGTTGTCACCGTCAGTACTTAATCGCTCGTTCTTGTTGCGGGGATGCTAATCCCATAAATTGGGTAAAATAGGCAGAAGCAGAGGCCTTCAAAGAAGAAAGGATGCAAAGACCCACCTGCAGGATTTGACCCAAAAGTGTGGAGACTCTTCAGGACTGACAAACACTGGATAAAAAAATATACAATCTGCAAGAACTGTTTTCCAAGCCGTAACAGCACCACTATGAATCTACAAAGCCATCTTGTTCGCTCTCATGGTGAACGCCACAAAGGTTATAATAAAGACAAACCAAGTCAGCCTACGATCACTACAGTTGTGAGCTACCCAATCACACTTCACAGCATTCCCACATTGTATACTAATGCTATAGCAAAAGTGAAGGGAGTGAAGCTAAATGCGTGTGATGCAAGTTCGACTGGCGTTTCAGAATCACAAAGAAGTACGCTGTTCTTGTTTACAAAACTATCAATTTTCATTTACCGTATTTTCTGGACTATAAGGTGCACCGGACTATAAGGCGCACCTTCAATGAATGGCCCATTTTAAAACTTTGTCCTTATATAAGGCGCACCGGACTATAAGGCGCACCATTAATGCATCATGTCAGATTTTTAATCCAAATCAAATCATTCTCTATTTATCATTTCTATTTCAACTTCAGACGCAACAAATTAATTTATAATCACAAAATAATGATCCATAGTCGTTTTGATTCATGATTCATAGTCTTCAGCGGGCCACTTATGATTGATTTCATGACACAATGCTTCGGGCCAGTTTAGATTTAGGAATTTAGTCCATATATAAGGCGCACCGGACTATAAGGCGCACTGTCGGCTTTTGAGAGAATTTTAGGTTTTTAGGTGCGCCTTATAGTCTGGAAAATACGGTACTTTAATATGTCCAGCAGTGTAGTGTTATTCATGTTAATGCACTTTAATTAAAAACTATACAGTGTTTTAAGTCAGCCAACAATCACTACTGCGGAGTTGTTTCCCTTTGGGTCGCCGAGGGCACAGAGTATCACAGAGTATGAAGCAGTACGCTGTTCTTGTTTACAAAACTATGAAGTTACATTTTCTTTAATGTGTCTAGCAGTGATGTGATATTTATGTTAATGCAATTTAATCAATTGAAATGAATTGTGAGTTACCCCTATCGGCCAATCCTGAGAATACCACCCCAACAGTGAAATATGGGGGGTGGCAGCATCATGTTGAGGTGGTGGTTTGCTGTCGGAGGTACTGGTGCACTTTGCAAACGAGATGGCATCATGAGGAAAGAACATTATGTGGAAATACTGAAGCAACATCTCAAGGAAGTCCAAGGTTGGGCACAAATGAGTGTTCCAAATTCACAATGAGATGAAGGATACTACCAAACTGGTTACAAAGTGGAGTCAGGAGAACAAAGTCGATTTATCGGCAGGGTCATCTAAAAGACCTGATCTCAGGCCTATTAAGAAA
The DNA here is from genome assembly GCF_033458585.1 of Syngnathus typhle. Taxonomy (NCBI): domain Eukaryota; kingdom Metazoa; phylum Chordata; class Actinopteri; order Syngnathiformes; family Syngnathidae; genus Syngnathus; species Syngnathus typhle. The sequence goes on along the minus strand of NC_083741.1, from coordinate 8,062,395 downwards.
AAATTATGGGCAGACCTGAAACGAACGAGCAAGCCTTGTAGCCTCACAAACCTGGTTCTGTTAGACCAGTTCAGTCAGGAGAATCAGGCGATAATTCCTGCCAAAAGGCAATGGTACCAAATGCAAATGAAATGCAGCCATGGTCGGGTCACCAAACTTCATCTTGAAGGTTTCCTGACCCAATCGGCTGTTTTTAGGCTCGTCACCCAAGGATGGAGTGACAGGTCTTATGAAGCTCTGCTAACAAACTACAAATATGTCCGACCGGGGGCTGGAGGTGGCGGGGTGTGAAGTATCTCACTTGCATTTAAAGAGACCGCACCAAAACGCCTTGGTTGCAAATGCTACTCAGAACAGGGGTAAAAGAAGGGCCTATGATAACGAGGAATTTAGACAAAAGCATTGCTGTTCCACTTTACATAGACCACAACTGAATGATTAAAATGTAAAAAGAAAAGATTTATAAGCATGATGTCTACTTTAAATTAATAATCACGGATTTTGAATGTCAATGATTTTGATTGTCAATGTAGTCATAACTTGTCAACTTATCTTGGCAGCCCTCTTGTGAATAACTTGGTCATAACAGATAAACAGGCTTAGCGTACATTAAGGTATTGTAACAAAAAATGTATTTGCTCTGTTGAAGAAAGAGATAAACATGGTGTCAAAATAAAGAGCAAAATAATTTTTAAAAATTGCACCGTATTATAAGTGTGCACACAAACACAAACTTGCCCACACAATTTGATGCTAGTCATCCAGACAGCCATTAGAAAACTATCCATCCTGATTAGTTCAAAAGCGAAACACAAACTAACAAGTCAATTAATAGGAATTCCTTTACACTATTCATCACAAAATCTGAATTTTAATCCATAATAAAAGAAATTGAAAAAAAACCCATGATTTTCCAATACATGATTTATTATTCCCTAACAGAACAAAATCAAAAGAAACTGTCCCAAAATATTGTAAAACAACTGTCAGTCTTCCTTTAAAACAACTGTCAGTCTTCCTCTAAAGTTCAATGCTTCGTTAATACACAATGACCAGAATCTGAACAAAATATTTCTGAAAAACATGACTCTGAAGTCATTAACCTTTATACTCTGTAGTACTGCCATGAAAAACATACAGAGTCGCCACTGTATATTTTAAACAAAATCGATGCAGTGTGGATGGAATGCAAACACGTTTGCTGAACATGCACTTTTCTGATGAGGAAAAGGTGAAATCACAAGTTGATAGCAGTGACAGTGAATGTTTCGAGCATAACAAAGGATTTTCAGTGACTTTAAGCGCAACTGAGCTTTAAAACAACTCATGCTCCACCAGTTAATCAAAATGGAAGTTACTCATACTGTGCATTAATTAAGTCAATCTACCAGTCAGGGAATTGTTGGATCTTTCGAAAAGGACATTTAATAAATACAGCATAAAGCAATACCAAAATGGAAAGAAAGTCCATATGTAATTTAAAAAAAAATCTACTATCCATTACAAATATCTACGAATTAGTTGAAATCCTAGTTAGAAAGAGAATTTCAATGTTAGAAAAGCGAGAGCAACGATAGATCTCTAACAAACTGAAAACAAACAAAACCAAAACTAAAATGCTGGCGGGCCATATGGGGAAAAAACCAGGGGAAAAAACCAAGGTAAAAAAAATTTAAAAAAAGGTTTGAAGACATGCAAGACAAAAGGTGAGATAATAATATACTTGAAAGAGGCAGACGTACCATTAGTCGGATGCTTTGCAAACGACACAGAAAATCGTTTTACTGCCGGCATAGACAACAATTCTGAGGAAACAAAAATTCACTAATGTTACTAGGATCCACAATAAGTTGTTGATCATATGTTATCAGCACTTTCGCTAGTAAAAAATACTAATATGGAAAAATGTTTAGGTCTACCTTCCCTTCCCTTGTATTTGTACCCAACTTAATTCCTCAAATACAAACTTTAAGAGCTGTCACTATCAGTACTCAAGTTAATATAATGAGAATGAAAAACACTACCTAGATTTAGTGGCCCTCTCCATTTACTGCATTTAGCATGAAAAAAATCAAATAAAATCAAAATATGAAACAAAAATCCAGACTGGATCAAGACTAAAATGTCTCCACTGGTAAACCTCAAAATGAGACGCAACAAGATGGATGACAAAGACGAACGAAAGTGCGATGAGGGTGGCAGCAGTGACGAGAAGAATGTTTATATGATACAACACTGACACCTACTGAACAATATTACAGACTTCAATATCAGCTACGCAACCGTTGAAGCAGAGGCAAACGCATCATAGCGCCCTTAGTTCTAATTATCTATACATTATCACACAGTATTGATTGGAAAGGTAATGGCAAGTATTTTTACCTGTTAGGCCAAAATACAGAAAGTCACATTATATAACTGCTAATATACAGTAAAACGTTGTATGATTTCGCTAACACTAGAGCACAAATGTTTGGTTTTAGTTTTGATTGCACTTATCTGAAGATGGACTGATCCTCAAGTTAAGTGTCTTAACTGACCACTGAACAGACAGAAAGTCAGTGCAGCTGGGCTCATGGAGAGAACTAAAAATGGCATGTTGGGATTTGGAGTATAAGAGCCAGGTGATGAACAAAGGCGACCATTGTTTTTCTCCAAAAGTGATCAGATTCTATTGACGAAAAAACAAATACTACTGAAAGATCACTTACACACAACAACACACCAATAGCATTACAGTACTACAACTACTCTTTACTAGATTTAAACCAGTGAAATGGGATTTTTATGTAATTAAACATTCGCTGCAAAATATGTGTTGGAGTTAAACCGCAATCGGACAGACAATGATCTGAGACTTCATCTGAAATTATAAGAGGCAATTGTGCAATAGCCAACAACTATTGTTCTTTATATCCTATAGCGTTTTGAACTGGCCTTGAAGTAGCATGTATATGAACTACTGAAATGAAACATGCTAATCAATGTGGTGTGGAGAAAGAATGATGAGGAAAACACATTTGTGTGACTAAAATGGATATGGATCTTAATATGCAGTGACTAAAACAGGACTGGAAACATTTAATTATTGATGTATGGGCATGAATAATAAACATTGCCTTGCTTAACACGTATTATACTGTATATCCTTACAGCTGTCATCTTTTTAAATTTAACTCATACATGTGTAGCTGTATATCTGTATACAGTACATTTACATGCCCAGACTCCACAGGGCCTCATTCCAGATGTTGTATTAAATAGTGAGGTCAAAGATGAAATTTTCACTTTTTTTTTTTTTTCTGCTGTGCTGTGTCTCAAACACATACCGTCTTTGTAGGATAGACTGCTGGTGGAGAATTTTTTGCGGTGTGCGCGCGCGTAGTCCTGCAGGTTAGGGGCACTAGAAGACCCACCTAGGACAGTGGTGCTGAACAGCCCGGCACATTGAGAGCCTGCGAGGGGGGCGGGGGGGTTAGTCACCACTACATATAACATGCTGTTAACTCAAATTACCATCCAAAGAGCGACACAAAGAGAGAAGACACACAAAGAATATAGAAAAAGAGAAACGTGCAGACAGTACCAGAGGAACCCATGCGACCTGAACTCATGTATTCTCTCCACTCTCTGTGCTTCTTGCACAAAGCTGAGAAAACCATCATTGAATGCTCACAGAAGAAAACACTGTCTTCAAAATAAGGGATTTATCTGTAATTTCCAGTTACAATTTCTTTCTGCATGAATGCTGGAAATTAGGGTACATCTGAAGATTTAAGATTTTAAAAAAAGGGCTCACTGATCCGCAAATTGTTTGTCCCGGCAGTGTGTCTAGCATCATGACAAGATCACTTCCAACCAAAAATCATCTGAATGCAAATCCAGAATTCAGTTTTAAAAAGACTTGAACATGAAAGCTCTAAGACAGAATCACCAAGTTTGAGGAGTTCAGGAAGATGTTTGTAACCTAAAAAATGAAATAAATGTAATTTTTATCCTGTGATATTAAAAGGGCTTACAAAAACAGCAATCCAAAAACCAGCATTGCACAGGGGCGCGGACCTGTTGAAACTTTCAAATGGGAAGTCTAACCAGAAAATGTCAATATATTCTGTATAGCCCCACCAGTCTAAACACGGTTTTGCAAAATGCACCCATTTTTATCCATCCAAGATGGCGGCCATTTTGCCACTTGCTGTCGACTAAAAATGACACCACAGTTGCTCAGCGCTCATGTAACAATCAAATCTTGCTCAGTGTGAGTATGTCACATGACCAAACTCTTAAAAAAGGTGTTGGGCACCTGTGATGTAATTTTCGACAGCAAGTGGCAAAATGGCCACTCCCTGAGATGGATAGAAAACGTGTGGATTTTGCTGCTTAATCCACAAACACAAATTCAGAATGCCATATTTAGACTAAATAAGTCTTGCAAGTTTATATATTAGTTGTACTATGTTCATCTTGTTTTCAATTGTCAATTATTTGACTGGTTCTTTTATCACAAATAAAATATTTAGGTTTCATTACCTGACATGTTTCAGCTAACACTCTGATGAAGGCGGAACTGATAGCCGAAACATGTCAGGTAATGAAACCGAAATATTTTGTTTGTGATAAAAGAACCAGTAAAATTAGTTTATGTATTGTTAAAGTTTGATCATTATTCTCATATTTCCCTCAGTGTAAAAGAATTGGCCACACCAATTTTCTTTTACCTGACGGGAGGCTCATAACTGCTCTACGCATATTGTGATTTAGTGTAGTGTAACACTGTAAATGTTGATTCAGAACAATTGGTGTAGTATCCTGAGCAAAGATTTCCAAATAAATGACCAAAAATAAAAAAAAACTGATTCCTCTCCTGCATCATCTAAACACATGCATCTTAAAAGCAACGTGATACTTACCTAACCCACTTTGTTTAATCTCAGGCGACTGACGAGAGCAAAACGAGAAGAGACGATAACTTCCTACTTTGGATGATGACGTCTCTGACAGGACCTGGAGGGAAATTCATTTTCAAGACATTCAATGAAATATATTCCTGTCACCAATGGTGGCTTTAAATTTGAGCAGAGGAGGCCTACAAAGACATTTTGAGATAGAAGTGTGTCAAAATATTATATACCCAAATTGATGTACTATATATATTCAGATTCTATTTTTCTTTAAAATTACCGTTTTTTTCCATGTATAATGTGCAAATTTTAACTAATTTATTGTCCTAAAATCTGGGGTGCGCATTATACATGGGTACAAAAAAAAAGTTTTTTTCTTCTTTTTTTTTTTAAATCCGGATATCATACGGAGGCCGCCATTACAGATGCACTTTCTTCTCTGCTGTTCACTTCAAACACGCTCCATACAAACACAATGCTCTCGTATCAGACGCTTGCTAGACCACCTGCACAATGTACCCTACACAAATCCGAAACATTTCTTCGCTATTGAGTATGCTAGCGCATGCGCAGTGATACTGACCGGCAGAATAACAATATTCCCAAAGATGTTTTTTTTTCTGAAATAATTTTACGTTCACGGACTTAAGTTGGAGTCAAAATTTGGGTGCGTATTATACATGGGTACAGGCTTTTTTCCAGCATCAACATGCCATTTTTAGGGTGCGTATTATACATGGGGGCGCATTATACATGGAAAAAAACGGTACATGAAATGACTGGTAATGTTCTGTTCATTTATTTTATATTGACCAAATGAATAAATTATATATATATATATATATATATATATATATATATATATATATATATATATATATATATATATATATATATATATTTAAAATAATACAAATAAAATAATACACTTCACAATATTGGTAGTACAACCACTTTAAGGAATTCCGCAAAATGGGGGCATGCTTCAAGAGAACACAAACGGAATGGCTGTCTGTATGGTTGCATGAGAGACTTTGATGGTGTTGATAAAGGCAACATAAGTGCACGCCATTGATATTTACCATTCCTACCCTGTGAAATAAATAAGTAAGGGCATGATACACATACACATTTTTATCCCCCAGAAATTTGAGAAAACTCAAGTCCGCAAAAGGTGAACCGCAATATAGCAAGGGAAGACTGTACTGTAATATTTCTGTTTTTGGTGGTGATGAATTTGTCACCCCAATACATTCATGATGTCTAAGGTTTATAAAGCAAGCATCGCAGAGAACAGCAAAGACCACATGCTCTCAGCCAGTCGTCATTGGATTTCAAACTGTTCCGCGGCCTGGCCAAGAGTCAAATAGGACAAATACGATCCGAGGGGCTGACCAAGAGCCAGTCACTCAAAGAAGTCATGCCATGTCATGTCACCAAACACTGAAAATCTATTAACGCTACATTTCCCCGTGTCAGCAAGGGTTCTTGAAGTGCAGTGACAATTGGTTCTGACCTCTTCCAAAACAGTTTTTCAGGTTTACAAAATTTTCAAAATTTAATAAAATGTAAAGTAATGCAGGATGGGCAGACATATGAGTGATTCTCTAAAAGTGTAGTCCAATTGCATGGTCAAACGCTGACTGACTCAATATTGTATTCTAATCAATCACCAGATTTCACTGCTTACAATATCGCAGAGATAAAATGAACAACTTGACTACAATTTGTGCTGTCATTATTATGTTGAGAAGTGAAAAATAGCCATTCTGGCAACTTTTCGTGTGATTATTACAATTAACAATAATTCACAATATGTGTACAACGAACCTCCATAGATCCAGTTTTATGATTTCGTATAAGTGGTGATCTCCTCTGTATGGTGATAGGCTCAGACAGCGGTACAGCTCTGTCCGTCTCATCGCGTGAGAGGTCCTCCAAACTTCCTGGGTCTGTCTGTTTTTGTCCATTCTGAATGAGAAACAAAAAGCGAGCACGACATTATCTGCAAATGACCACCATCTACGGTAGTTGCAAGGAGTGATTGCACTGTACCTGTCGTACCTCTGCCGAAGCTGGCCTGAAGCCAAAGCCAGTGGGTGCATTCGCTTCTTCCTCAACACCTTTAACCCCTGGACTAAAGTGAAGCTCCACATGGAAGCGTTCCTCTGAGGAGAGATCCTTTAAAGAATAAAGTACAATATATAATACTGCCATTACAGGTACCATTTTAAAATTTCAACAGTTAAATATTGACCTATATGATTGTATATTACATTTGGCAATTCATCTATCAAAACTAAATTCAAAATCTTATAATAAATGTTCCCTAGAATTATACCAGTGTAGAAAAAGTGTGTTAAGAATTTATTCCCACTCCGACCCCCCTTTCTGTCAGAATAATGGTTGTGCTTTACATGCCACAAATAGAGACTGATGCCATTCTAGATTTATTATTTTCCTGGTATGCATGCAAACGTTTGAGCAGACTTTAATAATCATGCCACATTTTCATAATGACGAATGAGCGATAAGAACACAGCATTGCGTTTATACAGATACTAACCCATTTGCCTGAAGTTATCACTTGAAGATCAAATCACACTTTATGACTAATTAATGTTGAAACCCTGGTAATTCCAAAGGGTTTGCAAACAATTTCTTACAAGTACAGCGATCCCGACGATCGCGAATTAGCATCTTTCCGCTAACTCGTTAGCCTACCCAGTACTTCTTGTTGGTGACCGTACTTTGCGGATTTCACTTATCGCGGGTGTTTTTTGGAACCAATTAACCGCGATAAACGAGGGATTACTGTATATATTGCGCTCTTATTAATCTACATTTTTGCTGCTGTTGATCTTGGTTAATGATAATGAATGATAACTACAAAATGTCACCTTATTATTGTCCTCATAAAGCATAATGACAATCTGAGTCATGTAGTTGAGTTCAGAAACGGCACAAAGGTAATCCATAGCACGATTCCACTGCTGGTCTTTCTCTTCCTTTGACAAAAAAAGACAAAAATTGTTTTAGTGTGACCTGCTTGAATATACATAGGTAACTATCAAAGAGATTCACATCTTACATCAAGTAAACCACCATAACGGAAAATACTCAGCAGAGAGTGGACGTGACTTTCACTGGTGAAATATAGACGTGTCCTCACATGTCGTCCAGGCGACATGACTCCACGGGAATATCTAGAAACAAGATCTGCCAGTTAATCAAAAACATTCTCAGCTGTCATTTATAGATTTGTGCCCATCATCATTTGACTCACAGAGGGTGAAGCTTGTTGACAGACTCATCCTCATGAGTCCTCTGAAGGTCAAGCTGAATCTTTCTGACCAGTGGAAGGCAGTAGGCATATGCAATGTCCAGCTTCTCAGCTTTATTTATGCCATATTCCTACAACAACAAAACAACATTGATATAGTCAGGATGAGCTGATGAAATAATGTCCTGGCACTTGAAGTACAAAGGCTCAAATTTCTGATAATCTCTAACTCTTCTTTTCTTTCTATAGTTTCCACAAAAAGATTAACTTCTATTTTTCTCTTTGACACAATTAGTATTACAGGATTCTTTACTCTGATTTACCTGTGGGATGACAATGTCAGCCAAAGCACGAGAAAGTCTGAACAACTCCAGTGTGTCTTCCAAACCCAGAGTAGAATTATGAATGACATCATATTTTACACAGTCGTAAATGTCAGGTATTTTACTGATGTCATAACGGCCATTCTTCATGCGGAAGTCTCTCTCAAGTTTGGACCAGCGCTGCAACATCAGCTCTAGAGTTTCACTGTGGTAAAGTTGTAAGTCTGAGGATGGCAAGCACAGAAGACATGCTGGTTACTAATGCACACAATTTCCAAAATTATTGTTGTTATGCGGCACCCGCAACGATGCTGTGTTGTGCGCAAAGCAGTGGACCCTGTAGAGCATAGAGCCTGCTCCCACTGGCATGAATTTTTTCATTTCTAAAGTAATGCTCCACTACCTGTTCCATGACCACTGAAATGTTGGCAAAAATGACAATACCTTAATTTCTAAAACTGCAGCTGTATATAGTATTTTTAAGATTAATATATGCAGTGAAGCAGCTCAACTCAATCAAAAGTGTTGTGCCTTTTAGTGTATCGCTGTTACACGAGAACACAAGATAAAGACGGACGAGCCTGCAACTATCGCCCTCTTTCAGACAATAAACTCCTCATGAAGAAACAAGACGGATGCAGTTTTGTGTGCAGTTATTTTGGTAGCCACAAAAAATTCTCCTGCAAGTTGTGTTCTGAAAATAATTAAAATACGTTAAATTAACTCGCAGGCGGCTCGGTGGGGCACTGGGTAGCACGTCCGCCTCACAGTTAGGAGGGTGCGGGTTCAATTCCACCTCCGGCCATCCCTGAGTGGAGTTTGCATGTTCTCCCCGGGCCCGCATGGGTTTTCTCCGGGCACTCCGGTTTCCTCCCACATCCCAAAAACATGCTTGATAGGCCGATTGAAGACTCCAAATTGTCCCTAGGTGTGAGTGCGAATGGTTGTTTGTCTCTGTGTGCCCTGCGATTAGCTGGCAACCGGTTCAGGGTGTCCCCCGCCTACTGCCCGATGACGGCTGGGATAGGCTCCAGCACTCCCGCAACCCCTGTGGGGACTAAGCGGTTCAGAAGATGGATGGATGGATGGATGGATAGATAAATTAACTCGCCGACGTCCAGACCGGACTTGAATTTTGTCACAAATTTGAGGAGCGAAACGTTAATTTGAGACACACATTTCAAATACTTCATTTTTCCTTCAGATGTAGTATGTTAGTCAGCAACTCACACCTACCTATCATGGTAACGTCTCTAGTGATTTGAAATAAATTAACATCCCGTATTTGAGTCCTGGTGGCTTTTATTAGCACAGAAAATCTGTACATGGTTTAAAGTATTTTGACTTTTTTTTGTGAAGACTCGAAAATGCAGATTTTCATTGTAGGTAGTTTAAGTCCCAGTCAATTCGAGTCTCTTGGATACCAAGTCAATTCCCTTGGATACAAAGCCAAGTTAAGCTTGCCTAAGTTGGAAGCAAGCCAATTGAAAGATTTAAAAAATGACAACTCAAATCGGACTTGAGTGAAGTCATATGACTCGAGTCCCCAATCTCTGTCGCACATAAATCCTCCATCTCTGATACACATGCCAAAATGTTTTTTTCTTGTAAAGATGAAATTTTAGATTAATTCATGAATAATTGAACGACTCACCTGCTGATTTGGGATCTTCCATTCTTTTGCGAATCTGTGCGGTAAGACTTTGAATGAGGGCGTACACCTGGTCACATGTGGCCACTGGGTTCTGCACTATTTTCATAGAATTCACCAATGATGCACTACATGTTGGGGCCAGCTGTCACAAACAGAATCACACACACACATCCACATTACATCAGTCATTATTACACCAAACTCGTTAATAGTCATGGTGGGAGACTCACCCTGTCATAGTCTTCATCAATGAAGTCCCTGTCCTTTTGTAGAATCTCATGGAGTCTGGCTTTAACTCTGTGCTGACAGCCACTGAGCGAGTCGCTGTCACTATCCAACAGCCCGTTCATGTTAGCACTTTTCACCATCTGCACCAGAATGGGAGTCAGCTCACCTTCCAAGGCAAGCAAACCCTGCTCAAACACACACACAAAACATATGGTTATTCACTCGCCTGTTGACCATCAAATTACCAAAGACTATGGGAGCTTGTACCCACTCATGCACACACTTGATGCGTTTGGCGTATGTCAGCTAAAGTGTGGATTAATTTTGTTAAAATAATGGGCCAATTGCTTCATTTGGAATAAGATTATGATACATGGTGCAGATGCGAAGGAGCTCCCATCTATGACGTGCTATCTCTAGCAATAACTGGCCTAATAAAAGAAAGACATCTAAAAAATGTACTTGTCTGAACAAAAGAATTAGCAATGTAAAAGAAAGACTGCAAAAGCATAACTACGGGATTTTCTGGTACCTTTGCAAAAGCTGCAGCAGTCATCTGCACTCTGCCTTCATCAGATGCATATATCTTAAGGTCATGTCTGTAGGTGCTATGCAACCGCAGCAATCCACATCCGGGAAAGCCAGCATAGTCTCCTAGAAGAACAATAGATGCGAAACAGTTTTAGCATTAAGACAAGCCTTAATATAAATACATAAATTATAGGGCCCAATCAATATACATTTTTGAGGCACATGCCAATTTTGGGAGGAAAACATTATTGTTACTCATACTAATACTATGACTCCATTATTAAAAGGGTGGTTGGTTAATTCATTAATTTTTTAAATTCTATATCTTTTTTTATTATTTGTGATTTTGAAAAGAAAGTTCTGACAATGGTATAAGGCAATATCTTTTTCTTGGAAAGTACGACTATACTTGAGTTCAAAACTAAACAAAAATAAAAAACTACCCAGAGTGCATTTCCAGTTTTCAATTAAAAACACGAAATAGACTACTTTGTATCTTACCTTGTCCTCCTGGGTACATACAGCGAAAAGCCCTTCCAAGCTCTTCAGCTTGCACCCTTCCAGCAGGTGTAAGCTCTCCTCCCCACTTCAGTACAAGCAGCAGTGATGGGCCTTCCTTTCGTGTGTCTGTCACAAAAGAACAACAAAAAATAAATCGTCTATTTTCCCCTTCAGCATGTTTGTTTTTCTTTTTTAAGTTTCTTAGATATGCTTATTTTCAGTTGTTTAGTACATGCCTTCTTCTTCACTCGAGGTTTTGGGCTGCCCATAGGGCAAGTAAGTCAGCTGCACTTTTCTGTTGATCCCAGAGAAGTGTCCATACCTTTAATTGTAGAAAAATATGACAATTGAGGAATCATAAAAATAAATGACTACCAAATGCTTCTTGTAATGTTGTTCCTGCAAATACAGTGACTATAAAAAGTCTACACACCCTGTTAAAAATCTTGGATGTTTCCCCCCTTACATAGATTTTTTTTTTTTTTTTAACTTTCCGGTATTTATAAAAAATAAAAATAAAAAAATAAAAAACTAGTGTGTTAATATACTACATTTTCAGCCATCAATAAATACACTGATGCTTTCACAGGCACCCCACCATGAACCATGACAGAAAAGGAAAAATAATCAAAGTGGGGAAAAAACAGGAATAAAATCATTGATGAGAGAGAGAGAAATAGAGAAAGAGAGAAATAGAGAAAAAGAGAGAGAAATAGAAAGAGACAGAAATAAAGAGAAAGAAAGAGAGAAAGAGAAAGAAAGAGAGAAAGAGAAAGAAAGAGAGAAAGAGAAAGAAAGAGAGAGAAAGAGAAAGAAAGAGAGAAAGAGAAAGAGATAAGATAAACCGCCAAATGCTTTTGCAAAAAAGGGGTCTGCTCCCAAAACACTTTTTTTGTTTTTTAAAATGCATGATAATGAACTAAGAAAAGTGACCCATCACTTACATTTCTAGAACAGTTTTTAGCTGCTCAAGTTTGGACTTCTTCTCTTCTATCTCACAGTCACTCTGCTGGCCCAGGTCTGCTAACAACTGCCGTGTGATGTCCAGCACCTCCTGTTGCGGTTCACAAACCAAGCGCCATCAATTTACACCAAGTTAAACACACAACAATTGCAGACGACTTATTACCTGCAGTTGCTTGGGTTTCTTCAGTTTTAATTTCCCAGTTTTGTACCCTCCATATTTTTCAAAAAGGTCAAAAAACCTATGTAAATAACAAATACAGACTGTATTTGATCCAATGGGCGTAAAATATCGTTTCTGCTGTAGAAGGGTTACCAACTTACATGGGGTTGCGAACTTCCATCTTCATCTTCTGCTTTGGTGTTCTGTCTCCATGTCGGATGACAGCTATCACACAGCGCAATTCCATCCTTAAATGTCAAAATATAAACTGACTATTAGATTAGTAATATCAAATCATCTAAAAATGCTGCTGGATACTGCTTTCTCAAAAGAAATGAACTGAATAAGAAATACGAAATAAAAATTAGCTCAACTAAAATTATGCTATTAAAATAGCATACTATGTATAAAACTACAGTACTCCTAGTACTCACATGGTCCCTGAAGTAGTGGGAACAATTGGAATGTCCTCTGCTTCAGTAGGAATGGACCATGGAATCTGAAACTGTGGCGCTAGCTCACGCATCACAATATTCCTTAACAAAACAAAAAAACAAAGAAGGAAAACAATAAGACAAAATGTTCTGGTCAAATACAAATACAAAACACACAATTAATCCAACACGCAGACTGTTACCCAAGGATCTTAGCGCAGTCATCATAGTATTTCATAGAGTTCTTCACAAAACTGAAACCGTTGACGTCGCACACATAGGAGTGCCCATTGGCTCGAAGAAGGTCAAAACCACAAACAGTTTGCTACAAATGAATAGTGAAAGAGAAAAACACTTGTATTTTTATGATTAAAGGTATAGTAGCAGTGTTGAACAGAAAATAACAGCAAAGGCTTTGCTTACCTTGAAGGCTAAACAGACTTTCCGGGCGACCAGTTTCTCCATGGCTGACAGCATGACAGGGTAACGGACCTCCTTGCCCTCGCTGTCACGCTCTACTTTCCCGTCCAGCGCAGGTGACTTTCTCGCTTCAGCATGAGCATAGTCAGGACCCACAGTATAGACCTGGAGTATTAAGACAGACTACTAATCTAGTGATGCTCATGGAAAATACACTGGCTTCTAGAATTCCGAAGCAATTCTCTGAAAAGCTCTGAAACTTAATGTGAAGTGAAGAAAATGTGCAAATGTTTGGTATTTTGCTGACTTTGGTGGATTTCACCTATCACGGGTTCTTTTCGGAACACAATCGCAGCGAGAAATGAGGGATTACTGTATTGTACCTTTACAGTAAATAAAAAACACACACATAATATTGTTGCGCGGCCCAACTCCTCCTGTGCCCTTGTTGGTGCTTCTTCCCTTGCTGTTTTGTCTGCTTTGTCACACACAGCCTGCCACCTGAATTCTGTTTGTCTGACCCGCTATGTAACGTGATGCCACCACGAAGCATGACGCGAGCTTGCTGACCGGCTTGTCAGTCGCCTTGTGCACCCGTTCTAGTGGTGTTCTATCCTGCCTTTTCCCCTAAATAAACAGTATGTGTTGCACATGGTTGTCCTGCTTTGTCCGTGCGCTTGTCCGAAGTGACACACATTGCTCAGAGGCACACCCTCCACTATTAGCTTGTATTTAAACGCCGTACTCCCGTCAATTATAACCCCGCAAAGTAGGGCATTCGTGAAAGGTGAAGCGCGAAGTGGCGAGGAATCACCGTCCTAGTTTTGTTTTTCTTTATTCTTTTTATTATGAATTTAAAAAATTCTATGCAGGACAACCGATGCATTTTGAAGACTTAATAGTATGAAATTGACAGCTAACCCCATTGACACACACAAATCTTTTGACTGTTAAATCGCTATTGTCTTATCCAGAACTTTTCTATACGGCTTTAAAAAAAAAAAAAAAAACACACACACACACATTACCTTGACATCTGTACCATCTGTTGGCATAAACTCTTCATAGATATAAGAGCCTGTCTTCCTCACATTGCTCTCTGGCGAGTACACACTGCTTCTGCTCCCAATCTAGACATGTCAAAAAGTTGATGTTAAACAATGTTAACATTTATGCGCACTTCATAGGTTATAGTGAGCGAAATGTGGTTGTAAACACAGAATGTTTTACAGGCACTGATCTGCAATAAACTCAGAAGAATACAGTTAAGATATTTTTCACGATAAGATGCGTTGTATAATGTTTGAATTAATAATTACATTACACTAATCACCCTTCTTTCCCAAAATCTGCAGACAAAAGTAATGCGTTTGCATTCTACGGTACTGTGTTGTGAATTTAGAGTGCGCTAAATCCGCCAGTCCTGTGCAGCAAAGGGGTTGTTCCATGCCAAATCACCCCAAAGATCCCTGCTCTGACTTGCCTAAAATTTGAGGTTTAGTGTTGTGCCATGACTATCAACATATACACCAAGTTTCATTAAAATCCAAATTTGCTTGGTCAAACCCACTGAGCGATTTGGCATGGAACGACCCAAAGTTATCAGTTTATACGGCAGGCACAGTACATGTTAAGTTTCGGTTGTTGCATTATAGTGGTGAATCAGTGACTAAAAAAAAAAAAAAATGATTAGCTCAGGTTGCAAAGCCTGAACCCCAATATGGCAGTTGGTTATTTCATCCATCCTTTCTTCCCTATTGCAGGTGGCTGTCTTTAGATCAACAGATGTTATTCTAATCCTGACTTCTATTTTTATTCTATTTACCCAGGGCTTACGGCCAGCACTAATTTGAGTTAGCTTGCACCAACAGAAGCTATGTAAATGGTATTATTCCCAGTTGGTGTACAATCCAAGTAATCACCAGGTCTGACCCTGCTTGGATCAGAAAAGACCAGGCCTTCTCAGAGTAGTACTCTATGGCAGCAAAAGTTGAATATTACTGTAATACTTAAATAAAAATGGAGATGTTCTCAGAGTTAGAACTAGTGTTACAAATTGTTTTCCTAATATATCAGCAGCGCTGATATTTCTGGAGGGTAACGTACTCATGGATGAAATTAGATCTAAAGGACCCAGTCCAAACAACTCATCACACTGAAAGGTTAACTCTAAGAGTGAGGCTGGAGAGGGCTTGCTGGTAAGTTTACAGATCTGCCAGGCTGTGAAAATGTGGCCATTCAAATAAAAAAATAAAAGAGGTTTTTTGATGAAATTAAGAAGCTGGGGAACAGTTACAGAAGTACAAATGAAATTTCCAACTACCGTATTTTCCAGACTATAAATTGCACCAGCCATAAAAGGCATAATAAAGAAGAAAAAGACAACTTAAGCCAGGCCTGTTTACAATAGTGGGCAGTAAGAGCATTCCTACAGGTAACTTTGTGAAATCAAGTTACTCACAATGGCTACAATTTTAATTGAACTTTCTTTGTCAATCATTTGTCTGCTTTTGTTTGCATCGCATTGCTAAGGTTTTAAAGTTGTTCCACCTGTACAATAACCTACCTCCTTTTTGCAGCAACAAGTACAAGATCAGGAATATTTCTAAACTCAATGCAGGGGTGTCCAAACTACGGCCCGCGGGCCGCTTTTTATTGGCCCACAGCAAATTCTGAAAACATAATTGAATATGGCCCGCACAAGAAGCTTGAGCTCAACTCTGTTCCACTTCTCAGTTTCAACACTCAACGGAGCCCGCCACACAAATGAAATAAAGCAAAGAAAAACTTTTACCGCGAGTCCCCAGAAATGGCTGCACCGAAGAAACGCAAAATAGCAAGTGAGTGTAGAATATTTCAAACACGTTGGGAAAATGAGTATTTCTTCAAAGAAATCAACAGAGAGTGTGTCTGTTTGATTTGTAATGAAGATCTTGCTGTGATGAAAGAGTATAATGTCCGCGCATTTACTCCCGGGAGCCGTGTCAGAAAGCTCGGTGCACACTCACAAGTGCGTGTGCGTACTCAGTAGTACGTAGTAATTTCATCTATCAGTGCCGAATTTCGAGTGTTGGCTGTGATGTCAATATTCTCGTAATTCGCGCGCTGAGTTTTCAGATACAGTTTTACGCTAATGCCACCCACAAACCTTCCCCTGGAATCCTTCCATTAAAATGAGTGGCCCGAAGAAAAGAAAGGTGGACACTGATCCTGATTGGCTGATGGATCTGTGACGTCACTCGGACACTCCATTGGGTACACACCCATCTTCAGGTGTACCTCCTGATTGGCTGTTGGATCTGTGACATCACTCGGACACTCCATTAGGTACACAGGTTTCAGGTTTACCTAATTTCTGTTTTTTCTTAAACGACAGGCCACTTGATTAGGGAAAAGTCACGATCAAAGCTTAAGTGAAAGTGCCAATTTTAAACTCATGTTAATGTAAGGTATTTCAAACAGTTTGTTCAATGTTATCTGACTCTTCAGATATGAATGAAAGGCAGGATTTGTGTTTTTAGAGTTGTTCACATCTGCCTGAATGGCTTATATTTGGTTATTTTGTCATTTGAAAAATAAAGAAAATTGTGACAATGAAATTTGTTTCATAACAGTGTGTATTTGCATGAAATTTTTGTAGTTAAAAAAAGTCTGCAAAAACTATTGGCCCCCGGGCCCCTTCACTTTACTAAATCTGGCCCTCCTTGCAAAAAGTTTGGACACCCCTGCATTAATGAATTGATTTTTATTTTTATTAAATACGAAGGTTTAATGGTTTTATCTAGTTCTACTTTCTGCAAGTTTTTGCCTCTAAATTCCCTTGTTAAAAAAAAATTCTGAAGGGCAACATATTGTAAAACAGTCAAATGTTATCTTTAATTCATATATATATATTGGAAGTGATGAAAAAAAAAAGAGAATAGAGTAGGTATGTCTTTTTAACAATCCGTTGATTAATCAGTAATTGTTTTAATTTTCTTTCAAATATCGGCATTGGCCTTGAAAAAATTCATATCGGTTAGATAGATTGATTGATAGCTACTAGCTAGCACAGGGGTGGGCAAACTACGGCCCGCGGGCCACATCCGGCCCACGGGACCGTTTAATCCGGCCCGCCAACCCTGAACAAATTGTATTATTAAACTTTTTTTTTTTTGTCATTTTGCCTGCAATGACTGCGTTTTCCCAGTAGATGGCGAAGCGCTCGCCTGCGCATTTACTACCGGAAGCCGTGTCAGAAAGCTCGGTGCACACTCACAAGTGCGTGTACGTACTCAGTAGTACGGACTTGGCGCACTCTCGCTCTATTCGTATCAGTCCCGAATTTAGAGCGTGGGCTTTGACGACAGCATTCTTATAATTCGCGCGCTGAGCTTTCAGATGCAGTTTTGCGCTAAAGCCACCCACAAACCTTCCCCTGGGATCCTTCCATTAAAATGAGTGGCCCGAAAAAAAGAAGTGAGTGCCGAGTGTTTAAAAAAGAGTGGCCAATTTGGCTCGACGTACGCGACGTGACGTTCAGCCACATGAACGTCAACATCAACCCGTCACAGATCAAGGTAAACGGACCAACACCTCGGATCTCGCCTAAGAATTGCCACAACAAATTTTACTCCAGACTATGACGCACTAGCAAAAAAGGGACACCAACAACACTGTTCCCACTGAAAATGAACGGGAGGCTCTCAAGTTTATTGTAAAAAAATGCATTTTGAATATGATTTGTACACATAGCAGGGATTGACACTAGCGACCATTCTCATTTTCAAACAATGCAGGATGCTCAAGGACATTGATGCACCACCTATTTGCGACTAATCTTAACCTGTAAAGTTCTTAAGGCTTACTTTAAGGAAGTGTTTCCCGTTTCCTCACCTCTGTTACCAGGTGTTTGCGAGTTAAAACTCTGCTCTGATTTTCAGATACCCCTCACCGTGTTGCTGTTTTGATTAGTTTATTTGGATGTATGCTTTCACCGATTCTTCAAGATGATATATTTGGTCAGAATGTTTGCCGTTTGATGTGATCTCATGAGATAAACATCTTTCATTAATCTGACCTGCAGGCATTGAAGTGATGGAGATTGTTATTCATAATAACAGTGTCGTATTTTATGAGAATCACTGATAGCAGTTTTTTAGTGAATTATTTTTTTTAATGCTGTTAATAAATGCATTTGTTTTCAAAAAACTTGTTTGGAATATCCATGCTTTACTACCTACTAAAGGCCAAGATCTTTTATGCAATGACCTTTACAGGTCGCTTATATGACTTCACACAACGCCTACGTCCATCTGCTCCTGGTCCGGCCCTCCGGTCCAAATTTACAACCCAGTTCGGCCCGCGAGTCAAAAAGTTTGCCCACCCCTGAGCTAGCACAACACCTTTAAGATACATGAAGCTTAGGAGACCAGACCTTTCTGAAGAGACGTTGGCTTCCACCACCAGCAGAAGTAGGGTAATAGATGTAGACATTGTGGTCCTCAGCACAGACGGGCTTCTCAACAAAAGGCTTCTGGAATATTTCTCCATTCACCTCCACATGGTCCTCTCCTTCCACCAGGTTACACTCTGGAGACATCACAGCAAATGTTTTTGTTTGCAAGCTAGTTTTTTTTTTTCACAAGAACCTCACCATCTAAGCCAGGGGTGGCCAACCAGTCAGAGACTAAGAGCCACATTTTTTACTGTGTTACCGCAAAGAGCCACATCATACACATGAGAGCACACATGAACATCAACCCCCCCTCCCTGCTAACCCTAACTTTACTTTTCCTAATGTTAACTGTTTTAAACATAAACACACTCAGTGCCAATGTGAGCTCATTACTAACCATCTGGTTTATCTGGGTCACGATTCAGCACAGCATAGCGTGGGAGATCAATCCCTTCCTCTTGAAGTATGCGATATACTTCTCTCCTGCCAAAAATGTGATAGCAGGTCAAAAAAAAAAAAAGATTCAATTGCATCCTCAATGCTATTTATTTGCTAAAGCATGATTCAAACAACACTGGCAAAGAATTGAAAAGCTGTACCTGTCCTGTATGTAGTACTGCATGTTGAGGTCGTTGAGGAGCAGAGGATTTCTAAGTTTGGCATAGCTCACAGCTTTATCCAGCGGAAATCCTGGTTTGCAAACAGAAAAAGAATTAACAATCGGCTTCATTCATTATTGCATAAATATGCAAAATGTTAATTGTGGTTTAACAGTTTGTGTTCAAGGCACATAGGTCTCATCATACACAGTTTTTTTACAATTCGAAGGGCCTGTGTGCAATTGTAGCTGGTGAAGACGCACCTTTGGAGTGAAAAGAGATGAGGCAGTCACACAGAGGCCAGTTTTCCACAGGCTCATTGAGGATGACGTCCTCCGGAAATATGACAACAGTGATGTACTCAAACCTGCATAGCCTCTCCAGGATCTGGGTCATTGGCTTGGACTTTGACTTCTTCATCATGCAGCATATCCCCACAACAATCTGTTGCTCAAGTGGCTGAACAAGAATCAGAGAGAAGATTTTCTATAATATTTTTATGAATTTATCATACCCCTATATCAAACAACAGTTTAGCGCATATTGTGGTGATCCACAACTACTAATTTTAATCAAGAAAATAATTAACATACATCGAGAGTTTGTGTGGAAGTCCTTACAGAGTCTGTGTCTTCGTCGTCCTCATACAGTTCCATGTCTGTTCTTATGCTATCCTCCACGACCTCGCTCTCATCGTCTTCGCAGCCCACGAAGAATCTGGGAGCGCCACACCGGCTCTCGCCCGGGCTGTTGGGCTCGGACATCACAGTCTCCCGCAGCAACCCACAGCGTCCCACCGCGCCATCGTACACCACCACACCACCGGAGCGCGCCACCGATGGAAGGGCACGAGGTCAGAGGACACAAATGCTTCCACTCTGCCCAAGTGGGACAGGAGGATAGGTGAGGATGGATGCTGAAGAGAAAAATGGGCCTCAAAGATTGGCGTTCAAATCAGTGGCAGGGGACAGACAGTAAGTCTCAATCGTCCTCTGCAACAAAGCTGTCACTAGAATTTGTAAGTGATGATGACATCTATCACTTTCTTTCGTCCATGACAAGGCTGATAGTTCTGTAAGAAAAACAAAAGCAATACATCTTAATAATTTTGTGAAGTCACCTTGGCAGTTTTTCTGGATGCAAGTTCTAACAGAGGCAGGGCTTAAAAAAAAAAAACACGGGTAGGAGTCCGACTTAGCCTTCAAGACTTCTCAATCTTCTGTGTTAAAGCATTTGTCACTGTCTTCTATATTATAACAGATGTCGTCTGTGATATTGACACATGCAATTATATGGTTGCAGGACACCATGACACTAGCATCATGTTGCGTCAATATGACACGTTTGCTGAATTCTGTCCAAAAGGCAAAAATGGATAAATTTGCCTTTGTGTCTTCCATCATAGTTCTGATGCATCATTTTGGCAGAAACCGTGTAAACATTCGTAACATTTACGAAACAACTGATGATCTAACTTCTTTAGAACATGAATTTTAAGTACCACTTTATTTTCGTATCCATGCTGAAAAACATTATCTGCATAGCAATTTGATAGCTTCAGATTTCTCATGTTTAGAAGGGGTTTTTTTTGTGGAAAGAGAAGTTTCTAGTTTCTTGAGTTTGATTTGAATAACAGTAATGGTACCTACTGTCGATACAACAAGCCCCTTTTGAGCTCCGTGCTTAAGGCAATGCTTGCTAGCTAAGATGTCTAAGTCATCATCATATATCATTGGCAGGGAAGAAATGGGTACCATTTTTATAGTCCCCGGTATGACCCGGCCAGGGTTTGAACCCACAACCTCCCAGTCTCAGGGCGGACACTGTGTAGGGGAAATGTTTAATTAATTAATTAATTCCATAATAATGACTGCTCTAGCTGAAGTACTGTATTTTATTACACCCAAACGTTTTTTGTGTTCTTATGGTCAAATAGCTCTGCCAAAACCATAATACGCAAATTTGCTGATGATATTATGGGTTGTGAACATTAAGTGAAGTTCCAGTCATCTAATACTTTATTTTTAAAACTAAAAGCACAATAATCAGTCCCCGTAACTGAAGGCAAACTCAAGCAACATAACTTTCTCCCTGACTATATCTCAGATGAGTTTTAAATTCCACAGCGTAATGACAAAATGACAATACTTCAAGGTTGCTGTGCAGAGATCACATTTGCTTTAAATAACATGACAAGCGCACTTGGCAAGCAGTGCACGAAAATACATCCAATACGACCATGTTGTATTTTCCATCTGTGTATGCAAACTTAGACATTTACTCGCTGATTCTCTGATTCTGGCAGATTATATCTCAGTTGTGCTCCTATTGGACTTTTTTTCTTTTCTTCAAATAATGCAAGTGTTAGCGTGCAGCAACATCAAAACGACATAATAGTTTGCTTTGATGCGAATAATGACGCTGTCGCCTTGATAGACGAGGCAGGGTGACAATTGCTAACGTTGCTGTTGTGACGTCTCTTTGACAAAGGCAGGTAGGCTACGCAGATTCATGTATGTGCCAAACTTGTCAGCACTTCATCTTGTCCATAAAAGGCAATAGTCCTCATTGCAACCAACTCTCGACAGTCGTTTTAAAAGACAAAGCCCATCACAGTCCAAATTCATATTGCAGGGTAACGCTAATGTTAGCATATATTAGCATTCGACAGGGTCAAGAATGTAAACATTGATTTCACAAACCTCTCGTCTGCATCGGAAGCAGAAAGATCTGCTAACGTGACTTATAATTATAAATATTAGCATTGGCGAAGGTCGACAATACTTCCTTTACAATATTCAAATTAGAAAATAAACTTACAATGCTGCTGGACCTTCATGCAATAATTGCTTCCTGCCTTGACACTTTGCGTGTGAAACCTATCTTACTTTTTTTTCTCTCGCTACAAAACATAAGAGGAACGTTTAAATTAACCAATAGCAGTTGGGAAGAATTTTAGGGAGGCGTTCCACAGAAAACTCAGCAGCCAATAATCAACGACCTAATGGATATACCCTCACTCGTGAAGGACGTGATGGGGCGTTAGCGGCCTCTAGCGTTAGCTTTGATTAGAGACCGTGGACCGTGGGGTCATAAAATGTCAACCTTTTCGTCCAAATTCAGCTGGGAACAACAGCTGCGTAGAGAAAATCGATGGATAATTTTAACCCCTTACGTGAAAATTAAATTAACAAAATGTGTTCAATTGAGTTACTCTGTATCTCAAAGTAATGCATGGATGGATGGATGGATGAACGGATGGATGGATGGATGGACGGACGGACGGACGGATGGATGGATGGATGGATGGATAGACAGATAGATAGATAGATAGATAGATAGATAGATAGATAGATAGATAGATAGATAGATAGATAGATAGATAGATAGATAGATAGATAGATAGATAGATAGATAGATAGATAGATAGATAGATAGATAGATAGATAGATAGATAGATAGATAGATAGATAGATAGATAGATAGATAGATAGATAGATAGATAGATAGATAGATAGATAGGTAGATGGGTAGATGGGTAGACGGGTAGATGGGTAGATGGGTAGATGGGTAGATGGGTAGATGGGTAGATGGGTAGATGGAATGTACCGGTAATACTGACTCAGAGAAATAAGAAAATGATGCTTAATTTGTATTTATCACAAAGGGCGGCTTACACATGACATCAGCGTTGTCTTGTGACTCAGTGCAGTCGTTTCAAGCTGTTTTTTCATCTGTCTCCACGCTCAACACCCGTTCACTGTCTGCAATCACTGAGCTTTATACACTCGTGAGAAATTGTTGTAAATAAAAATTTTATTTCCCTTTTTTTTTGCTGCAAATCGACACTGTTACAATTCTGTTAAACTACCGTATATTCTTTTTGTGCCTCAGATTGATGAACAGAGCTCTTGAAATATATCATTTTTTCCCCTCTTGTGTAACTAATTAAGGTAGCCACTGTCAGAGAAGTGAGTCTTGTTTTTCTTCGTAAAGGCAGACCATTTGATCAATGGAATGTGCAAGTTAAAAAAAAATCGACATTTTAAGAAGCTTTTACATCTATTTCTTTTCCCCGGTCATCAAAATACGCAAACATGAAGCGTTCCGATAGGCTCAATGTAAGCTGAATCGTTCATTTTTGTGTGTGCATTATGTTATTAATTTACAAATATAGTGCATGTAGTTCATATGTGTTCGGGTAACATCACACTAATGACTAATGCAATATGCACGGAACCTTTACGACGTGAAGCGCTCAGTTCCTTCCGGACTAATAACAAAAACGGACTTCCTGTGGCTATTCTGTCGTTGCTAAAGGATATTGTATTACATACCAAAGAACTTCAACGGTAGAAATAATCAGTCTACTGTAAAATTCAACAAACGTATTACAAGTGTAAATGTTTTTTTTTTTGTTTTTTTTTTTTGTTTTTTTCTACTATAAAACATCGATAGTGGTATTTGCCAGTTAGCTTACAATGATAGCCCACGCAAACACTGATCACTCGAGTCTACCAATTTAAACATCTCTGATGCGTGTGGGCAACAGCATACATATTGCAATAAAGTTCAAGTTCGCTAAACTTGCTTTAGGCTAGCAATACCTTCGCGCAGTTACATAAACGTATATTAATTGACACATTTAAATGATTAATATATTTATAATTTCTAGCCAAATTATGTGAGTAAACTAAACCGTATGCCGTTTTACAAAGTTGATTTTACAGTCACACTATGAATAAATCTGTGACAAAACTCAAAGTTTCTCTTTAAAGGCAGGGTCACATAGTACTTATTTGTGTGTTATGGTTTTTTTTTTTTTGTAAAACCCATTAACCCATTTGAATGAATAAAGTTGCCTTTTTGAAATTACTTCCTGGATACAAATAATTTTCTCAAACTTAATTGCCCCAAATCAGGCATTTTCTTAATAATAATGTTATATCAATAGAAATTCGAAATTTAACATGTACCAAAATAAATAAAACCAATTCTTTCTAATCAAAGATTTGTGGAAAAATAAGCAGCCTCAATGTATTGTTATCTAATTACGTTATGTCTAAATACTTTTCTCCGACTGGATGACGATGCATATCTTATTAGTCAAACTCAGATCATATCTCACAATTCCATAATGTATTTATCACACGTCTTTGCGATACGCATATTGCATGTGTCATTATCGTGATGACGATAGTATTTCGACATGCAGTATTGTGCAGCCTTAATTCCTATTTTTTTTATAGTACAATGCAACTACTTGAGGTAACAAAATATTAAATTGCCGTCTGATTATGATGCAGTACAGGTCTACATCACCGTAAAGCACCATAAAGTACAACTACACGTAATTTTGTCACATAAAGTTGGTTAATACTGTGTAACATTCAATTAAGTTAATAATGACTCTTGTTTATCTCCCTGTTTCTGATAGGATGATGGCCTCCTGTCTTTCTCCTTGCGTTCCTACTGCTCTGACTTCTTTTCTCTCTACAATACTTCCCCCTGGCTTTGCTGTGGGGCCTTCAATATCCTGTAAGGGAAGACTTGGACTGTGGTGGGTTGGTCGAGTTCTGCAGGTTGGAGACCTGCTGGGGAGGGAAGGGGACCCAGAATGGATACACAAGTTGCAGACTGGACAACTTGCTCCTCAAGACCTTATTACGAGAATGGAATCCATAACAGACAGCACCAAGAAAGAGAGGGTACGTTGCATGAACATTTATAACAAAAGAAATAGAACTTTAAAGGAAAAATCTGTGCATTTCTTTTCTTAAAGAAATAGTGCCTTTAAAGTGGCACTAGAGAGAGAAAAAAAGGCAACTACATAACCTGCATAAAAGAGTGCAGCAAACAGTGGACAATCACAGTGCAACACTCCTGCAGGCTCATATTAATGACATTTTGTGAGTGCTGTCGCCCATACTGAGTGAGCTATGAACAACAGCATTGTGTCTCTGAACATATAGAAAGAAGTGTGCATGTAAATAACTCAGTTGGCGTTTATAATGATTTTAAATATTTGGTGGGTAATTTTACAAATAGTCATACTACGCTGAAGATTTGACTGATTAGCTGTAAATTCATCGTAATGTCTATGTCTTTTTCCAACAGCTTTCAGTGAAAAAACAAATGGCGCATTAGGGCACCAGCATCCACGTCAGCCAATACGTTAGTCAGATCACCCATACATGATGAGTGTTGTACAATAAATTTTCATTTTCTATTTACTTTAGTGTTTTGTTTTGTTTTGTTTTGAAGGCACCTACGCAAATAGCAGAGGACAATGCTGTTCCGGTGCGTGACGCTGTCTGGATCAGGTGAGCTGCCTTCACAACCAATGGCTTTATTGTATTTTGTTTTATTTTATTTTGAGAGTTAAGGTACATCTCTCCACTTTAAGCAAATATAAATTGTATCCCTCAAAAAAGTCATTTTTAAATCATCTATTTCCTCTACGAATATTCCGATTTACTGTATATGCAATCTTTTATTATAAAACCAAAGATGTTGATGTCCATGAAGAAGTGAGCAATGGGCATTTGGAACAACATTATTGCTCAGCTACTCAGAAGCAACGATCAGTTCATTGATTATATGCTATTTTGGGGTGAAGAGTTCTCTGAATGTTCTGAACTCACATCATTAATTGTTAATTAATAATCATTGTTATGCACAGCTCAAGTGTATCACCATTGCAGACAGTGAATCAGCGCAGCAGCATAATTGTTGTTCACCGTAAGGATTGTCATAGACACAACCTTTCTCTCCCATTGCTTATGTCGTGATTTTTCCTCTCCAGCAATTTCTCTTTATCACCATCGCTGTAGATACAGAGTGCCAGCACTTTAACTTGCTTTCGGGAGTTTGTACTGATTAAAAAAAAAAAAAAAATTCTATCTGTGAGTAAACGTAGAAGCAAGCAAGAGCCATGGGGCACAAATCAAGAGTTTATGATTTTAATGTTTTTGGGAATGAGCCAATGACTACGTATTAAATATTAAACATTTTACAGCTGTGCATTTGATCCCAGGTGCTTCCCCGCAAACTATTTTTCTGCCCTTGTATGAGCAGACATTTTTAGACTGTGGAACAGTGGGCTACAGTTTAGCATGTCCGCCTCACAGTACAGAGGTTGCGGGTTTGATCCCAGCTCCGGCCTCCATGTGTGGTGTTTGTATGTTCACCTCTTGCTTGGAAGGGGTTTCCACCAGCTCAGTGGCCTAGTGGTAGAGTGTCCGCCCTGAGACTGGAAGGTTGTGGGTTCAAACCCCAGCCGGGTCATACCAAAGACTATAAAAATGGGACCCATTGCCTCCCTGCTTGACACTCAGCATTAGGGGGGTTAGATCACCAAATGGTTCCCGAGCGCGTCACCGCTACTGCTCCCCTCTCCCCCAGGGGATGGATCAAAATCATATGGGGATGGGTTAAATGCAGAGGACAAATTTCACCACACCCAGATGTGTGTGTGACGATCATTGGGACTTTAACTTTTGACTTTAATACTCCAGTTTCCTCCCACATTCCAGAAACATGCATGGTAGGGTGATTGGTCACTTCAAATTGTCCATAGGTGTGAGTATGAATGGTTGTTTGTCCATGTGTACCCTGCGATTGGCTGGCAACAAGTTCAGGGTGTCCCCCAGAGTCAGCTGGGATAGGGTCCTGCACGCCCATGTAAGGAAAAGCGGTTCAGAAAATAGATGGATGAAAAAAAACTTCAATAATTGTTGTTTTTGTCTTCCACAGTTTTGCCTGCCAGGTGGAAAGCAAAGCTTCGCAGAATGTAGCAGTGCAATGCACGTGTGCAGAGATGTGTGTGGGTATGTGTGTGAGTATGCGTTTGCGTGTGTGTCATGAGATCCAGCCAGGAACGGAACTGTTGTTAGGTGGTGAAACTGAGGGGAGAAATGATGCAAGAGACAGATTTGATGCACAGAACATCTCTGAAGGAGAACAAAGAGGTAAGTGGATACTACAATTTTCTTTCAGTTGCTTTGTTGTAGGGTCAAGTTTAAATTCATGACAAAATAAAATAAATGTAAGACATAACCATACATTTTGACTTCTTGAGGCAGTAGTGCATAGTAATCAAAACGCTAAATTAGACTTTGCAATTAGAGTATTGGATCTGTGGCGCATTCAGACTATGGCTGCGTTGCAAAAAATATGAACGTGGCCCAGATCGGACTTGAAAAAAAATCGTACTTGAGCCGTTTTTGAGAAATCGGGCAAAAATATTGGAATTGAGCTACAGTGGAACATCACATCAACACAAATGCTCCATTATTTTCAATGATATTGTATTATTATGCTTAAAGAAAATCACATTTAAGTGGCTAAATATTTTCAATCTAGTCAACTAACACTTTGACACCATACTTTCAGATTACCCAGTGGAACCATTTATGGATCCAGAAATGGCTGTGCCCAACTCACAGACCACTCAGGAAAAACAAATAAATGACCGGAGAGATGAAGAGGAAGAAGAAAACAAGGAACCTTATCAACTCTCACTTGGTCCTAAGGAAGGCAGACTGGAGGGAAGTAGCACAGATTTAACCACTACTGCTAAAGGAGCCAATAGTGTCATGACAAAGTTGAACTCAACAGACAGGCAGAGAACCTTAGGTGGCCCAGCTCCCTCTGTCCGCTGTAGCTCTCGCCTGGCTGCTAAACCACGACAAGTTCATTGTCAGACCAGCCAAGGAAAAAAACTCACTGGTCAAACAAACCCAG
Organism: Syngnathus typhle; assembly: GCF_033458585.1. Taxonomy (NCBI): domain Eukaryota; kingdom Metazoa; phylum Chordata; class Actinopteri; order Syngnathiformes; family Syngnathidae; genus Syngnathus; species Syngnathus typhle. The sequence continues at coordinate 8,034,213 of NC_083741.1, read as the reverse complement.
ACAGACATATAGACAGGCAAGAGAGTTTCACATTGGTTACAAAGTCCTCTGCAGAAGCAGCGGTTTCCATGGCAACATCACATTCTGATGCCATGCCTGTGAGAGCATCAAATGCAACAGTTGAAGCTTCTACTTGGTGCCCAGAGGTAAAAGAGAAGCGTTACAGGTATTCCAGCTGTGGAAAGAAGTTTGATCAGATTGCCCACTTGAGGAAACATCAGTTTAGTCGCACAAAGACGAAAGCCTTCACCTGTAAGGAATGTGGCAAAAAGTGTACCTCTGCAGAGGCCTCTAAGGCCCATCAGGTAGGATTCAGCTAAATGCATTTTTTTTTTTCTTTTTAAATAAATGTATCTTATAGGTGTCAAAGTTGAGGCCCGGGGGCTAGATTTGGCCCGCCACATCATTTTATGTGGCCCGCAAAGACAAATTGTGCATCAAATTTGTGTGTCATTACTAGAATTGCAAATTGTCTTCACTTTTCATATATATATTTCTTTTTTTAAATATTTGACCAGTTTTTAGTCATCTGATTTGAAAATGAGTTATTTGTCCATTTGTTTTGTAGCTTTTACTGTATATAATATGAGGTGCTCATACATTTATTTGGGTTGACAGTCATGATGGCCCTCCGAAAGAAGCTATGACTACAATGCGGCCCTCGTAAAAAATTAGTTTGATACCCCTATTATAGAATATTGAACTGGTGGACATTATTTATCCAATTCAGATGAGATTGTTTTGTTGTTGGATGTTTCCAAAATATGCTGCTAAAAAAAAGAACACAATTACATGTTGCAATCTGTCACACTTGTATCATTATCAGGCTATCCAGTCAACAATGAATCAAATCCACAATCATTAACAGACTATTTCTGTCCTCTATGCACCTTTCTTGGTGTTTCCTGCCTAGTTTTAAATTTGAATAATGGCTGGCAAAATAGTTTTTTTAACATGACCAGTCAAAACAGGATTTTAGACACAGATTTTGAACTTGATGCTGTATATTAATAATGGTGTGAACCCTTACAGTTGAGCCACCATCGGGAGTGCCTTTTTTCCTGTCCTCACTGTGACAAGACGTTTGGCCTAAAGCAGGACCTCCATGCGCACTTGGTCATCCACACAGAAGGGAAGCCATATGTGTGTGAGCGCTGTGGCAAAGCATTTGGGCATCGATCCTCGTTGCGAAACCACCGTCTCCTTCACTGCAGATTGATTTACCCCCAGCCTCCAAAGGTGCGTGCGTGTTCTAGGACAAGTTCATCAATATTACACTCTCAATACTAGTTTTCCCTAATAAATTGAATGTTGAACTCTCTACATCTCAGTCAGATGTATAAATCTTTAATGTAGCATTTCAAGATTCATTGTCATGGAGTCCTGACAGTCATCCATTTTCCACACCAAGAATATACAAAGAGGAAAAAGAAATTTGATTTGGGATTCTTCTCTCAGTTGCAGTGTACTATATGTCCCAAACTGCTAGCAAACTCTGGTTCTCTGAGGAATCACATGAAACTCCACACAGAAGGGAAACCTCACATCTGCCAGCACTGTGGAAAAAGTTTCAATCAAAAAGGTAATTTTGGAAGAACAAACAAGTCAGAGCTGATGTTGAATGACTATCAGTGAACTGAAACACATTTGAACAGCCTCGTCAACAAATGTAGTCTATGACCCATCTGTCTCTCTCGCAGGGAACCTTGATAGCCATTTGAGAATTCACAATGGAGAGAGACCATATCCCTGCCCTGAATGTGACCAAAGATTTGCTCAGAAGCCTGAACTTCGTCGCCACAGCCTTTCCCACACTGGAGGCGTGTTCCTCTGCAGTTACTGTGGAAAATCATTAAGGGACCCACATACCCTCAAATACCACGAAAGACTCCATACTGGTGACCGGCCCCATCGTTGCCCGATTTGTGAAAAAGGTGAGCACATAAAGTGGAAGTTAGAACTTAAACAGAGCAAACTTGATCAATGTTGTCATCCTCCAACCAATACAGTATGTCACACTAAAGCCCAGTGGACACGAGCCGCCGATATATGAACGCTATTATTTATTACAAATGACAATTAAGATCTTGTTCCAGATTTTAGCTATGGTCATAAAGGTTTACCTGCTTTTGCAAGCCACTTAAAATGATGTGGCGGGTCGAATCTGGCCCCCGGACCTCGACTTTCACACCTGTATTAAAGTCCCCCAATGATCATCGTCACACACACATCTGGGTGTGGTGAAATTTGTCCTCTGCATTTAACCCATCCCCGGGTGAATTTGATCCATCCCCTGGGGGAGAGGGGAGCAGTGAGCAGCAGCGGTGCCACGCTCGGGAATCATTTGGTGATCTAACCCCCCAAGTCCAACCCTTAATGCTGACTGCCAAGCAGGGAGGCAATGGGTCCCATTTTTATAGTCTTTGGTATGACCCGGCCGGGGTTTGAACCCACAACCTTCCAGTCTCAGGGTGGACACTCTACCACTAGGCCACTGAGCTGGGAATCTGAAATGGGGAAACCATTAGAATAATGAAATGATGTTTTCTTCAAAGGCTCGTCCACATGAAAATCAAATGTGATGTAGTTCATTGAGTTCTTCCCAATAGCTCCCAGATCAGCTGGAACGGGAGTCAAACAAGGAAAAGCAAAAATTAAGCACAAGAGGCAAACTTTTATTTGCTTTCAAATGCTTTAGTCATCCGTTCTTTACCAACTGAATCTAATTATGGTTGCTGTAAAAAGACAGCATTCTTGTCAAAAATATTGTGTGAATTATTTTAAACTTTTCTTCCTGAGAGAATGTGGCTTCTAAAACATTATGTACTACCCAACCACGTGTACAGTGATCCCTCGCTACTTTGCGTTTCGTTTATCGCAGCTTCACTACATCGCAGATTTTTTTTCAAAATTAAGAAAACATTGAAAAGTCAAAATAAAATCTCTAAATTGAGGAAACGTACCTAACCTTTAGCACAATGTAGTATAGCTCCAAATGTTTGTTTACATCCCTTTAGCAGTCAATTTTTGCGTGTTAGCACAATTGCGAATTAGCATTTTCCGCTAACTCGTTAGCCTGCCCAGTACTTCTTGTTGGTGACCGTACTTTGCGGATTTCACTTATTGCGGGTGGTTTTTGGAACCAATTATCCGCGATAAACAAGGGATTACTGTATTTGATGATTCTAATGTCTGGCATTTAAAGTGTGCCTGTGATGCTCAGAAGGACAAGTATATGGTTTATCAAGAAAAATCTGTATGCTACAGTTTGGATAAAAATGTCAGCTCTACACACCATGAACCTACCAGAGGATATTTACCTTTTCCTTTTTTGTGGGGGATTGGGTTACTAGGCTACACTATGGCAACAAAGCTGAGGAGGCACATCAAATCTTCTCACGTGACAGAAAAGCCTCACAGCTGCCACTGCGGTGCGTCCTACACTCTGAGACAAAGTCTTTTGAGGCATCAAGCACAGCACCATTCACAGGAGGAACTCAAGGCAGGACTAAGACAGAAGGCCAAACCAACTACACACCAAGTAAACTCTTGCCACTCAAGGCCAGTCAAAGGCCGACCCAAGAAAGGGTCCAAGGATGAGAAAGTTCAGAGAAAAGGACAAGGAAAGGGAGAAGAAAGTGGGACAGGAACAATTTTAAGGACATCAGAGACTTCAACTCGGGAAGATGAAAAGCCTTCAAATGACACCCAACACTCCGTTGTATTCGTTCACACTGACGCTACAGCTACACCAGGCTGCGGCCCTCTGCTGCTCACCTCAGATGACTTTCTTTCGAGAACGGGACAGGAGCTGGTTGAAGTGGTTATATCAGGCGATGCAGACCAGTGCATTGTGGTCCAGGAGCAGCAAGCAGTCGGAGATCTGATGATCGTACAAGAGGAGGAGCTCTGCTCTGTGGCCCAGACAGTTGAGATAAACACTGTGTTGCTTTAACTCGTATTCATTATCGGTTGAACAATCTTCATTGGACACAAAATGCATTCGATTGAATAAATTAATGTGTTTACATTTGACAACCGTTGAAAATGCAGGTTTTTTTCTGCCTCCATACAACAAAGTTTTGCCAATTACAAAATTCGGAATATCTACTGAGCCCTTTTCTTTAGTGTATTATTTTATGGTCAGTCTCTGAAGTATGCATGTCATATTAGGGCCAAAAGCAGAGTGGACAAAAAGTACTTATGCTAAGGAGAAAAGTACTAACAGAGATACTTCAACCTCATTCACTGCCAAATACATACAATACAAATATCTTTTAAGAATCCAGAAATTCAGTTGTATTTATCTACAGTCAAGCTCAAAGTTATTCATATTAATTTTAAGATTGACTATATATACTATAAAGAAATTAACATGGTAGAGTAAAAAAGGATTTGATAATGTTATCGTTGATTTGTTGTCTCTGTCAACTGTCTAACAAAAAAATATATGTTAAATTAGTTCCCGATACCTGAAAAAATATACCTTATACCTCATCTTTTTTTTTTTCTTTCAGATTAGACTGAGATTCTGAGCACCAAAAGCTTCTGATTTTCAGGCTGCCGCAACAAAATGCTGCATATTTTCCAGCCATAAATCGTTGAAGCCAGTAATATCCAACAATTCTTTGCTGCTGTCTATTTTTCTCTTCATCCATTTATCTTAAAAATAAACTAGAACTTCGCAGAGAGTCTTCATTATCCCCTCAATGAACCTTAAGGCAGTAGTTAATGACTTGTGAATCAAACAAGTTTGCTGTCGAAGCTTAGAGAGCCCATTTAGTAAAGCTGTTTCTCATCATATGACCTCTTCAATAAAAAAATATGATTCGTTTTAATGACCAACTATGTCATTTGGTTTTCAGATGTTAGTGTCTTTCTAAGTTCACAGCAATATTTTAAGATGATAGTGTCGTCTTTTTATGCCCATTAACTCCCAGAGGAGCATGGGTCATTGACAAATCTTCCCAATTTTTTCTCTCTTTCCCAGTGGTTGTAACATACCTCTTCAGCCTTACCTCATTGTTTCGCCTCTAGCTGTTTTTAAGCCTTCCACTCTTGGAAGTTAGTTGTTGAAAAACTGCTAGTTGTTGGGTAACCTTTTTTATTTTACACTCGATTCTCACTCATGCGCAGATAAGATATGTACGTAGCTTATCACAGTCAAAGTCTGCTTTATTGTCAATTTCTTCACGTCAAGACATACAAAGAGATCGAAATTGCGTTTCCTACTATCCCACGGTGGAGACAAGACATATTACACCCAATTGGTCCACAGACAAACAAAACATTCAAGTAAGCAATATAAAAAGTAAAAATAAGAAGGCACGTACAATGAATAAATAAGAGCAACTTGGTGGAAATGGTCCAACTGTGCATACAGCAGACAGTCAGTATAATAGCGCAAAAGTACAAGTGGAGTACACTGGTTAGCACATCCGCCTCACAGTTAGGAGGGTGCGGGTTTGATTCAACCTCCGGCCCTCCCTGTGTGGAGTTTGCATGTGCTTGCGTGGGTTTCTTCCGGCTACTCCGGTTTCCTCCCACATTCCAAAGATGCGCGTGGTAGACCAATTGAGGACTCCAATTGCCCGTAGGTGTGAGTGCGGATTGCTGGTTGTGTGCCCTGCGATTGGCTGGCGACCAGTTCAGGGTGTTCCCTGCCTACTGCTCGATGATGATGGCTGGGATAGGCTCCAGCACGCCTGCAACCCCCGTGGGGACAAGCGGTACAGAAAATGGATCGATCCATAGGTGAGAATTTAAAAGTGAGAATTGTTCTGTCTGTCAACCCTGACTGGATCCAGTGATGCGTCACTCACCTCCCACGGTGGTGTGGGCTGCATCTATAGGCAACAGGAGTAATTGAGTTTAATAAACATACAGCTTTAGGTTGAGTTCAAGCTACCCATCTTTGCACACAGCTAAATTAAGAACACAACAATGTAGGCTTTTCCTCTTACCATGTAATATACTGTATGTGCCGTCTGATGTGACCAGAGGAGACAGGTTACTCAATTTCTCAACCCAAATATATTTCAAATATGGCATGAAAATATGTTTTTGGATAACACAGGGACAATAAGCTGTTCATTGAAGGGGAACTCAACCCAAGCTGTCTAAATCTTCTGTTACAATTTAAATAAGCATACTTTCTTTATCAGCAAGTCTATTCATTCTAAGAACAAATAAGTTTAAAATATCACGTATGCCTTTGTATATTCATTTATGAAGGCCACTAAAAAAAATCACAAATTAATTTCACTGCCATTGATTGAAAGGGTACAACACGCTAGCGTGCCACAGCAGTTGTATCAATTTTCCAAGCTTTTTTTCAAAGGTCTCAGAGCTATGAGTGATGTTTTGAATATAACATGAGCTGAGTAAGCCATTTACTAGAGAAAAAGGAATCTGCATACATAGTAAGGGTGATGTGGCTCAGTGGTACAGTGTTTTTCTCCCAACTTGAAGGTTGTGTGTTCAATAGTTGCACCTTGAATCTGACAAAATGAAAATTAAAAGGAAACTTAGCCACCGCAAATCAGACATTGCTTTTGAACTGTGGTCCGATAGAATTATTTCAACAGTCCTGGATGAAAATGATGGTACACATTCCATGTTCAACCAAGGTGGGCCCTGAAAGTGTCACGGAACTGATGGAGCAGGGCGACCAAATGTAACTTGAACCTGGGTTTATTGAAGGGAACTCAAAGAACTGCAAACTGACATGACTTAAAATAACAAAGGACTAGCTGACAGGGACGTGAAACAAAGGAGGTGAAGACATTACGACAACAGGAACCAAAAAGACATCAGGACAACAATGATCCGACGGGGCGTGAGAGGCAGACAGGACTTATATACACGACAGGTAACAAGAGGCAGATGAGAATAATCAAACTAATCATGGGCACACAGGAGGGGAGGGGCGAGCACACAGACAGAAACCATGACAACAGACACGTAGTGGAACGGCTGGGGACAAGGCGTGATTAAAAGACCATCTCCAAGAAGCTTGATGTTCCTCACTAAAGGTGCGCATATTCAGAAATTTAAGATTCACCGAACTATCATCAACCTCCATGGACATAGCTGCTGGGGATTTTTATTTATTTATTGGAGACTAATATTATGAATGGTGTGCTGTGTTAGTGTTCTGATTGAATAACTGTTTGTTTGAATAACTGTTTGTATAAATCAATAAGAGTATTTACACATTGACATGATTGATTGATTCATTTACATATTGATTGATTTGAAAAGTTTAAAAAGTGTATGAGTGTTTATAAACTAATAAAAATATGTACACATTGCTGTTGCACTCTCCTCATCTCAGGCCAGCTTAGTTGCAGTTCCAATTAGTCCACAGACCTAGAGCGCCCTCTTGCGGTCCATTGTGAAAATAACATGTGAAATTATATAATGTGTTAATAATTTCGCACATAAGTCGCTCTTGAGTATAAGTCGCACCCCCGGCCAAATTATGAAACATACTGCGACTTATAGTCCGGAAAATACTTTACTTGCCAAACTGACTCGTGCGGTTATTTTATTTATTTATTTTAAGTCAAAGCAGACGTTTGCAAAGGTCTTGTTTTGATCAAACACAAAAGACATTAAAGGATTTGGACAATTCAAAGGTAAAAAAATTTGATACAATATTAATTTGATGAAAGTTCTATCTGCTTCCCACTGCTGTTACTCCACATATTCTCTCTCCTGGACCTTTTCCAATGGAATCTATTTATCCTTATCTTTCCTTTTTTATCTCCACCAAGATTTTTCTGTTATTTTATTTTTCCCCCTCTGCTCCTTTCTTAGCTGCTCCTGTGCATCAACTTGTCATCCCTCCTCTCTGCACGTCACTTCTATTTGATTTCCCTCTTGTGTCTACATTGCTTGATCCATGAATCATCTCCTTTTTTCTTCCCTCTCTTCCTCGCTGTGCCATATTCCGCTCTCAGATTCCTTTCATCCGCTACTCTCTTCTCCTCTCCTCTCATTCCTTGCTTTTCTGGGTGTTGAAATACTCTCCCCAAACACCTCTCACTCTCCTCACTGCACATCTTTTCTTTCATTTCACTCCGTCTCCTGCTTATTCCAGCAGTGGAGCATCGGAAAACGGCAGCACTTTCACTCAGCGCTTCAACCATTTGCATCATTGATATTTTTATGCCTTACCTTCTCTTCTTCCTCCCCCAGTTTTTTTTTTTGTTACTTATTTCCTTTTTGTCTGTTTCGCTCCTTACCAAAGATTTTGTGGATGCTTTCTTCACTCCACATGACTGTTCGGACTGCTGCTGTACTCCAACTTGGCATCGTATTTTGTGCGCGTGGTATATTGGAAACAAGTACAATCTTTGTAACATCAACGTATTATTTTGCAAATCCTTCAATACCGACTAAATGACTATGAGACTTTAAAATGTGTAATTGTTTTCTTTTTATTTTGATAACTGTTCTGCTACGATGATGGACCTTCTCTGTGTTCAAAGACTTTTTGGGAGCATTGTTTTGCTTTCTTCTCCTACATTTTTCTAACTGGCATGAGGCAAGTCTGATTTGAATGCAGTCAGGTAAAAAACAGAGTCTGTAATTTACGAAGAATGGACTCAGATGTGCTCTCACCTGTAATGGCCACTGTCTCCACAACCTCTTCTTTGGAGAATATTAGTCAGACGTCCTCTTCCTTGACGTCTGCTTCTCTGCCTTCGCACTCTAAGGCAGCATCAGCGCTCATCCTGCTGGTTGTCACTGTCATCATCCTCGTGACAGTTGTGGGGAATGTACTGGTTGTGGTGGCCGTGTTTACCAGCCGTGCCTTGCGGGCTCCTCAAAATCTTTTTCTCGTGTCTCTGGCTTCAGCGGACATACTGGTGGCGACGTTGGTCATCCCCTTCTCCTTGGCCAATGAGGTGAGGAGAAAAAAAAGTGGGATTCATCTCATCTGTAAATCAGTGAGTGGGTTTTCAAACTTAAGTTCGGCATTGTTTACTCAAATGAGATGTATTGGTCAGATAAGTATTAGATGCAGAAAAAAAATCAACAAACGTTTCTATTATCGTCACAAAACGGTGGTTAGAGGCGAGACCCCCATAGCCCGACTGGGGGAAAAACCTCGGAGCTGCAAGGCTGGTGTGGGTGCGGCGTCGCGTTGCGGCGGTACAGCGGAGTCGTTCACTGGATTGAGAAGACCTCGATTAAGCCTGAGGCATCCGATGCAGGCGGCCGCTTGAAACGTGCTCTCGCTCAAGGAAGACTCCGACGTGCCTTGCTTGTCTGCAGAGCTCTGCAGGTTGGCCATCGTGGTGGCGGCCCTCACGGAGGTAAGGTGGCCACGTTCGGGCGAAACCAGAGTGGGTGGTTACACCTACCACTGGTCGGGCCAGTGTGATGGCCGGCACCTCCAGGGGTTGCCGTTGGTGGTGGCTGACCGAGTAGTCTCGCAGGTGAAGGAAGTCACGCCGGTCTCGGAGTGTATTATACGACTGCGCCTCGCTCACTTATTGAGCGTGGTGTTGTTCGTTGCAGTATATGTTGCCACCGGGCTCTCCACTAAGCAAGCCTTCTACACTGAAATCAACTCAGCGGTGAGCGTGGTCCAGAGTGGGGACACTCTGATTGTCCTTGGGAACTTCAATGCTGTCACAGGCACCTCCAGGATTAGCTACAAGGCGTGCATCGGTCCTCACGGCTCTGGAACATTCCCCAACGGGGAACGCGACACCAACTCCTCCCTGATGCTGGACTTTGTCAGGAGTCATGGTCTGAGGGTTGATGGTTCGTGGTTTCGGAGACTGGATCCGTGGCTTTGGACTTGGTATTCTAATACCGGCCACACCAAGAAGTAGATCGACCACGTTCTCATAGGTGGTCGTGGTCCCTGCTGCTGGCCTGTGGGGTGCTCCGGAGTGCTCAGTTCTTCAATACTGACCACCGGCTCCTCATTGCTACGCTACAGCTCCGTCTTAAGGCTCCGAGAAGGGCGGCGCCTGGCCAAATAAGGCTGGACATCGGGCGGCTACGGGATGCCTGATGTGGCTGCGGCGTACGTCGAGAGTCTGGCTGGGAGGCTTGGAGGGCTGGGCTCCTTGGGAGGTCCACAGGCGCTGTGGGAGGGATTCAGAGACTCAATCCTGGGGGCTGCCAAGGAGACGATCTTTGTGGAGACACTGGATGTCCTCGAAACATGAGGAAGCGGAGCCATTAGGGCTACGTGTCTCCTAGATCAAAACAAAGATCCAGGCATTCGGCGAGATTCTGGATGGTGCTATTGAGTCGGCTGACGTGGCAGGCAAGAGGGTTGAGATCGTGGAAGAGTTCACTTACTTCGGCAACGTGGTTCACCGCTCCACCTCATGCAAGGCAGAAGTCGATCGTCCCGCTGACGGACCTAGCAAACAGAATAATCTGTGAGCCGGACCCAAAAGGCTGGAAGCACCCAGTAGGGAGGCCACGTGCACGATGGTTGCTGCACTTGGGAGTCATTTGAAGAGTGTTGACGCATCGGGCCCGGCAGGCGCTTGGACCTATGCCAGACGGTCACTGAGTAAGTCGAGCAGGATGGTGAGCGCATGCCCCCATGCCTGACCTGACAAAAAAACCCAAATGGCTTGTTTTCCTGGTTATTTCTCTGGGTCAAATAAATAACCCACAAAGTTGGGTCAAATAGCTAACTAAACATTAGGTCCAAGTGCATCTGAGCTGGCTTATTTATGTCTTGTGCATTGGGTTCAAAATTTGACCCAGCAGATTGTATCAAGATTTTGCTCCAGCAACAGGTAAAAAGTATGATAGCTATACGTTAACACTACCAAGAAATGGGTTACCAGGTTATCAGTATAGTTGAATACAATTTATTTTATTATCAATGTTCTAATGAGAAGAAGCAAGCATCGTGCCTCATCCATGGCCATCTTCCCTGACTGAGTTGAACTCCAATCCCAGTGTCCAAAACCAGCAAACTCTAACATGGCAACCAACTTCAGTTCTTCAGCCCACACAAATACAGTTTTCAGCACAATTTGCCATCTTAAAATAATTAACTGACCTTGGGTAAATGTTACTCAATCTGCCTAAAATCCTGTACCTTTTTTTTTTTAGAATGGAAGAAGGTAGAAAGGCACTAAAAAGCATGAAAAATGGAAAGTCAGTCAGTCCCAATAACATGCGTGTAGATATATGGAAACATCCAGACAAGGTGGCTGTAAAGTTTTTCCTTCAGGTTGTTTAGTGGAATTTTAGAGGAATGGAGCAAAAGTTTACCCGTGACAGTTTTTAATCGTATGGATGGTGTGCAGAGTTGTGGAGGCATGTGCTGGAAAGGAGAAGAATGATTAGAAGTGATTTGGTGTACCTGGAGATAACTTTAGAAAAGAGCTCATTTGGGAGATAATTTGGGGGATATTTTAGAGACAAAGTTAGAGAGAGAAGATTGATATAGATTGGACACACCCAGAGGAGAGATTGTGAATTCTTGGTTGAATGGTAATGAGGATGGACCTGCCAGGGAAAGAGATGTAGTGAGGGATGGGCATGATCACAGTTGGTGTTAGAGAGATGAATGCAGAAGATTGACTTTGATGGAAAAGGATGACACGCTGAGGCAACTCCTCATGGGACAAGTCAAAAAGAAGAGGAAAGACGAACTGTGGGGAAATAGTGCCCGTGAATCCTGGAGGCTCAAAGAAGTTCGGCCTGTGCTCTAGCTTCTACTTTCCCTCCCGAGCCAGGATGTTCTGATGGATTTTGATCACGTAAAGCCAAACACAGCCTGTCACCATCGATATCACAAAATTGCAACAAAATACCAGATGAGACAAAGTCAATGACATTCATCAACTTGGTAAGGCTTTCAAAACCATTTACTAAAGCTTTACCATGGCCATGATCCCCAAATCAATTAAACGTGGCCTTCAAAATTGCCTGCCTTCAAAATTGAACCCAAGAACCAAGGCGCTATTTGACAGTCTGATCACAAGATTACAGTTTTTGTGTCCCGGCCATAGACATCGATGATCCAGGTCGTTGGAGACTTCAAATCCTCCTTTCAATTATCTACTAACAGCTTCACACAGCATCTGCAACAAAAGGGAATACAAGCTCGTCCATGCTGAATGCAAATGTGAAGGGATTTTGAGAAGATCTTTTATGTGTTTAACTGATTTGTTGAAGTGTTCTTTACATTTAGTAATTATTTGACAACTTTAAAAAAACATGTTTGATTATTATTTTCACTTATTCCGACACCAGCCAGCTTCGTGCATTCATTTATGCACTTGCACACCAGCTTGTTCTTTTGCATCATGATTTATCTGATTAGTGCATTTAGTCCCGCAGTTATCAGGTCAAAGAGGTTGATGCACTAAATCATTGTATTTACGCCAGATTTCACACTTCCTCTGGCTGACGTTAGCTGTGAAAGCAGCATAAGTAGTTTGCAACATGAATTATACCATGAAGAGAACAGACAAAGCTCAGATCCAGCTTTAGTCTATCCAAGTGGATTCTTAACAAATTCATCCGTCACTCCGATCCAAAACCAATATTTATTATTCTATAATTAGTTAAACATCATTTAAGGATAAATTCTAGGATTACGCTGTTCAATGAGTACACAATTGAGCTTTTTATTTCAATCTAAAAATTTAGCCTTACAACACTTTTGCTGTGTACTAATTTTTGTGACATTAAATGGATTTGGTAAAAGAAACTCTGTGTACATTGTCACATTTTTAATCAATGGCCCTGTTGTTTTTGTAGTAAACTATTTTGTAGTTTTGCTATGAAAATTGAACATTTCTAACCACGCTTAAGGTCAAGATTTGAAGTGGGTTTCATGTCAATATTAATTCAGTTGCCAATTATAATAGTATAAGTCGGTTTGATTATCCATCCATCCATCCATCTTCTTCCGCTTATCCGGGGTCGGGTCGCGGGGGCAGCAGCTTCAGGAGGGACTCCCAGACTTCCCTCTCCCCAGCCACTTCATCTAGCTCATCCCGGGGGATCCCAAGGCGTTCCCAGGCCAGCTGAGAGACATAGTCTCTCCAGCGCGTCCTGGGTCGTCCCCGGGGTCTCCTCCCGGTGGGACATGCCCGGAACACCTCCCTAGGGAGGCGTCCAGGAGGCATCCTGATGAGATGCCCAAGCCACCTCATCTGGCTCCTCTCAACGTGGAGGAGTAGCGACTCTACTCCGAGTCTCTCCCGGATGACCGAACTTCTCACCCTATCTATATGGGAGAGCCCGGACATCCTGCGGAGAAAACTCATTTCGGCCGCTTGTATCCGGGATCTCGTTCTTTCGGTCACGACCCATAGCTCGTGACCATAGGTGAGGGTAGGAGCGTAAATCGACCGGTAAATTGAGAGCTTTGCCTTTTGGCTCAGCTCTCTCTTTACCACGACGGACCGGTACAGAGTCCGCATTACTGCCGACGCTGCACCGATCCGCCTGTCGATCTCGCGCTTCATCCTCCCCTCACTCGTGAACAAGACCCCAAGATACTTAAACTCCTCCACTTGGGGCAGGACCTCATCCCCGATCCGGAGAGGGCATTCCACCCTTTTCCGATCGAGGACCATGGACTCGGATTTGGAGGTGCTGACCCTCATCCCGACCGCTTCACACTCGGCTGCGAACCGCTCCAGTGAGAGCTGGAGATCACGGCCTGAAGAAGCCAACAGCACCACGTCGTCTGCAAAAAGCAGAGACGCGATGCTGAGGTCCCCAAACCGGACACCCTCAACGCCTCGGCTGCGCCTAGAAATTCTGTCCATAAAAATTATAAACAGAATCGGTGACAAAGGGCAGCCTTGGCGGAGTCCAACCCTCACTGGAAACGAATCCGACTTACTGCCGGAAATGCGGACCAAACTCTGGCATCGGTGATACAGGGACCGAACCGCCCTTATCAGTTGGCTCGGTACCCCGTACTCCCGAAGCACCCCCCACAGGACCTCCCGAGGGACACGGTCGAACGCCTTCTCCAAGTCCACAAAACACATGTGGACTGGTTGGGCGAACTCCCATGCACCCTCGAGGATCCTGCTGAGGGTGAAGAGCTGGTCCACTGTTCCACGGCCAGGACGAAAGCCACACTGTTCTTCCTGAATCCGAGGTTCGACCTCCCGACGGACCCTCCTCTCCAGCACCCCTGAATAGACCTTACCAGGGAGGCTGAGGAGTGTAATTCCCCTGTAATTGGAACACACCCTCCGGTCCCGCTTCTTAAAGAGGGGAACCACCACCCCAGTCTGCCAATCCAGAGGCACTTTCCCCGATGTCCACGCGATGCTGTAGAGACGTGTCAGCCATGACAGCCCCACAACATCCAGAGCCTTTAAGAAATCTGGGCGGATCTCATCCACCCCCGGGGCCTTGCCACCGAGGAGTTTTTTAACTACTTCAGTGACTTCAACCCCAGAGATTGGAGAGTCCGCCTCAGAGTCCCCAGGCCCTGCCTCCACAATGGAAGGCGTGTCGGTGGAATTGAGGAGGTCTTCGAAGTATTCTCCCCACCGACACACGACGTCCCGAGTCGAGGTCAGCAGCACGCCATCTCCACTGTAAACAGTGTTGACGTTGCACTGCTTCCCCCTCCTGAGACGCCGGATGGTGGACCAGAATTTCCTCGAAGCCGTCCGGAAGTCATTCTCCATGGCCTCGCCAAACTCCTCCCACGCCCGGGTTTTTGCCTCAGCAACCGCCGAAGCCGCGTTCCGCTTGGCCATCCGGTACCTGTCAGCTGCCTCGGGAGTCCCGCAGGCCAAAACGGCCCGATAGGACTCCTTCTTCAGCTTGACGGCATCCCTTACCGCCGGTGTCCACCAGCGGGTTCGGGGATTGCCGCCACGACAGGCACCAATGACCTTACGGCCGCAGCTACGGTCGGCCGCCTCAACAATGGAGGCGCGGAACAAGGTCCACTCGGACTCAATGTCCCCTGCCTCCCCCGGGACCTGGGAAAAGTTCTGCCGGAGGTGGGAGTTGAAGCTCTTCCTGACAGGGGATTCCGCCAGACGTTCCCAGCAGACCCTCACAGAACGTTTGGGTCTGCCAGGTCGGACCGGCATCTTCCCCCACCATCGGAGCCAACTCACCACCAGGTGGTGATCAGTTGACAGCTCCGCCCCTCTCTTCGCCCGAGTGTCCAAAACATGCGGCCGCAAATCCGATGACACGACTACAAAGTCGATCATCGAACTGCGGCCTAGGGTGTCCTGGTGCCAAGTGCACACATGGACACCCTTATGCTTGAACATGGTGTTCATTATAGAAAATCCGTGTCGAGCACAGAAGTCCAATAATAGAACACCGCTCGGGTTCAGACGGGGGGGCCGTTCCTCCCAATCACGCCCTTCCAGGTCTCACTGTCATTGCCCACGTGAGCATTGAAGTCACCCAGTAGAACGATGGAGTCCCCAGAAGGAGCGCTCTCCAGCACCTCCTCCAGGGACTCCAAAAAGGGTGGGTACTCTGAACTGCCGTTTGGTGCATAGACACAAACAACAGTCAGGACCCGTCCCCCCACCCGAAGGCGGAGGGAGGCTACCCTCTCGTTCACCGGGGTGAACCCCAATGTGCAGGCGCCCAGCCGGGGGGCAATAAGTATACCCACACCTGCTCGACGCCTCTCACCGTGGGCAACTCCAGAGTGGAAGAGAGTCCAGCCCCTCTCGAGAGGGCTTGTACCGGAACCCAAACTGTGCGTGGAGGCAAGTCCGACTATATCTAGTCGGAACTTTTCTGCCTCGCACACCAGCTCGGGTTCCTTTCCAGCCAGAGAGGTGACATTCCATGTCCCAAGAGCCAGCTTCTGCAGCCGGGGATCAGACCGCCAAGGTCCCTGCCTTTGGCCGCCGCCCAGCTTGCAATGCACCCGACCCCTTTGGCCCCTCCCACAGGTGGTGAGCCCATGGGAAGGGGAACCCACGTTTCCTTTTCGGGCTGAGCCCGGCCGGGCCCCATGGGCGAAGGCCCGGCCACCAGACGCTCGCCTTCGAGCCCCGCCTCCAGGCCTGGCTCCAGAGGGGGGCTCCGGTGACCCGCGTCCGGGCGAGGGAAAACGTAATTCAATAATAGTTTTCATCATAAGGGGTACTGTGAGCCGTGCTTTGTCTGGCCCCTCACCTAGGACCCGTTTGCCATGGGTGACCCTACCAGGGGCATGAAGCCCCAGACAACATGGCTCCTAGGATCACAGGGGCACGCAAACCCCTCCACCACGATAAGGTGACGACTCACGGAGGGGTCGGTTTGATTAAAGGCACACATTTTTTGCCAGTCTGCAATTTGCATTATGTTTGTGCTACCATTCATCTTATGTACAATATATGTCAGTACTATGGCGCTACATGATTAATTTGAATACATTTTGGTTGTGAAGGCCAAACAAATTTCTGATTTGGAAGAACCCAAACCTTAAGTCATCTGCTGTATAATTGGCATAGGACCGCTTGTTGTTGTGTCAGGTCCATTGTCATGATTGGTCCCCAGTTTTGCTAGGTTGCCATGGTTTCTGTTCGCGTCGCCCCTCCCCTCCTGTGTTCCCTCAATCAGTGTGATCATTCTCACCTGCCTCTCATTTCCAGTCATGTATTTAAGTCCTGTCTCTGTGTCACTCCCCTGTCGGTTCATTGCTAATGTCACCCGGTCCCTTTGTCTCACATCTCGGTCAGTATCTGTTGTTGGTTTGGTTGCAAGTTATGTCTGTTACCGAGTCTGTAAGTTCCTGCAATAAACCCTTTTCCAAGCTGCACGTGGTCGCCCTGCTCCATCTTCCACTCCGTTAGTGACAGAATGAACCGACCACACAGCGACCAGCGCTTGGACCCCCCTCCACCGCCAGCTTCCGTCAGCCAAGCCAAGCCAAGCCCAAGAAACCAACGCCAAGCCAAGCCAAGCCCAAGAAACCAAAGCCAAGCCAAGCCAAGCAAAGCCAAGCCCAAGAAATCAAAGCCAAGCCAAGCCAAGCCGAGCCAAGCCAAGCCAAGCCAAGCCAAGCCCAAGAAACCAAAGCCGAGCCAAGCCCAAGAAACCAAAGCCAAGCCAAGCCCAAGAAACCAAAGCCAAGCCAAGCCAAGCCCAAGAAACCAAAGCCAAGCCAAGCCAAGCCCAAGAAACCAAAGCCAAGCCAAGCCAAGCCAAAGAAACCCAAGCCAAGCCAAGCCAAGCCAAGCCAAGCCAAGCCAAGCCAAGCCAAGCCCAAGAAACGCAAGCCAAGCCGAGCCAAGCCAAAGAAACCAAAGCCAAGCCAAAGAAACCAAAGCCAAGCCAAGAAACCAAGCCAAGCCAAGAAACCAAGCCAAGAAACCAAGCCAAGCAACCAAGCCACGCCAAGCATCCAAGCCACGCCAAGCATCCAAGCCACGCCAAGCATCCAAGCCACGCCAAGCATCCAAGCCACGCCAAGCATCCAAGCCACGCCAAGCAACCAAGCCACGCCAAGCAACCAAGCCACGCCAAGCAACCAAGCCACGCCAAGCAACCAAGCCACGCCAAGCAACCAAGCCACGCCAAGCAACCAAGCAGCCAAGCCACGCCAAGCAGCCAAGCCACGCCAAGCAGCCAAGCCACGCCAAGCAGCCACGCCAAGCAGCCAAGCCACGCCAAGCAACCAATCCACGCCAAGCAACCAATCCACGCCAAGCAACCAAGCCACGCCAAGAAACCAAGCCAAGCAACCAAGCCACGCCAAGCAGCCAAGCCAAGCCCAAGAAAGCCAAGCCCAAGAAACCAAGGCCAAGCCCAAGAAAGCCAAGCCAAGCCAAGACCAAGAAACCAAAGCCAAGCCAAGCCGAAGCCAAAGCCGAGCGAAGCCAAAGCCGAGCCGAGCCACAGCCACAGCCGAGCCACAGCCGAGCCACAGCCGAGCCACAGCCACAGCCGAGCCACAGCCACAGCCCCATTTGCGACGCCATCGGTTCCCCAAAGTCGCCGCCCGAGTGCGGTTCATGTCCCCAAAGTCGCCGCCCGAGTGCGGTTCATGTCCCCAAAGTCGCCGCCCGAGTGCGGTTCATGTCCCCAAAGTCGCCGCCCGAGTGCGGTTCATGTCCCCAAAGTCGCCGCCCGAGTGCGGTTCATGTCCCCAAAGTCGCCGCCCGAGTGCGGTTCATGTCCCCAAAGTCGCCGCCCGAGTGCGGTTCATGTCGCCGCCCGAGTGCGGTTCATGTTCCCCAAAGTTGCTGCCGACTGCGCGTCAGGCCCCCAGTGTGTGCAGCGAGTGTGGCCCTGGGCCTCTGACCTCCGCTGAGTGCAGTTCTGTTCCCCAAGTTCCTGCCGATTGCGCGTCAGGCCCCCAGTGTGTGCCGCGAGTGTGGCCCTGGGCCCCTGACCTCCGCTGAGTGCAGTTCTGTTCCCCAAGTTCCTGCCGATTGCGCGTCAGGCCCCCAGTGTGTGCCGCGATTGTAGCCCTGGGCCCCTGACCTCCGCTGAGTGCAGTTCTGTTCCCCAAGTTCCTGCCGATTGCGCGTCAGGCCCCCAGTGTGTGCCGCGAGTGTGGCCCTGGGCCCCTGACCTCCGCTGTGTGCAGTTCTGTCCCCCAAGTCGCCGCCAAGTGAGGTGGTTTCCCTAGTCGCCGCCGCCCGAGTGCGGCTCTCTGCCCCTTGTCGCCGCCCCCCGGGTGCGGCTCTCTGCCCACCCGCCCCCCCCCGCGTCGTGTGGGATTCGATTTTTGGGACGTCGGGAGCCGTCCCTTGTGGGGGGGGGTACTGTCATGATTGGTCCCCAGTTTTGCTAGGTTGCCATGGTTTCTGTTCGCGTCGCCCCTCCCCTCCTGTGTTCCCTCAATCAGTGTGATCATTCTCACCTGCCTCTCATTTCCAGTCATGTATTTAAGTCCTGTCTCTGTGTCACTCCCCTGTCGGTTCATTGCTAATGTCACCCGGTCCCTTTGTCTCACATCTCGGTCAGTATCTGTTGTTGGTTTCGGTTGCAAGTTATGTCTGTTACCGAGTCTGTAAGTTCCTGCAATAAACCCTTTTCCAAGCTGCACGTGGTTGCCCTGCTCCATCTTCCACTCCGTTAGTGACATCCATATTTTGTTGGAGGACTATTGTTATGCAACAACCCTGTGCTGTGCACATTTTCCGTTCTTGCCTGACACATTTTATCTTTTTTTTCCTTGTGAAAGTTAAGGCCTGCCTTGAGCTATTCACAGCATTTTCAGTCCACCTTGCTTAAACACCTATACACCATCCTGCGATGATTCAGCTGATCTATGTCTTAGCTCCCACAATTTAGGCTGAAATGGTCCACAGTCATTTTAGATATCTCAGAGCTTCGCAGAGACTGAAAGCAAATTTCTTTTACGCACACACGTCAAGTGTGTCTGTATATCAGCTCCACATATAAATCCCAATTCAGAAACATTTTTAGCTTGACTAGCTTAGCTTGTTCGTAGACACTTTTTTATTTTTACTATTTTGGGTAATTATAAAGTTAATGATATGCAATAGCTGTGATCAATACCAAATCTTGTATATGAATTAAACAACAATGTTATTCACACCTCTTGGGTTTTTCCTTAAACATACTAAACTATATAGACTCTAATTAAAGCTGATCTCATGTTTCGATGGTCTCGGTAGATAACAAGACAAACACATGACAAGCTTGAGAACTTTCATTTTCATTTCATTCAATGAAAACAAAAATCTTGTCTCACTTTGAGACAAATTAGTCGAAAATATTGACAGTGTCACCTCACTGATAACTGCAATTATATCGTGTCAGATGGACATAGGACCGCTGGCATGTCATTGATTTCCACTCAACTTCCTTGTAACTAAACTGCCATATCCTAAATGGTTTCTCTTTTCAGGTGATGGGCTACTGGTATTTTGGTTCCACATGGTGCTCCTTCTATCTGGCTCTGGACGTTTTGTTTTGCACTTCATCCATCGTCCATCTTTGCGCCATCAGCCTCGACCGCTACTGGTCAGTCACCAAAGCCGTCAGCTACAACCGCAAACGGACACCCAAACGGATCAAATTAATGATCAGTGTGGTGTGGCTGATATCTATCGTCATCTCTTCACCGCCTCTCCTCATGGCGCACACACAGAAGAGTTGGGACTTGGATGAGAACAAAGACCCCCAGAGGCAGGAGTGTTTACTCAACAACCAGACGTGGTACATCCTTTCCTCTTGCCTTGTGTCCTTCTTTGCGCCAGGAGTCATCATGATACTAGTCTACTGTAAGATATACCGTGTGGCCAAACAGCGAGCCTCCACTGTATTTGTGGCTAAAAATGTGATCGAGCGGCAACCATCTCAATCTGAGACGTGTTTTGGTGGTGTCCAAGGAGTTGGAGCCAAGTGCAGAGCATCCCAGTACAAGCCAGACAACCAAGCACCTGAGAATAGACACAGCTCTTCAAACGTAGAGAGTAACACCAGCAGCCACAAGCGAGAAGACTTGGACATTATTAACTTAGAGGAGAAGACCCAGGGAGACAACATCAAAACATCATCCTTGTTTTCTGCTTCGCGCCACATCTCCAGGAGAGCTGGTGGGAAGAGGAAAGCAGAGGAGGGAAAAGACACTGAGGGACCAGCAAACAGGTTGAAGCCTCCTCCTCCATCTTGCGCTTCCATATCGTGGGTATCATCTGATCACTGCTCCCAACACTTCCTCCTCCCTTCTCCCATGACGCTCCGAAGGAGGCAGATGTCTTTGTCCAAAAACAAAGTGGCACAAATGAGGGAGAAGCGATTCACGTTTGTTCTGGCAGTAGTGATGGGAGTATTTGTCCTCTGTTGGTTCCCATTCTTCTTTACTTACAGTCTTCAAGCTCTCTGCAGAGAGAGATGCACGATCCCCGATGAACTCTTTAACCTCTTCTTCTGGATCGGCTACTGTAACAGTTGCCTGAACCCAATCATTTACACTATTTTTAACCGAGACTTTAGGAAGGCCTTCAAGAAGATCATCTTTCGAACTCATAAACAAACTTAAACTGTGAATGTATGTGTTCAAACACAAATGTGTGCACACTTTTCATCTCATTTTCAACTGTTCTGTGATATGAGCATTAAAGGGCTTGTCTTTTGAGGATTCATTTATTATCTACCTACAGAATAATTCATTTAATAAGCTTTTTTGTAGAAGCAACAAGCGAGGCCAAAATGATTGTAAGACATTTTTTCTAATTCAGCTCTCTTAATACTTAACACTTCCCATATATAAATAACTACTGTACCTGTTTAAATATTCATTGGAGAAAAGGACTGTAGGGTAGTCATCCTGGAGATGTCTGTGCATTGTAATCGGAATATTGACAGCCAAAAGTACATTTTAGTTCGAAAGTTTTAGACCTTGAAAAACTAAGAGCATTGTTTTAGGTTATATTTGTACAAACTAGTGAGATGTACAGTGCCATATAAAAGTACCTGCCTTCTTATCAAATTCTTATTTTTTGCAGTATTTTTCCACACTTTATGTTTACAGTCACCAAACAAATGTAAAAATAAATTGGTTTCATATCTAGATTTTGACTAAAGTCCACTCCAAAACCTATATTTTCTAAGCCTTCAGAAGTTGACTTGCTGGTGTACTTTGGATCGTTGTGCTGTTGCAAAATCCAACTTGTCACCTTCAGGATTTTCTGGCAAAAAGACAGATTCATGGTTCACTCTATAGCAGCTTGTCGTCCAGGTCCTGTATCAGTGCAGCAGCCCCAGACTATCACACTCACAAACTTGGTATGATGTTCTATTTCTGGAGTGCTGTGTTACATTTACCCCAGATGTAATGAGATACACGCAAAGTGCAACTTTAGTCTTTTCATTTCATAGAATTTTCTCTTTTTGGCGTTGTTTTTTATTATTACCGTTTTTTTCCGTGTATAGTGCGCCCCCATGTATAATACGCACCCTAAAAATGGCATGCTGATGCTGGAAAAAAGCCTGTACCCATGTATAATACGCACCCAATTTTTATGAATTTTTTTTTTATGAATTTTTTTTTTTTCTTTTTTTTCTAAGTCCCAATGATCGTCACACACGCAGGGAGGCAATGGGTCCCATTTTTATAGTCTTTGGTATGGTCTTAACTAGGCTGGATGTCATTTTTTTTGTTGGCGTTGATTTCTCCGACTGCCCATAAACGCAGAAACATTTGGCCCTTGACCTTTAGCTAATGACGCAACGGACGTTTTTTTTCCCCCCTTGATTATTGTAAACACAAAAAAATGTTAAAATGCTTCAGTAGGGTGTTTACTACTGTAGTGAAAGAGGCGTGCGGACGTGAAAAAGGCGGCTCTGTATGGGAGAGACGTAGAAGAGGAATAAAAACACCCTTGGAAACCAAAACTTGGTGATTTCAAGTTTCATTTCGAGGGACATTTGTCACGTCTCGTCCCCAGTTTTGCTATGTGTCTAGGTTGCCATAGTTTCTGTTCGCGTCGCCCCTCTCTTCCTGTGTCACCTCAATCGATGTAACGTGTTTTGTATTTAAGTCCTGTCTGCCCCTCGCTCACCGTCGGATCATTGCATGTGTTACTGTCATGATGTCTGTTTGCTTTCTGTTCCTGTCTTTGGTAATGTCACCCTGTCTTTTTGTTCCACGAGTTTGTCGGTCAGTCCTGTTGTTGGTTTTGTTTTCTAAAAAAAAAAAAAAAAAAAATTAAAAAAAAAAAAATTACAATTTTTTTGTACCCATGTATAATGCGCACCCCAGATTTTAGGACAATAAATTCGTTAAATTTTGCGCACTATACACGGAAAAAAACGGTATTTGGGTTTTTTTCTGCCTTGACTGGCATCCTTTGTTCCTTCATGATCTCCTGGATGAGTCATCACTGTGGTCTTGCGGTCATTTTTTTGTAGGCTGGGTGTTTACTACTGTAGTGTATTTTTATTCTGGTATCATGCAATGTTTATCTCACTAGTAAGCCTAAGTGTGACCGGGTCATGTTCGGGTCAGGTTCGTGTGGGATTGTTTGGGGCTTGGTCCAGGAAGGTAGACTCGTTGGCGCCAGACACATCTGGCTTCCATTAACAACTGCTAAGATACACACGATGTAGAGATGGGGAGGCAACTGCGGGGTCATAGGTCAGCGAACAGCCCCATCTGCGCGCTCCCGCGTGGAGGGAAGGACAAGAGTATAAGGTTTAGGACGAGAGTAGACAAAGGGACTCGACATCTTGGCTAGGGCGCGAGACACTTCTCTCTGACATCGGTTGAATAAAATCTTTCCCCAATCAGCCATGTGTGACTGAAGTTTTCCTTCCCCAAGCCAGCCACTTTTTCACCATCTTGTTTGGAAGACCAGCTGACCATCGAAGAGAATTCACCACACTACCACTCCATGTTTTTCTATTTGTGGATAATGACTCTCTCCATGGTTGGGTGGACTCCTAAAGCTTTAAGAATATCTTTGCACGTGTGCTTTCTCAGTTTCAATCCCAGGAGTCTCCATTTTTGTGTAGTCGCTCATCTGTTTGCTCGTTTTTTTGCTTTTGATTCTTTTTCTTCATTGCTAGCTTTTATGTTTGCAATTCCATTTTGAGTTTGCTTACTTTTTTGTTTGTGATTTGCATTTCTTGTTTGCTTGTTTCTTTTTCAGTTGTGTTTTATCTTTTGTAATGTGTTTTTCAGTTTTGTGTGTGCCTTTATTTGCTTGTCTTTTGTGTATTTGAACACAGCAAGACTGTTGACACCACACAGCTTTGGGCTAAACGCATTAAACATTTAGTGCAGCCATGCATTGAGCTGCTCGAAAAGAGCAGGCAGACAAAGAAGGAGAACGAAGCAGCTTCTCAATAGATATAGTAATCATCCTCCAAATCATGGGTTTGATAATAATTCCCTAAAGCTCACCGCAAATTCATGGGGCGTGTTGCTGTGGGACAAAGACACAAAGCTCACATCTGTAATGAGTTTGGGGAAGGGGGGGGGGGGATCTAACTTCGAAGACAAGACGAGTCGAGCCTGCATCAGGAATTCCACATAATTAGATTGAATCAATTGCTTCATTCTAACGTCTAATGAAGACTGTCTTGGGCAAGAAGAGATAATCTGTTAATTTCAATTAAGACTGTATCTCACTAAGCACTGAAGGTTATCGAGGGTTTGAGCACGGCCTGAATGTCGAGTTTTTGTCAAGGTCGCAAATGGTCACAAACATTGGGCAGACATTCGCCAACAGTTTTAATAGTTTCCGACAGTTTTAATAGTTGTCAACCACTGCAAAAAACAACTGCAACAACATGCGCAAACATGTGAGACACGGCGTTTATGTAAGAGATAGAAATGTTCCTGATGTTTTTCTTCCCCTCTAGTAGTAGTGGGGGGAAATCAAGGCCACGAAATGTGTGCATCATTTTGGTTGCATTGCAGCAACACATTCAGTACCGTATTTTCCCCACTATAAACCGCACTGGATTATATGGCGGACCTTCAATGAATGGCCCATTTTAAAACTTTGTCCATATATAAGGCGCACCGGATTATAAGGCGCACCTTCAATGAATGACCCATTTTAAAATTCTGTCCAAATATAAGATATATACATTTGGCCCACGGGCCGGACTTTGGACACGCCTGCTGTAGTGGCTCAATATTGGTCCATATATAAGGCGCACCTGATTATAAGGCTTGAGGTTTTTAGGTGCGCCTTATAGTGCGGAAAATACGGTAATGGCGAATACAATTAATAAAGGTGAGATTTCTTGTATACAATGATGGATGAGTGGTTAGCACATCTGCTTCACTGTTCCTAGATTTGGGGCTGGAATCTGGGTTCTGGCCGTTTTATGTGGAGTTTGTATGTTCTCTCTTTCTGAATCCCAATTCACGCTTGTATAGTGTATAAGAAAAAAGTCAAAGGTTGTGCTGCAGAGATGTGTTCATATTAAGTGGAGCGACTATTGTTAGAGCGGTGGTCACTCCAACTTATTTTGCAAGAACCACATGGGAGACAAGTTAGTCGTTTTAGACACCTGCAGGCGGAGAGTTCACTCGTCCCTGTGCTTACAGCGATGGTCGAATGAAGTCTGACTCTCGCTTCCCACAAGAGCATCTTTATTGAGAGAAAAAGGGTGGGGGTGACAGTAGACTGAATAAACAAGTTAAAGCCCTTGACCTCTAGACATATTACACACAAATTAGTTACACAAATTGTACGTATGCGGCTCAAAGTAAGTCGGGATAGGTGTTCATCAGGACAATTGGTATAGTCTGAGTGCCGTGTCGAGAAAGTTTATTTTCTACATGAACTAGTTCGAAGTTCAGTGCACAATTTTTAAAATGAACTTGTTCAGTTCATAGTTCCTAATTGAAAATTTATGAAGTAAGTTTGTCGTTCTAAAAATGAAAAGTTCATAGTTTCTCCCCAATCAAAAAAAAGTTGCAGTGAGCTGTTCCCCTCTGGGATATCGGCATTTTTTTTCATTGTTTTCACCCAGTATACAGTTGCTGCTATCGCCCTACAATCTGAAATACATTCATTTCAATTCATTGAAACAGAATCATGACTGTGGTCAGACAAAGGATGTACAAAATATTTAAAGTAACAGAGTTTTCATCGAATGGATCATCTGTCATCGCACCATGCGATTGTTTGTGATTGGGGTTGGGTTAATATGGTGAATCAAGACTATTATATTGCTACTAATTTAAAAACAAACTTGAAAAATTGTTCGTTGTACGGCTTGTCCTTGTTTACATTTCATATGCCTGATTTATTTTTTATACTGCCCAAATTTTGAATTCTTAGAATGAACTGTTGTGGGGCCGTTTGTGTGACTTTTTATGAAATGAATCCAATTTAATTAAAAAAAAATCCAATTCAATGAATATTTTAATCGCTTGACAGCACACAAATGTACGCTATCGGTGAGAAGATGAGTCACCCGGTTACATGAATGAAAATTCATTTGTGATGGCTACGCCCTTGACAAAAGATCATTCCTAAATTATTCATCCATTGCTGTTTTAAGGGATGCAGCAAACATTACTGTTACTGCCTCCACATTGTTATGATGTAACAGCAACTAGTTGGTGGAATATCAAATTTATGATAGCTCATAAAATGTGTTAATGTTTGAAAATGTCAAGGCTGAGCTAATATGCCACAGAAATAAAATAAAGTCTATGAATGTAAATCACAACTATCATCAGAGACCAAGACGAATCTTTTATAACCACCTGAGAGCAGAAAAGTCGAAGGATTGTCATTGTGTGAAAAGGTAAGCCATTGCCACAAAGCTTTTGAATACAAACCAGACCAGACAGTATAAATATGCTTTGCAACAATAGTTTTATAAACATGACATGCACCCAGGAAACTGGTTGTGTTGTTTTGTGGATGTTAAGAAACGTCACGCTGTAACGTTTGAGCACTCAGCTTTATTTCACCTTCTTATTACAAAGAAACCAGCAGTCCCGCCTTCTCCAAATCACGTGACCCTCTTTTCCGGACATAACAACATGCCACACTGGTGTCAATACATTCTTGTCATGTCATAAGTAAAGCTTCCATGGCTGTGCCTGAATGAGCAATCACAGACCGACTCACTCTTTGTATTGCTAAACATGAAAATACTAATCCAGAATTTTAATGGGCTGGAGTCCAGGTATCAAAAGCCACTGTTCACAGACGTGTCCGGGAAATGGGCTACAATAGCCGTATTCCCATGGTCATGCCACTTCTGAACTCAAGACGGAAGAATGGAAGAAGCGTCTGACTTGGGCTATAGAAAAGAAGCACTGGACAGTTGCAGAGTGGTCCGAAGTCCTCTTTTCAGACTTCATTTGGAAGTCAAGGCGCCAGAGTCTGAAGAAAAGCTGGAGAGGAGCAAAATCCAAGTTGCTTGAAATCCAGTGTGAAGTTCCCACAGCGATGGTTTGGGGAGCCATGTCAGCTGCTGGCGTTGGTCCACTGTGTTTCGTCAAGTCCAGAGTAGATGCAGATTTTAGAGCACTACATGCTTCCGTCTGCTAAAAAGCTCTATGGAGATGATGATTTCATTTTCCAGCATGATCTGGCACCTGCCCACAGTGCCAAAACCACCAGTATATGGTGTACTGAACACGGCATTGCTGTCCTCGATTGGCCTGCCAATTCCCCTGACCTGAACCCCATAGAGAATTTGTGGGGTATTGTGAAGAAGAAGCTGAAAGACACCAGACCCAACAATGCAAATGAGCTAAAGGCTGCTATTGAAGCATCCTAGGCATCCATAACACCTCAGCAATACCACAGGCTGATTGCCTCCATGCCACCCGCATTGATGCAGTAATCCGGGCAAAAGAATTCCCAACCAAATACTGAGTGCATCAATGGACATTTTCAAATGTTTGATTTTGTTTTGCTGTTATAAATCTTTTTTTTTTACTTGGTTTGAGGAAGTATTGTAATATTTTGAGATAGGATATTTGAGTTTTCTTAAGCTTTAAGCCATAATCAGCAATATTAAAATAATTAAAGGCTTGCAATATTTCACCTGATTTGTAATGAACCCAGAATGTATGACTTTTTTGTTTTTTTAATTGCAATACAGAAAATAAAGAACTTTATAAGAATATTCACATTTTCTGAGACAGTCTTGCATTCATACCAAGAAAAATCATTTTCAAAATGGCCAGAGGTTTTAAATTCTTCCTGTAGTTCTTTTCTTGTGTCTCATCATAACATTGTCTCATCCAAACATAGCTGTATGCTAAATAACCGACGCCAGTCACAAGCATGAGCCGGAGGCATGCTGAGAAAGAAAATGTCACCCAGGTGCACTTTCGTAACAGCCCACTTACAGTGATCAAGCTCATTTTGAATTCATTGTTTGAAGTAGGTAGGTGTGTAATTTTCAAAAGGGTCTTATTTTCTGTCTAACCTTCCATGGGCGGTGTAGCTCAGTGTTTGTCTCCCAAATCGTGGGTTGTGCAGTCGATCCTCATCCCTGGTGACTATGTTGAAGTGTCTTTGAGCAAAACACTTGACCCTGAATTGGTCCCAGTGGTACATGGCCGCATCCCCCTCTGGTAGAATACCTTAATTTTGTTGTACAATGACAATAAAGTCATTCTTTTCTGTTTAGTCTTGAAAGCCTCAGTTTGTTTGACATTCAGTTCCATAGATATTGTGATCTTGTGTGCTGGCTAACTGATGAGGACTCTTTTTTCCAAATAAAATGTAAATATGAAGATTGGAGGCATGGAATTAAGGCTGTTTGTTCATTTATTAAAATTCTGAAATTCTGTCTGAATGCAGAGTGAGAGGTTTCCCCTCTTTCATTAAACTTTTCACTCAACCCAGCCTCATTTGAAACAGTGGAAGCTTTCATTAATTTGCCATTGATTACACTGGAGTCCAAGTCCATACAATGTTCTGAAAAAAAAAAAAAACACTCTCCTCAGTCTACTGCATTTTAAGAGTTGGAAAAAAGTTCTACAGTTGTGTAAGGTCAGGTGGCGGTAAAGATTTTCCACTTTAACCTTTGTTGTTGTTGTTTTTGTTCTGTTTCTGATTGTATACTGATATTTAAATAAAAAGCATGACAAACACCAAAGCAGCTATGAACACGATCTATAAAGATGAGAAAAGATTCAATAATCAGTCAAGTATGGTATTATTAACAGCGATGTATAAATGATACAGACTTATGATGCGACCAATACATACAGTATTTGGAATGGGAAAAACGCATACAGTATTATAAACCCAAATCCTCTTGGCCCTCTTTGTTCCACTGTGCAAAGAATAAAAGTGTTGCTAAGACCACTGTTGTCATTTTTTCTAACGTCATATTTTTAGAAAAGTAGTTGCTAGAAGAGTTGTCCATGATGATCTAGTCACTTGACTGTAGTGATTTCACCGCCGTGGCCTGGGTTTGATTCCCGGTCAGGGAACCAGATGCAGCCATTGGGGGACACAAGCCAGTGTCTCCCAAGCCCGGGTAAACGCAGAGGGATGCATCAGGAAGGGTAAAACCTGCGCCCAAACTTCTCATGCAAACTATCGGGTAAACAGATGGTTCGCTGTGGCGATCTCTGAGGGGAAAAGCTGGAAGGAGCCACCACCACCAGTTGCTAGAAGAGTTGGAAATTCAGGAAGTTTGCAACATTCACACACAAATTGTAGCTCTTTCTTCTAACCTTGCTCGTGCTAGCATCCATAGGTGTGCACATAAATGAAAGCTGAATTTTTAAAATAAATACACTATGTTTTACTTTGACTTCATGGTCACTGTGAGGGCCGGTCAGAGACTGTGGTCAGACCGGGCATAAATCAACTTATATGGTAAAACTTTCCTTGATTTTTTTTTTAACATATTTTCTGAATTCATACATACTTGTTTATAATCCAATGAACTTAAACTGCTTTGTATCTGATTGTTTTTATTTATTTTATTTTGTTATCATGTCGTCAATGTTCAATTTTTCTTTTTTTCCTATAGCAATTGTAATTGGGTTTTTTACTTGTTGATTTTAATTTTGTTGTGCTGTTGTTTTGTTTTACCGTGTGGTGGATGATTTTTAAAGTCTGGTGAGTCTGTGACGCCCTCTCTACTTTCCTTGAGCGGCTGTCTCATTGTTCGTCAATGATAGCAGACATTCTTCAGAAAGTTTAAAGTGCCTGTTGTTTCTCCTTGAACAACAAAAAGTCACCGCTCCATCCAATATAGCAGTCGTACAACATGTCACAAATTATTTCACAGTTCACACCATAATCAATTATTACCAACACTGATGACAGGGGTGGTGATTCTTGTCAAACAATAAGTACATAGTATAGTAACTAAAACTAAAGCAATTTATCAGTTTCTACCCATTTATTTCTTGTTCTTTCGTGAGTCAATTTCTACCTGCCCGTCTTCTTGATTACCAGGTCCGGTAAGCACAAGAGGTGTTGAATTTAAGTGTGAAAATTGAGATACCTGTCAAGACTGAATTGCGTTTGATTGATAGACACACTCAACATTTGGTCAGTAATAACATGAATTGCATAGAAGATGCGTCGAATAGATATTGGCAGTATACGGTCCATTCACACAAAGGCAGAGTTAAATAGATATAAGCATGCGGTTGAAACTCTTGTTCCCATGGCTACTGGTGACAGTCTCTTGTTTGGATGGATTTTTTTTCCAGTTCATATAGAGACTTGTCTCTGTAGTGAATCAGGAGAAAATCATAGTTAAAAAATAAAAAAAGTTTTGAGTAGTGGGGAGTTGTAGTTTCTGGAATTCCCCTTGAGTGCAGGGGTCACCGGGTCAGGTCAAGTGAAATAGGCAGAAGCCAATTAAGGGCTCAGTGGAATCCATAGGCCACCAAAGATATTAAATGAAAATTGAACTTCAATATAATTGTTGTATATCAAAACTAATCATGACCACTAACTCTTATTTTCAAATCAACATGTGTCTGTAAAATAAAAGGAAAGAGGAATAAATTGAAATGAATGTACAATACAATACAACTTTATTTCTATATTGCATTTCACAATAGCTGCAGCTGTAACAAAGCCCTTGACATATAGCAATGGACAACCACAAAGAAATTGAAATCAGTAAATTGAAACACAAATGAATATACAGTAGAAGATCAGTAAGTCAGTCAAAAGACAAAGAATAAGCATCCCAAGTCACGGCTGAACAGTACAGAGCGGGAGATGCTTTATGAAGTTACAGCGGCAACAAACCATAATGTGCAGGAGTTAATAACACAAACCCGAAGAGGCAAGCAATAAAGACAGTAAGACCAGCAAAGCAGCGGCTTATGCTCTGTGCATCACCTGCTTTATATTAGCTCTCAAATGGACGGGTTGATTGCTGTATGTCACGGCTTCGGAGTGGAGAAATGGAGCAGGGCGACCAAGTGCAGCTTGGACCAGGGTTTATTGCAACAAACTCAAAAAGACTAGGCAAACTGACGTGACTAACCAACAAACTAACAAGACTAACAGACTAAATTGTGAAACAAAAGACAGGAACAAAACCAACCGTGACCGGGACCGTGAGACATGCATGGTCCACGTGTTACACACACATACCCAGACAATGCGCCGACGGGGAGTGACACTCAAACAGAACTTACATACAACACAGGTAACGAGAGGCAGGTGCGTGTGATTACTCTAAACAAGGGCACACAGGAAGGGAGGGGCGAGCACACGGACACAGAAACGATGACACAACCAAAACTGGGGACGAGGCATGACAGAACCCCCCCCACAAGGGACGGCTCCCGACGTCCCAAAAATCCAATCCCTCACGACGGCACGCGGGGGGGCGGGGGGGCAGATAGCCGCACTCGGGCGACGACTAGGTGCAGAGAGCCGCACTCGGGGGGCGGCGACTAGTGGCAGAGAGCCGCACTCGGGGGGGCGGCGACTAGGGGCAGAGAACCGCACTCGGGGGGGCGGCGACTAGGGGCAGAGAGCCGCACTCGGGCGGCGACTAGGGGCAGAGAGCCGCACTCGGGCGGCGACTAGGGGCAGAGAGCCGCACTCGGGCGGCGACTAGGGGCAGAGAGCCGCACTCGGGCGGCGACTAGGGGCAGAGAGCCGCACTCGGGCGGCGACTAGGGGCAGAGAGCCGAACTCGGGCGGCGACTAGGGGGACACGAACCGCACTCGGGCGGCGACTTGGGGGACACGAACCGCACTCGGGCGGCGACTTGGGGGACATGCACCGCACTCGGGCGGCGACTTGGGGGACATGCACCGCACTCGGGCGGCGACTTGGGGGACATGAACCGCACTCGGGCGGCGACTTGGGGGACATGAACCGCACTCGGGCGGCGCCTAGGGGGACATGCACCGCACTCGGGCGGCGCCTAGGGGCAGAGAGCCGCACTCGGGGGGCGGCTAGGGGCAGAAAGCCGCACTCGGGCGGCGACTAGGGGCAGAGAGCCGCACTCGGCGGACACCCGGGGAAACGGAGCCGCAATCGGCGGACACCCGGGGAAACAAAACCGCAATCGGCGGACACCCGGGGAAACAGAGCCGCAATCGGCGGACACCCGGGGAAACAAAACCGCAATCGGCGGACACCCGTGGAAACAAAAACGCTATCGGCGGACATCCGGGGAAACAAAGCCGCAATCGGCGGACACCCGGGGAAACAGAGCCGCAAACGGCGGAATTCGGGGAGGCGGAGTTGTGCGCAGCGGCACGAGTCAAGCATGTTGCCTTTCTAGATGTCGGGTGATGATCGCAGGTTCTGGCGCTGCTGGCACAAAGACCAACGGCGGCCGTGGGTCCAGCGTCGCTGGAGCAAAGTCCGATGGCAGCCGTCGAGCCGATGGCGCCGGGAGGAACCCTGATGGCGGCCGTGGGTCCGGCGTCGCTGGAGCGAAGTCCGACGGCGGCCGCGAGTCTGGCGTCGCAGGTGGGCGAAGTCCGATGGCAACGGCGGAGCCGGTCGCACCGGGAGGAACTCTGATGGCGGCCGCGAAGCCCATGGCGCTGGAACCTGCTCGAACGACGGGCGTGGATTGCGCGTCGCGGACGGGAGCTCATCCTGGAAGGTCCAAGCGCTGGTCGCTGTGATGGTCGGAGCATTCTGTCACGGCTTCGGAGTGGAGAAATGGAGCAGGGCGACCAAGTGCAGCTTGGACCAGGGTTTATTGCAACAAACTCAAAAAGACTAGGCAAACTGACGTGACTAACCAACAAACTAACAAGACTAACAGACTAAATTGTGAAACAAAAGACAGGAACAAAACCAACCGTGACCGGGACCGTGAGACATGCATGGTCCACGTGTTACACACACATACCCAGAGAATGCTCCGACGGGGAGTGACACTCAAACAGAACTTAAATACAACACAGGTAACGAGAGGCAGGTGCGTGTGATTACTCTAAACAAGGGCACACAGGAAGGGAGGGGCGAGCACACGGACACAGAAACGATGACACAACCAAAACTGGGGACGAGGCATGACACTGTATACTGTATTTCTGAATTTATGTTGGTAGTAACTGCAATTTCTTGTTATTTTTGGTCGTATTTTTTCTGAAAATCCTATTCAAATGCAAATGAATTTCATTGCCATTGACTAATGCAGTGCTTCTCAAATAGTGGGGCGCGCCCCCCAAGGGGGGCGCGGTGCTATTCCTGGGGGGGCGCGTGTGACCCTGGGAAACAGGCTTTTTTTTTGGCAGTACTAGAATAAAGTGTATTTGCGGGTTTACTACAGCAGGGGGCAGTGGCGCTCTCATTGTTACTTCTGTCACGTTTGCGACAGTGCAACATTTTACGACTTACAAGACAAGTTAGGATAGTCACGGTGGGGAGGGGGGTCGCGAATAGATTTCTTCTTGCTAGGGGGGGGCGTAACAGAAAATAATTGAGAAGCACTGGACTAATGTAAGGAAGTATATTGCCAAACTATGCTGAAATAAAAGTGGGAATAAAGAAAACGCTGTTTGGTAGTTAAGTAAAATCCCAATAAAATCTTCCGTGGGGGAACGAATCTCATTCAAGTGGCGGAAGTGAAAATATTTGGGTAGTTCTCAGGATGTATGGCCAACCGATGTTCAAATATTGACCCGCTTCAAGAGGCATTATTCTTTTCCCTTTAAAATCACTCACCATATTTCACTGCTTACACTTGAACCTTTGGTGAACGTTTGCGACCTTGAACGAGTCCTGGCGTGTACGCGTATTTTACTACCGTCGCAAATGTTTGTCTCTCAGTGGGATCGGGGCTTAAAGTTCTGCATATTTATATTCATCTATGTCCTATCTTGTTAAAATATTTTTGATCATTATTGTGCAACATTAATTAATTCAATGTGAACAATATATTCACAAAGATGGGGAATTGATAAAAATGTAAAAATTTTAATTCCATCAACGATTTTCTTACCAAATCTCTTGGAGTGTGAGCAAAATACACACATTTGTTTTCATTGACTTTTTAAGCTCTTAATCTTCTGACAGAAGACACAGCATGCCCAGTAGGTATTCATAATCTTTATCATTATCGGGGGGAAAACGTCACTCATGAGGATCTTTGGGTACCAAAATTCAGCCCCCAATCAGAAAACCAGCCACTTGCTGTAAAACTACAGGAAACTTTTACGCTGTTGACTCCTCGTTGGTGTACGTTGCATATGCCCACTAAGGCCATGCGTGCATTTCTGAAAGAGTGCACTGTGCATTGGAAACACCTGTCAGATGTCCCAATATAGTTCCAATGCAATGTACAACATGATTGATTGTCCAAGGTCGTGATTTAGTTGTATCAAATGACAGATGTATCCGGCTGAGTCTTTCCCCAGTTGCATGAGTCAACCACATTACTGGCCCAGCAGAGACCAAATCCCGTTTAAAAAAAAAAAAAAGCAAGTTGATATTGCTTGTATTGCAACATGTCTTTGTTATTTAGATTGCACACACAAGGGTGAAGTGATGTTGCCAAAGTCTTGATCTCTCCAAAGTGGTCACCTGATACAAAGAAGCAGTTTGATCACATTCACCACAAGGGAAATTTCAAACACAATAAAAGAGGGCCAGCTAGTGCCATTTAAGCAACCTTCAAATGGTTCAGAGAGAAAGGATTTAATATATTGGGCCTACTGCCGAGGCCTTTTAAAAAAGATGATCTTGTGGTGGCATGTGTCCAATGTCCTCAGTAACTACCGTTTTTTTCCATGTATAATGCGCCCCATGTATAATACACACCCTAAAAATGGCATGTTGATGCTGGAAAAAAGTCTGTACCCATGTATAATACGCACCCAAATTTTGACTCCTACTTAAGTCGGTTAACGTAAAATTATTTCAGAAAAAAGATCTTTGGGAACAACCGGATGTTATTCTGCCGGTCAGTATCACTGCGCATGCGCTAGCAAACTCGATAGCGAAGAAATGTTTCGGATTTGTGTAGGGTACATTGTGACAGCAAACGAGCAGGTGATCGAGCAAGCGTCTGATACGAGAGCATTGTGTTCGTATGGAGTGTGTTTGACGTGAACAGCAGAGAAGAAAGCGCATCTGTAATGGCGGCCTCCGTATCATATCCAAATTTAAAAAAAAAAAGAAATTCTTTTTTTTTTGTACCCATGTATAATGCGCACCCCAGATTTTAGGACAATAAATTAGTTAAATTTTGCGCATTATACATGGAAAAAAACGGTAGTTGTCCCTGCACCCTTTCCCTCCACACACACGCACACACACGCACACACACCCACACACGCACACACACACACTAATTTGATTTCGGCTACTGTGCCAAGGAACTTTAACAGAAGATGTCTGGAGAATGGAGCAATACGTCAACCTAATGTACTACCACAATCCATCGTGAAAGTTCTTCAACCAAAGTCTGCAGATGGAGCTTAATATAAGTGCATCATAGAAGACATTAAATAATTTGAGCTTTTATTTAGGAACCTGATTATAAGGTCAGTGTTTTTCAACTTGTGTTGCCAAAACATGCATTTTATGTAAGAAAACCTTCATGTTAAACCACCAAATCAAAATAAAAAATGTTTAGTGTGAAATGTAGTCTTGTTGAGTTGAACACAAAGCTGGTATATTTGTTGAGAACCATTGACTTTTATTTTGGCAAACTATACAGTTTGGTTGTACACTTTGCCATCCAAGTGAAGATAAGTTAGCATTTGTCATGCCTGCCATTATATCCAACTGCCATAGACGGAAAAACAATCATTCATAATAGTAATTAAAAATAATGCTGTGAATATACGCCTTGATTTCTAATAAAAGAACATTTATTTTTGTGGAAACTTTGAGCACAAAACTGAAAATTGAATCAAACTGTAGATTTGGTGACCCTTGTTTTGTTTTATATGCGCCCTTATTGTTGAGGGCAGTATGTGGGGTGGTGGTGGGGGCAGGGTATCCATGATACAGAGATTGTGACGGTGTTGGACAAAGTAGCAAAGTCTTTACAATCAATCAGTCCTTTTTCTGGTTCACTCTCTTTAGTCCATAAACTATAGACTTCCCTTAAAATGTTGCTTCTTTGGGTTGTCAGGGACCGAAACATTGTCTTCAGTATTGTCTGAGCACATTGGAACAAATGGTGTCTTATGGGTCCCAAATAATTTCCTCTGTCTGTCCTTTTCAATGTTGTCTATAACCTGCAAAAAATACATTTGAAATTTTACAAGATACACAAAGTGCATAAACTGGAAAAAAAACAGTTTCTCAGATTCGGGTTGTGAGTTAACTTTTATTTTACTGCACCAATCGTCTATATCTGAACCTCAGAAGTCACATTGCCATTTCTAGCGAAATACCCAAATGTGAAAATGATACATTTTCAT
This sequence comes from Syngnathus typhle, assembly GCF_033458585.1. Taxonomy (NCBI): domain Eukaryota; kingdom Metazoa; phylum Chordata; class Actinopteri; order Syngnathiformes; family Syngnathidae; genus Syngnathus; species Syngnathus typhle. Next base: position 7,997,962 of record NC_083741.1, on the reverse strand, counting down.
ATTTGTGATTCAAACACCAGAAAAAAATAGTAAAGCTCACTTCCCACTTGGAAATGGAGTGAATTAGCTAGCTTAATGCATCTCCACGACAAAAGTCCAAATATCAGTTAAACTAATATAAACATGCAATACAAAGAAAAACGCGCCATGTCTGGTAGCAACTGAAAGCTTGAGGTTCCCTGCAGCGCCAGATTTAGAGTGCTTTTGGAAATTCCCTCTGATGCCGTAACACCATAGAGCGCACGCTCCTTTCATTAATTTGTGAACATAGTCTATGTTCTCATAGAAGGTGCTTGAAATGGTTCCTTCGGTACTGCCTGATACACTGGTGCGCCATGTTCCATGTTGGAGTGCCAAGAGAAGGTTCTGGCACACCTTTGGGATAAACCAAACAGCAGCATTCTAAGTTTCTGAATGTACAATCCCTTGTGCTGAAAACAAAACAGTCTTGTTGCTAAACAAACATTGAAAAGCCACTTCTGATTGGCCATAACTACTTTGCTCCCCCAGTTTGAAATTCATAAATACATGAAAAACGAAATTGGGAAGAAAAAGGCCAAATTTTGGTTGGCCTGTCTGTATAAAAAATTTGGGACGGTCAGGGTCATGTTTGTGGAAATACAAAGGTTATGAGGGTCTGTGATGCTGATATGCACTGCTAAGGATTACATAATACGAAGGGTTTTTTTTGTATCTCGTAGGTAAATTTCTTAAACTTGACCCATGTTTTGTGCTTGGAAGGTCACATACTGTTTTAATGTTTGTAGTTTGAAGTGAACTCACAATTTCAGCCAGTTCCATCTTTTCGTGAACAATGGTGTCAATGTCCTCTTCTGGATCGGTAACCTCCACAATACTGGTCATGGGACATGCGTTCATGACCTCAGGTAAATTAGGATGCCGGTGAAACATAAGGAAAAAAGGGCTGTGTCTCGTGGATGCCTGCAAAGTAAAAAATACATTATGTATCCTTACATCTCATTTAGGTAGACGTGAAAAGATTAGATGACAAAAACAAGAAGACCCACTTTCAAAGATGTGTTCAGACCGTATACCACTGCAAGTAGCAGGAGGTCCCAATCATTATTTGTCTCATTGAAGTATTTCCTCAAACCACGCTTTACGCTATGATTTATTTTTTCTACCTAAACAAATTCATACAGTTCAGAAATATATTCACAATTGTTTTTTGATGTTAAACCTGCAAGACCTCATCATGTAAGATAACAGAAAAGAACAAAAAAAACCATACCTTTCCACTTGTCCTGATGTAATTCTCTGCTACTACGACCTCTTTGATTTTAAGCGTCTCAAAGATGCACTCATTTATCTGGGGATAGAGCAGTTACAGGGAGGACTTGTGTAATGCAAACAAAGAACAATAACAAAGACGTCAATGGAAAACGAAGCATGTCTCACCACATTCACCATCTCCGCACATAAATTAGTAATGATTTTCCTAATGATGCCAAATGTATACATTTTGGTCACGATGGCTTCAGCAATTTGGTCTGCACTCTTACAACTCAAGGATTCGGCAGCAACCCATTTGCTGTAGAGGTCAGTCATGGACACAATATACTTATTTCCTCTGTCTGTTTCACAAAGCGGGCCGATGACATCCATGAAAACAAGCTCCCAGGGTTGTTTAACCTGAGAACATAGTTTTTATCAGTTTTCCAATTCAATATCCAGCTTTTCTTTTATGCTCATTCATCTCGTTGCAAATAGGCAGCATCCATTACCTTACGGCTTACTCAGTTCATTTGGAGGTTCGGGCTTAGGGACATTCAAGTTGCAACGCTGACAATGGCTCGCCTAAGAGAATAATTCAACGTTTTTCTTTCATTATGCACCTGCACTTTGAATAAAAATACAGTATTGAGCCTTGTTTCTTTTGGGATCATTGGCTTTGTCCACAATAACTATTAACTTGCACCTCAAAATGTCATACAGGACTGCTGTAAGGACGGCAAGGACAAGAATCCTGGCCTGCTTTATCACAGTTCATTGTTTGTGCCCTCACCACATCCGATTTTAAACGATTTATTATTATTATTAATTTAATCATTTTAAACAGGATTTTACACTAAACAGGCAAGTCAGAATTTAACATGATGTGCTTTTATTTTATTTTTATTTTAATGTATTGTATTACTTTTATTTATTATAGGATGACCAAACGTCCTCTTTTGCCCACTTTTAACATCCAGCATTTGGTTATGGAGGTCGAAAACCGCCAAAATAAATTTATGAATAAAAGTAAAAAAAAAACAAATATAAAAAATAAATGTAATAAAAAATAATAATGCATTATGTTTGTGTTTACATATCGTTTTTGTTACCATCATTACATTTATTTTCAATGTTTAAATGTTTTTTAATCTTGAATGACCTGAGCTCCGAGCAACTACTAAATTTCAGTCGATTTAGTCAATTGGTTAATTTTACCCCTGAAATGAAAGGTGAGTAATATAACAAACAGTATTTGGTTCAGGTTTTTGTTTCCTGAAAAAAAAAAATGAAAAAAATTACTTACGGATAACGATACCAGAATGTCTGTCTCATACTGCCCTCAGGTGGCCAAGCCGCGCACAACAAAATGAACAGCAAATGTGCACAAGGGACCTAAACTGTTTAATTTTTGGGGTTCAATTAGTTATAAAATTACAGTATGTTTTCATAAAGAATACTATAGAGAACTGTTTAGTGAATTAAAATAAAACTTTTTTTGTTTTAGGAAGGCTGAGGCAGATTCATGGCATTAAAAATCATTCATTTCAAGTGGGAAAGAGGATTTGAGATGTTTTGAGTTACTAGCGTGGTCAAGAAAGGAATTAACCTTGCTGGCTTGTTAGCTTTCTGCTGCCATCTGTTGTGTTAGCGGTTCATTTTGGACCCGTGTATTAAATCAGCCATAAAATACCCTAAAAACAATATTTTATCATGCACTCTTGCTTAGCTGGTTGGACTCCCTTATCCATAACAGGTACCGACCAAACTGACATAGTCCCATGGTCCCAACCACCACTCGCTTACCCAATGAATGACATCATCATTCAAAGTTCCCCAGTAGTAACCAGCAATGACTCGGTTTCGTCCCCGAGTTATCGTGGCACTCCGCGAGGACACGTTGTTTATCCTCCCCATTCAACACCACAAGCCGCATGTATCTTTTATTTGGTCCCGTGTAGAATAACTTGCCATCTAGAAAGTACAAAACTAGTAAACGGCAAATAACCTTGCTAGACTACTTCACCAAAATATATGATTGCGATTGGTACCTTTAATTGTAAATTTAGACATGGCACGGCGCATTTCAGCGCGATCCCTTTTGGATACATCTGCATGAACTTCACCGGTAGCCATGTATTGCTGTAGGTTTTTGTAATACTCAAAATATTTCATGTTGAACGTAAGAGTCCTTGTATTCGTTGATCCCAAGTATGCGTGTGTGACAGTCTGCTCCACAAATGGTTGCAGATCCGGACGGTACGGCGATTCGGTTGGTAACAATGGCCGACAAACGGTGGCCGACAGCGGAACTGACGACGACAAATCATTCAAAACGTTCATACAGCGCTTACTTTTAACATTTATTTTAGCAAAAAAAAAATTATACTTACAGGAAAAAATGCATATGTATCTTAAATTGTGAATATAGTTTATTTTAAAAATATACGCAAATAAATAGTCCTTCCTCAGGTCAACCCGACGTAATGAAAATTACTAATAAAATATGAAGAGAATGTTAAATGTTTAAGATGAAAATTGTTCATGTTCTATTTAAATTCCGTATAGCCCACAAAACCTTCTTAAAACAACTTTTTTTCTTTGCGCCCTATAGAATTTCTTTTTTTTATTATTGAGTTGTGGATATTCCCATTGTCATGTGGACCTTAAACGTAGCACCCGCGTCACATGACTCGTTCGTCTGATCGCCTATTGCTTACTAAAGCGTCAAATCGCTCAGTCATTGTATTTCTTATTTTGCGACTTTCAAAACGCTACGATGAAGAGTTTTTATCTGCTTATTTTGTCGACGTTAGCTCTGACGAGCGACGCGATTGTTAGGTAAGAAAATCAAGTTTGTTGACATCGACATTTGAAGTAGAGTAAAAAAAAATATCACTCGTTCAAATTAGCCTTGTGGTTAGCTATAGTTCTTCGAAACGCACAGGGGGCAAATGGGCATGTACTCCGTGATTTAGGAGGGTATAAAAACTCTGAGTGGCGATGCATGAAAAAGAAATATTGATTAAAGAGCCCGTGTTCTTGCAGTCAAAGAGCTCTTGTTGATTTATGTGCAGGGCAGGCTGTTATGATTCAGAAGGGTCTGCTCTGTGCGCAAATGGATCGCTATAAATAAATGCACTTAACAATATCACAAAAAACAACACATAAAATCCATAATAAATAAATGATAATAAAATATTCTATTACAGTACAGTTCCTTAGCATAATACGCAATACTTGAGTAACTAACCGTGCTTGGCCACTCAGATCCGGATGGGAATTTGTAAGCAAGTCGTAATCTATCACTAACCTATTCTTGCATGTCAATAGTAACGTCACATTAATAGAAAATTATTGCGTATAAATCACTTTTAAACTGTGAATATAAAATAGCCAAATGCGAAATATTAAGTACAGGCTTTTTTGACAGCTTATTCTCAACAATTTATAACCTCGAAATGTCATTGCATTCTCGTGTAGTAAACTATGTAGAGATAAGTGTTGTGGGTCAGTAGGTCAAAATGTTACTTGCAAGCTTTTAAAAGTATTTACTGCGGCGCCTGCTTTCACAGATGGGTTTATTTTTATTCACATTTTAGTTTCCAGCTGTTTTGGTGCCAGACTACAAAATCAACTCTGTTGGGTTTTTTTGTCCTATGATGCAGAATTCCCTTGAAGAAATTCCGCTCAATCAGGCGAGAGTTGACCGACTCCGGGAAAAATGTAGAGGACCTGGTGGCGGCCGGCAAGCAATCCCTCAAGTACAACTTTGGCTTTCCCTCAAGTAGTGGACCCACTCCCGAGACCCTAAAGAACTACCTTGATGTAGGCATTTCCTTTATGCAATGTTTGCGAAAACTGAAGCTGTGGAAGCACGACAAGGAAAGGTGTTCCCTGTGTGAAAAAAATCTAAGCTATATATAATAATTATAGTCCTGCCTTTTTGCTCCCAACAGTAAAAGCTAAAATGGATAAAGGAGTTGGTCACAGAAAGGGGAAGTTTTTGCACATGATCTGTCACTGAGTAGTTTGTTCTGATTTCTTAACTCTACTGTCTTTTAACTGTCCACATTCAAAAGAATGGTTGAGAACAGTCTCAACTGATGGAATAAATTTCCTAAACCTTTTAGCAATGACCTTTGGATCAAAGATTTAAGCCCCATGGTGATATTCTTGTCAAAGACATCACAGTAGCGCTCTTTTATTATTTCAGAACCTATGAGCTAACCAATATAGGAAGTGAAAGTTAGGACTTCTCACTTAGTTGACATAAAAATCACTATTTCGCAATGGCATTTTGAAATAACCGTCTTTCTGTCACATGAAACAGCCATTTGTGTCAATTAAGGCGTTTCTAGGAGAACATGACTTTTGACTTTTTGAACTCTTAACAGTCATTATTGTTAAGCCTGTCAGCATCTCATACTACTGAAGAAAATAGAACAGACTGACCTACATTTAGTGTTGGATTTGTTGGTAATCTTTCAAAATACATTTCTAGCCAATTAGCCCGACAATGATTTCTATTTAGACCATTTCATCATACAAGCACCCGAGATTTTTCTGTGGTTTTATACTCAAGCGTATGTTGTCATCAGGCCCAGTATTACGGTGATATTGGCCTGGGCACCCCACCTCAGCCCTTTACCGTCGTCTTTGACACTGGTTCATCCAACTTGTGGGTTCCGTCCATCCACTGCTCCCTTCTTGACATTGCTTGCTGTAAGTCATTTTTGATATTATAAAATAGCAGCTCTTAGAGTCAGGCTATAAAATCACATTCATTGACTTTTTTTTAATTTTTCTTATGTTTTGTAGTGCTTCACCACAAATATAACTCTGCCAAGTCCAGCACGTATGTGAAGAATGGCACCTCCTTTGCAATCCAGTACGGAAGCGGCAGTTTGTCGGGCTACCTCAGTCAGGACACGTGCACTGTAAGATTAACAGTAAATGATCCTTAAAAAAAGAAAAAACTGAATCATTGCGTTTGTATGGTGATTCCATTTTCTAGATTGGAGACCTATCTGTGGAGAATCAGCTCTTTGGGGAAGCCATAAAGCAGCCCGGCGTGGCTTTTATTGCTGCCAAATTTGATGGGATCCTTGGCATGGCCTATCCACGCATCTCTGTGGATGCTGTGGCGCCAGTCTTTGATAACATCATGAGCCAGAAAAAGGTTGAGAAGAATGTGTTCTCCTTTTACCTTAACAGGTGAGAAACATAGTGGTGGTATTTTACTGAAGACATAGGGAACATAACTGTTAAAATGACTGTGTTTTCTCTCATGCACGAAATTATAATCAAATAAGGGACAAAATGTTGCCGATTCATGCGAAATCAAACGCTACCAAGTTTCAGGTCTAAAGTGCGTCTTTTTAACTTGTGACTCACTATGTGGGAGTGGAAGAGTTGGCCACGCACACCAGCGTGATGGTGTCTTCCACTCGCATAGACTTACGAAAAGTACGTTACCGGGTAGGAAGCCAGCAAGATGCAGCCAATTATTTCTAAGGGTGTATTCAGACCAGAAAAGTCCTTTAGTCCGCTTGTTTTGTCCGGACCAAAAGAGGACTTCATTTTTTTCGTTTGGTGTGGTTCCTATTCAGACTGTACATTTTGCAAGTGAAGTAGACACATCCACGCTTGTGACGATCTGTGCTCCCATTTGTATTTTTATTTTATTCGCAAGCATGTATTAAATGATTTAATTTATAAGTTATGGATGCACAGCATTTCTGAACAAGCGCTTGTTTATTTTTTAAATTGCTTCATGACTTTTGTCGCAAAACAATGACAATCATATTCAACAATTCAACAAAAGAAATTCAGATTATGTACAGGCTGTGTCTTGTCAATCATGCACTTACTATTTGTTCATTTACATCTTTCTCTGCTTTAGGAACCCTGACACTCAGCCCGGTGGTGAGCTGCTGCTGGGAGGGACAGACCCTAAATACTACACTGGTGAATTCAGCTATGTCAACGTCACCCGCCAAGCATACTGGCAGATCCACATGGACTCGTGAGTTCTCTTACGGGGAAAGTTGTTTTGCTTTCAGCAGATTAATGTGACTTATTGGAAGGTAGTGTAATGGTCAATAACTGTAAAGTCTAATCACTGCTGTGATTTCACTAAGCAGAGTAAATTATTTAATTACTCGGGTTATTTATTGGGTGGCACTGTGGCAAGTCAAGTTCTCCCTGTGCTTGCATGGGCTTCATCCCCGATGTCAGTTTGCTTCATTGTAGACTTTGTTGGATGTTACTTACTAATGTGTGCATTTCAGCATGCAAGTGGGCAGCCAGCTCAATTTATGCAAAAGTGGCTGTGAAGCTATTGTGGACACCGGCACGTCTCTGATCACTGGCCCCGCTGCGGAGGTCAAAGCACTGCAGAAAGCCATCGGAGCCACTCCGCTCATCCAGGGAGAGGTGAGATTAAAGCTCAGGCCTCACTCGTCCTTTGAATTTTAAATCCATCCAATTCATATTCTGAGTGATAAATTCCAGTCATTTTGTGAAATTTAATTTCCAAGTATGATTATGAAATCATGATGTACAAATGTCAGTCTATATTTTAACGCAGATGAGCTGGTTTGTGCTTGAAAAGTGTAAAGCTTTTCTATTTCTGTTTCAGTACTTGATCAACTGTGATAAGATCCCTTCACTGCCTGTCATCACTTTCAATGTGGGTGGCCAGTCTTACAAGCTGACTGGAGACCAATATGTCCTCAAGGTGAGAACCTGTGCATGTGCCTTTGTTGTCCAGCAGGGGGCAACAGAGATATGCTCTACTGAGCAACAACAATAAAACACTGAATAAGGGTTACATCACCAAAAAACCAACAGTTCTAGCCTTTGTTTCATTTGACCAAGTCATGAGGGGGCAGCTTTGTTATTCAGAGAGATTACACTTGTTTTGTTTTTCCCGTTCCTGTTACAAGCTCTCTGCCAACTTTTAGATTCTGGCGTATTCGTTTTAAAATACCAAAACATAAGCGGACCCTGACTGTGCCACTTTCTAAATTGCAGGAGAGCCAAGGTGGAAAGACCATTTGTCTGAGTGGCTTCATGGGTTTGGACATCCCTCCCCCAGCAGGTCCCCTGTGGATTCTGGGAGACGTCTTCATCGGGCAGTACTACACCGTGTTTGATCGAGAGAACAACAGGGTTGGCTTTGCTAAATCCAAATAAGTACAAAATAAGAATAAAATATATGCAGAGCAGTACAGTGTTAAAAAAATAAATCACACAAAGGCATTTTTTTGGGCTACACAACTTTTGCTGCTTCGCAATCAAACTAATTAGCAATAGATTTTGTGTAGAGCTGACATGCACTCCACGGAAGATTTCAGACTGGTTTTAGAGGTACTGCATGCAGCTAAAGGAGGTGGATGTGTTTGAGCTGGTTTTCATTTTCATCAGGGACTTGTTTTAAACAAATTTTAATTAAATGGAATTTTAGAGGAAGGTGAGCTTTGACTACTGACTGATGTAGTACCTATTTTGCAATTGGGCTTAATGCCTCAATAAACACAATTAAAATTGTCATGAGGGTACAGTTCTTTCTGTTACTCATTTTAGAGGTTTCGCATATAGTCAGTGTCTTGGCCTACAAGAGGACCGTTCTCTCGTGAAAGTTATTTCAGAATTTTTGTATGTAGTCCGTGTCTTGTTGGGGTACAATTCCGCCCTGCAGGGGATTGTTGAAGATCTCAAAACGAAAAAAAAAACATTCAATTGAATGGGTAATACAAAATGTGAACTCCAGGAGTGTTTCAAGCTTCTTGATTAATTCAGAATGTTACTAGATTCGACTGCATTGCATGATCCAAAACAATTTGGACCAAGGTGATATTTTGTCTAAAATACACTATTTTATTCCTAATGTGTTCACAGCAATGTTCAAATGCGCAGAAACAAACGTGTACTCCAGAGAATTAGTTGACGAGCATTAGTAGAAAAGCTATTTTTAAGGTTTCTTGATTTTTTTTATTTATTAAAATCCTACAGATATTTAGAAGCCTGGTTCCATTTCCATTACCTCAAAGCTACATAGTGAATTAATAATAAAACAAACACACAATGTAGCAACAGTATGTTCTCTGGGGTGTGTTCACTGACACACTTGAATACATTTGTGAATTTCAGTCATAAAAGCTGTCATATTTGTTAAGATAAAAAAAAACAACACTGCAATTGTGCACATTTTCAATATTTGTAATGCAGCAGTAACTACTTTCTAAAACTGCATGTATTATAGGAAAGACCTTTTTTTCCTGATTGTCTTTTTCATTTTGCTCCATCATATTGACTGATGTTGCAGTTTAGTTTACTTGGCAAATGTTAAAACCTATCTAATTCGTCACAAGACTGACTTTGAGCTTTAAAGTATAATCTTGAGTCATCATCATAAGAAAGAACGATATTTGAGCAGCTTGTGCTAATCAAACCAATATTTTATATCCACATGTTGAGTCTTCATGGACTGGACTGTTCAGACCTTGGCTGCAGACAGTATCCAAAAGTAATACTGACTTGAGCCGGACGTCCTGTCAGCCATCCCGCTCGTTTGTTTCCTTCTCCTGATCCGATGCGGCGCTACCATTGTCCTGCTCTGCTCTAGGCTCCGTGCTGTGGTTTTCCTGCCCATCATTAGATTCTTTGTCTTTGACTACTCCCTCCATCACCAACTCCCCTTCCAGCTCCTCCTGCGTCTCCTCCTCCACCCGGCCCACCGTGTCCGGGATAATCTCGACCTCAATGTCTGAGGAGTCCTCGATCTCCTTGAACCATACAGTTTTCTGCCCCTCCTTCCTCCTCTGCTTGGCCAGCATGGCCCTTGCGCGGTAATCATCTCCATCTCCTCTCCCTCTCCTGGAGGGTCTTACTGAGGGACTCCCTTTGGGGGCGTGGTTAGTAAAGACACCGCAGGAGGAACAGTGGCGGTTGCGTCTCCCCAATGGCATGACTTGGCCCCCGGGGAAGGTGCTCCGCCTGGGAAGGGCCTTCCTCCAGCGGCCACGGCTTCCGTCAGCCTCATTCTGGAAGCCATCATTGGTGTACTGCAGGGAGTCTCTGCGGCCCCTGTTTGGCTGCTCAGACTTCAGACAGTCCAAGCACTAGAACCAGTGCAGAGATGAGAAAGTAATGTAATTATGGCTTCAGAAATTTTCTGTTCATTCACTGTATAAAGATGGTGTCATCATGTTAGCATATTTCAACAAATTCCTGGTGTGTGCTTCTTGATAAGATTTCATAGGGAATCTGATTTTTTTTTTTTTTAATAACTACATAAAAGCACTTCTTCAATATATGGCTTAGGAATATAATGAAATGCATTTGGCCAATAATTACAGAATTAATAACTGTATTAGCAATAATCATACAATCAGTTGCTATCGGTGCATGCCTTTTCTGTTTCCAAGAAAAGCCTCTTTACATTTTAAAGTAAATAACATGCTTATAAAAATTTAAATTGTGGTCTACCTTCTAATATGAATAACTAATGGCTGTAAAAAAGGTTTTAACAATTATGGGGGGGGGGGCATATATAATGTATATATAATTAATGTTCCAAATTTTCTGTTTTGAAGAGACGTTTGCTGTTTGTGTATTTCACTGTCAACAAGAAATCCAAAGAATTTGCTTGAACAAACGGAAACATGAACTACCGTATTGGCCCAAATATAAGATGGTGTTTTTTGCATTGAAATAAGACTGAAAAATTGGAGGTCGTCTTACGTTTGAGGTCTAGACATTATACCCATTCGCAACGCTAGATGGCGCCAGATATCTTTAAAGGGAATGCTGAACTTAACTCCCCAGGCCAGTGCTTCTCAAATAGTGGGGCGCGCCCCCCTTGGGGGGCGCGGTGCTATTCCTGGGGGGGCGCGTGTGACCCTGGGGAACAGGCTTTTTTTTTGGCAGTACTAGAATAAAGTGTAATTGCGCGTTTACTACAGCAGGGGGCAGTGGCGCTCTCATTGTTACTTCTGTCACGTTTATGACAGTGCAACATTTTACGACTTACAAGACAAGTTAGGATAGTCACGGTGGGGAGGGGGGGCGCGATTAGTTTTCTTCTTGCTAGGGGGGGGCGTAACAGAAAATAATTGAGACGCACTGGGTTAAATAAAGGTTAACCTAAAAAAAAAAAAAAAAAAAAAAAAAAGTGAACCCTGAACTTTGAACCCGCGGTGACCCCGCGGTGACCCCGTGGTGACCCCATGAACCCGCGTTGACCCCGCGGTGACCCCGTGGTGACCCCTGGGTGACCTTTGAACCCTGAACTTTCAACTCTAGTTAAAAATCGAAAATGTGCACATGACCCCGTGAACTTTGAACCGACCTTTGACCCCTGGGTGAACTTTGAACCGTAAACTTTGACCTTTGACCCCTAGCTAATTACGTTTTTTTTTTTTTTTTTTAAACCGGCATAGCAGAACGATCCATGGTCTTCAGATGCCGCGCTGTCGCCATCTCCTGGTCAGTTAGTGAAATGCTTTTGCTGATGTTTTTTTTTCTCTCAATTAAAACAAATCAATTAGCCAGTTGGTTTTCTTTATTTAATATCTATTATCAGACAAAACCAAATTGTGAATCAGTCACCTAGGCTATAGCAGAACAAACAATCCATGGTCTTCAGATGCCACGCTGTCGCCATCTCCTGGTCAGCTAGTGAAATGCTTTTGCTGTTTTTTTTCCCTCTCAATTAAAACAAATCAATCAGCCAGTTGGTTTTCTTTATTTAATCTCTGATATCAGACAAAACCAAATTGTGAATCAGTCACCTAGGCCAGTGCTTCTCAAATAGTGGGGCGCGCCCCCTTGGGGGCGCGGTGCTATTCCTGGGGGGGCGCGTGTGACCCTGGGGAACAGGCTTTTTTTTGGCAGTACTAGAATAAAGTGTAATTGCGCGTTTACTACAGCAGGGGGCAGTGGCGCTCTCATTGTTACTTCTGTCACGTTTGCGACAGTGCAACATTTTACGACTTACAAGACAAGTTAGGATAGTCACGGTGGGGGGGGGGGGGCGCGAATAGTTTTCTTCTTGCTAGGGGGGGGCGTAACAGAAAATAATTGAGAAGCACTGCCCCAGGCCAAAGCGAACCCCTGTCACGAAGAATAAAAATAAAAATAGCGGTAGCACGAAGAAGAAAAATAAAAAATAGCGGTAAGAAAGAAAAGAGAAGAAAATAAGAGAAGAGATAACAGAAATGGAGAAACTGTTAGAAAGGTTCCTATGTTGAAGTCAAAATGTTGGACAGTTATGTCACCGCGCCTTAAGTCTTGCGTGGGTTACGTCAGCGATTGTTGGAGCTTGTGCGCAGAGGTAAGTTAAAAGTTGCTGGTATCAACTGAGTGTGTTGCTGTGATTGTGTGCGTCTTTGACACAAAGTGAGTATATACATTTCATTGTCACTACTGTCTACTGTTGTGCTGTTTGTCTGAACGTTGCCAGCAAATATATTTAGTTGTTTCAATGACTTATGTTTGGTGTGTTGCTGGGAGTATTTCGTTTATGGTTATTTAGTATAGCGGAACCGTTACACGCAGTTAGTCATGTAATGTGTGCCGTCTACTAGTGTTGTGTGACGTCAGAAGTTGAGCATTGACTTACGTGCTGTATTTCTGTCTTTTGCAGAACCACACCCACCCCACAAACCACACACACCCTTCACACACTTCACGCAAGAATCACACATACAAGAGTCACATTCACACACCCAAAGACTCACCCATGTACACTACACACACCTGCTCTCACATCCTTATGACCAAAGATGTGCCTATACCCTTTTGCCAGTTTGCCTGTATGCCCCTATGAGCCACAGTGCCTGTTACTTTTTTGCCAATAATTCAGTCAAGCAATCAAAATTGAACCATGTCTTCCCTCCTGTGTTCTGACCGACCCCCGGGGGCGAAAAGAGCATAACCATCCGAGCCAACCCCCTATACAGTCCTCAGGCTCCCCAACAGAAACAGTAGGTTTATTTACCTTTCAAAAACCAGAAGCCATTCATTTACAAATGTGATCGCACTTTAGTTTACATATTTAAATGTTCCGTTTTCAAGATGTGATAGACAGTTTTTGTATGATTTGAATGAGGCAAAATAACATGCTTTTTCTCTTGAATATATTGTTATAATCATTTGTTTCAGATGTACTGTAATTGCCATTCAGACATTCTTCAGACAAATTGCAAGGTCTTACCTTAGTAGCTTTTTCTGACAGTTTCGGCAGTAACTTCCGCCTTCATCAGAGAGTGTACTGTAATTATTTTCTGTATAAAAATTAAATTTGGTGTTCAAAAAGTATTTTTTCAAACTTGAGTCTTGAAAAAGAGGGAGTCGTCTTATAATCAGGGTCGTCTTATATTCGGGCCAATACGGTGAATATATAAAATATGCTTGTGTGATCTGTTATTAATGTATATATTTCTTTACTATATGAGCGTTTACAGCTAGAAACACTGACCTCACATATTTTATCACCGCTGGAATGCCCCTTCCATAGACGGGAAATCAAGAAGCCAATCACAATAAGGCAGAGGACCAGCAAAGCCGCCATAACCAGCCCGAGGAGTGCCATGTCACCCGCACGATAGCCAACATTTGAAGGGGACGGCATGGCATCAGCTGCAGAGATTATGACAAGTATATGTAAAAATCAAATCTGCATGTACATCCATTTTAGTCACCATTTTTTAAAATGCTCAAATCATAGAATGTTTTCCTTCAAGTCCGCAGGTGCTAAGGCAATTTACGTACTTGCAATTGTAGTACTGTATTTTACATGTTAGCAGAGGCTGTCTGGATACTTTCTAATTGCATTTTATTCCCCTCTATTGCCTACATATTCAAGTCTTTGTCAGATTTCCCGTGACTGTGAATTAGAGGCGGTAGACTGTAAAGTGATTCTCATACCAGGTATAACCTGAACAGAGAGGGCGGCTGTACCAAATTCTCCTGTTGTTGTGTCCACTGCTCTAAGCTGATTTTAAGAGAGGGGTGGGGAGAGAGGGGATAAACCACCAACAATTTAGAAGTCAAAATATGTTGGCATTTATTGTTGCTGTGCTTGTTACCTTGATGCTCACCTGTAAAACAAACGACTCCGTTTTGACAACTCTCTTCAGAATCACAAAACCATCTGAGGTCACATTGACGTAACTGCTGTACTGCACCTCATATTTTACATCCGGATTCACACCCTGAAATACAGGAAACCATTTCACAAGTCAAATCTTACTGTATTTCAATACAGTTAAGAGCAGGGTCATTTCAGATCAAACTGATTTGGTCGGTTGAGGAGCCTCAGGACAGGCTGGTGTCGATGTTATGGTAAGAGCAGAAATATTCAACATCAAGTCATTGCTTTGTATTTTATCAAGTGTTTCTAAATAGTCTTCTGCTAATTGGCTAAAAGGATTGAAAATAATAGTCGATTAAAACCAAAACTTGCCACCTAATGGCCTGTCCTCCATCAAAAGTGAAGAACTTACACCGGCAAAGTCTTCATCTCGCGCTCGGACCCTAAAGGGTCTGTTGCTACTGCGGTCTCTGAGGATCATGCTCTCAGGTATAGAATTGCTGTAAATAAAGCCCTCGTAACGCTCCTTTTCAAAGTGTGGAGGGTTTCTGCTCTTCTTGGTTACATCAAAGGTCACCTGTGTCACAGCAAACTGATCCCTGTTGGTCACTTGTGATGCCTGAGTGCATTGGAATTGGAAACAAATAAAAAAATGTGAATAACAAAATGGAAAACAACAGTCCAGTGTGATGTTGTGTTACCATAACTGTGAGTGTTATCGGGCCCACAATATCGGCAGCTTTCGTCATGCTGATATTTCCTGTATCTTCATCTATTTGGAATAGATTTCCATCATTCCCTGCATTGGCAAGAAAATGTAAATAATTTATAAAGGTTTAATCCACCTAAAGCCTTTATAAACAAAAAACGTTGTGTCGGTATGACTTCATGATGTCTTTTGGGATATTTGCAATAATGAGGAAGGAGGAGGAAGTCGTGGCCTAACGTGCACCATGGTTTTCATCTCTATGTACTCTGCAATTTTTATAGATATAAAATAAGCACATCTTCATTTCAGTCAAAGGTATTTTGTTTTGGAAAGTTCAAAATCCAAACAAACCACAAACAAACACATAAAGTGTTGTTTTGTACCACACTTATGACTGACCTGCCTGGAGCTAGTACAAAATAGTGAGATCAAAAATACAGATCAACTGTGTGCATGTGAACATTATACCATAATAGATCCATAAAAGCATTTCCCCTGATTCTCCGTCTCAAAGAGAGTTGCAATTTTGAGTGACTTCAATTTCTAGTATATTAGTACGATTTATTCGATCAATGGTACTCTATCAAGACTAAAGTCTAAAGCGTAAGAGATGGTGGCCCTATATCAGAAAACATCAATAAATCAATCAAATGAGTACCTCTTAAAATCCGGTAGCTGATCTGTTCACTCCTGTTCTTGTCTCCATCTTTTGCAAAGACTGGGCCTGGTTCCAGCGTCAGTGGGCCTTCCTGTGGATTCAAATCATGCGCTCATTCTATAGCGAGTCTTTGTTTTAATTGCCCTCCGTGTGTCTGCATCAAATTAATCAAAGTACAACATCATTCTCAACAGACTGTGAAAACAAGGTGATAGATGCATGTGTGAAAGTACCTTTGCACCTTTTATATTTGGAGGCTTTGAAAGTACTATATCATCATGGTGTGGACTCACCTCCTTCTCAGTCAGATTGACTTTGCCTCTATAACCAGTGCTCACACACAGTTTGGCAAGCCCTAAATTAGTCCTTAAGCAAGGCTGAAACCAGGGCGGCCGGTTGTCTACATCTTTTATATGCACTGTGATGGTGGCCACGGATGTGAAGAAGGGCTCATTGGAGGCTGACCCATTAAATGTGTCCTGTAAGGTTTTTTGACAACAAAGATTACTTGAGCTACAAGTCTCGGAAGTTGTGCTGGGAGACTTCACTGTAGCCTACCTGTACGTGTAAAATCAATGAGATTTTCTGAACAACATCGTAGTCTATAACACTTTTCACAAGTAATTTTGGAGTGTTGATGTTCTCCAGCCGAAAGTATTTGTCCTAATGTAACAGAAAGAGTAATGAACATTGGGTTAAGACCAAAGGGGCATAGAGAAGTGGTCACGACATGACCATATACAGTGATCCCTCGCTACTTCGCGTTTCGTTTATCGCAGCTTCACTACATCGCGGATTTTTTTTCTCAAAATTAAAAAAAAAAATTTTAAAGTCAAAATAAAATTCGTAAATTGAGGAAACACGTGTCTAACCTTTAGGACAATGTAGTTTTGCTCCAAATGTTCGTTTACATTCCTTTAGAAGTCCGTTTTCGCGTGATAGCATGATCGCGAATTAGGATCTTTCCGTTAACTCGTTAGCCTGCCCAGTACTTCTTGTTGGTGACCGTAATTTGCGGATTTCAATTATCGCGGGTGGTTTTTGGTACTAATTATCCGCGATAACCGAGGGATTACTGTACTAGTAAACAACATAACACTGTTGCGACTCAAAGGAAACTTTTCATATATGTGTGAAATCCTTTGCAACGCTATTATTAACCCAATGGATTGTTTCTGACTGCAGCTGCCAGTCACAATTTATACTGACAAGAACATCATACAAGGCATTGTGAGACTTGTAACTATTTCTTTCCAGGTCGAATGCAATAAAGAGGGGCGTGGGAGAAGTGGAACTTTAAAAAAAAACACTGGCTCTGGTTATGTTCTTGGGCTCCTGTTTCTTACTGGCGTATGTCTAATTGTAACTAAATATGATAACCTCGACAGATATCTTTACAAAGATTCTGTATGTACAGTGATCCCTCGCTACTTCGCGTTTTGTTTATCGCGGCTTCACTACATCGCAGATTATTTTTCCAAATTAAAAAAACATTTAAAAGTCAAAATAATACTTCAGTACAACATTACTGTCTCTGCTTGTCATGATCATGAAAATTCTACTTCAGTTTCTAAATAGTCTTACCATGGTAGATTCTAAGCGATAAAATAGTGGTTCAGAATCAGCATCAGTGGCTTCTATCAGTCCAACACTGGAATTGACAGGTGTTAGCTGGGGAAGTCAAAAAGTCCAAAATTCACAGTCATATCCAACGGGAGAGTAATGAATGATAAATTAAGAAAGTCCAACGGCTCACCTCATTTACTTCCAGTACGTAGTTATTCTGAGCAAAGTTTGGGGGGTTATCGTTGATATTTTCCACCAGTACTTCCACAGACTCATTGACCTTAAATAGTATAAAATGATGATTCATTTATGAAATGTGTCAGTTTATTACATGATATTGTACTCACAGATTTGGAGCCTGGTCTGCTGCATTGTACCCACACCACCAGAGCTGCTCTGCTGGGCAAAGCCTAGCAAACATTCATCCATTGTAATATGATGTAAGTTTGAAAAATGCAAAATGCAACCCTCAATAGATTACCTCATAATCCAGTTCTTTTTTCACCATCAGGGCTTTGCCTTTCAGGTAGAACTTTTCTTCAGGGTTCACCACAACATTCAGTGTTACGTCACTACCAGAGCTTATTTTTACAACTTGGAGGTCAGCGGTGCTGTTCTCCGGGACAGACACAGGCCCAGCGGGCACTGTACAAACTGAGAGAAGTGTGAAAAATCAATCAAGGCCTTGTGACGCCATTATTAATATGGATAGTTATATTAATTAGGTTAGTTAATATTATTGCTAATGCTACTTCTACAGTATAATATGTACGTATATAAGACAAAATAATAAAAATATCTATTGTCCAAATAGTTCTCGATATAACTGAAATATCCTATAAACCAATACTATAATGTAATATTACTTTTAAGATAAATACAGATACTTCTACAGTATAATATGTACGTAGTATATAAGACAAAATAATAAAAATATCGATTGTCTAAATAGTTCTCGATATAACTGAAATATCCTATAAACCAATACTATAATGTGATTTTACATTTAAGATAAATACAGATACTTCTACAGTATAATATGTACGTAGGTATATAAGACAAAATAATAAAAATATCTATTGTCCAAATAGTTCTCGATATAACTGAAATATCCTATAAACCAATACTATTATGTAATATTAGATTTAAGATAAAGTAATAATACCACTCCACTGCATGCTGAAGGTTCTAAAACTTAACTAAAAACATTGTGGCCTAAACATAGTAGTAGTTCCGAAAACAAAGAGGGTTGCATTCTTTGTTAGATTTTACAGTGATACAAGAAAGTTGTAAATATGAACTTACAACTTTTACCATAAAGCAAAAATATGTCTTTGTAAACTTCCATATCGACTGTTTTCCAACTTACAGAACAAGACCAAAAGTTATGACTTGGACATTCAAACGATGTGTTTCTTCTTGCTGGTTTTGAACAGTCAAACTTGGACTTTTGACCGATTTTAGTAAAATGCAGGTCAGATACATTTCTACAATGAAATTGTTTGAGAAAAAAAAAAGGGTTTTCCCGTTTTTGTGTTTGGTTAATGACTTTTCAGATGGCTATAAAGCAAATAGGATTGGAAGCACTGCAAGAACTATAAACACTGACTCTCTGTCTCAGCAGCCTGATCAACATCCTCCTGCAGTCAGCAGCAACAGATGAAGTCCTCAGTAGAGATAAGAGCACTACTTACGTCTTTGAGCGGAACCAAACGTACAAAAACAAAGGGTGATGATGATGATGACGGTCACAGGTTGGCGTTTCCATTTTTGATCCATGTCCTGATTTGTGGGGGACTAACAGAATGAAGACACAGGGAGGATGAGGAGCCCGTGGTACCAGCTGGTACTCCACATAATGCTCTGTCTGTGCTGCCTTGCGAGTGGGAGTCAACTACAGTTGCGACATTTGTGACTTCATCTTACGGGCGCATATCGCATTAAGCGGATACCAGCAGAGGCCTGACAGCCTCCCACAGAAATACTTGCATCTGTTTTAACTGCTCTGTTTGCAATGGCAGTCCCGATGCATTCAGGGAAATCAACAAGAGGAATGTTAACAGTGGGAAACATTTCTTCTTGCTTCCTCAAGATGCAATTTGAAGGCAGGTACAGGTCTCAGCAGGTGGGTCTTACTAACCCACAGGTGTCAAAGTCAAGGCCCGGGGGCCAGATACGGCCCGCCACATCATTTTATGTGGCCCGCGAAGACAAATTGTGCATCAAGTTCTTGTGTCATTACTAGAATTGCGAATAGTCTTCACTTTTAATATCTTTTTTTTTTTAATATTTGACCAGTTCTTACTCGTCTGATTTGAAAACGAAAACGTCTGATTTAATTCCAGTAATTCCATTGACAGGAGGCGGCCATCTTAGTTTTAAAACTTGCAAGGAGTGCACAAGTAGAGTATACCTGGCCACAGCCCGTCCCAAACCAAAATTTAAAAAAAACTTTTGGGTTATGTCATGAAGGGATACATAAAAATGGTGCCAAACAAATCTCAAATGACTTGTTATGTCAACCCGTGAGGGAACAAGCTGAGAATTGCCACATCTTTCAATGTCTAGTATCATTTAATATTTTCCACAAATTCATGTTTGAATTATCACTGTGTTCATTTCTTGAATGTCCATCTATTACACAGAAATCGAAGGTCCAGAATCAGTGGGGTAGGGTAACCGTGGAAATGTTATCCTCATGAGGGTCACGAGCGTGTTTTTGGGAGATAAGCAGGGTACACCCTAATCTGAATTTATCAGATGGCATGAACAACAGGAAAAAACAAAGTGACAACAATTCCCCTCAGGGGAATCTGGGTAAAAAAGAAAAACAAAAAAGCAGCAAGAAAAAAATGGGAGTGACAAAAGCACTAATTTCCCAAAATCATCAGCAAGTCCTTATTTGCAAAACGTTTTTGTTCCTCAATTTGACCATAAAGATGACCTTTTCCTGTGAAGATTGTGTAAATGAATTGAATCTTTGTTCACGCCAGACAGAGGTATTTGTTGGATTTATTAAATCACACAGTATCTCCAATCCTATCCTAGACATCCTCCATCGGTAATTAGGCATATGCTGCATCTCCCAGTTATTAATCAATCACACTCCCATCATATTAATTTTTCAAAAGAAGTCATAAAAGTCGTATTTTCCAGTAAAATGGAGCATTACAATAAACTCCAGGATATGTGGCAGTTGGGTGCTCTACAAATGGCTTAACATTTCTTTTTGTGTCAGTATGACTTCCTGCAGGGCATCTAATCCAATGCTATCAATGGGACTAACTGACTTCTAAAGATTGTGGTGAAGTTGCAGGAATTCTAATAGAGAGGCTTTTGTTCCATTCTCTGTAAACTGATTCTGAGTTTGAATTGATTTAACTTTTACTGGAATTATAATTAACAATAAAACCTTAAAAAAAATGTCAAATGACTTTGGATTGCCGTCACCGACAATGTCGTGGTTTATCCAAGTGACTTGACCCAGGCAAGGTGGGCACGGTTCCGTCTACAATGTGAGGGTCAACTGTTATTTGTCTTTATTTATATTCCCAGTAATTGACCACCAACCAATCCGGGTGAGTTTGTCTTACACCTGGAGTCTCTAAGAAACCTGGACAGTTTTAGATGGTAAAGAAAGCGGATTTGGACTGGATCACAAGTCGTATTTACAAGACAAAAAAGGCTGTACGGTGTTCCCTTGCTATTGCCCGCTTCACCTTTCACAGCCTTTCATTTTTTTGTCAGGGTATCTTGATTTTCTGCAGTAAAATACTGAACTGTAAATGGAAAAACATGCAGTATAATACCGTAATTTTCGGACTATAAGTTGCGTTTTTTATCATAGTTTGGGTGGTGGGGCGACTTATACTCAGGAGCGACTTATATATGTTTTTCTTCACAACTTTTTACTTGATCATTAGCACATCATTTACTTACAAGTATAGTTGACCACTTCACATGTTATTTTTAGTATAGTTGATCACTTCACATGCTTTGATATCTTTATCTTGAACATATTCAAAACATAAAAAATAGAGAGAAAAAATCAAATAAAGTAATTAACACTTTAAAGCGCCATATCCTCTGGACATGTCCTCTGTCACCAGGATGACATAAAGGACGAGAAATTTGATCGATGGATTTAATGATTTGGAGTGACACAAATAGTTTGATAATATTGTTGTTTATGTGATAGTTAATTAAAATATAGTTTATATATTGTTGTATGGGCCTGTGGAATAATTTGAACTGCGGCGCGGCACACGGCGTTGTTGACAAAGGACGATCGATGGATTTAATGAATTGGAGTGACACAGATGGTTTTATAAACGTATTATTTATGTAATAGTTTTTTAAATAACTGAATGTTACGTCAGGCCCGTTCTCAGCTCCTCGTTTGTGTTTGTCACGTTAGCATACCGTATTGTTTAGCCTGTTGTTGCTCGTTCATGTCTGTTCTTGGAGTTGGATTTTGTCGAATAAATTGCCCCCCAAAATGCGACTTATACTCCAGAGCGACTTATATATGTTTTTTTCTTCTTCACATTTTTGGGCATTTTATGGCTGGTGCGACTTATACTCCGGAGCGACTTATAGTCCGAAAATTACGGTAATGAAAAAATAATAGAATAAATGAATGAGCATTTATAATAAACACAATTATATTGTAACGAAAACATATATTAACAAAAAAATATATTAACCACAATAAACATGCATTATATTAAAAACAAAAACAAACAAAAAAAAACATCTGTGACACAGAGCTCCATGTCTGGCTAGTAAGAAGGCGTCTTTCATATTTTCACAGATTGAAGTGAATAAGAGTAGGAATCTGCATATGAATTTTGGAGGCAATTATTCACCATTTCAGACACTGGGTGACAACACAAGGTGACAAACCAAGACAGGAAACAAAACGCATAACAATGCTTGTCTGCTTGCCTCTGGTGATGTAAACAGGCTGAGATGGAAAAAAAAAAGGAATTGTGCTCCAGAAGTGGTTATGACAGTTTGGCGTAAATCTCATCCCAAAAAAGCCCTTAAATAGCAACAGATTCTTATAGTGGCTTCAATTTTAGTGCTAACATAATTTTTACATATGGACTTATCATACAGGTGCCAATGTTCAGCCCAGTGAACCACCTCTTAAAACAATATATGGGGAAGATATCGCCTGTGACAGGGCCGCCACCCAAAACGTGCTTAAATATCGTAAGTCTTACAGACGTTTAGCCAAGAGGTGATTAATGCAGGCGGCACGGTGGGGCACTGGTTAGCACGTCTACCTCACAGTTCAGAGGGTGCTGGTTCGATTCCACCTCCGGGCCTCGCTGTATGGAGTTTGCATGTTCTCCCCGTGCCTGCGTGGGTTTCCTCCCACATCCCAAAAATGCTTGGTAGGCCGATTGAGACCTCCAAATTGCCTCTCGTACGAGTGCGAGTGTCAGGGTGTCCCCCGCCTACTGCCGATGACAGCTGGGATAGGGTCCAGCATGGCCGCTACCGCCGAGGGGACAAAGCGGTACACAAAATGGATGGATAGATGATCAATGCCTTCTTTCTCCCAAGTAAACCAGAGAGACCTAGGTAGTCGCAGAGTGCATACATACATGTAGCCAGACATCCATTAACCCTCTTTAGTGTTTAAGCTGTAACTTATACTTCTTGTGGTTTATGTTGAATTGCAACTTGCGCAAAAATGTGAACTGACAACACCGTCGTTTCTGAGAATGCGGCAGAATGTGATTATTTACTTTGCATGGACTGTGTGCACGCCTAAATATTTCTAAAATTTTAAATTAGGGGCTACTGTGCTCCTAGTAAAAAAATGTTAGTCCGAAGCCCTGCCTCAGCATGCATAACGATATACAGTGTAAGCAACAAGTTGGACTGTATGTTGTCAGGTGGGTTGTACTGAGTTATGGCTGAACTGATAGCAGATTAAGCTTTCTCGAGTCTATCAGGCTGAAATGAAACAGAGTGCACATAATAATACGTATGCACAACACACAGCATAATACTAGATGGATAGTAATTACATTATAGAATACTTTAAAAACAAATTTTAACGGTACAAAATAGCAGCTGTTAGATACATCCCTACTTTGGGTCAGGAGCAGGCTCAACCCTGAGGTGGTCATCAGCCAATTCCATTCCAAGGGACGTATAGACAAACTAAACACGCTCACATCAACACAGAGAAACAATTTCGAGTCTTCAATTAACCAAATATGCACATTTGCATGGTGAGAACATGCAAACTCCACTCAGAAGGGAACCCAGTCCAGATTCCAACCACGACCTCAGAACTGCAGGCGAAGTGAAATGCTATTTTGTTTTCACCTATTTCCCTTTGAGGAGCTGGAGCTTCTAATATGCTGACTTTGATGAAAAGTTGTAGGAAAGGAGTGTTTTGCAAATGTAACCCTTAATCAAAATGAAATATCATTTTTATATGCGTTGTGTGAAAGACTTTTATCTGCTCCAACAGATGGTGCTCGGATATGAAGGATTTATTATTCTCCCAGATGGCAATTTAGTTATGAAAAAATTACTGACACTTTCATTTACACCTGCATCATGTGCAGTGAGCCGAAAGATCCACCAACATTAGAGGTAGAATTCATGCTTAACAAATACAGAACTATTGGTCGTAATACTATGCATCCATTTTGTATTATTCTATACTATCATGTTCAGGGTCACACTGTGCACCTTGAGCAATTTTCCTTTCATTATATTTCATTTTCATGATTTTGATCCATATTCGTTATCCTGCATATCTTCTTTATTTTCATAAATACTGTCTGCTTCCAATTTTAAATGTGTTTACCCCCCGGAACCACGTGAAGACCAACACGATGACTGGACTAACAGCAAATGAGATTATTTATTTATAAAAATACTCCAAAAAGTCACAAGACACTGTGGGGGAACCCAAACCGTGACGTCACTTTTCTCAGACTCTTGATCAAACCGATGCCTAAGCACCGTTCCGTTTCTGTTCAGACGTGAGTTTGCATCTTCTACGCGCAGAGCTCTCCGACTCGGTCCGGATCGCTTCATTAGCGCAGTAGAATTTCCCTTATATATGGCAACTGGATCCGACTTCTAAATGAAAACTACGTCTGAGAAGCTCGTTCTTCATATGCGGTCAACACCATGTTGGACAACTGCTCGGATTTTGGTAACCTTACGCAGTTGGTGGTTCCGGTGGTCCACAGCTTTCCGGCTCTAGTTTTCGGGATCTTATTGATCATGGTGGTCATCTTCGGCAACGTGCTCGTGTGCCTGAGTGTTTACTCGGAAAAAGCTTTAAAAACGACAACCAACTATTTCATCGTCAGTTTAGCGTTTGCAGACCTGCTGTTGGCGGTTCTGGTTCTGCCACTCTTCGTTTACGCAGAGGTAAAACTCAACTTGGCACCACACTCCAAAGCTTTCATGCAAGCTACATTTAGCTGTGAATTATTAGCATTTATATGACATTAATTTATTGACAGTTAATAAAACCACAATTAATGAGAGTCTTATTTGAATTCACAACAGTACAAGTATGACTCATACTTAAACAGGCTATGCGATCACAGCTCTCATTAAGTGTTAAAGCTAACCTTTGTGCAAAAGTATGACTATGACTCAGAGACGACAAGCGAGACCTTCTTCTTTAATTGGCTGCCACTGTGTTCTTGTTGTGCACTTCACCAGCACTGGGCAGATAATTTCAATCAGACAAACAAACAAACAAAAAAGGTGTAGTGAGTTCAAATCTTGTGGGCTGTCAGCATTCATCTACCATCTGAAACAATAAGGTATTATTATAATATCCTGCAATGGCAGAAGAAGGTATGCAGAAAGGTGTGTTTTACAGGAACAATGTTTCCTTGAGGGATGGTGGTAGTGATGCAAGAGCAAAGAGGATTATAGATTTTGTTTGTGCGGCTGTTCAGATTCAGATTTTGAGCAGCTATGTGTGCGTGTGTGTGTGTAGTTCCAGGGTGGAGTCTGGTCTTTGAATGTGTTTGTATGTGATGGCCTGATGACCATGGATGTGATGCTGTGCACTGCATCCATCTTCAACCTCTGTGCCATCAGTGTGGACAGGTAATACTCTCCCTTCTCTCTAGAGTCACACTGAAATACATTCACCAACCACTTCAATCGATACATTCACAGTGTCTGATGAGATCCGATACAAGAGCTACATGAAAAAATTGTATGATGGAGGTCCAATGGCAGAGAAAAGTCACATTTGTCTTTCCTGGCTGTACAACGAATCTTAAGCAACAGTAAAATAGCAATACAGATATTTTACAGCAAGTTGTATGATGGTGACTAATTTTAGTACCATTAGGTCATGCAAAGTCACCCATCGGTGGATTTTTTTTATTTTTTATTGGGGCTTTCCTTCACATCTTTTATTTCCTTGATTAATTCTGGAATGGTTCATGGAGAAGAAAAGGCCATGCTCATCCATACCGCTGTTCTAATCTAATCCATCCATCCATCATCCATCCATCCATCCATCCATCCATCCATCCATCCATCATCCATCCATCCATCCATCCATCCATCCATCCACCCATCATCCATCCATCTATCCATCCATCCATCCAACCCATCCATCCACCCAACCCATCCAGCAAGTCACAGGTGACCTGGAGGCTTTCTCTCCCTAACTTTACACCCTGGACTGCATAATATCAGTTGCAATGTGTTCTTTTGTTTTCCAGGTTCATTGCTGTTGCCATTCCTCTAAATTATAACCGCAAGCACGTGGACCATCGTCAACTCATCCTGTTGTCAGCCACCTGGCTGCTCGCCCTAGCTGTGGCCTCACCTGTTATCTTTGGAATCAACAATGTACCAAACCGTGACCCCAGCACATGTAAACTGGAGGACAATAACTATGTTGTTTATTCCTCCATCTGCTCCTTCTTTATTCCATGCCCCATCATGGTCCTGCTATACTTTGGTGTCTTTCGCAGCCTACGCCACTGGGAAGTGGCTCGTAAGGCCAAACTGCGCAGCAGCATTGACGCGTGTAGGAAGCTGCAGCATGCGGTCATCGCCACCGCCCTCCCGCCACTGGCGAGCGCCATCACCGGACCTTTGTTGACTCCTCTACCTAAGATGATTGAAAGAGGCCAAGCTGATGCGTCGAGGCTTGACCATATGGATGACTACTTCAAGCAAGAGATTCCTTATCCCCGTCAGTATGAAGCAAACTCCATAGCCACAGTGACCTACAGCCACGGACATAACAGACAGAAAGGAGCCAAGATCAACAGCAGGGAGAGGAAAGCCATGAGGGTGTTGCCTGTTGTTGTCGGTGAGTTTCTTTATTTCCACTTTTTTTCTCCATTTTTTTGATATAGCATACGCTACCGTTCAAAAGTTTGGGGTCACTTAGAAATGGGCTTATTTTTTAAATCAAATCGCAATTTCTTGCAAAAGAAAGCCTGTTTTTGACATCTTTGAGAAATACTATGGCGCTCGTGCTGGCGGTTATCGTTACAACTTCAAAGTTGTGTTCACAAAATCTTAATACAAAATTTTTGGTGGTTGTAAAAAATAAGTTTGTGGTGGTAAGATGACAAAAGGTGAAAAACTTTTTCAAGGCACTGAAACCATACTCAATGATGATAAGATCATACTCACAAAAGGCCTGCAACTCCATCACAAGTGAACCAAAGTTTCAAAGAAGATAGCGGAGTAATTGATTACTTCAGTGAGCCAATCCATTGAGGAGCACAACTAACAGCTTGTATCGAATTAATTATTCCCCAGCACTAAACAAACACCTTCATCAAGAGTCTTGAAAATTGATGCCTCAGGCCTAACCATTTTGAAATTATACCAAAATATTATTTCTGGGATTGTGAACAAAGAGGAGTACATCCACCCAAAAAAGGAAAACAAATAAAGACTCATTTAATATCAACATCTTGCTGTATGTCTTAACATGTTGAGGGCATGCCAGAATATCCCAACAATGAAGAATTCTAGATATTTTTAGCAGCATGTTCCTTGCCATGGTAAAGTCAACTCATTTAAGGGTTCGAGCTGTCTAAGGCAGGAAACCAGCTCTTATCGAGGTTTCCAAGCAAACATGGTGGAGTGGCATTTACCTGTTATATTGCACACAAGTAGAATAAGATGCCAACAAAAGCAATCATTTACACTTTTCCCAAATACTTTTGATCAAGGTCTTTTATTCATTTAAAATCAATTTTCACTTTTGGTAATTTTACAAAGCTACTCATTTCTTTACTGTGCTGTTGCAAATGTGTGTAAAATCCAACCCTTTCTGTAAAATAAAAAGTAATTTTCCATTTTAAGTCACCTGCATCGGTATAATATTTCTTTTTCATCTGTTTGCAGTCATTTATGTCCTAACAGGACCAAATACAGTGATCCCTCGCTACTTCGCTTTTCTTTTATCGCGGCTTCACTACATCGCGGATTTTGTTTCCAAATTAAAAAAACATTTAAAAGTCAAAATAAAACTTTTAAATTGAGGAAACATGTGTCTAACCTTTAGGACAAAGTAGTATTGCTCCAAATGTTCGTTTACATTCCTTTAGAAGTCCGTTTTCCGCTAACCCGTTAGCCGGCCCAGTACTTCTTGTTGGTGACCGTACTTCGCGGATTTCACTTATCGCGGTTGGTTTTTGGAATCAATTATCCGCGATAAAAGAGGGATTACTGAAGATGGAATTCCACTGATGTTGGTCAGTACAGCTTGGCAAGATATGTTATATATGCAATTATATATTTTTTCTATGACGTAGTACTTCTCCAGGGCGAATGAAATATCTACCATTCATGCATTTCTGTGAGAAACAATTGATCATTTGTCAAGTCCATGATAAATGAGTTTTAATAATACTGCTTTCATACATTCATGCAGGCTGCTTCCTCTTCTGCTGGACTCCATTCTTTGTGGTCCATATCACTCGAGCTGTGTGCTTGTGGTGTGAGATCTCTCCTGGACTAATAAGCACGGTGACCTGGCTGGGTTATGTCAACAGTGCCCTCAATCCTATAATCTATACCATCTTTAATACGGAGTTCAAGAATTTTTTTAAGAAATGCTTCAGAAAGTGCTGCTACACATGATCGGTCTAATTAACACTAGGATTGTTTGTACTGTAATAGTCCGTCAATAAGTCAAGGTGTGGATGGTGTAGATGCATTAGTGCAGTGGTCATAAACTAGCTACATCAATCTGTTGTACCTCGACTGTCAGTTGGTAAAAATGTTTTTCCTTTGAGCACAATCAGTTTTAGACAGTCACAAATTACAGGCATACCGTTTGGTAGCTTGTTTTACCGAGCTTGTTATCTTCTGAGGATCAACTACGAAAAACGACGTCTGCCAGGAAAGATGGATTCAAGCCTAAAATGTCCTCAAATGCTCAAATGTGTCTTCTCAAAACATGTTTTTCCTCTCAAGATCGTTTGATTGCAACTTGACGTAGGGACATTGCTGTCAGTATACAGAAATGCTTTGGGTATTAGGATAAAGTTTTTTAAAAAAGAGATGTGGAAACATGCTCGATTATGGGAAAATCCAGGTTAAAAACTGCCCTCACCCCTGCATACTTATGATTAAGGTCTTAAAGCATTTTTTAAATATTTTTGTTTAAAATCTTGTTCTTGCACTGTATATTCTTTTAGTAATTTTGGTAATGTACATTTGTATTTGTTTACTTTGCTTTAAATGTTTTTGACTCTTTTGTTTATAAATGTTTTTACATGTTAATTATATAAAGCACATTATTCTCGTGTAAATGCACAATATAAAGAGAGGCTGACTGACTTACCTTGCCTTTGTTTTTCTATTGGGTCCCCTGACACAAAATTCCGGACTATAAGCCGCGACTTTTTTCCAAAGTTTTGTACCCTGCGGCATATAGTCAAGTGCGGCTTATATAAGGATTTTTTTCGTGATTTTTGTGATGACTTGATCACTTTTATACACTGCGGTATCTTGAAGAAAAAAAACAACAACAAAAATACTATTTTGAAACACTACTATGGCTGCTGCTTATTCTGGCTGTGTTGCTTGTGACTATTATGAGCTTTAGTAGGAATGCACGCTAGGTGACCTGCGTCAAAGGGCTCTAAACCCTTCGTCACAGGGAGTGTTTAGAAAGACATGTTAAAGTATGTTATTAAAACTTTAAAAAGGCTTTCTGTGAACGGTCTTTCCTTGTAAAAAGACGCGTGTGCACGTGCGGCTTATAGTCCGGTGCGGTTTATATAAGGAAAAAACTTAAATATCCCCCAATTTTAGCTGGTGCGGTTTATAGTCCAGTGCGGCTTATAGTCCGGAATTTAAGGTAATTGGTTTTTTAAATGTTTTAAAATATTTGCTGTGGATTGATAATCCGCAACAATGATGATTTTAAGTAAAAAAATGTTTTAAAAAAGTCCAGAAACGAGCAACGAACGGACAATTTTACGGAGTAGTTCCTGTTTGCAGAACCTATATCAAAATAATTAGCTTTTAGGCGTGCACTTAAAAAAAAAAATCCACATCTGTATTTTGTTAATATTCGAGTTAAGGTCAAAATTCCAATATCTGAAACTTTTTTATCCAAATAGATAGTCACTTTTGCTTCTTACTTATTATTGTCAATTATAGCCACATCTTTCATCACAGTAATAAAGTACTGTAGTCTGTTTCCTCCTTGCTGCAGAAGTGTGGTTCTGTGCTGCAAGTGAGTTTTGCAATGTTTGTTTATTTCTGCTTGTGTATTCATGGTGGATTGCGCGCAGACAAGTTGTTTGTCGAGTCAAAAGATCCAAATTCCTTGCTAATAGACCACAAAACATGTTTGTTGCACTGGAGATATTCTGATGCATGTTTATGTGACAAAACATTTTACTCGTAAAAGGAATAACCCAGAGGTCATATTCAGACTTTTAAAAACCCAAATATGAGCTTTTTGAGGTTTTTGCGGTTGTTTAAATGGCCTTGCATAAACAGAAAATTGTCAGAATTACACTTTTCAAGGGGTTATTGAATGCATGTGAACCAGGCAGAGTTAGGGGCGCCCCTTATCTAAATAATGGCAATACTCGGCAACGTCATACAAGATTTTTATAGCAAAAGAGACCAGGAAACTGATATAAAAAAAAAATAGATACGGTAATTTTCGGACTATAAGTTGCGTTTTTTTTCATAGTTTGGATGGGGGGGGGGGGCGACTTATACTCAGGAGCGACTTATATGTTTTTTTTTTCCAAAAGTTTTACTTGATCATTAACACATCACTTACTTACAAGTATAGTTGACCACTTCACATGTTATTTTTAGTATAGTTGATCACTTCTCATGCTTTGATATCTTTATCTTGAACATATTCAAAACATGAAAAATAGAGAGAAAAAAATCAAATAAAGTAATTAACACTTTAATGCGCCATATCCTCTGGACATGTCCTCTATCCCCAAGATGACATAAAGGACGAAAAATTTGATCGATGGATTTAATGATTTGGAGTAACACAAATGGTTTGATAATATTGTTGTTTATGTGATAGTTATTTAAAATATAGTTTATATATCGTTGTATGGATCTGTGGAATAATTTGAACTGCGGCACGGCACACGGCATTGTTGACAAAGGACGATCGATGGATTTAATGATTTGGAGTGACACAGATGGTTTTATAAACGTGTTATTTATGTAATAGTTTTTTTAAATAACTGAATGTTACGTCAGGCCCGTTCTCAGCTCCTCGTTTGTGTTTGTCACGTTAGCATACCGTATCGTTTAGCCTGTTGTTGCTCGTTCATGTCTGTTCTTGGTGTTGGATTTTGTCGAATAAATTGCCCCCCAAAATGCGACTTATACTCCGGAGCGACTTATATATGTTTTTTTTTCTTCACATTTTTGGGCATCTTATGGCTGGAGCGACTTATAGTCCGAAAATTACGGTAATAAAAAAAAAAAAAACATAAATGAATGAGCATTTATAATAAACACATCCCAGGGGGGAAATTCAATTTTCCAGCAGCATTCATACTGCAGAGTGGGTACTATGTTTGACTGTTAAATGTTTATAATGGTCAAGATGGCGTTACACAGGGTATTTTGACACCAAATCAGCTTTAAACTTGTTTTCAGAAAATCAGATGACATTGATATTTGCACTTTTATGGTTTATACACAGGCGGCTCGGTTGAACACTGGTTAGCACATCCGCCTCACAGTTAGGGGGGTGCCGGTTCGATTGCACCTCCGACCCTCCCCGTGTGGAGTTTGCATGTTCTCCCCGTGCCCGCGTGGGTTTTCTCCGAGCACTCCGGTTTCCTCCCACATCCCAAAAACATGCTTGGTAGGCCATTTGAGCACTCCAAATTGCCCTAGGTGTGAGTGTGAGTGCAGATGGTAGTTCATCTCTGTGTGCCCTGCGATTGGCTGGCAACCAGTTCAGGGTGTCCCCCGCCTACTGCCCAATGACTGCTGGGATAGGCTCCAGCACGCCCGCGACCCCCGTGGGGACAAGCGGTACAGAAAATGGATGGATGGTTTTACTGCGCAATTGAATGATCGACAATAATTTTTCAGGTATTGCTTTTAACATTTACACTGTCCAAAAATTATGATTCATCATGATTCATTCATTTTGTAAATTATTGTCTCTGATCATTCATGAATTCTCAGATTTACCATTTTCCAAAAGTTACTGATGGGTTAACGTCTTTCTTTGATATCCCAAACTATAATGTGTATAATTCTAGATCCAGAAGTGGTAATCTACTTTATATATACCAACATTATCTTGGTCTCAAATCTGGATGCTATGAGACTTAATTATAGTTACAATAAAGTCTGTGTTATCATGAGTGAACTGTTTGTACTTCTAACCACAACCATGTGCCGAAGTTAAAAATATTCTTTCCAGGTTAAAAATCCCTACTGATTTTATTTTTATTATATGTAAAGAAGTGGTAATCTACTTAATATATATACCAACAGTTTTCCCAAATAAAGAAACACATTATCTTGGTCTCAAATCTGGATGCTATGACACTTAATTATATTATTCCTTTGAGTTACAATAAAGTCTGTGTTATCATGAGTGTACTATTTGTACTTCTAACCACAACCATGTGCCGAAGTTATAAATATTCTTTCCAGGTTAAAAGTCCCTACTGATTTGATTTTTATTATATGTAATGATGTTTGACAGTCAATAACAATGGGTAGTTCATCAAAAGTCAATTCCAGCAGTTCACTAAACAGATCCAGTGCTGTGAGTAGCTCTGAGGTGCAATTAATTCATAGCAGAGCAATCCTATTTTAATAAACAACAAAAAAAGGGGCCATTATTATTGGTGCCTACATTTACATGAAATCAGTATTAATTGGTCCATGTGATCTTCTGGAGAAATGTTCATCCTCTGAATGTTCTATTTCTCATTATTCTTCATCTGTCATTGTTGGATTCTGCAGAAAAAAGCAATAAAAACATTAGTGCATTAGCCAGTTAGTGTTTTATTGGGCTTCCAATCCATTCATCTTATTTTTTGACAGGACCAATGTTTTGTCCCTTGTGGAGATTATTTTCAGTTGCCAGCCGAATGGAAACTCACTTTCTTAGCAGCCGCTGCCATCAGAGCATCCAGCTCCCGAGTCCAACCGAGGGCATGGACAAATGTTTGGACACCGTTCACTACATCGCCCAGCAGTACAACATCACAGGGTCGAGTGTTCCTCATTGCAAATGGACCCACTAAGTCTCTGTTGATGAGCAGCCGAGGAACAGAGCCTCGAACAGCTCCAGCTAGACTGGCAAAGGGCTCCACCTTTAGGGAGGAAAATGAACAACAGTATGAGGAATTAAGACTTCACCCAAACTTAATATTGCTCAGTTTTCATTACTAATCTATGAAAGGTAGTGCTGTAATTAGATAAAGGATCAATCTGGGAGCTGTTTCTGGTGAGCTGTCAATCAGTTGAATAAAAAGAGCCCTAGGCCTTTTTTAGAAACGTTGACCAGAAAGGGGCTTTTTTTTGCATTTTATATGGATGGACTTAACTGACCAAAATTTACGACCCGGAAAAGTACAAGATTTGTTTTGTTTTGTTTTAGTCCTGATGCGCAAACAAAATTCAAAGAGACTTTGTGAATCACAATCAGGCGAAAAACAAACCATTCACTTCTTTCACAGGACTGTTTGTTAAATCAATTGGAAAATGGTGCTCACCTCCAGTGAGGTGCCCATGATGATCAGGAGATCTGTGAGGGGAAAGTCTGTCAGGTACTTGAAGAAATGACGTGGCAGCTCCTCTCCAAAGAATATTATGTCCGGCTTTACAACACCCTTACAGGTCGGGCATTTAGGAATCACTCCACTCATCAAGTCTGGCTAGTGACAAGGAACTCCATTAACATTTATTTTGTTGAGAAATTTAAGAAATTGACTGAAATAAAAATATTCTGATTTATAACTCACGCGTAGGTCCTCTCCCTCATATTTTCTTCGGCAAACAGTACATGTAGCTGTGGCAAACGTACCGTGGGCCTCAACGAGCATTTCAGAGGGGATCCCGGCTACTGTAGGGGAATGCAGCTTAATGTAAAATAATCACTTCTTTACAAAAGAAATATGTGAAATACAACAAATTATGTAGAAAAATTAATACATACGTACATCTTTCCAGGCCATCAATATTCTGTGTGTACATTCTGAGAAGTAGACGCTTCTCGTGAAGCAGACGCACAAAATAGTGTGTAAGATTAGGCTGGTAATTTCCTGGATACAACTCTTTGGCTAGGGCAAAAAATGGTTCAGGATTGTGATGAAAAAAGGCCAATTCAAAAATAGCTTCAGCATAAGGCAGGTTATACTGCTGCAGGTTGTCATAGAGACCGCTTCCAGGGGACCTGCAGAGGAAATGACAACTCATTAAAGATCCCGGAATAAATGTTTTAATGTGTAAGAACAAACAAACATGGGGAGAAGACACCATGGAGAACAATTTGAGCTGAAATCAGGGATGCGTAAAAAAAAAACCATGGGGATAAGAGACCATGGAGAACAATTTGACCTGAAATCAGGGATGCCACTAGGAGTGCTAATCCCTGCCCCTGCCATCACCGTCACTCTCTTGTACTTCTGCTCCAGCATGTTCTTAGTGATGTTTTTCAAGGTCTGCTGCTCTGCAGATGCTCCACCACCCCGGGAGAAAAGTCCCTTAGTTGCATTCCACCAAGGAGAGTTTATTTGTCTGGGGAAATGTAGAGGTTAATTGAACCTCTTCATACAAAGCCACTAGGGTGTGTGGGCTGCCATATTGGTAACGGGAAAATCAAAATCAAGAGTTTGTCAGTTCATTAGTCTATCTCTAGCCGATGGTACGTCCTTGGGCTGAATAGGCCGCCGCTGCACCCAAAAAGATCCGAAACTGGAATGTACAAATCTATCTCTAATTTTGAACAAAATTCTCTGAAAAGGCCAGATGTCAAAAGTTACTGTGTAATAATTATACCTCAAAACAACTGAATCATCCAAGCCCAAGTGGTCACTTGATTAGAGAAAAAATGCAAAGAAATGTGCACTTATTACGAATCAACTTCTGAAAACTGCATGACATGTAATTTACATGACTACAAATTTACTCTGAAACAATAGGAACATTCACGGCATAAATTCTAATGTTCTCTCCAATAACAATATGGCAGCTACTGTCTGGGGTCACCAACCTTTTTGAAAAAGAGAGCTCTGCTTGCGAACTGATTAACGCAAAGGGTTGCTAGTCTACTCGTTTGATACACACATTTGAAATAACTAACTTACTCAATTGCTTTTGATTATTAGTAGGGGTGTAACGATACATCGATACACATCGATTAATCGATATAATGCTCTGCGATTTATTGGCATCGATGCTAAAGGTAAACATCGATTTATATCGCCGTGTTTGACCTCGGACATGAGACGCGACTTTATTTTGAAATCCAGTTCATTGTTGCTTGCTTCCTCTTTTCGGGAGCAGTGCGCCCGGCGTTGTTGTGTTGTGAGCAGATCACGCACGTGAAAGGGGAGGGGACAACTAGTACGCGGCTCCTGGGCTGCTGCTATGGCTAGTGTCCAAAAAGACGAGGAAATTTGCTCCCCTTTAGGCTTCAAGTCATTCGTTTGGAAGCACTTTGGATTCCAAAGAAAAGATGGCTCAACGGACAAGACACGTGCAGTTTGTAAATCCTGCCATGCGGTGATCAAATATTCAGGGAGCACAAATCTCGCCGCACATTTAAAGAAAAAACACGACATCAAAGTTCAGTGTTAAAGTAAGGAATTAGTATACTACAATACTCTTGTCATTTCCTAAATAAAGAGTTTGCAGTACCTTGTTGATTTTGCGTATGAATTGTTATAAATCAGGATATTGTTCTATATTTTTTATTAAAAAAAAAAAAAATCGATCGTAGAGCACTATATCGCGATATATCGTGAATGAATCGCAGCAGGCTTTAAGATATCGACAAATATCGTATCGTAGTTCTTTATATCGATATTATATCGTATCGTGACAAAACCCGCGATTTACACCCCTAATTATTAGCAATAATTATAGTCATCTATGGGAAGACACCATGTTTGTGATTTTTCTCAATAATTATCAAAAATAATCTAACAAGAGCTAGATTAGACATGTACACCACTTTATCCCTATAAATATCGACAAGTGTTTACATTTTAAAATAATCACTACAACATTCCTAGAAAATCACAATGTCCCATCCCTGGTGGTCTTTGAGTGAAATCGGGAATTCTACTTTAAGAATGTTAGGTCAGTTATAGGAACACAAATC
This sequence comes from Syngnathus typhle, assembly GCF_033458585.1. NCBI lineage: Eukaryota > Metazoa > Chordata > Actinopteri > Syngnathiformes > Syngnathidae > Syngnathus > Syngnathus typhle. Next base: position 7,961,850 of record NC_083741.1, on the reverse strand, counting down.
GGCATTCCATGTTTGAGTCTGTCAGTATGTTGTGATACCTGACCCACTTGGAAAAACGTCTTTCATCTTGACACGGACACAAACTTCTTTGACCACGGTCTATAAAACATGACATTTGCTCTTCAGTACACTGCACCGTAAAGTTGACACTGTGGGAATTCTCCATTGCAGCTGTTTGTTCACTGACCGCTAGAAGGGACAGTTCCGCTTAATCTTGACAACCAACGTCGATACAAGAAACATTTAGAGCTCATATAAGCCATCACACTCATGTACGATATAATAAACAACAAGAAAAACAGCACTAAACCTCCATGGTATATGGTTACGGAAGAGGATTAGGTCCAATACATGAGCGACATGAAATTCCTAAACCTGTCGGTGAAGGTCCGTACTGTTATTGCGTGACGCAGAATAAATACTGTCATAAATATATAGTATTACAGTAACTCCAATAATCTTATAAAAATCTCTTTTCTTCCCTTATGTAGATATATTCTTTTAAGTACAGTAGCGACAAACTGAGGTCGATTTGACCGCAGAATTTCTTCCCATAATTCATTGCGTCAAGTCCAGCAGACCAACTACACTACAAGCTATTTGACGCTAGCCCAAAATCATTCTGAACGAGTTGAGTTTAATATCACTGTGTTGCCGCCATGAAAGATGTTACCGGGTACCTCAAACAACAGCAGAGCAACAGCTCAACGCCAGAGTTGGCGACTGAGTGGCACACACTGGAGGATTTGCACAACAAAAGGTAAAATAAAATACTGCTAACTAACGTTAGCTCTCGCTAGACGTTAGCAAACTCATTCGATTGAATTGCTAGCTGAGTCATGCGCCGAACTAGCATTAGCATAATTCTGCAGTCATTTACGATCACATTATAGTCAGCTACTTCAACTCCGAAAAGAACAACTCAATAAAATGTCTCTAATAGTCATTATACATACAAACCATTAACAGCGACGTCTCTTATAGTGAATTGCACAATATAGTAGTTACTCTTGGAGGAAAATTTCACATTAGAAAACTAACTAAAGTCAGGGTATTCTCATAATATATTACAGCATAACCACATTTACATTCTTCCATTTCCATTGTGTTTGAGAGTGTGTACTAGTATTGGTTCATTTGATAGGTTGTGGCATCAGCTGACACTGAGATTGACAGACTTCGTTAAAGATCCTTGTTTCAAAAACGGAGATGGCCTTATCCAGGTAACTCCGTCATTGTGATACACGTAGCTCTTCACATTTTTATTACAATTATTTCATTTGACCAATATATGTGTTTCACTTAGAATGCTGTATTTTTAGGATATATGTATTACTCAATGACATATTGCACAATCTTATGCATTATGTAAAGACTAAGGCTATGATGATGTATAACATCTAGGTAGATATACATTTAAATGCATTAGTGTGTGTTATTCCTTCATAAGTTAAAAAAAAGAAAGAAAAAACAAGTATGAGACAGCGATGAATGGCTGTTTGTATGAAACTGGGGAAAATTAAGAAACAGGAATCTTACCACGTCCCAAGAGAAATGTTTTGTATACTTGTATAACATTTCTACATCTATCTATCTATCTATCTATCTATCTATCTATCTATCTATCTATCTATCTATCTATCTATCTATCTATCTATCTATCTATCTATCTATCTACACGATAATACTTAACATTTACATGGTCCTGTTTTTTTTTTTTCTTTGCAGCTCTATGAAAACTTCATCAGTGATTTTGAACACAGGTAAATCAAGAAAAACAACTAAAAGGCTACCAAAAATAACACTTAACTGTTAGTGTATAAATGTCTATTTCTCTCGATCTCCAGTTAATAGATCTTATTATTTTACAGAATCAATCCTTTGTCACTCATGGAGATCATTCTATATGTTGCCAGACAGATGACAGGTAAGACCAGCGTGATGTAGAAGTCAGTATTTTCTACAAAATGATTTGATGCGTATTGTATTTCAAGAAGGATTAATAAAATAGTTGTTTCCAGATCCCAAAGATGCCATCACTTTTCTTGAGAAGACCAAAGAAAAAGTGGGTTCGCTGATCCAATTGCAAATGAATAACACCACAATTTGTAAAAACTGGTTATATTTCATTTGGTCCAGGTGAAAAGCAGTGAAGAAGCTGTCATTCTCTGCAAGACGTCCATTGGCAGTCTCAAACTTGAAATCAATGATCTTCCGGCAACCAAGGTGGGGGAGAGCCAAACACATTTTTTTACACCCCCTTCCTTTCTTCAAAATTTCAAATCTTCAAGTCTGACAGTATGGCTTGCCATGAGTTTGAGGTAGACATTCAATTCTGCAAGCACTACATATCCTTCTAACCCAGGTATATTCAGTTCCGGTCCTCAAGGGCTGCTGTCCTTGCCTGTCGTCCATGCCTCACCCCCTCCTGCAAGACACTGGATTCAAAAGATCAGCCCATCAGCAAGCTTTGAAGAGGGTTGATACTGGTCATGATCATGTCAATCTGGTGTGTTGCAGCAGGGAGACATGAAAAACGGGCAGGACACCAGCGCTTGAGGACAGCTTGGACTCCTCTGCTCTAATCTGTTGCAAATGCCCGCATCTTATTGTTTGTTATTTTTATCTTTTGTAGAAACTAATTGAGGAGGTTGAGGAAATGTTGAATAATTTGCCAGGTGTTACATCGGTGCATGGCAGGTTTTATGACCTCTCGAGCAAATATTATCGCATCATTGGGAACCACGCCTCTTATTACAAGGATGCTCTCAGATACCTTGGTTGCGTGGACATTAAAGACCTTCCAGGTAAGCTAATGCATGAAGGAAATACAAATTGGAAGGTGGATAACAAAATAACAATTGGTATTGATTTCACAGAGACGGAGAAGCAGGAAAGAGCCTTCACATTGGGACTTGCTGGTCTGTTGGGAGAGGGCGTGTACAACTTTGGCGAACTGGTCGGTTGCACTCTAAATCTGTACTCGCTTTAACGATATCAGGGCAGAGACTTAATGACTGTATGCTGCTTATTTTTGCAGTTGATGCACCCTGTACTGGAGTCCTTAAGAAACACAGACAAGCAGTGGCTCATTGACACACTGTATGCATTCAATGGAGGCAATGTAGAAAAATTCCAAGGCTTCAAGTCTGCATGGGGCCAGCAGGTTTGTTTCATTTGTTATTCATCCACCTGTTCAAAGACACGAGAGACCCCATAACTATAAGAACCTTCCTTGGTTCTTTCCAGAATAATCAAATTTCCTAAATGTATCATTATGTTGTAGTATCATTGTCCATAATGTGTTGTCATACTATGTATTAGGTATGAACAAATATTCAACTTCAAATCAACATTAAAATGTATTTAGTAGAATGCAATTTTCAAATTGTTTGGAAAGAGCTTGGGAAAAAAAAGAATTGCATATTGTATCACAAGATTAAGTGGGGATGGCAGTGTAAATTCCAATATACGACGGTGTTATGACAGAGACATTATGACAGTAACACTTCCGTGAGACGCCCCGCCCTCCCCTCAATGCATTGCGTGGGATGTTAACAGCCAGTTCGATTAGATTTCAAAATTGTTCGGGCCACCTTTATATAGTCAAAATCTTTCACGTTCCCCAATTTTCGGTAACGATCTGATTATCAATCTGAATATCTCTCTCCCATCTGTCTTGAATTCTAGCCTGACCTTGCAGCACACGAACCCAAACTGATGCAGAAGATCCAGCTGCTCTGTGTGATGGAGGTGAGATGCATGTACCTTCTGGTGAAAGTGCACAATTGGCTAGGTGGGAAAGTGCAGCAGAAGTGCACCAGTTTGAGTTCATTCGTTTTGGTGGGAAATTTTACTTTAGTTCACAGACAGCCAGAGAACAAATGTAGTTCTTGAACTGAGAGGTTCCACTGTTATTTACATTCACAACCTTGCTGTATCACTGATTTAGTCCGTTGTATGTAACGGAAACCTGCAGAAAAGAGACCTAGTCACTGATTTGCTTTGAAGCCAATTCCTGAACACCAAGAGAACAGTTACATAAATAAACAGAAAGACCACACTCACGCGAGAACCTGGTACAGCCACAGCGCACAGACACTCAAATGCTGTCCAAAGAAAAGCAAATGCTGTCCAAAGAAAAGCTCTAATTTATGAAATCTAGAGGATAAATGAAACCTGCAGACAATGGCACTGAAATCCCTTGATATTTTTTTTTTCTTCAAACAAAATCAGTTCAACTTTTAAAACCCTTCGAATTTTGACAAGAAAATTCTTTATACTTTAATCCTTTCTCGTTTATATTTGCAGATGACTTTCACACGTCCAGCAAACAACCGTCAGCTGACATTCACAGAAATTGGTCAGAGTGCCAAAATCCCTGTTAATGAGGTTTGTGGGATGATCATCATATTCTAGATATCTTCATGGATATGTTTTTCTTTTTTCCATGAGATGGCTTATATTCCCCCCCCTAAAATATCATGAATTACAGCACACTTGGTTGAGTAATTTCACACTTGATGGGTGGAGCACTTCATAGGAAATGAATGTGTGCAAAGAATTGAAAAGTATTTTTCCATGACATCTCTCACATTTAAAAAAATATATATACATATATTTTTTTTAAAATCTGTTTTCTGTGCAGGTGGAACTTCTGGTGATGAAGGCTCTGTCTGTTGGCCTCATTAAAGGCAACATTGATGAGGTGGACAAGAAGGTTCAGATGACCTGGGTTCAGCCTAGGGTGTTGGACTTGCAGCAGGTGAGATGCTCATTGCCCCAGGGTGTATTTTCCTTCCCTCACACTCGCATGTTACTCCCCAATTCAGATCAAAGGTATGAAGGAACGTTTGGACTTCTGGTGCGGAGATGTTAAGAACATGGCCATGCTAGTGGAACAACAAGCCCATGACATCCTCACCTAAGACCTCCTGAATTATTGTCAACATCCCTCTTTGACCAGTAAAGCCTATTCTGTTCTGTTTATTTGTTTTTCTATTGGACTGCATCGTTTCGGTTACTGGCACTTTTCATATCCAACTGTTGTTTTACAAAATAAATTTGCTTGTAGTATTATCACGATATGGACAAACTCTCCATAACCTGAATAAAATGTTGACAAAAGTCAACTTCATCTCTATCACTTACTGACTCAGGTATATTCACCCTCTGCACATGACATTACAAACCTCAATTCCAATCAGGTTGGAATGCTCTTTAAAATAAACATGAACAATAACAGAATATGGTGATTTGAAAATTTACAGTTCTACACTTCAAAGAGAATATTTTTGATGTTCAAACTGAGAAACCTTTTTGGGGGGCAATATTCACTCTATGAATTTGATGACTGCAACAGACTAAAATTGCTGGCACGTGCGCATGTTTATATCAACTTTCCTTTCACTAACACTCTATAAGCTTTTGGGAACTGAGGACACTAATTGTCGATTCTTTGTAGGTGGTATTCTTTTTTGATGTACGGATAGAAGCTAATGTTGCTCCAAAACCTGGATGTACCAATTTTATATGCGTTAATTGGGCCTATGCAGATGTCAATACCATCACAGATGTTGGCATTTAAACTTAGCGCAAATAATAATCCAAAAAACTAATTGAAATATATACTCTTTAGACCACACCACACTTTTTTGCTTTGTCAATCCATTTCAGAAGAACTTGGGCCCAGAGAAGCCAGCAGCGTTTAATATATTGCTCTCGCTTTGCGTGGCAGAGTTTTAAGTTGCATTTGTACATTCTTAAGTGATGATGGTTTCCTGAGGTACTCCTGAGCCGACGTGGCAATGTCTTTTCCATAAAAATGCCAGTTTTTAATGCAGTGTGTCCTGTGGGCTCAAAGGTCTTGGACATTCATTGTTACTTTTTGAGCTTGATATCATAGACTGTAGATGATGAAATACAGTTGGGTCATAAATTGGGTGGGGTGGGGAACCCTGGTCCATACATGTAGGGGGACTATTCACCCTTATATTTTTTTGTTTCTGTAAATGTTTGTAAATAAAGTTTGTTCTATCAAAGAACAACTGTATTGCTTCTATTATAGTGTTATTTGAATGTCACAGTGGCTCTACACTTGCCCCTGCGGTCATGGATTTTTACATAACTGGCTTCTGTTACTGAATTATGACGTTGAAGGGGTATTTGTTTTGCTTCATTTGAGTCTTTTAGGGCATCAAGTCATGTTCTAATTGTTGGTGGATAGAGAAGCCAATTATGTTTGCGTGATTTATTCATTATCAAGCTTCAATGAACGCCTGGATCACATTCAAAGTGGTAAGAAAAAAGATGGGCATCAGCTTACTGCATGGCATCGTAAGCGTGAATGCATGTAGTCATTGGTAAGTAACTACCAAATAAAGTTGACCTACCTGTTGATGGTAATTAAACTCTGGTATTTCATCAAAGGTTTGCTTAAATTACAATAGGAATGTTAGACTAGGAAATTACAATTCTTGGTCAGGATCTCCTTTGCACTGGTCAGAGATCAGTTTCCATCTACAGCAAGTCTTGAATATGCAACTCTTGGTTCCAAAGCAAAATTTAAGTGTCTTTTCTTTGCAAATAATTCAAATTCCCCTCTGGTCATACGTTTCAGAATTTAACTAAAGACAAATCGACAAACCTTCCAAGGTTTTTTTTTTTTGTTCTGTGTTTTTTTTTTTATCCATTTATACCATTATAAAAGAAATTCAACATTTTTGAAAATTTTGAAGGACATTAAAAAAACAAGTAAACTGACTTCCAGTCAAAGCTGTTCACTTGAGCAGATTTTAACTTAATTTACAAAAGGCAACCTTTCTGGGTTGCTTGTAAGTCATGTTCCTATTTCTTTCTATAGCAAAACAACTCAAGGTTACCCCATCATTAGCATGTTTTAAGTACCTCCACATCAGCTGTACGTTCACAACGCAAAAATGAAGCATACCAAGAATACAACAGTTTCAACGGCGAAACATGAAGGAGGCTCTGTTATGTTCTGGGGTTGCTTTGCTACATCTGTCACTGGGTGTCTTGAATTTGTGCAGCAGAAAGCTTGCTCTGAGTCAAGTCACATTTATTGCTCTAGCCCTTAATGGCAAAAAGGTCTCAAAGGGCCCACAGTTGACAATTATTAATGACATCCCTATTTTGACCTCCAGAAGGGCAAGGAAAAACTCCAACTGATGAGAAAACGTCCGTGACCACCAGGGTGGGCAACATTTAGCTCACAATGTAATAGGAAACGATATGTAATAAAGAAGTGTAGAAGTCTATTTGATCAGATGAAGCGCTGCAGGAAGACGCCATCAGTCATCATGGCAGCACCAGCGAGGAGCTGGTCCACCTCAGATCAGCAACTAACCCAAAACACACAGCTAAAAACTAAACATCGGACTATCCAGAATCATCCTTCTATGAGCACTGATCTGAATCCTATTGAACATCTGTGGACAGCCTGATTGTCAATGGTTAATTTTTATTTTTATTTCTCATTACTTTATTCAGATTCAAGTCATTTCACTGACCGCTGTGGGACTTTTTGTTTTATTTGCGGAGGGGTTCCAACAATTGTGTCCATTTGTGTATTTATAGGACAGGCCTGTGGGTTACACATGTGATCCTTGGGGGCTACTTGGTGACCACAGGCCCCATAGAGGAGCCCCCTGATCTTTTGGTTTGAACATAGCAGTCACAAAGCAACCCACAGCCATTAGTTATCAATTTGTTTCACACCACACCCCCATAAAGGCCTTTTATTGATGTTACTTAACCATCTCATCTGTCAGTTTGAGGTTTTGCCAAACACTTGATGACATTGTTGCATTTGAAAGTAAAGCCATGGCAGTGCTGTCAGTTTTGAAGATTATTTGTTAAAGGTCAGTCTGGGTCGATTTGACACTCATTAAAACCCACTGAAGTGATCCACTGGCTCAGACAAGGCTGGCCATATTTAGCTGAGGAGATAAATGACCTTACCAACCACCGGTTATCAGGGAATCGGTTTGCTGACCAACCACATTCGAGTCTGAGGGGAGCAGAGCAGAGCGAGAGAGTGAAATGAGGTTGGATAATGAGGAAAAGCAGGCTGGATCCCCAAAGGGAGAGCGCATCGAGCTCCCTCCAAACATGCTGCTACTGGCACCATCCTTCTGTCTGTATCTCTTTAAGAGCTGAGAGAAGGAGCGTGTATGTGTGCGTGTGCGTGTGGGGGAGGGGTATCGACTGGGCTGGAACAGTCGTGTAATGAGTAGATACAAGAGAAGCGAGAGATAGATGGAGAAAAATAGCGACAGGCCAAAAATGAAGAGGAGGGCAGACGACCTGGTGGAATTGAGGGAGACAACAATTCTGGTTTAGAGGGACGCTGGGATGGAGAGGAGAATGGAGCGGAATGTTTTTTTTCGGCATCTCTTAACACCCTAAGGAGAGAGCCTCCTGTGCAGAGTGGAGAGGGGCAGGAAACAGGAGATAACCACGCTCCACTTTGCTTCGGCCTCTGTGGCAGTCTGTGCTGTAATGACTCAATGACTCGGATTGTAGCCCAAATGTTTGTTTTCCAGGCTTTGCTGTAGAGAAATTGCTGCAACTTTCTGCTCTTCTACATTTTGTCTGAATGTCGTACGAGTGCGGTTGGATTTCAGCTTCATGTCTGCCGGTGCAGGAGGGATGTGCTCTGATGGCTAATTGAGCCGAGCTCGATTGCTGCTTCGTAGGCCTGCGGGACTGTTGGAAAAGCCTAGCCCTCGCTTGTCTGGAGCGCCCGAGACGACGGGCCGCAGAGCGCCGAGGGTGGAGGAGGCACTGGACGACGATGAGGAGGAGCACTGTTAGCCAGCTCGCCCATGTATAGCAACTGTCTTCATCGCTCCCGCTCCACCACTGAGGCATAGGTTTTTTCTCCATCCCACATGATGCGTTTTAGGCCTTCCTGTCATTCCTAACAGGAAAGTGGATTTAATATTTTAAGGCAAGGAAGCCAGGGGCCCGTGCCTCGCTGCTACTTGTTCCGGACGAGGCCTCCTCCCCACTTGCTACTTCTGAGTTAACTTGGCCTTTGTATTTCTTTTTCTTGACATTCTAAGGATTTGCCTAAACCTGTTTCATGCATGTCCACTGGAGGCAGGTTTGACTTTGATGATGGGGGGTCGTACTGTGGGGGGTGGGAGCAGGGAAAAGCCCACGGCAGAGGGGTCTGCACGGGGCCACAGGGTCAGGGCGAGTACGCTGGGGCATGGAGTCACGGCTTTGAGGTCCTGGGTGTGTACACGTGGCCCAGTGGGAACAGCTATCAGGGCACCTGGGCGCAAGGCAAGCGGCATGGCATTGGAGTGGAGAGCAAGGGCCGCTGGGATTATAGAGGGGAATGGACGCAAGGGTTCAAAGGTCGCTACGGACAGCTGGAAAGCACAGCCAGTGGCGCTCGCTATGAGGGAACGTGGAGCAACGGCCTCCAGGATGGATACGGAACTGAAACCTATTCTGATGGAGGTAACGCTGATTTAGAGTCTTCGTCATCATTCTGATTGCAACTGCTATTAAACTCATGTTTAAAACAAAAACTGGTGGAGTGCTTAGCACATCCGCCTTTCTAAATGTTCCCTCCAGAACTCCCCATGCAGATTTGTGTGTTCTCTCCATGCTTGCCTGGGTCTTCCCAAATTACAATTACAAGAGCATGCATGTTAGACAATTGAAGATGATAAGTTGTCTGAATGCAAGCTTTTGTTTATCTACGTATATGTGCCCCACGAGTAACTGTTGACTCTCGCCCAAGTTGACTGGCATGAGCTCTCCCATGTGCAATATAGAGAAGATGGATGGAAATTGAACCACTTGCTGAGCCTGGTGTCAAATACATGGCTTCTCCAGTGTAGTGACATAAATATAATATCACAATGTCACATCCACAACACACACCAAGAGCGTTTAGGTCTTTATCGTTAAATATAAAAGAGCTAATATAGGGGCGGAGGAACACAGTCAACACACCTCGTATTAGCTCAGCATCACACCCTCGGTGCTGTAAAGTCACCATGGTAACGCAAAGACATCAGGTCAGCCTGTCACTAGAGACCACAGCTTGACAGTCATGCAGTCTGATTGGCTGTTTTCCCCTCACCCCGTCATCAGGCTTTTCCCTGCTTACTTATAATTTAGGCCCCTTTAATGTGTGATGCAGCCCAAGCCGAGCAAAGGAGAATGTCGGAGTTCAGTGCTGGATTAGGGAACACGGTCTTGGGTGTTTGCTGTGAAGTTATTGTTACAAAATGCTCTTACACAGGAAATATAAACTAGTCACTGAATGCAAAGGGTGGTGGTGGTGGGGGGGACACTGCGTCACATAACACGCCTCGCCTGGTCTTTCGCTCACGTGGAGGACCGCCGACAGAGGAATTCAGCATGCACGAGCTGACACATTTTCTCCAAGCCAGTAAATCTAGGCACACAACACAGAGGAGAGACGAAACGGGCATGAATCCGTCCACAAGCCCACACAGCACGAGCTTGCTTGTTTTCAGCACCACAGACAGCTCCTGGTCAGGTTGCGGGCAATTAGGCAATAACGCCAGACTGTGGCGTCGACCATGCTAACAAATACATTGGGGAGGCGTTTTATTGACTTATATTTATTTATGTGTACACCTTTGCAGCATATTTACACACTATTTGATATATATTTTTGTGTGTGTGGGTGTGCACCGTACTTTATTAATCAAATTGTGTTCTCGTTGTATGCTTGCAATGGACTGCAATGCCCCTGCTTCTCACTGGGAGCTAATTCTAATTTTGCCCTTCTCGTGTGGCTGAATAAAGTAAAATAAAAACCTGTACTGGAAACTTTTACACTAATGCATGGCTGCTGGCATTCACACAAGTAGCAGGTAGAACTTTTTTTTTCAGTCTTTAAAACAGACTTTGTCAAGAATAGCTGGTTGTCTATCCAACTAGTGGTATGGAACTTGCACTTTACTTGAAGTGGTTCTCAAAATATTTATAGCTACGTGAGGGGTCACAAATATTGTGCTTGCTGGCACCAGGTATCCCCCAAGAACCCCATGAATGACACGGTATGACGGAGTGTTCTAAAAATAACTCACCTGTGATGGGACAAATATGTGCTGTACCCTCAAAAAGACACCTCTTTTTTCCTATCTGGGGAAAATAACAACAGCAACAATCAGTGACCATAAGTTACTTTCCCATGATTAATAGCAATAAATGTAAAATTCGCAGCACCACTTCATGCACCTTGGAGAATTATGGAGCAAATATTGCTATACTAGCAATCAATAACTGGATTGTATGTGGACTGCCATGAAAAGGTAATTCCCCCTCCATATTTAATGTACAGTATTTCCGTATTACTCACATGAAATATTTCAGATTATCACAGCAATTTTGACATCACACCCAAGTAAACTTTTAAAAAAAATAATAATTGGGATACATTGTTCCATTAATCACAGCAAATCATCCAGGTCTTGACCGAGCAAGTCAGACCCATTCCATCACACTGCCACCACCACCTTTGACTATTACATTCATGTTCTCTTTATTCTTTTTCTTTTTAAAAAAAAAAAAAATTAATCAAATGCTGCGATGTAATAATATGCGCACCTAAAGAAAACTTCTTTCTCATTAGTTTACAGAATAGTATAAAATTTAAGCGAAAGACTTAACAAATATGTTTTTGGGCAAAGTGAGATTTGTGTTTAGTTTTTTTGATTTGTTTTCATCATCATTATCATCAATTAAATTCAAGTACCACATTTATTAATAGTACCTCATAATTGCTGTGACTATGGCTTGGAAACCTCTCGTAAATTGATGGAATTAAATAATTATGTTTCTCATTTATCTTTGGATTTCATGATTGACATGATATGACAAAAATAATTATTCTGAGGAAACCTTTAAAGTACAGTAGCCATTATTCAAGTGCAAATTTCAAATGTCTGTATGTCCGCTAATAATGTTTGCATTTGTTAAAGGATATTTTTTCTGCATTATTTCCTGTTTGTGTGGCCTAATTGGGAATTAATATCAGCTATACTGTATATTTGGGGCACGTTCCGTGTCCCAATTACATACTACATACTAATTATACGCAGATCTAACTGAAGAGTGGTCCTCTGAGAAAACAAGACCATCTTTGTTCTTCCATCTCTTGCTACGCAATCAATGCAACATGTTCCCTTTCAGCGGCCATTTATTGCAGTGCACAGTTGACTTAACAGACACAGAAGCTTATTACCCTGTGAGAATTATTTGACTGTTCTATGCAGAAACGTGAACTTGAATAAACCTAAGAAACAAATCTGTAAAAGGGTCATAAAATTTGATAAGTACCAAAAATCACACCAGCCAACTTTGAAAGGTAATAACGCATAAACATATTGGTTTAAAGTGGATTTGATCAAGTTGATTTATCTTTAGTAGGTGCGGTTGTGCTCGGCAAATCACAGGATTTCATTTTGGGCCAAATTCGATTCTATAAGATGCATTTTGGAGTATAGCTGCAGAAGAAGAACGGAATCATCTGATAAACAGACTGGTTGCTGCATGGAAGGGAATTGAAGTGATAAATGTATTGCACCCTTGAGGGTGCCTTTGATGCCTTGCTCACTTGCATCATGGTGCTGCTGAGGAGGCAAGTCCTGTGTCTCTCTTTATTCCTGAAATGTCGTAAATGTTTCATTCGGCCAAATTGGAAGTGTTATTGTCTGATAAGGCTGCACCCAAATATGGTCATAGAAACTATGCACTATCACTGAGACGCATCCATGTATGGTGCTGTTTTAAATGAAATGTCTATGGAATTGTTGACACGGGGTTGACCAATCGGTGAAAGAATATTTCACAAGGAGAGTTATCAAGTAATAAAACAAAGCCATAGTTGTTTGACTTCTGACTCATGTTTCTGTCTGGGCCAGGAACCTACCAGGGCCAGTGGCTGGGTGGGATGCGTCATGGCTACGGCGTGCGGCAGAGCGTGCCATACGGCATGGCGGCCGTCATCCTCTTCCCTCTGCGAACGTCCATAAACTCCCTCCGTTCTGAGCACAGTCACGGCCCCCCGGCTGTGCTTGAGGACAGCGTGGCCAACACGCCCACGGACGGGGTGGTGGCTGGGCTGGCCGGCAGCCCCCTCGGCCGAGGAGGCTTTGCTCTCATTGCTCCAAGTGAAGCCGAGCGCCAGAGAAAGAGGAAAGGTCGCTTCCGGCAGTCCATCCTCAGCGGCCTGAAACTACGACGCTCGGAATCTAAAAGCTCCCTTGCCAGTCAGCTGAGCAAACAAAGTTCTTTCTGCAGCGAGGCTGGCATGAGTACGGTCAGCTCGGCTGCGTCCGACATCCACTCCAATGCGAGTGAAAATGAACAGGGCGCTCCTGTGGATGCAACTGTGACAGAAATGTATGCAGGTGAGTGGCAAAGCGACCACAGGGCTGGCTGGGGCGTGGGTCGACGCTCGGATGGCCTTCACTACGCAGGTGAATGGGCAGGGAACAAAAGACATGGGTATGGATGCACCACCTTTCCTGATGGCACCAAGGAAGAGGGAAAGTACAAGCAGAATGTGTTGGTGAGCGGCAAGCGCAAGAACCTGATTCCGCTGAGGGCCAGTAAAATCAGGGAGAAGGTGGACCGAGCTGTTGAAGCTGCAGAAAAGGCTGCGGAAATTGCCAAGCAGAAAGCTGAGATTGCCATGTCAAGGTAATTTTTTGCTTATGCACAAATGAAGGGTTGAACATGTAATGTAGTACATGTCTGATCCTTCCATAAAGTAACTACATGGTGTTATTGTCCTGCCAAAAATAGTAAAGGAGCTCAAAACTTATTCTATAAATGCATTTGGATGTATTCTGTCAGAAGTATTGTTAGTGTTCTCCCCATGCTTGCGTGGGTTAACTTTGAGTACTCCGGTTTCCTACCTTATTCCAAAAATATGTATGAATTGCCGATTCCAATTAGCTGGCAACCAGTTCAGGGTGTCCCCCGCCGACCGGTATGAAATACTGCATGTTGGTCCATCGTCAGTTTATAAAAGGTAGACAGAACACCTTTCCATTTTCTCTCAGAATTCTAAAGTGAATCGTTTCCAATTGTTGTGACCAGAATGAGCCACGCTCGTGGAAAGGCAGAGGCGGCGGAGGGAGTTGCACGGAAGGCCATGGAAGAATGTCGACTGTCACGGATAGCTGCCAAAGAGCTCTCACCCTCCTTTCACATCTACGGCAATGGTAAGTTGTCCGTGCACAATAGTGATGGGGAAATGAAGCTTCATGAACCAGTTGTTGTATTCTTTGGCTCCTCTAGATGGCAATGTTGGTTTAAAGTGAGGGTTTTAAGAAATGGCAAGTCGGTGGGCTTTCAGCTCTTCGGTGAACAGAGAGTGCCATCTCGAGGTCTAAGTAAACACAACAACGGGTTCATGAATCATCTTGAAGCTTCATTTACCCATCATTAAAAAACAGTATGGAATGAACAGAAATAATGTTTTCTATCCATTAAATCTTTCATCAATGTCAGATCTACATAAGAAAGGAGTGGTCCACAGAACCATTTTCATAATTCACAGTCATCCAGTGTGTACTCTCTGGTTGCCTCACACATGATATTTACATACAAAGTTTGCATAGTTGTTTATCAACTATTGTATTTATGATGTCAAATTATTTGGCCTATTAATCTCTTTCATCTCTTGCTAGCTGTCTCATTGATAGATTCTGTGCTCAGCAGCTGCATAATAAGAAGCACTGGGCCACTAATTCAAATCAAGTTACAATTCGTTTACTGCATTTTTCAAGCTGTCATTAAAAAAATAAAAATAAATTAGCATAATGGGTGGTGTAAAATTCTGCTTTCAGAAAATTGCGTTAACCAGAGGTATCCAACTAATTTTTGTCACGGGACACCTTATGTTCTCCCTCGGAGGGCCATTCTGCCTGTGAACCCATACACTGCATGATATGCATGATCGCCTTATAATATACACAATAAATTGATGGATAACTACGTTTGTTTTTTCTATTCAACTATTTTTTAACACGTTGGTAACAAAAAAACTTGAGAAGACAATTTGCAAACATAAAGTCGAAACAGATGATTTGCCCCTGTGGGCCAAATCTGGCCCCCGGGCCTTGACTTTGACACCTGTGGTGTAAATACTTGCACATAAACTTTCTCATATGTTGTATCAATAATTTATTCTTGTAGTTTTAGTTTGAAAGGGTAGCCGATATTGCAAAAGCCGTTTTTGATACAGCTCTCGCATCAGATGTGTTAAGATTACGCAGGTTTCCCTAATAATATGGTAAGTAAAAGGTCGTTATCGAGAAAAGAGCAATGAAGATAGATACTTATGAAACTTTTAGTTCATAGAATGAAGATTGGATTTTACAGTGTTGCCATTTTGCTTTCGTTACACAGCATGTTATTAACACTGTCCCGTATTCTGGCACACACGCACTGTGGGGTTTTGCCAGATCACCTCATTGGCGTTAATATCCAACTGTTTTCTTAGGGCTCGAATGTCAAATGCCCCAGCACCAGAACGTCAAGGACAAAGACCATGAGGTCATCTCCACCGGAACAGACAGTCCAGAGCTGTGTACTCCGGACATGACACCGCCTGTTATAACGCCCGATCTCAGCCCTGCGCTGAGTGTCCCCATCTGTCCGGCCCGCAGCCCACCCAATCATGTACATCGTTCCAGAAATGCTTGCTTCATGAGACAGAGCGCCGTGGATGATCAGGGTGGGTCAGAGATCCAAGTTCTGGTGGAGTCACGGGCCACGGACATGCTGAAGGGGGGTGCTAACAACTGGGCGGATGACGTGTACCCAGATCGAGGATGTAGCAGCCGCTCAACGACGCCCTCTTTACTTGAGGAACAGGAGGGACAGGTTAATGGCCACGATCCAGTCCCTGTAACCAACCACAAGCTTCGTGAGAAATCAATCTCTAATTTCAAAGTCCGGGAGCACACTTCTTCCCACAGAGCATGGGAGCATTCTGCGTCCAACCCAAAGTCCTCCAAGCTTGCCACCTCTTCTCACAAGTCAAGGGAGTACACGTCATCCAATCATAAAACATGGGATCACTCGTCGACCAATCACAAGGCTTATGAGCATGCCTCTTCCAACTATAGGCAGGTACACATTTTATCCAATCACAAGGCTTTGGAACATAACGTGTCCAATCACAAGACTTCTGAGCATGCTTCCTCCAATCACAACTCCCAAGATTATATCTCCTCCAATCACAACCCCAAAGACCACGTTGCCTCCAGTTACAACTTTCGAGAGCATGTCTTCTCCAACCACCACCTGAAGCAGCACAATCCCTCCAACCACAAACTTAATGAGCATGCTGTAATTGACCAAAGGCAAGATGGCCTCACCCAGGGTTGGACTGCAGAAAGCAGCCTTAGGTGGAGCCCCGCCCATTCACGCCTCACAGAGCAGGATGAGGAAAGGATGAATGACTACACAGTAGACATGAGGCCGCAGATACCTCGAGGCTTGGCTCAGGAATCACCGGCCCCCAAAAACAACCGGCTGAGATCCCGAGGCCTGAGACCGGTCAGAGAGGGATCCGTGGACTCTGTCCAGATGCTGGACAATTTGAATGCGGGGGCGGAGCTAGAGGACTGGCCGCTGCATAGGGACCTCACCCTCTCCCCACCGCTTCAGTCTCAGCCCATCACTCTGGAGCAGGAAGGAGAGATTCTCACCCTCAAATCAAACTCAGTAAGTCCAGTTCATGCTTTGTTTATTCCACAGCACGGGAGAGGCAAAACTACACATTTTCAATTACTGACGAGAATGTGAACATCTAAAGAAGCAAATGACATGACCAATTTTGTCTTTTCTTCCTCCCCTAGGGCTCCAGCTCCATTCTGGTGATTATGGTCATCTTACTCAATATTGGAGTAGCCATTCTTTTCATTCATTTCTTTATTTAAGCTAAAACAGGTATGATCTACTAAGACTTATTGATTACTGCAGTATATTATATTATTGAGATGGACATTGTGCTTAGTCCACTGTAGCCCACAGCCTGAATGACGGTCACAGAGCCTCAGTTTCTGCATGAACGCCATTCCTTTTACTCTTATTTTGAGCTTGCAACCATTAAAAGATGATTGAATAAGTTTCATAATCAAGTGAAGATTGCAGCTTTACACAATTGTGGCATTTATGGACACATATGCATGGGTGTCCATTGCATACTTTTAAATGGACTCTCACCGGCAGATTAGGTCCATTTTCCATCCCTTGAGAAAAAAAAAGAAGAAACTGGTTATCATTTCGCAAACACATGAAACTCAAACTACATTTTGCACTGCACATCAAAACAGACGTCGTCCTTCAACTTTTTGTGATTCTCAGTCCCATGTATCAATCTCATTCCCCTCTTCGCACTATGCGCAACATACAGAACTATGCTGCAAGAGTAGATCCATTTAAAGGGCTCAGCCATTATTTATTTATTTATTTATTTATTTATTTATTTATTTATTTATTTATTTATTTATTTATTTATTTATTTATTTATTTATTTATTTATTTATTTATTTATTTATTTATTCAAGTTGTTCCAAATCCAATTGAAACTTTTGCTTGAGGCTGTGTGGGGGTGTTAAATGCATTATCAATCCTTTTAACATCACTATTCTCTTTTCATTTGTTTAAATTCTATCTTCACTACTTGTTGCATTTGTTTGCGGTCGCCACACAACCAAATCTTTGGATCTGGGGAGGGAAAATTAAGGCTCATGTGTGATTTGTGAACTTTTGTATATCACCAACACCAAATTTATACTCAAGGAACTTTGTTGGCAAAGAGATCTTTTTTTTTTTTCTGTCAGCACTCCTTGCACATCGACACACATTCGCACGCGGCAACCCAACATGTGACATTTAACTGCTGACAATACGAGAATTCAGCCTTGTCCCTTTGTACAGCCTCCAGACTGTTATGTTAGGACCGCTAATTATATACTATGGTATGTGTATGTGTCATTATTATTCCTATTTGACACATTTTGAGAGCCAGCGAGAATGTAGAGTGCCTCATGTTAATTCCGTTTCCGTCTCCAATGAATTTTAATGTAAATTGCGATAAAATCCACAATGATGCCAGGCTACGAGGAAACAAATAACCTTCAACACAACTCACACACTCCCCACCTAACCAGGAATGGCATGCACTGTTTTGACTCCGTCTCTTAGTCACCCTTTGAACCACTCAAAATGGGAAGGTGGGGTTTCTACGGTGTCATTTGCTGACACTTTTTGGGCCGGATGAGATTTTTCCGCATGTTTGTTCAGCCTGCTCAATCTGGTGTCACTTTGTAAGCTCTCTCCTCCTCGTCTCTTTTATTTAGTAACACAAGGCTACGTGAGACATGGAGAGCAGTGTAAAATAAACGCTAGCTTTTAACTCTCGAAATGTCATGAGTTTATGAATGATATAAAAACAAATTCTCTACTATTATATATGTTTTATACTTGGCACCCAGTGGCATCATCATATTGTGACATCATTGCATGCCCGAGCATGCTCTTTCTTACGCTTTGGTTTATGAGATTGTTAATGTGGGAAAAAATAATAAAATGTTTGAAATATGAAATAGTGACTCGTGGTTATTGAATGCCATCATTGAGATGGTTTCTACTTTGTCACAGGTTATTTCATGAGAAACAAATCAATATAAAGCCTATCAAAGCCTAATATCAACCCTTAACACCTGTCAGAATGCATATATTGTTTGTTTGGATGCAAATTTCAAAAATTGTAATTTTTGGAAAAATAAATCACATATATTATACTATTACAATACGTACTTTCTTTCTTTCACTTTTACTAACTGAAATTCCTCATGAGAAGGTCATGTTGAACTCCGCGGTATGTTTTGTGTTGCACACTACTCAGAGAACCAAATCACATGCATTTTGCGGCTCAAAAATTGCATCACAAGCAGTAATGTGCCATGGAGCGCAAAGTGAGAAGTTTCTGAAGAAAATAGAAGCGTAATACTGCATGCCTCATGAACTATCCTTAACATCACATCAACATTAACCAGGTCAGATCACTATGTGTGCTGATATCTAAAAGAAAATAGTATTTGTTCTTGGTGTAAAAAAACAAGAGTCCCCCCCCCCCCCACACACAGTAAATATGTGCGTGTTTTATGCAAATCTACGGAGGTGGTTCGTGACAGCTTGTGCCCGTGTGCTGTCCCCTCGCCAATGACGGCTCAGTTGATTACTTAAAACACTGCCCCCTAGCGTTGTGCTGCTGTAAAAGCGACATTTGTGATTTCTTTCCACTTCCTCGTCGTCTTTGTGCTCGTTTTTGTGAGTAACCCTTAGTCGTTCACTCCCCGTTATCTCCCCCGTGATTGTTTTCGTCCTCCTCAGTGGAGCTGCTTGATGGGGCAGCCACGGTTGTAGCTGAGCTCACTGCGTGGTTTCCGGTGTTCGTTTGTCTGCAGAAGGATGGCGTCGAGTTCCTACCGCATCCCTTCTACCGCCGGTCCTCCGACACCTACTTACACCGAACCTTCCCGGCTCCGTTCAGAAGACAGCAGTGAGAAACCTCAATAAGCGACCCGGGTACGTTTTGATGAATGCGTGTTTGCAGAGTGTGACCTTTGCAGATGTGAGAGGCTAAGGCTGCGAGAGGGGAGTTTTACCCGCGGCTTGGCGGAGGCCTACTTTAGATTCGGGGTCAGCTCTCCATGGAGGCTTTCATCTATCGTTGGACCAGGCAATCTAGTGGCCTTTCATAAAATGCTCGTGCAAAGCGGCGATTGTATTTCAGCGTCTTCTGTTGCACTTTTGCCATTGTTGAATAATTTGTTACAAAACAGAAAGCGGTAGTTATTTAAAAATAGCACTAGCCAAATAATTGCAAAGGAGGTCCACTTGTTTAGTAACGTAAAGGCTGCAGACCAGCGGCTAGCTGTTAGCTGCCGCAGCTACGGGCTACGGCTACGGCTTCAAAATGGTGCAGATTTCCATTCCAAATCGTGACCAGGTTTGCATGGAAGGTTTGCTAGTACATGTAGCTGTGGAGTACCAAGTGCACGTAAGTTACACGTTCGGCGAACTCGCCCATATATTGTGGTGCATGATTTAATTCAGGAAATAGACTAAGCTTGGCTTGGTCACAAAACGCTATTATTTGACAGCCGCATTTTAGCGACATTCCTGCAATGCATGTATTCATAATTCGGTGTCCTTTCATACCATTGATTATAATCTAATATCGCTGTGTTGTGGTTCCCAAAAGTCCATTTTGTTAACGTTAATTTGTAACATGTGTTTAGAAAATCTGACTGAAAGGGCTTAGAGCCTTCCACTTTCTTATTTAGGTGCTTTACTTTTTGTAGACTAAAATTGTCTACTTATTCATGCATGCATAGTCTATGAGCCTACTTCTATGCAACACAATGGTCAGTTAATCAATCTGCATCACACATCCTAATTCTGTGATTGTTTTGTCTGCCTCCAGGTCTTCATGTTTATTTCTAAGAACGTGTGTAACCAACAGAGAGCCCACCTTCCTGATACTGTGTCATAAACACCAATCTGCTCTGTGTGTCATTTCAAAACTCACCTCCTAAGTTCTGAATATTCAAGTGCAAGAATGACGGAGGCGTGGCAGCAACAGCAGCAGCAGCAGCACACAGTAGCTCCACCTTCTGTAGTGCACACCCTTCCCCAGACAACGGACGCGCTGGCCTGCACCGTGTACGGCGTTGTCCTACAACCGGATTCTTCTCTGCAACAGCAGCAACAGCTGGGCCAGCAGCAGCATGTTGTGCAAGCACAGCAGCCCTCCATGCAGCTAGGTGGCGAAAGAGTGCATAAGTGTGGCGCCTGCGGACACGACATCTCTCACCTGGCCAACCCCCACGAGCATCAATGCATGGTGACCCAAGACAGGTCTTTCCAGTGCACACAGTGCATGAAGATCTTCAGCCAAGCCACGGACCTGCTGGAGCATCAGTGCGTGCAGGTGGAACAGAAGCCTTTTGTTTGCGGCGTGTGTAAGATGGGCTTTTCCTTGCTCACTTCTTTGGCCCAGCATCACAACTCCCACGGCAATGGAAACAACCCAATGAAGTGCTCCATTTGCGAGAAAACGTACCGTCCCGGATCCGGAAACGTCACTCCCACCTCGTCGGCGGCCAATCCGCAGCAGCCCTCCACCGGAGAGACATCTGGTGGCGGTGCGGCAATCAATGCCTCATCCCCACCAGCTTTTGAGGCCTCTGCCCCCGATAGGCCGTACAAGTGCTCAGTGTGCCATAAGTCCTTCCGGCATTTGTCCGAGCTCACCCGCCACGAGAGGGTCCACACAGGTGAGAAGCCGTACAAATGCGATACATGCGATAAAAGCTTCAGCCAGTCTTCGCATTTGGCTCACCACCAGCGCACACACAGCTCCGAGCGGCCATACAAGTGCGCTGTGTGCGAGAAGAGCTTTAAGCACCGCTCTCACCTTGTGCGCCACATGTACGCCCATTCGGGCGAGCACCTTTTCAAGTGCAACCTGTGCGAGATGCACTTTAAGGAGTCGTCGGAGCTCCTGCACCATCAATGCCAGCCGGAAGGAGAAAGGCCTTTCCGATGCGGCTCGTGTGGAAAGAGCTTCAAGCGGCCGTCGGACCTGCGGCAGCACGAGCGCACTCATTCCGAGGAGCGGCCCTTTCAGTGCGAGGAATGCCAGATGAGCTTCAAGCAACAGTACGCTCTCGTACGCCACCGGCGCACCCACAAGAATCCGGCCGACCGCCCTTTCAAGTGTAACCTTTGTGATAAAGGCTTCCTGCAGCCCTCCCACCTGCTTTACCATCAGCAGGTGCATGGCATGGAAAGCTTGTTTAAGTGCGCAACTTGCCAGAAGTCCTTTAGCCAATCCGGAGAGCTGTTGAGGCACAAATGTGGAGGGGAAGTTGAGAAGCCCTACAAGTGTGACGTGTGCGGCAAAGGTTACAAAAAGAACTCCACGCTGCAACGCCACCAAAACACTCACTGCGCAGAGAAGCCGCTGAAATGCTCTCTGTGTGATAAGCGCTTTGTGTCATCCTCAGAGTTTGTCCAGCACCGCTGCGACCCGACCCGCGAGAAACCGCTGAAATGTCCCGACTGTGAGAAACGCTTCAGGTACTCGTCCGAGTTGCAGCGCCACCGTCGCGTCCACACAGGAGAGAAACCTTTCAAGTGCGCCAGCTGTGACAAGAGCTTCAAGCAACGCGAGCACTTGGCCAAGCATCAGAGCGTGCACTCGCGGGAGACGCAGTTTAAATGCGTGTGGTGCGGCGAGCGCTTTGTCGACCTCGCCGCTCTGCAGGAACACACGGTCCAACACACCGCCGAAGGCGAGAGCTTCCCCGAAGCGCCCTGTATACCGTGATTCAGCAGCCCCCGGACGGCAAATAGAGCAACAATAGAGCAACATGTCGTCGCCGCCTCCGCGTTCAAACTTGGTTGTTTCAAACACGCGCCCGTTAACGAAGATTCCTCATGTCTTGTACAGCGTCCATCGTGTGAAGACTCCATTACCCCTCCGTGACTAAAAGGTGAAACTCTGGGCCAGAGAATGATTCTTCAGCAACTGTTGTTGTAAAGAGCAAAAACAGGGGTTTGATGTAAAAGGTGGAACGATCGTGCTGATCAGCCCTAATGTTGCATGTGATGTGATTGCATTTGTTTTTTTACTGTTTACTCTTGCAAGCTGGACAGCAAGACTGCTGTCAAATGTGCCCTCATGTATTTTACGCCCCATGTCCTTGTGCCTTTTTTTCTTAACAGATCTCGTTTTATTGAGTTGATGTTCAGTAATAGCCGAGCGACTCCCTCCCATCCACGCACAGTGTCCGCCCTGTGCAGCAGTCTGTTCACATACTCGACCTTAGATAGTATCTTCTGTGCATGAATATTTATCACTCTTAATCTCACTATTGTATTATAGGTTTTTTATTTAGATAAAAAAAAAAACAAGAAAAAAGGTGAATTTGTGAAGTGTATAGCCCAAGTCCTATTAAACGTGATGTCGCATCAATGTATTCAAACAAATGACATTTGGTAACTAATAAATACCTATTATGTCATGAGAACACTTGACATGTGCAATAGAAATGCACAATGTAATATTTATAACTACTGATTCATCGCATAGTCTACCCTATTATTATAGATTGTGTGTATGCGCTCACGTAAACATTGAAAAAAATGTGTAGTGCTTCTGTTACGTTTTATTTTTACTATTGATAAGCTTGCTGATATTTTGCAAGGACTGAAGTTTCCATTTGAATTATTATGTTTATTCTGATGAACTATCATTATATTGTTCACGTGTAAGTAATTCGCAAATTACTCTGTGGTAGATGAAAATAATCCTCCCAGGATCCCTCAGCTATACTTGAGTATACTTGACTCCACACAGCCTCAAGCTGCAACGTGTTTTGTTCTGAGGATAAAGTGGAAAAAATGTATGAAAGTTCACAATTTGATACTTCTATATTGTCATTTTTCGCAGTATATTTGAAGAAGCATTTGAGAAATTGAGCTGACATGGACGAAGGGACTGGCAGAGGGTGATCATGTCATAATTTGGTAAATAATTTTAAAAAGGTATCATTTAGACTCCTGTTCATAGTGTACACAGAGAGAAAAAAATAAACCACATTGTGGAATATCAAAGTGTATACAGATTTCATGAGCTGATATAGTCATTTCTTTAATCCTTACAAACTGTATACTGTTGTGACATTTAGTTGACAATGAAATGCTGAGGCAGATCCTTGCTATAGATATAATTGACCACTCAGCTTTGGCGCATAAATTGATTTCACTGCTGTATATTTTGTATTGCATCATGTAAGTCAGACAGGTTGAAGGCAAAACATTTCATTTTAATACTAAAGTATGGCGCAATGGTGACCTACACCGTAAAATGTATTGAGCCTGTAGAAGGGCCCAAAGGCCCAACTTACTGTTTGGTGGCTTTGGAGTCGTGGGGGTGGTCTAGCAAAATTGCTTACAAAATACATCATATAAAATTCTTAGGGTTACTCGGACCCCATTGTGAGCAATCATTGGGGTGCTGACTGTTGCCTATCAACCACAACATTTGGAGACAAGAAGTGTGAGGCACACTTTTTAACCACAAGGACTTACACTATGCTGCCCAGGGATGTGGGTTGTAGTTAAGACTGTTACAAATACCTAGCTGTAGAGGGCGACAGAGTTCTTGCAGTCATGAGCATTCTTTGTGATTTTCACCGACATAAAATTTCGGTAATTATTAAGACTCTTAGATTTGTAAACGCATTTTGAGACTATTATAGATTAAATTGCATACACAGGAGTGCAAAGATTTACAATTTGACAATTAGAAGTAAATTTACTATTGTGTACAAAAAAGTTGACTACATTATTTAACATTTAAATGTTGAATAATGTTGTCAACAATTGTTTATCCCTCACCCGTCAACCCCTTACAGGCTTAATATTGATAAATAAAATTAAAAGGTATTCATTTACAATGTGGGTCTTATTTATTATTCAACAAAATAAGACGCGATAAAAGGTCATAGGTTTGCTTCCGGTTAAGAGAAGAAGGAAGTTTATACTCCCACAAAGTGTTTTGTAGCCAATTGAATTCATTAAGCCAATACCGATGAACATTACACATAGTTTTAGTCGTAACCACATTGGTGGTAAAACATCGCCCGGTGGAGGGAAAGGTTCTGTTGTTCACACGTAGATGTCGACCGGATTCGACACTTCCTCGACGAGGTTAGCCCGCTCACGTTAGCTCTGATGCCGATTTAATTTAGGTCAAATAGTCACACAGGTCTTTGACGTCTCAAGATCCCGAAGGTGTGAATGACTTACTAGTGTCTCTAATGCTAAGATAAATAAATAAAGCATGTCTGCTGATCGTTAAAAAACGAAACCACCCAATACTATTAGAAAGTCGCCTTTTAGCTAAATAATTCAAATCACGTTTTGTTTTGATCAATTCTGATGGTGCACTACATCTGGATTTCTTTTCAACCTCATGTCATTATTTCAGGAGTTATAGTGTTTATCACATAAAATGAAAAACGTGATCATTTCGTTGCATTGACAGTGCCAAGTTTATTATTTTACTTTTTCGACTTTAAACTGAAACTTACATTTGCTAAATTTCTATCTTTTGTCTTTGCCATTATAGAGTCCATTTTCTCTCTTGTGCCTTTGTAGCTGGCGCCTCTTCATTCCATCCTGCCCAGCATCCTAAGGGCCACCACACATTCCATCATCGTAGCACTCTCCTGTTCATCAGCGGTGGTAGGTCATCCCGGCTCTTCACAACTAGCCAAACCCAATGGTAAAGCCAACAAAGAGGTCTTAAAGCCACTGGGTCTGGAGAATCAGTGTGCTGCCTTCCAGTACTGGGTCAACCAAAATTCAGTGGAAAGTCTTCACCACCGAGCCTCAAGGTGTGCCATGCCCGGATCAGCATCACCAGCCAGCAGCAAGGCCCGGGTGTACACCGATGTTAACACTGGGAAGAACAGAGAATACTGGGATTATGACACGCATGTGTCAAAGTGGAGGTACCTTTTTTTTTACCAAATACTCTGATAAATAGCAAGTGGACCTATGGACAATGGAACTTGAAAAATGTCAGGACTTAGCCCACACACATTCACGGTCTCACAGGCATTTGGAAATTGTACAATCTTTAACCAAACGTTAATGCAGTATTTATTCTATTTTCGAATTCTCACAGACTTGATTGAACCCTTTATCAGGGGCAAGCTCTCTTGGACACCATCAGAATGAATAGTGAGGACACAATTTACTTTCTATCAGGGCTGTGGACTCGGTCGGATTTTTACACCGAGTCCGAGTCCGGCCTCTTGACCACGAGTCCGAGTCCGGCTGTCCATTTTTTCTGTTAATTCATGTGACTGCTTAGTCTTTATTCAAGGCGAATTTAGATCAAAATCTAAATAATTACCGTTTTTTTTCCATGTATAATGCGCAAAATTGAACTAGTTTGTTGTCCTAAAATCTGGGGTGCGCATTATACATGGGAACAAAAAAAAAACTTTTTTTTTTTTATTTTTTTTTTTTATTTTTTATTTTTTTTTAAATCCGGATATGATACGGAGGCCGCCATTACAGATGCGCTTTCTTCTCTGCTGTTCACCTCAAACACGCTCCATACGAACACAATGCTCTCGTATCAGACGCTTGCTCGATCACCTGCTCGTTTGCTGTCACAATGTACCCTACACAAATCCGAAACATTTCTTCGCTATCGAGTTTGCTAGCGCATGCGCAGTGATACTGACCGGCAGAATAACATCCGGTTGTTCGCAAAGATGATCTTTTTTCTGAAATAATTTTACGTTTACGGACTTAAGTAGGAGTCAAATTTTGGGTGCGCGTTATACATGGGTACAAGCTTTTTTCCAGCATCAACATGCCATTTTTAGGGTGCGTATTATACATGGAAAAAAACGGTACAACAGTTTTGTGATGGCTTTGTCTTTATTAAACATATAAACGAATACAATAAACAGATACTTTCAAGTTTTAATCATTAATTACACCATTATAGCTCAGACATTTGTCTAAACACAAATAATTAGTGACGACCCCACAACTATCGAAACACATCAATGATATAAGCTGGGTGACATAATCGTCCTTGACATTGGTACATAATGTAAACATTAGCCTAAGTGCAACTCAACGTGGCCGCATTGATCGTAACTTACGCTCCGTTTCCCCCCCAAATCTAGAGGCAAAACATTGTTCTCTCGCTGCTCCCGGGTTCTTCCATCTTGGCTGCGCGCGGGGCATTGTGGGTCTTGTACGTGCAACAACTTAATTTGTCTTCATAACAAACAAGCAGGGCTGTGGACAGTATTCCTACGCGCATTCTCAGCAGCCTGATGAAAATAAAATTGAACATATTTTTTTTATTGTCGGACTCGGTGGACTCGGTCAAAGTCAGCTCCGAGTCCGAGTCCGGCAAAAATGACCGAGTCCCAGAGTCCGAGTCCACAGCCCTGCTTTCTATTACTTGACACAGTATAGCGTTGTCTCCTTTTTACACTGGCCTGACAGTTAATCACCAAAGTTGTTACATAAAGTTAAACCATTGCCTGTACTGTCCAGTTTATAATGGTTATATGATTCGACTCGGATTTTTTTTCACTGTTATTTTCAATGGAAAAATGTTTTAATATTCGAAATGATCAACCAAAAGGAATCTGGTGGCATTATATTAAACGTGATCTTCTCTGTCGTTTCCCTCAGCAATCAAGACAACTACCAGTTGGTGCGCAAATTGGGTCGCGGGAAGTACAGTGAAGTTTTTGAGGCCATTAACGTGAGCAGCAGTGAAAAAGTAGTGGTGAAAATCCTCAAGGTGAGTCCTAACCTTGTGTCTTATTTCCTTGACTGAGCCTGACTCGTGCAACACGTTTTTCATCCATCCAGTGCTTTCTCTAAATTGAGCTTAAAGGGTGTAGGATTTTGACAATATTCACGCTCAAAGTATATGGTTGAGACTACATATTTTCTTTTCTTCCATTAATAGTTGGGAATTCTAATTTCTCTCACAGGACAGGACGTAAGATTTCAGCTGGATCCTGCTCATGATTGAGTACCAGTATTTGTGTTTGTACAGTTAAGTTGCTTCAATGTTCAGTTTTGAAGTGAGAAGGGGGTCAAATTCTGCAAAATTATCTTTGTCCTGTGTTTACTAACGAGTCAATGTTTACTGTTGGACTCGTTTGGTGTTTAAAGTGAGGGATGGTTTGTTTGCAGTATTGACCGCAAAACCTATGCGGTCGCTGAAAATGCAATTTCAAGATGTCAACCTTTAACATTGTGAGCATTTTAGTTTGCATCTCTGTTCAATAGCATTTTAGCCCACAACAAGCCTACAACTGTTAATGTATACTTCAATTCATGTCATCTTAAGACAGAACACAAATAAAAATGTTTTGTTCTAATTAATTCAACAACAAACTCCTAAGCTTTTATTTGTAACACAAATATTTGGTGGACTTGTAACAGCACTTAAGGATCTTAAAGTGTAACACTGTCATATTTTTCTTTTATTTTAAACAACATAAAACATATAAAGCAATGTATGCGTCCAAATGATATATTTTTTATATTTACAATTCTCATGTATCATTAACGACGACCTCCTGCCAACATTAATTGCAACACAACTGAAAATCACTTCTGGCAAAATATCTTGGTACAGATCTCAATGATCAATCAATCACTTGAAAAAATGCTTGTTTTGAACACAGCCTGTCAAGTGGAAGAAGATAAAACGGGAAATAAAGATTCTTGAAAATCTACGTGGGGGGAAAAATATCATCCGCCTGATTGACACAGTGAAAGACCCTGTGGTGAGTTACTATGTCATTAGAAAATCAACTACATACCCCTATGGAAATATTGGAAAAAAAATAGACAAACTTAAATAATTTCACATTTCCACCATTTAATGTCACAACTCAATTGGAAAGTGTGTGCGTGCATTTGTGTTATATTATTATATATATCATTTTTAGAATTGTTCTCTTTGCAGTCCAGAACACCAGCACTTGTCTTTGAGTGCATTAATAATACAAATTTTAAGGTACGTACTCTTGTACAAAATCATAATACTTTCTATGATAACCTTTATGAAGCCTACGCTTAGGTTGCTGTTTAAATTGCTGACGTTGTTCATATTCCACAGGAGCTTTACCAGAGGCTGACAGACCATGATATTCGTTACTACATGTATGAGCTTCTCAAGGTGACATCATCTTCTTGTCTCAACACCACATTGTGCAGCCTAAATCATGTGTTTGATCGTTGGTGTGTTGTTTTGCATGACAGTTATTTTACTGCGGAAGCTGAAGTTCGTTTTACCCCATGGCAGGAAATTCAGATTCATTATCGTCAAATATTTATTATTAGTTTGCATCTACCGTATTTTTCGGACTAAAAGTCGCTCCGGAATATAGGTCGCATTAGCCATAAAATACACAATAACGTGGAAAAAAAAAACAAAATAAATCCATCGATCAAATTCTTCGTCCTTTGTCAACGACGCCGCGCGTGCGCCCTGACGTCAGCGTCGTCGTTATTCCACAGATCTAGTATATAACTACCGTATTTTCCGCACTATTAGGTGCACCGGATTATAAGGCGTACCTTCAATGAACGGCCCATTTTAAAACTTTGTTTATTTATAAGGCGCACCGGATTATAAGGCGCGTAAAATAGAAGCTATACTGCAACAAACTGAGGTTGACTAGGGTTGCGGTATGCATCCACTAGCCAATAACCAACGAGCCCTCTGTAAACAATAGCGTTTCTCAAACGATCTCCTATAAAATGATCGGAACTGACTAAAGTTCGATCTAACGCATTGGTACTACTTACCTATGTTTCCCTTCCCTATCGATCCGTAGATTTGCTCGAAACATTAACAGAGCAGCCTATTTTGACATGAAATAGCCTGGTGTGTATAGCAGCTATCGTTATAGCATTAGCCATCCGTAAATTCCCATGAGCCTCAGCTCGCAATCTCCCATGAGCCTCAGCAAAGTGTAAACAATCGCGTTTCTCAAACAATTTCTTATAAAATTATCGGAACTGACTAAAGTTCAATCTAACACATTGGTACTGCTTACCTATGTTTCCCTTCCATATCAATCCGTAAATGTACTTAATACATGAACAGAGCAGCCTATTTTGAAATGAAACAGCCTCGCGGGTACAACAGCTATTCGGTGACGCCCTCTGACTACAGTTGCCGTAATGTTGGGAAGCGATGCGACCTTGTAATTTACTAGTCGTACTAAAACGTACTGAAACATTTTGGCAGAGCACTGTGTACAACCAGTATGGATCAACAAATTCATCAATTGATCCATATATAAGGCGCTCTGCATTATAAGGCGCACTGTGTTTTTTTTTAGTAAAATGTAAGTTTTTAGGTGCGCCTAATAGTGCGGAAAATACGGTATATTGTAGCGTTAACAAAGTACAAGCACCGGCGTGGACTTCCAGGCGTGTGGTGGCGTGGACTTCCATCCCCGAAGGTGGCACTTCCAGCCATGGAGGTGGAAGAGAGTTCTATGGAATAGGACCGGGCGTGCGTAAAAGCCATGTACGAGCCCCATCCACCGTCCCCGGACAGCCACCCGGCCGAGCGCCGGCCCCCGACTTCCATCCACGGAGGTGAAAGAGAGCTCCGTGGAGTAGGACCGGGCGTGCGTAAAAGCCATGTCCGAGCCCCATCCACCGTCCCCGGGCAGCCACCCGGCTGAGCGCCGGCCCCCGACTTCCATCCACGGAGGTTAAAGAGAGCTCCGTGGAGTAGGACCGGGCGTGCGTAAAAGCCATAATAGTTTTTTAAACCTTCTGCGTCACTCCAAATCCTTAAATCCTTCAATCTCTTCGTCCGCCGTGTCACTTACAAACAAACCCACTAATGATGCCGGTAGTACGTGGGGCCCTTCGTCATCTTTGTCATCCCGTGATCGAATCTTTGTCCTTTATGTAAACAAGCGCCGCGCTGCTGACATCACTTGAAATTCAAATTACAGTTCTCCCTTGCTATATAGCGGTTTGTATACTTATTTTTTTTAATTTTTGAAAATTTATGAAAAAATTCACATATGAGTCGCTCCTCAGTATAAGTTGCCCCACCCAAACTATGAAAAAAAACGCGACTTATAGTCCGAAAAATACGGTAGTTGTTCTTGGGACTCCAAAGAAACACCAGCACCTTGAAATTGCTGCTTCTTGTTCATGTGTTTTTTTTTAACTGCTGCTCCTTGCCTGTCCACGACTTTTCTTAATACGCCCTAAACTAAACAAAACTGTTTGCAAATAATTAAATGGTATGATAATTGTCTTGAAATGTCCAGCAGCTATTTTGTTTTATCTTGTTGATCTATTTTTTGCATTCAGCAGAAACGGGTTTCTTTTTTTTTCCCCCATTCTGCATAAAAACGGAAATGCTTAATAATGTGGAACAACCAATACAATAACATGTTTTGTGTCTGACAATAACGCCTCGGTTGCGAAGATGATTCTTCTCGATTTTGTGGCCTAGTTAAAAAAAACAACAAAAATAGGAAACAATATGCACAATGGCTTCCATCCATCTGGTCTCGGCGCATTGCCAATAGTGTCGTGATTGTGTAATTGTGTGGTGTTTTTATTGATTTACTTTTGAAAGAAATACCAATAAATATGCAACATATATTTGTATCCTGTGTCTCCAAGGCCCTGGACTACTGTCACAGTATGGGAATCATGCACAGAGATGTCAAGCCTCACAATGTCATGATCGACCACCAGCTGAGAAAGGTGTGTATTAGTTTACTGCTTATTATAATTATAGTCAATTACACTTTTATTGTGCCCAACCATCCCCCACCCACCTCAATTACCCATCAACATAAGTGTTTTAGTTGCATGATGATCAGGATCAGATAACTTTGATTTAATGTAATGTTTTCGCTCGACTTGCCGAAATGGGATACGGGTTGAAGCAATTCTGCTTATCTTGTCCCACCCCAATTTTAACCAAGTATTTACATTGCCTAACTCAATAACT
This sequence comes from Syngnathus typhle, assembly GCF_033458585.1. Taxonomy (NCBI): domain Eukaryota; kingdom Metazoa; phylum Chordata; class Actinopteri; order Syngnathiformes; family Syngnathidae; genus Syngnathus; species Syngnathus typhle. Next base: position 7,930,175 of record NC_083741.1, on the reverse strand, counting down.
TCTATTATGTTGCTTATGATGCCACAGAAACAAAAAAAGAAACAAAGAGAGAAAACACCAGAGGTGACTCTCTAAATCGTATACTAAGACAAGACAGATTGTTGAGATTTCACGAGAAAGACATGGCCTACGAGAACCCTGGTCACGAGCCAGTTGATAACTCATCATCCGCCATACTGGCCTCACGTTACTTGTCAATTTACTTTTTCAATTCAGACATCTCCTGACGAAGCGTGGATATCATTTCTCTGGCCTCTCCATTGTTGGCCTTTAACGTTTTTCTTAAAATCCGGTAGTTCCTAGTTGCCAAGGGAACCAATCCCTATTTTTATCAGCTTTCAGTACACTCGTTGGGTCAAAGAAAGCCAACCGAGAAGATGTAAACATCCTCTACATCTTCAGACAATCAGTCTGCTTTCATGAAAGACTCCAGAAATTAGAGAACTTTTGGACAATTTGTGGTAGAGTGGTCATTTTACTACACCGTGTTTGATCCTCGGTCGTTGTGACCATGTTGAAGTGTCCTTGAGCAAGATACTGAGGAGCAGTGTGGGGGGAAGTGCGCCTGATACTGCGTCATCAGTCGGTAAATGTGCTAACAGTATAAAATGCTATGAGTAGCTCAGGTAGAAAAGCGCTATTCAATTGAAAGCTCATTTACCATCTAAACGGTTACATGATTATTTAAATAATTATAATTACTTGTTTATGAATCAAAGAATCGACACCTCTGCTTGAAGAGTGAATGAAAGCTATTTGCATTGGTAAGTCTTGTGGAATGTGTTTTTTCTCCTTGCTGTCTACAGTATTGTTGGTATCTATTGGAGGAGCTTAAGAGTATGTGCAGGCCCCAGCATGATGTGGCATGCAGCCTTAACCTATCACACGCCGACAAAGTATTCAAGACCGGTTCCTCTTCTTGCTTTTGTAATGAGAAACATTGATAGTTCAGTACTTGGAGTGTAACCTTTCAACACAAGCATGCTGGTTAAAGTCTGATTTGTTTGGATGGAGAATCAGTCTTGCAACAAGGGAAAACGAAGGAAATTGATTTTTGGGGGAAAATAAGATGACAATTTCTTGGGTACTTACCTTTAATGTGTGACAAATGGCTTTTGTTGCAAAGCTGAGTGTCTTCACCTATATGCAACAGATTTCTAATATCATTTATTTTAATAAGCCCTTCTTTTGTTTTGTAATGATGGTTAACTTGTTGTTGCCCTATTGTACTAAGTAGCCCAGACAGAGAGTTTTTCCCATAACGTAAAAAAATCCCATTTTCCCACTTTTCACTAGAAATGTAACGATTCACTCAAGCCCAGATTCATATCAGTTTTCCATTTTCCGGTCTCGATTTCAATTCGATTTTTTCTTTTTCTTTTTTTAAATGAAAGACTCATTTTACAACCGTTGTTGTTGTTGTTCTAACGTTCCCATTTTGTTCTTCTCAGTAACGTAAAAAAAAAAAGAACTATTGAACTAATTTTGACTACATTTTTCACTTATCAGTAATTCATGCAATGTGCGTGTGCAGTTTCTTTACAGCAAGGATATGCGAGAGTGGCTATGGTTAACATGAAGTCGTGAATCGATTATTTTATTATTTTATTTTTTTACATCGATACATTGTTTGAATCAATTTTAAATCGATTATCATTACATCCCTGATTTATGACCGTGTGTTGGTTCAACTCCTATGCCATGCTCAATTCACCATTCATCTCAGTCTCCATTGCGCATCCCATAAAAGCGTTTATAGTTGTGAAACTTTGCGTTGTTAGTTAATTATGCCACCACTCCAGTTGCCATTGGAATTTGTATGCTTCTTAAAGATGCAGACCATCGAAGAAATAAAAGGCGTGTGACTTAATGAAGTGAACATTTTTGTTTTTCTGTTTATGTTACAGCTGCGTCTCATAGATTGGGGTTTGGCAGAATTTTACCATCCTGCTCAGGAGTACAACGTCAGGGTGGCCTCTCGCTATTTCAAAGGCCCGGAGTTGCTTGTGGATTACAAGGTAGAGTCCCCCTTTTTTTTTTAGGATTTCACACTGCACAACGTCTGATTATTATTTTATTTTTTTTAAATGCTGAATGAGGTGGTGATGTTTGATATGTTCTCCCAACTGATATTTGTTCCCATTTCGCAGATGTATGACTACAGTTTGGACATGTGGAGTCTCGGGTGTATGTTGGCAAGCATGATCTTTTTGAAGGAGCCTTTTTTTCATGGCCAAGACAATTATGATCAGGTAACAGCAGAATTAAATTAACAGTCATGACAGTTTGCCTTTTAGCACAGCGACAGTTCCACCTGCTCTCTGGGTCAACAAATCACTCGTAGGACTTTTTCTTGTAACTGTGATTATAATTGGCCTGGAAATGTAGAGGAAGATAAACTTATATCTTGCTACTCAATTGAGATGTCATGGCGTATGTGGGGGGCAAAAAAAAATCTGACACTTGAATCCTGTTTTTTCAGTTGGTTCGCATTGCTAAAGTTCTTGGTACTGATGAACTTTTTGGCTACCTAAACAAGTATCGAATAGAACTGGACAGTCGCTTCCAAGACCTACTGGGACAGTAAGTGTTGGCCTGGTTTACATTGTTTTTTTAGCTCCATTTATTGCCTTTATCAATTATTATATAATTAACTTTCACACATTAGCCATTCGCTTTCTTGACACTACATTGAACAGATGATACTTCGGATGAGGAGAGTTCTTCAGTTTTCTACAAGCTCTTTTGAGTCATTCGTTCATTCGTTCATTCATTCATTCATTCATTCATTCATTCATTCATTCATTCATTCATTCATTCATTTATTTATTTGCTCGCTCCTTCAAAGTCAACTCATCACTAATGGCCTACTTGTTTGTTCTGCAATTGTCCCCGGGCTTCAACAGTCATATTCCCACCACAATGTTAAGCACACACCCTGCTTTGTGTGTTCAGGCAAACACGGAAGCGGTGGGAACAGTTCATCCAGTCAGAGAATCAACACCTGGTGAGCCCTGAGGCTCTGGACCTGCTGGACAAGCTCCTGCGTTATGACCACCAGCAAAGACCAACAGCCTTGGAGGCCATGAAGCACCCATATTTCTGTTAGTAGTATCTTGTAGAGGTCAATCAGGCCAATGGGGTAACAGGGAAAAAAATGTGATCTGAATTTATTAGAAATATCTCCATAGACTGTTCAGTTATAATAACACGTTGAAATCAGTTTCATTGCGTGTTAATTCCCAACATAACAAAGCTGACGTTACCGTGTCTTTTTGTTTCTAGACCCTGTGGCAAAACAATCCAATACTAATGCCAATACAGTCAGCACAAAGGAATTAAGCACCTCCATTGTGTTATGATAAACAGCAGGCAGGTAAGTACACTGCATCACTATGAATACAGTTCCGGCCAAAAGCACCATCATTCAATACAGTGAACCCTCATTTTTCACGGGGGTTACGTTCCAAAAAGAACCCGTGATGGGCGAAGTCCGTCAAGTAGAGAAAAATATATTGTTACAATATCCATAAAAGAGTTTTATGAAACAAATTAATTAATGTATTTATTTATAGAGCGCATTTTAAAACCGCTACAGCTGTAACACAGCATTTACATGGAACATAAAGGTACAAGCACAAACACAGTGATTTTGTTTTAATTTACTGTTTTCACTGTCTTTGTGGTTGTACCATTGCTATGGTGGGAGAGAGGGAGGGAAAAAGAAAGGGTGGGTGTAGAGGGAGAGAGATGCTGATGGGTGGGAGAGAGGCTAAAGCCGCGCTATCTCGTGATTTGAGCATTCTAAATTGTCCTTGGGTGTGATTGTGACTGTCTGTGAATGGAATTGGTGACCCGTTCAGGCTGTACTGCCCGAAGATCACAGGGATGGGATCCAGCACACGCGCGATCCTTGTGAGATTAAAATTGTTTGGATAATGGATGGATGAATTCCTGATGAATCTTTTCTCACACCCAAACAAAGGAAATCAATTTGGATCCCGATGCATTTGTAATTGCAACAGTTTTCTGGGAGAAGTGGTGCATTGTCTGACAGAAGCACAGAGATGCAACTGTTTTTGGCCATGACAACATAGTACTGGATTAAATGTGCCGGTCTTCTTGCACATTTCATCAGAGACTAGAGGTTAATAACGCTGTCTCCGCCCATTCTCAGAGAGTGGCACAGCTCAGTGGTTTCCCAATTGCAGCAATTGCAATTGATAGCAAAAAAAAGAAAAAAAAATGTAGATGACTTAATGATCTGGTCCTCATGGAGCTAGAGCATTTCTTTCACTTTCTGCTTTAACTACTCAACTTGCCCTAGCTCTGTCCTAGCAGAACTGATAGTGATAGAATTGTATGACTGATTATTACTCATTTAACGAGTATATTTGTTCTCTCTCTCTCCAGGAAGATCTCAAATCGCAGCGATCTCTGTCTCCACACCAGCAGCCGTACGGATGTCATTTTTGCAGCACTCACTGATCTATATTTACTGCTTGGAGTTGAAGACCCAACCGTAAAGATCAAGTGTGAAGTATTTTCAGAAAATGCCAAATGAAATCTCTTCACATCACAAAGTAATCATACAAATAATATCTGAAAAAATAATTTCATATATTCGACAAAGTAATTGTTTTCCTGAAGTGAGGTCCTGGCGAGGGACAAACGCTGAAGTGTGACATCATTTGAAGAACAATTTGGCAGAAGTCAACTTGGAAAATGTAAAAAGCCAGTCAGAAATCGAGTCAGAAAGCCATATTTGAAACTTTTTCATTGCCTCAAAATACTTTTGGTGTGTGTGTGTTCTCATCATACTTTTTAAACATTGTGTTTATTCTTGCGCAAGGACATCCAGCCTGCTTATATTTTTGGCCTTTTTTTTTTCAGTTGTCAGGATGACCTACCTGCTTGCGTATAGTAAGCATTTTCTTAAGGGGTCACTCATCGAAGATTACCAAGCATATCTATTTTCGTTGATAAGCGCGTTGCTATGGGTCTAATTAAGAACCTGTGTGGTTTGCGTTAAAAAAACCCAAAAAACTAACAAAATAGTTTGAGCAGTTAGTACAGTATTACTCCAAAAAATGTTGGCCAAGTTCTCTTCACGCTTAATCTTTAATTGAACCTGTTCTTTGAGCAAATGACTGTTTTCTAAGATTAGATCAGGTATTGTGCTGCAAGCTTGTGCCTGTCATCTGTTGTGACCAGAGATCTAGTTCTGATATTAGCACTGAGTGGTTTGTAAGATATTTTCTACTATAAAGTGAACAGTATATTGAAAAAGAATAAACCATTTTTATTTAAACATTTGTGTTGGGATAGTCAATTCATCTTGATAGTGAGGAAATAAGACTATTTGGGAAGTATTCTATTTAAAAACAACGAAAAAAATGTTTTTTTTTGCAAATCTTTAAAAACATCATGTGCAGTCTTGAAACTTCTCTCAAGATCCACTCCCTGGTCTAACCCTAAGAAATGCCCCAAATTCATTTACACACGTGCATTGTGGCTTGCCAAAGTTGCTACATTGCTATTAATCCTTTTTAATGTTGGCCTAAACATGACAAGTTACCAGTTCAATTTATGTACTATATTTGGAATGTACAATCAGTTAAAACATAAGCCAACTCTTGGGTTATAAAGTGACCCAAAAACATTTTTTTTTTTAATCACTCAAAAATCGACCTTTAAATAACCGTACCTCAGAAAGTGCCCTGAAAACAAAACACTTCACTTATGCAGAACAAATTATCAGGAGTGTTACAGATAAACACCAGGCTTTCCTTAGATTTTTGAAAAATCTGTTAAATATGTTGTAAAAAACACACGCTACATAACAGTGTTAGCTTATTTACAGCAGGAGATGAAATTTAAAAAAAAACTCCAATTACGTAGCAGATATTTATTAAATACACAGTACATTCAAGTTCATGGAAATCAATCAATCACCTTTATTGTCGTTACCAAATACTAGGCAACGAGATGTAATTAAGAGGCTAAATTTGCCCAAGAAACATAAAAAACAATGACTAACAGTGCGTACAGGCTTGTCGGCATTAGACATTACGGCGCTTCAAGATCTTAGATGGAGAGAGAACACAAGGGAGGAGGGGGAGAAAGAAAGTTGGGGCTCAATTTACACACTCCTTGATTGAAGGTAATCTGAGTCTAGAAAAAACCCTCAGGTTGATCAGGTCTGGCTGCGATACCACCCCCAACCCGGTCCTGGTTTACCTGCCAGAATGTGTCCGAGGAATGTTTGAACCAAAAGGAGTTAACCTGAGATAGTAGAAAGTAGCAAGAAAACACAAGAGGAGAAAGCCATCGGGGCAAGTCAAATGATAGTGCCGTGGCACGTTCACTCATGATGGACCAACGGCTGCTGATTAAAAAAAAAAAAAAATTGAAACATGATAGTTTTGTTTTAAAGCCATAGGTGTAATGTTAATAGGGAGTTGCTGTTAATCTTGCTACGCAAAAATGACATCAATCCTCTCAACAATTTTCCTCAAGTGTTTTATCGCTGGATCACATCACAGTATCCGATTGATAGAAAGACCCAAAACAACGTTAAGACAAATCATACTCTCAGGAACACTGAAATGTAAATCCTCCCTGAAGCCACCGGCACTTGATTTCAAAGATTCATGACCTCCCATGATTATATATTAGTGTCATTTTAATTTACATGATACAAATGTTCTAAGGCAAAAAAAAGACCACAACATACAAATATGTTTAAAGCTAATGTTGGTAACATTCAGTTTGAACCCTAAAAAAAATTGCATAAATACATGTGATTGTTGAAATTAATTTGCAGCAGTGTCTTGTACAGTCGTTGGTTGCGATGATAATTTGACATTAATCTGATAGTTATAGTGCATATGACGAGGCGTGACGTGAAATCATAGTGAGAGAAGGTGAGTGAGGGAGCTTTGCTGTGCCTAAAAGCCTTTACATACATGCCATGGACAAAAGTGAATGGAGCGAGAGGTGCTTGTGCGTACGTCCCTTTTTATTTGTAACATTCAAGTTGAATAAAAAGTGCTCAGAGAATGGCTAACACTGAATCATTTTTGGTGCCATTCAGCTCACCGAGTGGCTTCAGGTGGTGCAAGGGGGTCAAGGAAGCAATTGCTCCAATGTGGAATCGTCGACTTTGTTCACTGCGACAATGTGATCCAGATGTTGGAGGTAGCGCTCCTGGTCTTGCATGAAATGTGGGATTCTGGCGTTGTTGATCACTGCTATGTGCCGTAGCTTCTCCACATCTTCATAGGACACCTAAAAGCAACACAAATAATCAACTATGTGAATGTGTATGTTGGTTTGCATTTGTAAGGAGCTGTGATCCCCCTTTTAATAGAAATGTCAAATAAGACGATTGCGTTGATGCATAAAGGCACTGACAGACCTTTCCTAAGGAAGTCAACATCTTGAAGTCGATGTTCCTTCGATGCCGAAGTATCCGCAGGATCCCGTCTAAATAAACTTGGTCTTTACTGAAGCAGCCTGCGAAAGAACCACACAGATTAAAATAGATAAATTAATGATGCTTGAACATGAATTGTGCCAAATAGAAAAGTTATATATCTACCGCATTTCATTCACATGAGCAAATTTAGCATTACTTTGTACGTCATTTCACAACATTAGCAAAGCTATGGGAATGTAGTTGCATTGTTTTTTTTCTTATGTGTGAACTGTGGTCGCTCCAGCTAAATAATTAATATAATTCAAATCAGAATGTATTTAATTATATGGTGTTGAGATTTCAGTGCTTAAGTGCAGTCCACATCTTTCCATCTTTCTGTTTGAAGGGATACATTCATAGATTTGTTTGCAGTATTTTTATAATCCGACTTGTGACTTTGGGATGCAAGTCTACGCCACACTTGCTAGGTAGGATTTTGCGAAGTTGTCATGCTGAGTGCTTAAAATACTGCAGGCAAGTCAACAACTTGAATTGAAGTATAGTCAAAGTGTCTTTCAGCTTTTCCTCAGTTGGTTTGGTACATTTCTCAGATCAGAAATTCATTTCTCAAAAAGCCCTACTTGTGCAGACCCCCAGAAAAATCTGGTTTTTCATTTCTTAGACCAAGTTGTGGATGCTTTGGCACATCCATTGTGTACAATACTTTCCATTATTATTAAGTGCTTATGCCATGAGGATTAAAATTCATGATGATAGTTGTCTGTTGAATTGTCTCAGACCCCACAATATTTTGGCATGAGTTCATGAGCCTCGTGAAGCATTCGATCAAACAATGAGCGAGTACTTTTCTAAAGTAGTTCAAGAGAACGATGCGGATGAGAACGTGATGGCCAAAGCGTGCGTGCATTCACCCGGTTGTGAAGTGTCCGTCTGTCCTCTCTTGGCACGCAGGCAGTATTCCCAGCGGACGTCTGGATGCTGAACAAAGCGTGCCACATGACTGAAGAGCTGGCTGAAGCTCATGCTGCTGGCATGGAAAACTGTATAGTAAAGAAGAGCGGCCCGCCACAAGTATGGCTGCTTCCTTAGCAACACACTGTGCAGGCTGGCCAGCCCCTCCTCAGTGGGGTTGGCTGGCTTGAGGCCAAACTGCTTTCTGCCCTCCGCCGTGGCCCATGGCTGAAGACTGTTGTTGACGCCTCTCAGATAATGTGTGCCTGACCGGGCACACACAAGAGAAAAACTTGTAGGCAGTAGGCGGGGGACACTCTGAACCGGTTGTCAGCCAATCGCAGAGCACACAGAGACGAACAACCATTCGCACTCGCACTCACACCTAGGGGCAATTTGGAGTGCTCAATTGGCCTACCTAGCATGTTTTTGGGATGTGGGAGGAAATCGGAGGAAAGCCACGCAGGCACAGGGAGAAGACGCACCAGAACACGCATCGAACCCGCAACCTCTGCACTGTGAGACGGACGTGCGACACCGTGCCGCCGCATATGACATTTATCATTACTATAGAGCACGTGTCAAAGTCAAGGCCCGGGGGCCAGGTACGGCCCGCCACATCATTTTATGTGGCCCGCGATGACAAATTGTGCATCAAATTCGTGTCATTACTAGAATTGCAAATTGTCTTCATTTTTAATAATATATTTTTTTTAAATATTTGACCAGTTTTTACACGTTTGATTTGAAAACAAGTTATTTGTCTGTTTGTTTTGTAGCTTTTACTGTATATGAGGTACTCATACATTTAATTGGGTTGACAGTCATAATGGCCCTCCGAAAGAAGCTATGTTTACAATGCGGCTCACAAAAAAAAATGAGTTTGACACCCCTGCTATAGAGTTAAATTGGCAGTGCTGCTGAAGGTGATAAGACACACCAAGACACAGGTGCTCTCCGACCACAGATAAAAGGAGGGAAAAAATGGAACTGATGAAAACTTGACATCCAATTGAGAGTGCTCTTGTGCAAGCTCACCTATTTCGTGTCTCAGCATCCCCTCTAGCCAGTGCTGACGTGCTCCGGCCAGGTTGATGGTCAGAGTTGGACGACAGCTCTCCACCATCATGACGGCCTGAGAAAGCAGCTCATCAGAGAGACGTACCACAACCTAAAAATGCACACACACAAACATAGACAAAGTATTACGGGTGGTCTTTAAAGGGCCACGTCAAAGTTTTCAATATTTATTATTTCTTTCTATTGAAGGTGGGGAAAAAAATGCTCAAAATCAGAAACTAAATTTGGGGTGTGCGGGTGGGGGATTCTTGGATTTTATTTGGTATTGTAGGTATTTTATGCAGGTATAGTATCAAAGTCAAAATGTTGGAATTATGACAACACTGGTGTTCTGCTTGTGATGCTCAAATATTATTTTGTGGGCCACTACTCCTAAAAAAAAAGGAAAGTTAATCTAGAGCCCTGAGTTCATTCATTGTGTGTGACTGCCACGACACAGGAACGTGCCACTGAGCCATTCTCAGATACAAATAATAAATACAAATTTAAAATATAAAATAATGTGTTTGGTTTTATGGTAACCTAGATGCCACAAAATGGTTATGTATTTTTGTTTATGTTTAATGTGTATGTTTAATGTCTGAGGTTTACACATTTAAAGTTTGGGGTTGCACTTACCTCACCCACACAGCCTTCCTTTTGCAAATATTTCCGCACGGTGGCCCACACCTGACTCTTAGGAAGCACAGTTCCACCTGTGACCTCCTCAAAAGTCTCATAGGAGCCAAACTTGTTCAGGACACACTCCATGATTCCAATAGCCTGCAGTCACACACAAACCGCCCAATGTGAACTCACACTTGATTGATAAAACGATTTGGTTTCTCCGATTGTGACATACCTGCTCGAGAAAGAGGCCAGAGCCCTCGCTGTACTTGTCTAGCACGGAGTTCTGCTCCGGCTGGGCATATTCAAATTGGGGCTCATACTTGTAGTCAGACTGGAAAAACTTTTTCTTCTCCTGCTCAAGGTTTAGAGGCCTGAGAGCAACAAGCAGACACGGCCTGGGGGAGGTGGACGGTGGGATGCTTCCCACACCTTTAGCGATGTGTGGTAGGGAGGTGGCGGGTCGCATTTTCCCCTTTTTAGCACGCAGCCCCAGGGATTGGTTGACTGAGCACGTGCTCTCACTGCGGCGCATCCAACCACCGGCACCTAGGCTGAGGCTAGTCCGGCTGCGAGCAGGAGGTGACGGGGCGGCCGACCCGCTGCGCCAAGGTGGTTGCGTGAGCTGCCTTTCTGCCATCTGCTCCTGAGACCTTCGCAGGCGCTGTGGTGTAATGTCTAGGCTGAGGGGGCGACGGAGAGCTGGCCTGGGCGTATCGCCCGCTTTTGACACTAACTTGCTGTCTTCCACCTGGTTAGTGTCATTCTGAGCCAGGAACCCATTTGGGGGTGCCTTGGCCTGCTTGGAAACACGGCGCCTTACGGCCCGAGGTCTCAGCGTCGTTGTATTGCTACTGCTCGCTTTGACGACTTTGGACTTGTCCGACTGGAGCCCGCCGCCTTCGGGATACTCACCCTCGACATGATCCATGAGGACTTCACTCGAGTCCAACACCATCACCTCAGCCACCAGCTCTGCCTCACTCGGGCTGGAGCAGACAGAACAGAGATCAGGGAATCACACAGCTAGCGGATAAATTGCACATTTTATTTTTCAAACAAGCAATTCAAATTGAGTAAAACTGTAACACGTTGCTGATGTCATATAAAACTAAAAGGTCATTTAATCGTTAAGGGCAATTGTGGAGCGAGTTGATAACAATTGCTAATTTACACAACATTAATTAATATTCAATGCACTATGTTAGTTTACACAAGGAAACCTCATTTATACATTAGAAACTCTTTTTTTTTAAATACATTTTATAGTGTATAAAGGAACTTAATGTTTCAAAGAAATGTATTCATCTTAATAGTTTTTTATAAAGATATTCTTTTGTACCAAACATAAATAATTGTTTATATTTGGCACAAAAATCGTGTAATCGTGATTACAAATAAATCATAATTCATATTATCCCCCCATTATCGAGCAGCCCTACTCGAAAACGTGTAGTTTTAATGTATCGGGGGGTGGGGGGGTTTAGGCCTTTTCCTTCACACAGTCCAACACATCTCCTTTGCATAAGGTTCAGCAGCTGTGCCATTCTTCTACCGCTTCTTTTCCATCTGATGTCCAATAAGGTTACTGGCAATAATTACATTTTACTAGATTTTTTATTTTTTTGCAACGACTTCATGGTACATTTGTGTACTTCCTCAGTTAAGACAGACACCAGAAGATTATTTTTAGGCTGCCACAAGACAACAAATTCTCCATGAATCATTCTCACAGCCAGACTGCTGTCATTGATACTCCCTTGACATTAATCCTGATGCTATCCCTATGTTTTCCACAATCAATCAATCAATCAATCAATCAATCAATCAGTCAATCAAATATCTCAACTCCAGGTTGCCTTCACCTCTCCTTAGGAACTTCTTTTGACAAAGCGATAAAAAATTGTGTTCACATTTTGACAAAGTAATAAATAGAACATAGATATATTTACAAACAAATTTAAAAAATCAACTGATGAACAAATACTCGAATAAAGTATACCACTACCACTGTACACTGTCACTTAGAAATGTCCTCATTTTTAAAATTAAATGGCTATTTTTTTCAATGAGCATAACATTAAACTAATCAAGAATACACTTCATACATTGTTAATGTGGTAAATTCTAGCTGCAAATATCTGTTTTTTAATGCAATATCTACATAGAGGCCCATTTTCAGCAACCATTCCTCCAGTGTTCTAATGGTCCATTGTGTTTGCTAATTGCTAATGGATGATTAGAAAACCATTAAAACCCCTTGTGCAATTATGTTGGTTTTCAATAAAAAACATTGAATTGTCTGGGTGCCCCCAAACTTTTTAACAGTAGTGTAGATACAAAAAATCTAGGTACAAAATTACTTAGTTACAGCACCTAAGTATTTGTATTTCGTTACTTTCCACCACTGCTGCAGATTAAATCTTCTCAGAAATTGCTCCCAATAATATAATACATTTAAGTAATTGGAAGAAAACTAGATCTTGCACTAAATTTGCATTTGAAACACATTTCATATTGCCTCTCAAGATAATACAAACAAATGTTCTTACCATCAACATTTCCTCCACAAACTACTCCCAACCAATCAGCGCTGGGAAGAGGTTTTCATTCTTCCCCACCGTTCAGTCGTACATGACAGCCAGCCGGAGGTCCTCAGCAGCAGGCAGCCGAGTGCTTCTGGAGCAGGAGAGGACAGAAAAGGGTCCGGTGTGGAGCGGGCCTGAGGCGCCTGCCTGGACCGGCCAGGAAGCGGCGATGGCGTTGGAACATATGACGTCACGCGACGCTGCGTGATGACGCACGACACCGGAAAAGCAATTCCACTCTATTCCGGTTCAAGTGACGATAAAATGTCACGCATTACATCAACATAACAATTGTGACAAATTATTTTTCGTTCACAGATTATCAGCAACAAGTTTTTGCTTTGTTTTGGATTCAGGCCCGCCTTTCGGCATGAATCCAAAACGCTGATACAGCACTTCCAGTTCCTGTCATTTTCAAAAGTGCTGACATAACAATTACGGTTCCCACTATTTTTTGCAAAATGCTGATTGAGTTGTTGTGACCACATCTCCGTGTCCATTATTGTATGAAGGGCGAGGCTTTTACACAAAAAATATCTCAATCAATCAAATCACCCTGGGAACAAATTTCAACGTTACAATAATTCACAAAATCAAAACTAGTATTGCAGCTCCATTAGGAAGTGTTAACTTGACGTAACAATGTTTTATTGACACGGAAGTCGCTACGGTTTCTTCTTCTACTATTTCCGTGTAGCGTTTGGTCAATCTGCGCATGTCAAAGTGATTTGTTCCGATCGAAAGTGTGAGTCCTAATCGGATCAATAATTTTAGTGTCCATGAATACAGTGCATTAATCATAATTTTAATCCAAACTCTGATCAGATCAAACTAATTTTGTTTGGCAAGAAAATAAAGTTGTTTTTGAACATAAGTGTCAAACCCAAGGCCCAGGGCCAGAAGCGGCCAGCCACATCGTTTTATATGGCCGTACTGACAAATTGACGGTACAAAGTCACGCGTCAATATTAAAATTACAAATTGTCTTCATTTCACAAAATAGAGGTATTGCTAGAAATTGTTATTACCACATCGTTTTTAAATATTTGAACATCTCTTGCTTCAAAACATATTCATCAGTTTGTTGTGTAGCCTATAATGTATCATATATGGCGTTGACGGTCATAATGGCCCTCCAAAGGAAACTATAATTACGATGTGGCCCGCGACAAAAGTGAGTTTGACACCCCCGTTTTTGAATGTCTGAAAATGCACACAAACTCACATCAGGCCTGGCAAAAAAAAAAAAAAAAATCACATTTGAGGTTTATTCAGCCATTTGCAAAATATACCAATTCCAATGTGCCAGTACCCCAATATGCAACTACCCCAAAGTGACCCTCAATGGAAAATCGGAGAGACTTTCTGTTTGTTATTCAGAAGTGCTCAATGGCATCTCCGTGTGTCTTGGACACTTGGATGTCAACCAGCTCGATCGTTGAACCAGCGTAGGGCAGACTTTGGAAAACACGCATGTGGACATGGTCGTCTCCTCCCACGTGCACCTACAACAGTATGAGAACACAAATGTTTAGAAGAGCCACTCAACTGCTCCAACCATCTACATTTGAAATGTTATACTCATTAAGGGTAACAAAAAGAAGGAAGTGAACTATACATTAGCCCACAAGTGTCAAACTCACGGCCCGGGGGCCAGATACGGCCCGCCACATCATTTTATGTGGCCCGCGAAGACAAATTGTGCATCAAATTAGTGTCATTATGAGAATTGCAAATTGTCTTCACTTTTAATATCTTTTTTTAAAAATATTTGACCAGTTTTTTGTCCGTTTGTTTTGTAGCTTTTACTGTATATAATATGAGGTGCTCATACATTTATTTGGGTTGGCAGTCATAATGGCCCTCCGAAAAAAGCTATGACTACAATGCCGCCCGCGAAAAAATGAGTTTGACACCCCTGCGTTAGCCGGTGGGGGCTCGTGACATTGTAATAGAGGCATGAATCCGATTTTGATGAACATTTGTTCAATTTATGTGTAATTTTGTAACGTCAAAGCCTCTTATTTCTCTATAATGATCGTTACCATCACATTTTCAGCTTTAGTAAGCTGTAGTATACAATTTATATCAGTTAGTGCTTTCCGAAAAATAAATATAATAAATCTTTTTGATTTATGATGACTTGTCTGATATGTCACCTGAGGACATGTAATGAATAGACGGTGCCTAAAACAAACGGAATATCAAATATCAAATATCAAACGTCAGGCCGACCAACTTTTTCTCGCTTGCTTCGAGCTTACCTTGATGAAGTAGTTGGTCCCAGCCACAACCTGGGATTTGTAACTCTTGGCGATGAAGACGTCGAAAGTCTTCCCAGTTTTTCCCTCAGCATCAGACTTTACCTGCAGGCATCGGTTTTTGGTTGATATATTTTTTTGCTGTACTTTCAAACCAATCAATCAATCGTGTCAAATTCCTTACTCACTTTGTCGCATATTTTTTGAATCTCTTCGTCGGCATTAACTGCTTGACCAAGCCCTCCGCACATCATTTTGAGTCTTGGGTCTTGAGTCTTGAGACTGTGGATTAAAAGTGCAAGATTTCGTGCGTCTGTCCAGTTGAACACTACCGCTTTGTCATGTGACGATGACTAATAATGGACTGTACCATTCGCGTTTGGGAGGCAACAGCATCTGTATGCAGACCGCAAGACGGACGGGGCGTGGTGTTGGAAAGGAGCGAACTATTCCAAAGAGGCGTAACACCAGAAAGGGGCGTCAACTTGTATTTCATCACATATGCGCTTCTCTTAAAGGGAGCAGAATGCCGCATTTTGACCATGAAATGAAATAAAAACTAAATGTGTTTCATTAAATCATGTACTATTTGTTATATATTTATACATTTGAGATTTACATTGTATAACGGGGATTTGCCTTTTTTTTAAATCCATGATCCGAGTACATAGTGTCTAAGTAATGATACGTGTTTCGTTCAAAATTATTCAACCCGCTTCGCAATAAAATGTTTTAGAAAGTTGGACATTTATTTTTTTACTGTGTAAATAGACACATTAACTAAGGAGTTGCATTTTTGGAAACTAAGATAAAGGCCATGAAATCTGGCGGTGGTGGTTGTTGGGTGTGTGTGTGTGGGGGGGGGGGGGGCAAATGAACATAAATAAATCACATGAGAAATAAGTCACATTTAAACTCAGCAGGGAAGCAAAAAAGCAGGCAGTTCCTGTGCACCCAAACTCATACATTGTGGCTTTATTATAATTGAACAAGAGATTGTGAAGAGCAGAAATGTTAACAGTAGCACTGTCAATAATATTGTACATCCCACTTTGCACTAATTGTACTGATTACTGTATCACGACTTTAGTTTTGAGTTATAGTTATAACATTTTATTATTTAAAGAAACACGTTTGCCTTTTGCATTGCTAGCTAATTGTTTTGCATCAACCTCCACCCTCTTAACACCTAATCATCTTTTAAAGACAGGTAATGTCCCTCTCACATGCTGCATTTGCTGTCCAAATAAATCCCAAGGTTAATTGTGTCACGAAAATAGGTAGATGAGTTTGCATAGTTTGTAGCACAATGTGGTGAACCCAAATAAAGTAAAGCTGGGAGGGAAAGCAAGAGAGGTCTCAAAATAACTTTGGGGGGAAAACAAAGAAGGCAATGTACTTGAAAGAATAGGACCTGTGAAGTAACAAAATCAAATTACAAACCAACGAAGAATCTCGTGGAAACAAAACAATACCACAAAGTACAGGGAAAACTTGTCATGACATGGGAACACAACAACGACGACTGAAACAACCACAGAATATCGAGGCACGACACGAGTGGCTGGGAGTAGCTGATTAATTGAAACAAGAAACGGGGCGGATGAGAACAAGTAGAAATGATAACCTAACAAGCAGGATAAGGCATAATTATGGGACACGGGATAAACCTGTCAAAACATGAAACAAATCTAAAACTGATCAAAATACAGCTCATGATAGTAGGTTCCCCACTCCTGAGTTGAACGACTTTCTATTCCCGTTTGCCATCATGACCAATAAGCAGGCAATACCTTTTTATTATTTGTTTACTCCTTTTGAACATGTAAAGTGTTTCCATCCATTTTTTGACCACTTCAGGGTTATAGGTGAGCTTCAAGCCTCTCCTGGCTATACCCTGGACAGGTTGGACTGGTGCCACAAGGCACATATTGCAACATCAATCATTCACTCTCATTCAAAGCCTCATGGAGTAGGAACTGAACCCACACTGCGGAAACACAAGTCAGGCAAACGTCCCATCCCACCATGAGTCATGATGCACTTCCCCTTTGGACGATTTTTTGTTCTTTATTTTATTATTGCTTTTTATTTTATTTTACCGTTTTTTTCCGTGTATAGTGCGCAAAATTTACCTAATTTATTGTCCTAAAATCTGGGGTGCGTATTATACATGGGTACAAAGAAAAAAAATTTTTTTTTTTTTTTTTTTTTTTAAAGAAAGTCATGGTACAACAAAACCAACAACAGGACTGACCGACAAAGTCGTGGAACAAAAAGACAGGGTGACATTACCAAAGACAGAAACAGAATGACAGTAACACATGCAATGATCCAACGGTGAGCGAGGGGCAGACAGGACTTAAATACAAAACACGTTACATCGATTGAGGTGACACAGGAAGAGAGGGGCGACGCGAACAGAAACTATGGCAACCTAGACACATAGCAAAACTGGGGACGAGACATGACAAATCTCCCCCGAAATAAAACTCACCTTTCTTCTTGTTTGTTGTCAATCGCGCATCGCATTCAGCCATCCTGGCCAACACACTCAGTCAGTAAAATACATAATTGACGACACATCGTTTGATGCGATGGTGCAATCCTTGATGGTGTGTTATTGTCAAATATTGTTTGTTTTTAATCTCCATCGCGGACCGGACGTCATACGGAGGCCGCCATTACAGATGCGCAGAACGGATGCGCAAGACACGTCAGCTATATTAAGAGCGAGAGTTGTTTTCTTCCTATTAGTTTCAATTCACAGTTTAATTAGCAGTTTCAATCAGCAAATAACAAAATGCGTATTACAGGTAAGATTTTATTTCACAACACTTTGCCTTGTTCCTTTGGTCTCTGCTGTTCATCCTAAAACACAAAGGCGCTCTTTAAGCAATGCGACAGTGAGCGCCCGGCGCGCTGCGGTTGCGCGACCGCACCAAATTAAGCTCCCTGCGCAGTGCGCACTGAGGTCCACTTAAATTTTAGAAAGTACATCAGGACTTTAAAAATATCTTCTAAATTTCAGCGACGGCTCTGTCACAATAATGCTACCAGCGCGGTGCAGTTGGGCGGTCGGCGGCGTGCTACGGTTGAGCGTTCTCTCTCGCGCTCTCTCTCTCGCTCTCGCACACACGCGCACACACGCACACGCGCACACACGCAAACGGGATATCATACGGAGGCCGCCATTACAGATGCGCAGAACGGACGCGCAAGACACGTCAGCTATATAAAGAGTGAGAGTTCAGTTCTCTACCTAAATCCGTATTACAGGTAATATTTTATTTCACAACACTTTGCCTTGTTCCTTTCGTCTCTGCTGTTCACTTCAAACACGCTCCATGCGACCGCAATGCTCTGGTATCAGACAAGGCTTGCTCGATCACCTGCTCGTTTGCTGTCTCACAATGTACCCTACACAAATCCGAAACATTTGTTGCGGCTCCGAGTCGCGACGAGGGGCAAGTTTTGGTTTCCAAGGGTGTTTTTATTCCTCTTCAACGTCTCTCCCATACAGAGCCGCCTCTTTCCCGTGCGCGGTGGTGCGTTTATGGGCAGTCGGAGAAATCAACGCCAACAAAAAAAATTACATCCAGCCTAGTTAAGACCATACCAAAGACTATAAAAATGGGACCCATTGCCTCCCTGCGTGTGTGACGATCATTGGGACTTAAAAAAAAAATAAAAATAAAATTAAAATTTTTTTTTTAAAAAGTTCATAAAAATTGGGTGCGTATTATACATGGGTACAAGCTTTTTTCCAGCATCAGCATGCCATTTTTAGGGGTGCGTACTATACATGGGGGCGCACTATACACGGAAAAAAACGGTAATATACAAAGTCAGGGCCCAAGATAAGTTACTAAGCATATCATATACCAAACTATTTTTTACCAAAATTGCTGCCATAAACACATTAGGTGTTCGGTAAAACCATCCATCCATCCCTCCATTTTATGAACCGCTCATCCTCATGAGGTTTGCCGATGTGCTGTAGCCTCCCCTTGCTGTCTAAGGACGTTAGGCGGGGTCCACCCTGAACTGGTTGCCAGCCAATCACAGAACACATATGTATAGACAAACAACCATCCATACTCACAATCACACCTACAGACAATTTAGAGCGGTCAATCGATCTACCTTGCATGTTTTTGGATTGTGGGAGGAAACCAGAGTATCCAGAGGAAACCCACGCAGACATCGGAAGAGCATACAAATCCCACACAGGAAGGCCAGAATCGAACCCCTGCACCCTAAACTGTGAGACGGATGTGCTAACCAGTGTCCCCCCGTGCCGCCCTGACACATAACTAGTAAACACTAATCAAAACAAATGACAAAAGATTCATTCTGTTTAACAGAGTGAAAAATGAAATGTGAATGGCCAGTTGAAGCAATGTCTTAATGTTCCTTGGTGTGCTAGATGAGAAACCAGAACCAGAGGGATAACTAATATTTACTGTAGGAGCTGGCTGAGCATGAGAGAGCAGATGAATGACGTAGAAGTCAGGCAGAGGAATACTGATTTTAGTACTTTGCAAATGGAAACACCCCAATAAAAAAGAAAGACTAGCATCAGTCTAGCATTGTGCAAATAGAATGGAGTCAGTGTGTTGTAGATATGGTGATAAAAAGAGCTCCACTCCTGAAAGTAAATAGACGCACGCCGCAGGTGTGTTATTTTAGTACACGTAACCCTTTTTGGGTTTAAAGTACATTTATTCAGCTTATATCATATACAAAGTATGGAGGAGTATCAGAGCAGCACAAGGGGAAAAGCTACATTTTGTTTACTTTCACCTTTAAACCGTTTCCTGATTTGAGTGCATTAACAAAATTTGATTCTACCCTTAAAAATAAGGATTTAAATCATGAGAGAAATTAAGAAGTTAAGAAGACATCTTTCCACCTGTCTTCAGCAGCACATTTACTTTAACTTGAGCATCCTACAAAGGTCACAGAAAGGGTTTTGCCCTTCTATTTGTTTTATTTTTGAAAACAATAGATGATACAGCAAAATGTATTTGTGTTTTTGTGACTTCTGGGCTGAATTGTTGTCTTTTTCTAACATGAACAAGTCTCTAAATACTGTCGAGTTAGTCCACATTGTTCCTGCGTGAGAATACTGACTAACAGTCACCTGGGCACCCTTACGTCATCATCATTAATCGGCCATAATTATAATATGATCATCACATCCGTCCCCGCCTCTTTCAAACTAAAAATAAGAAATCATAGTCCAAAAGAGCCCAATTTGATTAATAGTTTGTAATGAGCCAACAATCCGTGGTTTTCGGGTGTTGTTCATGCTCTAACAAAGTAACAGTTTAACCACGGAGTGGACTTTTATTTTCCCCCGAGAAGAGATGGCAATGCAGCAAGAAAAGGTGGGGCAAAGAAAGGTGTGGCTCCACCAGGTTAACAAAAACCTGTGGAAGTTTCCTCTGCTAGTGAATCATGCAGACAGAAGGAATGCTTTCATGTTACAATGCTTGGTGATTACACCCTGCATTTTTCACTGTCAGCAGCCTTGCTGAAAGACCTGTCCACGTGTTTGACACCTTTCCATTTTTCATTTTTTGTCTTTCAGCGGAGATTTGTTTAGCTCTTCCTTTGGAATGGATATAGACACACCTTCATTGAGAAGAGGATAAAAATGATTGAGATTGACTTGACCTCTTGTGGAAAAAGGTGTGTATCCACATTATTAGTGAAATGTTGTCCGTTGTTCTTTTGTGGAATCATGAACACGGAAAAATACAGACAGTATATTTAAAAAAAAAAGACAGGATGTAGAAGAGTACAAGTTTGGTGTAATATGTAATGTTAGAAAATAAATAAGACAAAAATAATGATGTTATGATCTAAATGACACAGATGTTCAGTCATATCAATGATCACTGATTATATAGCAAAAAAAAAAAAAAAAAGACAGGCTAGTCAGTCCGAATGACCAGAATGTAATTTTTTTTTGTTTTCGTTCATTTTCGATTGGTACGTGTAGGTGGTTGCATCAGACGTAACATATCACAATTGTCTCTTAACGCTTACCAATAGCAAATCCAAATTCGGCCCAAAGTTCCTTTACTATGTTTTAAAGATGTTTTACCTCATATTTACCACAGCAAGGAAAATTATGCGTACAGAGCATAAATTACTGTCTACCGTTGAGGACAATTAAGAATTTTATGAAATGATTACTACAAGTAGATAAGGTTAAATAACAAGGTTACACTGTAATACATTTACTACGCAGTATTTATTGATCATCAAATGAAATTGTGTGCCACAGATAGTTCCACCGGCTAAGAATATATAACAACATATGATATTTTCAATAAAGTGCAAGAGCTGCCAGCACTAAAACTCCCACGGCCGTCATTATAACACTCCTCAACGATTAATGTTATTTCTCTGTTCTTCCTGGCCTTTTGGTTTTTCCCATCTCTGTAGTATAAATGGGTGGATAGTTACTGCAATTTCAGAATTGCAATTTTATTGCGACGTAAAACTTATTTACATTATGCGTACAGTACAGTAGGAAGATAGGTAGATTTGGCTGGCTTCTACGAAGCTTTGAAGCTAAATAAGACTGTGTCCAACCTCTATTAGTAAAACATGATCAATGTGACCATCTTTATTAGTGTGAAGATACTGATATGCCTCAGAGCTTTTGAGATGGATCATTGACTCACAGCTGAAGCACAGAGTTCAGTTCAACATGTGACTGAACTGAACCTTGCTGCTGAGCCCTTTTTTGTCCTCCCCCTACATTTGAATAGTGCTACATTAGCAGGAAGCGGGATTGAAATGTATTCTATTATAAAATGCAAGAATTGGTGTTCTCACATTGTTAAAGTCTGTGCCCCTCTCTCCTCCATCTGTTATCTCGATCTACACATTTGCCCTCCCTTTTTTAAGTGCTCTCAAACTAATAAGTTACCCAGACAATCTGTCTTAGCTAAATTCTTTCATAAATGAGCAATGAAAACATTTCAAAATGAGTAAACAATTTTAAATCCCATCAATCTGGCTTCTGACAAGAACACGACAGTTAAAAATGGCGTATTACAAGTTTTGTATTACAAGATGTTTTGTTCTGCTTCACATGAGGACTAAAGTAGCACTGTGCTAAGATGGTTTGATTATTAACGTAAGTGGCTTTGGACACTTGTACAGTACCTCATCATTGCTGGTAATGTGTCACTTTTGCTCTCCCTGCTCATTATTATAAACAAGAGTTAATGTTTATGCAGACGATAAGATAGATATAAGATAAGACACGGCTACGTCATGGAGTGAAGCAATTACTGTACAGAGTCTATTATTGGCGAAGCGCAAGAATCTGATGGGTTCAAGTAAATGCTACAAAAACGACAGATTCTGATCCGTTCACGCTGGCCATTAGAAGTTGCTGTCAATTCACAATGGTACTACAATAGAGAGTGTAAAATACTTGTTTTTTTTAATATTTGTCTCTCTCATCCATCAGGCAGGGAATGCTGGATGGCAGGCAACACAGGCGATGTTGCTGTACTGCACGACCTCACTGGCTTCTCTTCATATTGGCAGTGGCAGTAGTTTTGTTTTATTGCAGTGTAAACATAAAGGACAGTGCAAGTGACTGGGGACCTCAATGGTGGATGCAATATAATGCAGGAAAATGGTGGACTGGGCTGGAAAGTCTACGCAGTGGCAACATTTCTGTCATAGGAGTGGATTGGAAAAGTTCTCCATTTGCCGCAGTTTGGGCAACTCACAGAGAAGGCGTCAAAACTGGACTATCAAGTGAAGGAAGTCACTTTGCAATTCAGCAGGTTGCAGAAAACCAACCGCTGGCTGAAGGCCAAATCCAATACGTCGTAGCTTACCCTTCTGAGTATCATTTTATTATAAACGAGCCAAACAAATGTGCAGAGCAGAAACCATTTGTGACACTGATGGTTCCCGTGGCGCCCCACAACAGACATCATCGAGACGTTATCCGCAGCACCTGGGGAGGGGAAAGTGTGGTGTTGGGGAAGGTGGTCAATGTTTTCTTTCTGCTGGGACTGCATACCGGGGAGCCTGTCAAACAGCTGGAAGAAGAGTTGCAGCAAGAGAGCAAGGAACATGGAGACCTGATCCAGAGCGATTTTCTCGACTCCTACAATAACCTGACCATCAAAACCATGGTGATGCTCGAGTGGCTTAACTCCTACTGCGCCGGTGCCCCTTACGTCATGAAGATTGATTCTGACGTGTACCTCAATGTGCCAAATCTCATTTCCATGTTGTTAAATGCACCAAAAACAAACTACATGACTGGACTTGTAGCCAGAGAAGCAGAGGTTCTGAGAACTCCCACTTCCAAGTGGTATGTCCCAGTGGATCTTTACCCAAAAGCAACGTACCCACTTTATGTTCTGGGCCTAGGTTATGTTCTTTCTATGGACTTGCCTAAAAAGCTTGTGGAAGCGTCCAGATATGTCAAATCCATTTACCTTGAAGACGTGCACTTAGGGTTGTGCATGGAATACCTGGGCATTTCTCCCACAGACCCTCCAGATTCGCAATACTTCCAGTTATTTCCTGTGTCATACGATCCTTGTGTTTATTCCAGACTTATCGCCATCACCTTAGATGAACATATTGATCTCAAGTTGATTTGGAAAGATTTACAACAGGCAGGGAAGGCCTGCTGATATAATGAAGTATGACTCAAACTATTATAGTCCAGAGTGGGATCTGTTTTTTGTTTTTACCCCTGTTTTCTCAACGTGTTACATTGCACATGTTAAAGAGGAATCAGTATTTATTATCTGTTCTGTATCACCTCAATTATCTTTCCAAGAGAGCGATTTCTTGATGTGCAATAAAGCTATTATGTATGGAGGCGTGGAGCTGCCGATTGAGAACCTTCTGACCGGCAAATACGTTCAAACGTACTCGCGAATACTTTCGAACACATTTGCAAATACGTAATAATTTGCTTAGAGCTAAATGCTAAAAACATTGCATTTCCCCCATAATGCCATGTGGTATTGACTTGCGCATATGCGGCTTATATGTGAATTTTAAACAAACTGCGATGTAGCAAGGGATTACTGTAATTTGAATTTCAAGTGGCGTCAGCGGCGTGGTGCGGCGGTTGTTTACATAAAGGCCAAAGATTCGATCACGGAATGACGAAGATGACGAAGGGCCCCACGTACTACCGGCATCATTAGCCGCTTTGTTTGTAAGTGACACGGAGGACGAAGAGTTTGAAGGATTTAATGATTTGGAGTGACACAGAAGGTTTGAAAAACTATGATGGCTTTTTCGCACGCCCAGTCCTACTCTATGGAGCTCTCTTTCACCTCCGTGGATGGAAGTCGGGGGCCGGCGCTCGGCCGGGTGGCTGTCCGGGGACGGTGGATGGAGCTCGGTCATGGCTTTTACGCACGCCCGGTCCTACTCTACGGAGCTCTCTTTCACCTCCGTGGGTGAACATTTCAGTTTTTACCACACTGCACTAATTGTATTATACTTTTGCCGTTTAAATTTCATTGCTGTCACTCCAAATAAGGCAAACTAATTAACCTTTTACATTGCATCCACCTTCCCTCTCTTCACCCCCCCCAATTCACTAAGATTTTATAATTCTGTCATGAACATGCTGTATTTGCTGGTCAGATATGGAATGGCCTTGGCTTGGCTAATATCTCATTTTTTTGGGATGAGTCTGGTCCCTAGTGTAGTGTAGCAAATAGTTATTGGCATGCGTGTCCTCATCTACTGAGTTAGTGATAAATTTATCCTAGAAAATAATGTCCTGACTACTTTATGTGTTGTTGACAGTCTAAAACTGTTCATCACAACATTTTGTGAAGAAATTTGCAAAATATGCACTTTTTATAACAAAAATGTACTGTTAGCTTCGTGGAAATGTAGAAAAGTTACTCCAATGTGGACAATGAAAATACATTCCTGTATTGCGACTACATGTAAGTGCAGCAAAGAATAGAGGACGTTTTATTAAACACCTCTGACTTTCACTAGGACAACCACAGTCCTCATGACACCAAACAAAGCAGTTTCCTTTTGAGAATTTTAAAAATGTGCTTCAACTCGTCTTTAACTTGATGAATCTCCATGTCTGTAACTCAGGCAACACACCTCATAACTGCCATTGCTTTGCAAACAATCACTGAGTAGCAGGCAAGTAACTATGTTGACTGTTTACATGCTGAACATCATCGCCAAGATGGGGGAAACAAAATCACAAATGAATATGTATATTGGTCAGGAATAGTTTTAGTTTTTTTATCTTTCTGTTTTTCAGCAGACAAGCAGTTCTGTTATCTGTTGGAACCTCTTGCACGTACAAGACTCGACATGTTTGTTTGCATCCCATGAACAGCTATGAGGGAGGAGTGCAGCAATGAAGAAAAGCTATTTATCACTTGGCACAAAATGGGAACATCGTCTATATTACTTTGCTGAATTAGCATAAAGGAGAACATAAATTTAAATGATTTAATGTCATGGATCAGAATGGAGCAGGGTGACCAAATGCAGTTTGGACCAGGGTTTATTGAGGGAAAAGGTAGTTTCACGGGAGGATGAGGGGAACAAGTCCAACAGAAACGGCAAACTAACTAAGGCGGGCACTTAGTTGTCTGTGGCAAATAAAGGTGCCAACGACCTGCAGGCACACGTAAATTCAGGTAAGCACACAAAAGCATCGAGGGGCGAGAACTCATCATCCAAAGTCACAGATTTCTTTGTGACGAACTCCGAGAGTGTAGCCGTCACTGCAGCAGAAGGTAGCTATGCCTTACATACAGTTAAACACCATGAAGACTACAGGTCAATGGACTGCACATCTGGCTTGTTAAGGAAAATTTTCACAGACTCGCCATTAGGTCAAAAATTCAAAGACAGAAGCCATTGTAAATTCCGTGATAGCACCCCGTTCTGTTGACGTTGCTTTCGAAGCACTTCTAGGTATTCCCTACTGTGGCGTGTCCACTGATGGCAGCAACCATGGAGCAATAAAATTGTTCCCTCTGTTCATCCAATACTACAACTGGAAGAATGGTGGCGTGCAAAGCAAATTAAATTAAATTAAAAATTAAAAGCACCCTAAATGAAGCAGCTGACACAATTTCTCAGTGTAGATATGTTTTTGTTATTGTACTTACCGTTTTTTTCCATGTGTAATGCGCCCCCATGTATAATACGCACTCTAAAAATGGCATGTCGATGCTGGAAAAAAGCCTGTACCCATGTATAATACGCACCCAAATTTTAATTTTTTTTAAGTCCCAATGATCGTCACACACGCATCTGGGTGTGGTGAAATTTGTCCTCTGCATTTGACCCATCCCCGTGTGATTTTGATCCATCCCCTGGGGGAGAGGGGAGCAGTAATGAGCAGCGGCGCCGCGCTCGAGAATCATTTGGTGATCTAACCCCCCAATTCCAACCCTTAATGCTGAGTGCCAAGCACGGAGGCAATGGGTCCCATTTTTGTAGTCTTTGGTATGACCCGGCCGGGTTACTTAAGTCCGTAAACGTAAAATTATTTTTAAAAAAAGATCATCTTTGGGAACAACCGGATGTTATTCTGCCGGTCAGTATCACTGCGCATGCAGTAGCAAACTCGATAGTGAAGAAATATGTGAGACTCTCAACGGGATCACCAATATTTGAGTGATGTTCCAGTTATTTATCACAATTAGTTTACCAAGTCTGTGTTTTGAGTTCCTCCAATAAACCCTGGTCCAAGCTGCACTTGGTCGCCCCGCTCCTTTCCACACTCCACCCGTGATAAGATTTTCTTCAAAAATTGTTGTACCATGATTTTCTTCAAAAAAAAAAAAGAAAAAAAAAATTGTACCCATGTATAATGCGCACCCCAGATTTTAGGACAATAAATTAGTTAAATTTTGCGCATTATACATGGAAAAAAACGGTATGTTGTTTTGTGTTATTCGGGCCAATAAATGCAATTGCTATACAGACACGTGCCATTGTCATATTCTGTTTGTTTGACACAAAAGTGTTCGCTCTTGCCCTTCCCTGCGTCTGTGTTGCACAATCAGCCATTTACTGTCACTTGTTAGTTTTGTTAACATTGTGTAACATTGTGTAACATTGTGTAACATTGTTAACCTTGGCCCGCTTGCCACTCCCTGCCGATTCATAATGTTGTGAACAGTCACACTCCTTTTGTTCTCCTGAGCCCCCCGTGTTTCCTGATTTTCCCGCTCGTATTGGTGCTCACGCTCACGGTAGTGTGCTTTTCGATCCTGGATGGCTGAGAACTTTCTCCAGCTCAACCAGAACAAAACTAAAATTTTCATTACAGGTCCTTTTATCCCAAAGGTCAGGACACACACTCACACACACATGGCAAAGCATCGTTCTAGTTGTAGGCCCCCGTTTATGGAATAGCCTGTCGGAGAACCTCAGTCCCGCGGAGAATGTTTGTTTTGAACACTTTGTCGAAGGTACTCTTTAATGAAAACACAAGGTACATATCTTAATTTTCAATGTTTATATGCTGTAATACTTTAGTAGTCTTAAGTCACACTGATTTATAAAATACATACCTTATATTAGATATTGGTCGATTTTTACCATGGTATTACATTAAACATGTTAGAAATATAAAATTCTTTGCTTACTGACTCACACCATGCTAACCGCTATCGAGCCTTGATGCAAATGTTAGCCAAATTCACTGCAGTTTTGTTTAAGGCAAGCTACCAATGAAGCAACACAGTATCGGTTTAGTTTCAGCTTGTCTTTGCACATACTTGTTTGAATTGTGTAAGGCTCCTAGTTGTTTACGACCGCGGCATTGACAGTGTTGTGTCTTTTCCACTGTATCTAAAGTTACTTCGTACTATGACAGCTTTCAGTTTAAGTTTAGCACATCCAAGGAGATGGGAAAATTTACAACATAGCTGATATTATAATCATTAGGGCTGTATTGTAAAAACAAATATGAAAATTAACACAACTCAGTCTACTCGTCTGACTTTGGGCGAATATCATTTTAATATATAGTTTATACTCTAGCAGAACAATATACAGTATAATTACCCAATTTGATTCTATTTCAATGCAAATTGTTGTTGCAGTTGGACTTGCAATGGAAAACTTGGACGTGCATTGTCGTTGATTACAGCGGCCCCATGTGGACAACATCGGTAGTTGTTGGCCTGACGCAGGGGTTCTCAACTGGTTTTGTTCAAGGGACCACCATTATAATCAAGAAGCAACTCGGGGACAACTGCTTTGGCGGAATACTATTTTATTTCGCACAGAAGAAGGATAGACCTATTCAGGCCATTTATTTACAATCTGTATGTCTATTTTGAGTATCATAAATTGGATGGGTAAATGATTCCCAAAAATAGCTGGAAAATGAATCAAGTCCAAACAATAAATCAATTTTATTTTTAAAAAGTTACAATTATTTTCTATTTCCAATTTCGCTGACGACCTGCAACACTGTCATGGACCACTAGATGGCCGCAGACTACCGGTTGACGATCCCTGGTTTAGGTGAGGAGTAAGCATTTTAACGTGGTTAAAAGCTCAAAAAAGTGCCGTAGAACATACTGACGTCAATGACACTGCTGCAAAACACTCATTACATTTTTTCTTTTACACACACATTCACACCGTCACTCACACACAAATATTTGTGGTATTGTGGTATTTAAAGCGCTAAGGTTTATTTTAAATGACACTTGATGTAAACCATTGCCTCAAAGTATACAAAGTCAAAGTCAAAGTCAGCTTTATTGTCAATCTCTCCACATGTCACAACACACAAAGAGACCGAAATTACGTTTTTCTCTATCCCACGGTGACGAGACACATAACACGATAGACACACAAGTACGCAACACAATATAAAAACAAGAAGGCAAAACTTCAAACAATCAATAGTAAGAGTGATGAATAAATAATAAACAGATAACACAATAAATAAGAGGAGCAAAACGGAGCCAGCAAGCATAGCGCAAAAGTAAAAAACATCATAAACAAAAAGGCACAAACAATAAATAATAAGAGTAATAATAAATAATAATTAAACAGATAACACAACAAATAAGAGCCAGTGTGCATACAGACAGTACAGACAGTAAAAGTACAGGACGCTACGCAGAACGGGGGAGCGAGTTCAGGATCCTAACAGCCTGGAGTATGAAGCTGTTTGAGAGTCTGGTGGTGCGGGAGCGCAGGCTTCTGTACCTCTTCCTAGAGGGCAGAAGCTCGAACAAAGAGTGAGCGGGGTGACTCACATCACTCACAATCGTGGTCGCCTTGCGGGTGAGATGGGAGGTGTAAATGTCCTTCAAGGAGGGGAGCGAAGCACCAATAATCTTACCAGCCGTGTTCACTATGCGCTGCAGGGCCTTCAAGTTGTAGTCAGTGCAGCCGCCACCCCAAACAGCAATACAGCTGAAGAGGACGCTCTCAATGGTGCCGCGGTAAAATGCAGTCATGACGGCCGGAGGAGCGCTCGCTCGCCTGAGTTTCCGCAGGAAGTACAGGCGGCGCTGGGCTTTCTTTGCCAGTGATGCGGTGTTGGTGGACCAGGAGAGATCCTCACTGATGTGCACCCCCAGGAACTTGGCGCTGCTCACTCTCTCCACCACAGCACCGTCAATGGTCAGCGGCAGGTGTTGGGTGTGACCCTTCCGGAAGTCCACAACAATCTCCTTGGTCTTGTCGACGTTCAGCAGGAGGTTATTGTCCCTGCACCACGTGGTCAGAAGGTCAACCTCCAGCCTGTATTGAGGTGGGAATCGAACTCAGGGTGTCGGCACACAAGACAAGCAAGTGTTCCCCTACAGCACATGTGTCAAACTCAAGGCCCGGGGGCCAGATACGGCCTGCCACATCATTTTATGTGGCCCACGAAGGCAAATGGTGTATCAAATTCATGTCATTACTAGAATCGCAAATTAATATCTTTTTTTTAAATATTTGACCAGTTTTTACTCGTCTGATTTGAAAACGAGTTATTTGTCAGTTTCTTTTGTAGTTTTCACTGTATATAATATGAGGTGCTCATCCATTTATTTGGGTTGACAGTCATAATGGCCCTCCGAAAGAAGCTATGACTACAATGCTGCCCGGGAAAAAAATGAGTTTGACACCCCTGCCCTACACCATCAGCGACTCCCCACTCATTGCATAGTGGCATATGTAACAGTGGGAAATTACAAATGCCGTATTTTGATATTGTGCAACTGGCTTGAAAGTTGAAACGTTTCGTTTCTGGGAGTTCGAAAATAAATCCTGACGCCAAAGTGCATCACTGTTTTGCTGGCAAGAAGAATTGAAATGCCCTGATATTTTCTACTTATCGTGTGAATGAAGGCCTCTGTTGTTTTTTTCTGGATTGGAGGTTTGGATAGTGGCCATCATGAAAAGGCCATATGTATGTGGTAGTTGGTCTGTTTAGTCACAGAAGAATGTGCACAAGATGTCCCCTCGCAACCTCAGTTTTGGAACATGTGTACGCCAATACCAGAAAACACAAAAACAGTTGTAACAAGTAGTAATTTGGGGGTTGTACAGTTTTGGCATCATCTCTGTTTTAGTTTTACAGTCTGTTTTTCGCTGTGACGGTTTCTTTTTCAGATTAATGTCACAAGTGTTTTCTTCCAATTCAATGCGTAAAATCTGTGCTCTTTTAGAGTAGCTTGGTATTTTATCAGGCTGTACGGTCTTTTTTTAGGATCATTTTGTATTCTTTTATTATGTATAATCAATTAGAATCATGCCATTATCCTCTGCAGGATTCCATACATTTCTTTCTGAGGGGGAAGTGTGAGCAAGGCTTGATCAGTAGATGGCAGATGTGACCAAGTAACATTCCTGCCGCATTCCAGGCTGCCAGGCTAAAGGCAAATGTCTGACAGGCAGGTACCTTGACACCCAGGAACGTTGTATGAGTGGCAGCAATACAGCAGTTTTCGGAAGAAGCGGACAATACATCATATTAAAAAATGATTAGGAGCATTTATGCCACTTGGTTATTGTCATTGTTCTTGATATTTCATAAACAAGCGAAGAAAGCCACATGATAAGAAAATAATGTTTGTTGCACTATGATTGGCATAGGTAACACACATTACTTGAAACGGTATTTACAAATCAGAAACATAACTTTTACATTATTTCAATGTATGTATTCCATTACCACAACTGTAATTTACTTGAATTTTACCAAAGTGTGATGTGTTAACATCGAAAAAGGCTTTCAAATATTCATGTATATGTATTTTTGTATTATCTTTATTGTTTTAGTTGGTCATATGCTTTATTTGCTTAATGTCCTACAGAGTAACTATACTAGTTTGTTTGTTGGTGTGGAATGTAACGTGAAATCCTCAGAAATTTAAAATATTGATCATTTCAGTGACAACTGCAGTATGGCCAAACTCAAAGTAGTCTGCCAGTTTCTGCAGAACGGTGACATTATAGAAAGCGACTCGTCTGAATTACTTCATCTTTAGCAAACGGACACCCTTCTTCAATTTTGCTTCACACAAAGTAAAATTAAGTCGGATTAAAGTCTTTCAGCCCACATGATGCCTGTCCGATAATCCCTTGAAAGTGTCCCATACATTCTTTTCCAGGCCAACTGAAACCAATCTTATTTACCTGCACCAGTGACTCCACAGCTAGACTAAATTGCGCACACACACGCACGCACGCACGCACACACACACACACACACACACACACACACACACACACACACACACACACACACACACTTTGGCTTCCTCCTCCCTTAAGAATAAGAAAAAAAAAACTAAACCGGTCTTGCAGTGTTGTACTTTGCGGTTGTGCATAGCTCCAAGTCTGGGGTACATTTGCTCCACCTCATCTCCAATCTGACCATGTTTGTCACGCAAAGAGGGCTCGAGGGTGTATAAAAGGCACAAGAAGCTGACCCACAGGACAAACTGATCCAGCAAACACAACATGGACGTTGCCCCTGAGGAAAAGAATTTGGTGGATGAACAGAAGCAAGCAGCAGAAGACTGTCACGTCTTTGAAGAAGAAGCGCTTGGGCGTAAGTCATTATTACTGTTGTTGGAGCAATTGTCAATATCGTTCTTCCAAACACTGAAGTTGAAAATAAGTGAAACTGATCATTTTAAAAGTATGAAACTGATATGACACAACATAAATTTCGGCTTACACGTGTTATGGTTTCAACAGAATTACTGGGCATGTTTGTGTGGGCTGGTGATACTGTGCAATAATGGAGAGCATCTGCAGAAGCTTTATCAGTTAAAATATTCTTCATTGTGCAGTTTTATTGTTATATTATGTCTGGTGAACACATTTTGCTTCCATGTTTTAACAACATATACTTTTTAAATACAAAAACCCAAATCAATGTGCTTGTCTTAATTCGTAAATAAAACATGTTAGAAAAATGTAGCTTTGGTGTCCAGCATGATATTCAGATGCAGATCATGTGCTGTGCCCACAAAGGAATGTTCTTGTTTCTTCATTCTGACGCCTGTGAGATAAAACAAACTCAAAAACAAACTCAAATGAATCCTTTGGAAATGGGGCATCTGTGGGGTTTTGCTTTTGTAAACTTACTGCACAAGTAAGCCCTGCAAGTTGAGACAGAGTTTATTTTTGTTGTTGTAGTTTGCAGTAGCCAAGAAAGGCAACATATGATACTGGCACTTGTTCATAAAAACTCACCATTTCATGTATTTTAGCCAAAATAATGATTAACAACTCCTCAGTATGGTGCAGTTATGCAAATGATAACCTCGATGAACTTATTCCATTTATATTGTAACTTGCCATCAGTGTCAAATGTTTCAATCAAATTTGCATGTAAAGAAAAGGTGTGCAGTTTGGATGACTCCAAAGAGGTGCAGAAAAAATCTCTAAAACAAAATGTCATATGAATTAAAATCATTAATCATTAATAAACCTCACAAGAATAAAGGGTAACGAGCAAATATATTATCTCAGAAGTGTGAATCAAATTTTGCAATAATCTGTCCCCAAGTCTCAGCCTCAAAAAGGTTGCTGACCCCTGATCTGGATACACACAATATAAAGAGATAAAATATAAACCTAAGGACCAAGAGAAATGATGGAAAGGTTGTTGTTTTTTGGAGGGGGGGGGGGGGTGCATTCCACTACATTTCAGTGTCAATTTGAATTCTATTAATTGTTCAGCCCACATCCAGGGTGAAGTCCAGTTTACCGTAACCTGAAAAGAAAAAGCGCTACCCAAGATGGATGCTTGTGTGTTTGTGTGTGTCACAGCTCAGAAAACGGTCCTGATCGTGTACGCCCACCAGAGCTTGGGCTCATTCAACGAAGCAGTCCGGGATGAGACTACTAAGGAGCTATCAAAGCAAGGCTACCGGGTCATCGTATCAGACCTTTATGCTATGAACTTTAAAGCTGCCGCCACAAGGAGCGATATAATTGGTGAGCTCTCTTCAACAGAATTTCAGACTGACAACTGCCAGTGAGCAGAAGTAAGGATATTTTACTCTGCAGCAAGATGTAAATTATGACGCTCAAAGTCAAAGTTCTTTTTACAGGTTGAGATAGCCTACTGCTTCTGCCCTGTTTCATTTCCACCCGAAAGATGGCACAAGGAGTGGCTTGATAATCTTTGCCATACCCCTTTCCACTTCTTGCCACCTTACAACAACAATTTTTAACATCTTATTGTAATTTTATGTGATCAACCAACACAAAGCCAGCATACACACTGTAATTGTTTAGTGGAACGGATATCAAAATTTTAAAAATGTGATGTGCATTTGTTTATGCTTTGCAAGGGCATCGTTTGCTGTCATTACAGTTGCAATTTTTTTGGGTGATGTCTCTCCCAGTTTTGTACATCTTGATACTGGGATTTTTTTGCCAGTTATTTGCAAAAAAAAGAAAGTTTCAAGTTCAATGAGTTCAATGGGATTTAGGCCTGGAGTTTGACTGGACCATTCTAACGTGCATATTCTTTGATTCTAAACCATTCCATTCTGCCTTTATACTTTATGTTTTGGAGATTTTCCTTGAGATGTTAAAAACTCGAGATATTTTTGGGGAATCAAACCATGCTTTAAACTTCTACACAACTTTATCGCTGACCTGTGCCATGAGTCCCTTGGTCGGCGTGTTGCTGTTGTTCACCAGTGTCATCTAAGAAACCGGTGATGTCTTCAAAGAACAAGTGTATTCACAGAGAGAGTAAATTGCACACAAGTGGACGCTATTTACTTTTAATATGACTTTGGAAGGCAATTGATCACAGTGAATTGTAATTAGGGGTTTTAGAGTACAAATGCACACCACACGTTTCAAATTTATACTCCTTTGAACTTTGAAAACTGTAAATCATTTTTGTTGAGCTTGACTATTTTGTTTTGGAATATCACATATAAAGTATTCACGTTTTTGATAGTAAGATCAAAATTGGGAACAAGTTCAAGGAGTATGAATGCTGCTTGACACTATCGACACATTCAAAGTAATTGCAGCTAGAACAAATAAAACCTATCACTTTAATTCAGTATTGACAATGATGTTATTGTGCAGGTGATTTAAAGAACTCAGAGCTTTTCCAATATGGAGAGGAGACAATGCACGCCTTCAGGGCAGGTTGCCTAAGTGACGACATCGTGGCCGAACAACGCAAAGTAGAAGCGGCTGAGCTCATCATCTTCCAGGTCAGGGGTCACTTGAAATGACTCTAACCAACTCGGTCAACTATTATCACGGAGGATCTGTGGTTATTTCATTCTTAATGGCAAGAGACAGGACCAAACCCTAAATAGGCTAATGCAGGCGAGATTGAAAAAATGCAGTTTCGTTATACAGCATATGAGGGCAATATTCTACTGATCTTGTAATATTTAGACAAAACCACCTGCGAAGTGTTTTAAAAAAACTATTTTTTGAGTATTTTGCAAAAGGTAAGAAAAGCAATGCAACTAAAAGTGATATTGTAATGTCTTTTTTCAGTTCCCTTTATACTGGTTCAGTGTACCTGCCATCATGAAGGGATGGATGGACCGAGTGCTAACTCAGGGCTTTGCTTTCTCCCTGGAAAAGATGTATAACAATGGTATTTTCAAGGTGTGTCTCAGAGGAGCTACTAGAGTACTGTACTTAGAATTGTGAATTTAGAATCGTGTGTGTGTGTGTGTGTACGTGCATGTGTGTATGTGAGTGTGGAAACACAGAGATTTTTCAAATGTCTTTTTTAATGTAATTACATAACAGCATCTGTGATCAACTTTAAATCCGTTACGACAATCACATTTCGTAGCCTATTGTGATAAACTCAATAAATTAAGATAAAGATATATTTTTAGTCCTATGATTTAAGTGAGTTTCTTAGAGATCCGGTCCTTGCTATCCGCACAACTGTCTGCCAATAAACATGATTTGATGTTTCCCCCAAGAACAAGAAAGCAATGTTATCTTTTACAACTGGAGCTACAGAATCAATGTTTCGCCCCGATGGCATAAATGGAGACATTAACGTCACACTGTGGCCCCTACAGGTGAGGATGAATTGCAGTTAGCGCTAGTCACACAGCATGTCAAACAGAATACAGTAATTGTATATTTTTTTGTTTTTTTTAGGGGAATCATTAACTATGCACTCACCCTGGGATTACTGTTTCTGCTTCACCTCTTTTTGTTTTATTTCCCCCCCAGAATGGCACGCTGCACTTTTGTGGATTTCAGGTCCTTGCTCCTCAGATTTTCTGGGGTCCAGCTCACTGCCTTGCTGTGCATCGAACGGCGATGCTAAAAGAGTGGCGTATGCGTCTCAAAGGACTGCTGGCTGAAAAGTGTCTGACTTTTGCCCCATGTGAATGGTTTGATCTCAGCTTTGAAAAGGGCTTCTTACTTCAGTCAAAGGTGAAGGAGCAGCAAAAGTCCAATGCCTATGGAATCACCACAGGACACCATCTTGGCAAATTACTCCCGCCTGACAACCAAACCAAAGCACAGCTTACAGATGAAGAGCTTGTCAGTACCTGCCTTTGCACACAAATGGCTGTAACTTCTAAAAAAATGTGAATGTGCAAGAAAGAAACAGAATCACCCTAATCAACTTGCTGAACCATCACTGTAGTGAAACTACTTACTTCTTTTTAATATATTTCATTTGAATAAACATAATAAATGCAGTTATCACCAGGTTACACTTTTTTTTTTATCAGCTCTATGAACATTTTGTATGGCTGTGAAATGTTTCATGTAAAATGTTGTTGTTTCAGGTTTTTTTTAAATTGCATATTTTACTCTTTTTTTTAATCACTGGCCACATGGTAACTATGGCGCACTTGGTAGGCCGTTCAAGAATGAAACCACAAACGTAAATGTAAAGGTACAATTAATTATGAGCGGAGTAACGGTACGCTAAAGATCTAGTATTAATGACTTAATTTTAAAGGGAACAGCATCTCTTTTTTTTTCTTTTGAGGAAAGTGCAACAGTAATAGTTTGTAGCAGGGATTGTCAACCGGTGGTCAACGGCCCTGTAGTAGTCCGTGGCTGTATTGCAGATGGTCCGCGAAATTGGAAATGGAAAATCATTTCAAAATAGGATTGATTTATTATTTAGACTTGATTTATTCATCCATTTTCTATACTGCTTGTCCCCACGGGGATCGCGGGTGTACTGGAGCCTATCTCAGAAATCATCGGGCAGTAGGTGAGGGATACCCTGAACCAGTTGTCAGCCGATCGCAGGGCACGCAGAGACAAACAACCATCTGCACTCACACCTAGGGACAATTTGGAGTGCTCAATCGGCCAACCAAGCATGTTTTTGGGATGTGGGAGGAAACCGGAGTGCCCAGAGAAAACCCATGTGTGCTCAGGGAGAACATGCAAACTCTACACAGGAAGGACCGGAGGTGGAATCGCTTGTACTAAACTATTTAAGTTTGACATCCGCTTGCCAGAAGCTGAGCTACACTGTGTTTGTTTACGAATTGGGCGTGTGGCTACACAGCGGAGCAATTAACATTTACTTCATAGTTACCCCATAATTATGTAACGCCCTAATTTGTGGTCAAGAATGAGTCTTGCAAGGTTGTGATCACAGCGAGTGGAGAGCTGTGTTGTAACGTCATTGAAAGTTATGCTTTATTTATATATCGGTGAAGCGGACGTGAGCGATCCTGTCAGTGAGGTTATTTGAAAATATCAAATAAATTTAAGGCATCAGAGAGAATTGATTGATTGATTGATTGATTGATTGATTGATTGATTGATTGATTGATTGATTGATTGATTTTGATTGACCATATAAACATTACAAAATAAAGATATTTGCAAGAAAAGAAACATTATCAGTAAACGTTTCAGTACAACAGTTTACATGCTCAATGAGAGTACAGGAACTTATCTAGTCCTACCCCTTGTTTTCTATATATTATTGTCAGTTGTTATGCTATTAGTTATTTATGGAAAGAAAATATCCAAAAATAAAAACAAACAGAAACAAATAACAAGCGTCACAAAACACACTCTTAATCATCAGTATAAGCATAGCTTGTAAATTATTTCAATTATACATGCTACATAAAGGAAAGCAAAAGCATGATCAGAATTTAATTGTGATAGACCGGATTATGAGAAGAACAGTTCAAGAGGGAGATAATGGAATTAGATGGAAGCTGACATCAAAACTTGATATTTGGACTTTGCAGATGATATAGTGTTACTCTCCTCTATACAACATCATATGCAGATTAAAACAACCCGAATGGATGCAGAAGCCAAGCGAGTAGATCAATACATAAAAGACAAAAACAATGAGGATAAATGAAAAAAAAACAGGAACGAATCAAGATCAATGAGCAGGATATTGAAGATGTAGACCAGTGCACTTACTTAGGACCAATAGTATGTAAAGAGGGATGCGGTATGAAAGATCTGAAGAAGCACTAAAGACCTACTAGAGAGAGCTGAAATGGAGCCATTGAGTGAAGAAGTTAGGATGCGTAGATCAGGCACATGCACTCATAGGAGGCAGGTGAGGCAGTGCCTCACCTTGCCACCAGGGGCGGGAAAGGGCTCAACATGGTTTCCTCAGCTGTCACCATAAGTTGTTAAAAAATGAATCATATAATAAAACATAATATAATATCTATCCTGTGGTCTATGCTTTTAATGCAATTTTTGTGTGTTTCCTATACATTTGGATCATTTTTATAGTCAAAATAGCTGTATTTCTTGTTCAAATAACAACGGGAGACGAGATTCATAGAGGCTGAGGCGGTGACAGGTAGTGCCTCTCAGGGCGTGCGTGTGAAAGTGTGCACCACTCACACACTGTACTGAGCGCGTGCAAACGGCACGTGCTTGCAGTCAGGCCTTGAGGCAGCCAGTACCTTTGCCTCGAAGATGGGGCGATTGTGAGCCTGCGGCTAATAGTTCATGACACGAGTGAATGCGAGAGTAAATTAAGAAGAAAAAAAAGAAAAGAAAAACAACCAACAAGATTTGGTGCTAACGCGTTGCTATTTGGCTTTATTTTCCCTGAAAATAGAGGATATAATCTCGAAGATAAGAAACTTTTCAAAACTTGACTTTCAGTCAAAGCAAGAAATCATAAGTAAGGGAAGACCAACGCCAGATTTGCGAGGATTAATTCAAACTACGGGCCTTTTACAAGAGAGACTTGTAAAACTCAAAGAAAAGGACAAAAAGGAGGACTTCTACAACAAAGTCATCGAGAGCTTCGTCCAGAAGGACAGGAGAATGGACTTCCTTTACAAGTAAAGGTAAGAATACTGCAGTGGTGTGTTTAAATGTACAGTGGTGTGTTTAAAATGTTATTAAATTTAATCAAGAATGGGATAACAACCATGTATGCTTGTAATTTTTTTAAATTTCTTTTTAATCTGATTTGTGAGTCAGTGCCTTACCGTCATACAGTACGTTTGTATATCTGACTCTGAGTCAGTGCCTCACCAACCCCAACCCTCACCGCACGTCCCTGGCGTAGATGGAAAATGATTGGACACATACTACGGCAGGACCACAACAACGACTGCAACACAGCCATGACCTGGGCAGCAGAAGGAAAAAGAAGGAAAGGAAGACTAAAGATCACCTGGAGGCGTACTGTCGAGAAAGAAAGGAAAGAAGCAGGATGGAAGTCATGGTCTGAAGCGAGGACTGCAGCAGCTGACCGTGACAGGTGGAAGCGCTCTGTGAAGGCCTTAAGTGCCACGAGGCGCGAAGTGACTAGATAGAGATGATCAGAATCAGAATCGCCTTTATTTTCACTGTACACGGTACAAGAAAATTTGAGCGCTGCTCCCTTTGGTGCAAAAAGCAAATTAAAATAAAAGAGCATTAGAGCACACAAGATAAAATGTAAAAAGCATATAAAATATGTAGAAAAGGCAGTAGTATGTACAGGCAGTAGTATATGCATATATGTACTACATGGGAAACATGATTATTGCACAGGAAATAAAAAATATTGCACAGTATATTGCAATATTGCAAGTACTTGTGTACTTATAATTGCATCACTTATATAGCAGATTCTCAGAAACATGCATATTCATATTATATTTAAACATTTTTGTAGCACCATATTTTGAGATGTCCTTTTAAACACGTCTTCCACCTAATAAAACTTCCAAACACATGTACCTTTCCTTCTCCTAACCTTGTTCTGCTTTCTGCTTTCTTCCACTGTTTCTCACCGATAAAATTTGTCGTGTTTTTTTGTAATTAGAAGTAAAAGATAAGTTGAACTTATTTTGGGAATTTGGCACTGTAGGGGCCTTTTGGCAGTTTATTTGAGGTTAAATATATACTCAGACAGTGAAGATAGATTATACGTAAGTGTGGCGATGATAATGGTTCATTTTTTCACCCCTCTTTATACAGTACACCAACAAATAATCAAACGGGCATATGACGATGACAGAATGATGACGTAAGAGGTTTGCTTGGGACAAAGCAGGAGGGATTTACGATGCATTTCATGTCAAACGTAACTTTATTTTTACGACAAATATGAAGATAAATATAAAATTTGACTACAACTGAGAAAAAAAAAAGCGCATTTAAAGTCGCCCATTCCCAACCCTCCTCCAAAAAGTACAGCCGAACGACAACCATCAGCAATTACGTCATCGTAGAGGTGGCTCCCGGTTGGCTGACAGTGAGGGGGTGGTGCTTGTTTGTTGTTTTGCTGAAGTGTTGACTTTAAATAGACGGCCGAGGACCTGCTTTACCTCTATTTCCATTTTAAACAATACTAACCAGGAACGACACTTTCCTCCCACATCTAACCTCGAGTTGCTCTTACAATCATCTCTAAAGAACAGAGAGCGCCCGAAAACGGCAACCATGAAATGGATGTTCAAAGAGGATCATTCTCTGGGTAAGGGAGGAGGGAGGTGTCGTTAATATGACAAAGGCACGGGAATTGTTTTATAATGTCGATTCAGCTGAACCATTGAAAACGAAATTCCATGATGTGTTCAAGTAAATGTTATTTCCGATCACTTCTTTCATAACCTTGTTTTATAAAGGACGGGGAGCTTGGCCTGCCCTCAAATGGCTCGACAATCTTGGGAGGCTTAAGCTAACCCCTTCAACAGGACATACTCTAAATACTGCTGTCACAAAAATATATGTGTATACATTTCTCCAAAGGATAATAATGTTGTGATCTACTATTTGCGAGGAAAGCGTCGTGCCTTTTGTTAATACGCAAACGACGATTTTAGTCAACTGGACTTGTTGGCAAAATGGTGGTGAAACGAAGAGACACGAGACTGTCAAGTCTTCGATTTTGCACGATTAACAAATGCTTGATTTGCCTTTGAGTTCGTTAAAACAGCCTTGTCCATCCGCAAGAAATTGGAGCGCAGCATTGTTAGCAGGGAGGAGACCGTTGATTTGGCAGCTCTTCAAGAGGCCTAGGGGGTGTGGTGGTGGGGGGGTTAGACATTTGCATAACAACTTCTCTGATGAAAATGATGTTAATAGTTTCGCTGCCACTGTTAAAGGAAATGATTGTTGCCTCTAATCGCGGGCCAAAAATGGGGAAGACACTCGATTATTTTATCAGGAAGCTCAACTGTATAATAACGGAAAGACTTCCATTTACAGCATTAAGTCGATCATAACAAGAATGATTTATTCAGAGCATAGTCTGGTTGTTAATAATTCATAAAAGAAAAATATGCTATTTTAAAGTATGCCGTAAGAAGACTACATTACCCAGAAGCCTCCCCTCATCTTGCGTGATAAAATGCTGTCGTAAAAACAGTACATTTAAGTATACTACTTTTTTGTATACATCTGCTGCTGTAAGTTTCCAAAAGATATTTAATTATGAGTTTTCCCCCATTTTATTACAAATGTTTCAATACAAAGCATGATGTGTTAATAAATGTACAAGTCTGTTGAACCTTTGCATCTCTCCAACTACTCTACACACAAAAATAAGTACTTTGTGAGTCAGCTTTAATTCTACAAATGAATAACACATATTTTACTTGATATCCTGCAGAACATCGGTGCATAGAATCTGCCAAAATCCGCAACAAGTACCCTGACAGGGTCCCAGTAAGTGAAAAATGTTCTCAATTATTTTTCTCAATGAGCCTTTTTATGTAACCCTGACTGTTGGCCAACTGTGCACTGTGTGTGGTAGGTAATTGTGGAGAAAGTGTCTGGGTCCCAGATAGTGGACATTGACAAGAGGAAGTACCTGGTCCCTTCTGACATCACAGTGGCTCAGTTCATGTGGATCATCAGGAAACGCATCCAGCTGCCCTCAGAGAAGGCCATCTTCCTGTTTGTGGACAAGACAGTCCCCCAGTCCAGGTCAGAGTGACAATATTTGACTGATACACTAGCTGGTCCTCGACAAATATTTGACCAAAACTGATAACTTATCGAGATATAAATTGTTATGTGAATGGGATTTACTGCTACCCAGATAGCAAAATATAACTGGGCTTGATATGCTAAATAGATCTGGTTTGAAAACAAAAGAAAGTCACCTGTTAAGGCCTATTGTATCCCCAAAGCTAATAGTTTTTAATTGAAAAAAAGAAAAAAAACAGCAAATTAGCCTTTTTGTGTAGATTTTATTAAAATGAACATCACCTTGTTATCATGAGCCATAGAGTCCATCCTTGGTATAGAGATCACTGAATGCTGTCCAATTCGAGCTGTTGCAATGTCCTTGCTTACCGTTAGATGTCACTAACTTCACACTGTTTCAGGAAGATCTATTTTAGTATTATCATTTAGCGCGCCATCAAAAGAATGCCACAGCTTTTCTAATGTTATGAATGTGAACTAACATTAAATAAAATGCTAAACTAGGTAATGATAACAGACAAAATTACATTTGCTCTTGGAATCTGTTAGGGCATTGACGTTAATACTCGCTGGTTCATGTCCTTTAGATATCATTCAAATCATCAATATGTATCATTCTGTTAGTTTGAGATATTTCGTTCTTTTTGGTTAAATCCACTAACCCTGACATTTAGTTGCTATTGCTAAACCTAAAAAATAGGCATCGTGCGTAGCAAAGGAGCTGACAGTATTGAATGGGTGTTTATTTCATGTTTCAGCATCACAATGGGACAGCTCTATGAAAAGGAGAAAGACGAAGATGGCTTTTTATACGTGGCTTACAGCGGCGAAAACACATTTGGCTTGTAAAAGAAGAAGCCATGATAGTAAGCTGACCTTACCTGCTGACATCTAATCATAGCCCTCATTTGGTCCCTGGAGAAAGCCTCGGGAAAACCCTTTGAAAACACCACAGAAAGATGGACTACCTGCTCACCAGCTTGGATGACAAAACAAGTGTGCCAGTGTCTTTTTATTTTATTTTATTTTTTTGGGCCCATGTTGCACCTTTCCATAATGATTCAAATATTCAGTTGTCTATTGTGTGGTAGCGTTTGTTTTCTTATCTCTTGTGATTTGAAGTTTTTCCAAACTCCTTGTGTGTGAGAATGACTTTAGTTTTGCTTTTGTCTTTGAAGACAATATTTATGAAATTGGAATATTTTAATTTAATTATGTGGAGGTAAGGTAGCTGGATGACCTAACCAATAAAAATGCTAAATAAACACTGTCACGTCATCCTTTTGAAACCAAATGCATGACTCGGCAGCACAAAAGAAGTTTAAAGTCTTTAAATAACAAATGCGTAATATGTGGGGTATCATTTTAATGGGTTTTACTTTTTAGATCAGGGGTCACCAACCTTTCTTAAACCGAGAGCTACTTCCTGGGTACTGATTAAGGCAAAGGGCTACCAGTTTCACACACATTTCTGAAATAGCCAATTTGCTCAATTTAGCTTTCACTATGTGTTATTATTGTCATTTCCAGTTGACATGTAAGTGTGATTTTAACAATAATAGCAAAAATACAGTCAAACCTCAGTTTTCGACCACAATCCGTTCCAGAAGGCGGTTCAAGAACCAAATCAGTCAAATTCCCAATCTATTTTTCCCATTACAAATACAGTGGAGCCTCGGTTTTCGAACATCCCGGTTCTCGAACAAATCGATATTCGAACAAAAAAATTCGAGATTTCTTTGCTTCGGATGTCGGACGAAATTCGGTTGTCGAACCTCGCGAGATGAGCCGAGAGGACCTTGTTATTACGTTCTTGTTACTCTGAGGATCGCATCAACTCTAATCATGCCTCCAAAGGAAGCAAGTGGGAGCAGTAAAGCCATTCTAAAACACAAAGACGCTCCATAAGCAATGCGACACTGAGCGCCCGGCTCTTTAAAATATTTTCTAAATTTCAGCGACGGCTCTGTCACAATAATGCAACCAGCGCGGTGCAGTTGCGCGGTCGGCGACGCGCTACGGTTGCGTGTTCGGGGGTCCGCTACAGTTGCGCGATCGGACAAAATGTACTTCCCAAAACTGAAGTGGACCTCAGTGCGCAGGGAGCTTAATTTGGTCCGATCGCGCAACTGCAGCGCGCCGGGCGCTCACTGTCGCATTGCTTTAAGAGCGTCTTTGTGTTTTAGGTTGGCTTTACTGCTCCCACTTGCTTTCTTTGGAGGCATGATTCCTCAAACAATCCTCAAAGTAACGAAAATACAATAAACCACGGAGTCAGTCGGCATCCGGGCCGCGCGGTCGGGTTTTCTCAGGTCCTCCCAGCTCATCTCGCGAGATTCGACCTCCGAATTTTGTTCAACAACCGAAGCAAAAAAATCTCGAATTTGTTGTTCAAATTCCGATTTGTTCGAGAACCGGGACGTTCGGAAACCGAGGTTTTACTGTAAAATAAATACCGTTTTTTCCACGTATAATGCGCCCCCATGTATAATACGCACCCTAAAAATGGCATGTCGATGCTGGAAAAAAGCCTGTACCCATGTATAATACACACCCAAATTTTGAC
This sequence comes from Syngnathus typhle, assembly GCF_033458585.1. Classification (NCBI taxonomy): domain Eukaryota; kingdom Metazoa; phylum Chordata; class Actinopteri; order Syngnathiformes; family Syngnathidae; genus Syngnathus; species Syngnathus typhle. The sequence goes on along the minus strand of NC_083741.1, from coordinate 7,885,790 downwards.
TTTTTTCTTTTTTTTTTTAAGTCCCAATGATCGTCACACACACATCTGGGTGTGGTGAAATTTGTCCTCTGCATTTGACCCATCCCCGTGTGATTTTGATCCATCCCCTGGGTGAGAGGGGAGCAGTGAGCAGCAGTGGCGCCGCGCTCAGGAATCATTTGGTAATCTAACCCCCCAATTCCAACCCTCAATGCTGAGTGCCAAGCAGGGAGGCAATGGGTCCCATTTTTATAGTCTTTGGTATGACCCGGCCGGGTTACTTAAGTCCGTAAACGTAAAATTATTTCAGAAAAAAGATCATGTTTGGGAACAACCGGATGTTATTCTGCCGGTCAGTATCACTGCCCATGCAGTAGCAAACTCGATAGTGAAGAAATATGTGAGACTCTCAACGGGATCACCAATATTTGAGTGATGTTCCAGTTATTTATCACAATTAGTTTATCAAGTCTGTTTTGAGTTCCTCCAATAAACCCTGGTCTAAGCTGCACTTGGTCGCCCCGCTCCTTTCCACACTCCACCCGTGACAAGATTTTCATCAAAAATTGTTGTACCATGATTTTCTTCAAGAAAAAAAAAAATTGTACCCATGTATAATGCGCACCCCAGATTTTAGGACAATATATTAGTTAAATTTTGCGCATTATACATGGGAAAAAACGGTAGCTGCAGCTCACTGACAAGTGTCGCTATTTGAGCTAATTTTAGAACAGTCCTGCGGGCAACTCATGCGGTTCTCACGGGCTACCTGGTGCCCGCGGGCACCGTGTTGGTGACCCCTGTTTTAGATCATGGCATTTTATTTGCCATTGCTTTGCCATTTTGTGGATTATCTCATAATTTGCTTCTACCGTGCACTGATTTGCTAGCTAACATTCATTCAGAGATCAATTGTCACAGACAGCTGACACCATTTTGCATACTGCAATCGATGGCTCGTTCATTTAAAGCACTGTGGTACAAGTATTTGTCAAAAGGGACATCAACTCAAAAGCTATCTTTATGTCCTATGCTAGCTCACTAAATATTGTGCTTGTAGGATATGAATTAAGCAGCAAATTGCACCCATTTTCATCCATCTCGGGGTGGGACAGCCATTTTGCCACTTGCTGTCAACTGCCGCCGGGAAATGTCGTGTCCTCTGGCGAACGCGCCGTTGTAAATGAATGGGCTTTCACATTGCATTTTCAATGAGGGGGAAGTGTACAATTTAGGCTGCGGTGCTGTGCACGGCCGATGACACCCCCGACTCAACTTCCATATTCTGTAAAGACCGTTGACCACATTCTGTGAAGACGGTTGACAGGGAGAAAATGTCTAAATGCAAGGTCCGAAAGGTCATGAAACCAATCTTTCAAATTGCATCATCGCAGCATGACGGATATGAAAGTGCAATTATTAAGGGGTGGGGGGGGGGGGGGGCAAAGGGAATGACTAGACTAATTGAATAGAATCGACTTGTGAATCTGTCACAGTCGTTTTCTCTTCCCCATTTCATTTCCCTTCTCTGCAGACTTCTCTTAAACATTCTATACTTGGTCATCGATACAACTTCTTGAATTTCAAATTCTGAGAAAGAGATGAGGGACATTCAACATTTGAATATTTTCAGTTTCTTAATTTTTCATTCCAAAGGGTAACATTACAGTCTCATACATCAATCATGTTTTTTAACGAAAAAATAGACGATTTCTAATTGTACAACTGTGCAATTGGGAGTGTGAATGTTTTTTTGTTGTACCGAACCTACTGCCCATAAACTGCTGGGGTAAGCTCCGGCAGGAGCCTCGTGAGGAGAAGTAGTACAAAAAATGAATGAATGAATGAATGAATGAATGAATGAATGAATGAAGGAAGGAAGGAAGGAAGGAAGGAAGGAAGGAAGGAAGGAAGGAAGGAAGGAAGGAAGGAAGGAAGGAAGCAATGAAGGAAGCAATGAAGGAAGCAATGAAGGAAGCAATGAAGGAAGCAATGAAGAATGAATGTCCATCATCATCATAATAGAAGGTTTTCCATACCCCAAAATTTGTTCATTATGAAAATGTAACACTGCAACCTCTGAATGAATGAATGAATGAATGAATGAATGAATGACTGGCTGAAGCAATCAAGCAATGAATGAATGAAGCAATGAAGAGGGTTTCTCATACCCCAAAATTTGTTCATTATGAAAATGTAACACCGCAACCTCTGAATGAATGAGTGAGTGAGTGAGTGAGTGAGTGAGTGAGTGAGTGAGTGAGTGAGTGAGTGAGCGAGCGACCGAAGCAATGAAGCAATGAAGCAATGAAGCAATGAAGCAATGAAGCAATGAATAGAGGGGTTTTCATACCCCAGAATGTGTTCATTCAGAAAACCTCTGAATGAATGAATGAACGAATGAATGAAGCAATGAATGATCCATCCATTTTCTGAACCGCTTAGTCCCCACCGGGGTCGCGGGAGTGCTGGAGCCTATCCCAGCCGTCATCGGGCAGTAGGCACCCTGAACCGGTTGTCAGCCAATCGCAGGGCACACAGAGACAAACAACCATTTGCACTCGCACTCACACCTAGCGACAATTTGGAGTCTTCAATGGGCCTACCAAGCATGTTTTTGGGATGTGTGAGGAAATCGGAGTGCCCGGAGAAAACCCACGCGGGCCCGGGGAGAACATGCAAACTCCACACAGGGAGGGCCGGAGGTGGAATCGAACCCGCACCCTCCTAACTGTGAGGCGGACGTGCTACCCAGTGTACCACCGAGCCGGATGAAGCAATGGATGATCATCATCATAATTTTTACTTATGCCCCAGAATGTGTTCATTAAGAATATGTCCATTAAGAAAAATGTAACACCGCAACCTCTGTATGAATGAATGAATGAATGCTCGTCGTCGTCATCATAATAGAGGGTTTCTCATACCCCAGAATGTGTTAATTCAGAAAACCTCTGAATGAACGAATGAATGAATGAATGAATGAATGAATGAATGAATGAATGAATGAATGAATGAATGAATGAATGAATGAATGAATGAATGAATGATAATCATCATCATAATAAAAGGTTTCTCATACCCCAGAATGAGTTCATTAAGGAAATGTAAGGGAATGCCTCTCATAAATCTGTAATTATAGTATTTAGTGTTATGCACTATTCAGAGGAGCTGATAACCTGATTGGATACAAAAGAGGAACATGGTAGCAAAATAAGTTTTTATGATTTGAATAAAAACTTTAAACACAAGGTTGATGTCAAACAGTTTTATAATGCTGGTTTTTGAAGAGACTTCTTCCTAATGAATGAGATTCCCTTAATTGTGAGACATTTTTGTCAAAATTATTTGAAATTCCTCCTGATTTTTTGACTTGCAATTTATGCGATCCATATTATATAAGTAGTGATTACTAAACCTATGATTATATATAAAAGAGTACGTTGATGTCGTAGAACATTTATTTTTTGCAAATAAATTGAAATTGATTTGAAATGGATTTTTAAAACTTGTTTAAGCATTAAAGTGGAAGACAGTTAAGAACATTGTAAAATACAAAACGTGGAGAACAAGGGTGTTAGATCACACAATGGTCATTGGCCATTCACAACTGACAATAATTCTGGTTATGTTTTTGTTTGTCAAATACCGACTTTTTTTATTCTCTGAAATGCTCTGAGTAGAATTGTGTTCTTTTCTCAGTAGCTCAAAGCAGAAGGAAAAAGGGTAGTGTGGGGTGATAGAAACCGCAGCTGCTTTCTTAAAATGACACTGTAAAAATCAGCAGCAATACCAGCTGCATAAAAAGAAAAGCCAGCACAGGTCACCCACACCAGAACATCCTGAAGATCAGAGGCACAGCTGTCACTATGAAGACACTTGGCCTTTTCGTACTCCTCACGCTTTTCTGTATGGCCACAGGTTAGTTGCACTTCTGTTCTCAACAAAACTAATTTAGCTGTGAGTGAAATTATTTTAAGTGTGCATTTGGTTGCAGGCATGGTCGCCCAGGGGATCATGTTTAAGACTGGGTGTTGTTCAAAGAGTGTACGCGTGCTAATCCCTAAAGAAAGAGTGAAACACGTGGCGACGACGTCAGATCATTGCCACCGTAAAGCTATTGTGTAAGTATCAGACATTTTTGGAAAGTGGGTTGTTCAATTCCACGTTGTCTATATGAACATATTGACAAAATGGAAAGTATAGTTACACCATATTGACAGCCACGTAGCATATTGGCCGCATTTTGATATTTTGAGAAAAGAAGAAAAAATACAATTTTTAGATCACACATTGGGCAATTTTATTGGGTCATTTTGCTTACTTGTTCAACTACCTGACTGAATTTTTCGATAAATTCAAATTTCAATGTGTGTTCTAGGAATGGATCCTAAAAATTCTTGGTATCGGGAGCATAAACAAAAATCTTGTCCAAGTACAATAATTCATGATTCACGATTGGCAAACTATTCAAAACATTGTCTTTGATGATATACATAACTAGCAAGATTACAAGATTAGATTTCACAATTGCATGTGGAGTATATAAGAATGCTTGCATGAAATAATGAGCCTATTTGGTGTTTCAGAGTCACAACGGTGTGTGACAAAAGATTTTGCCTCGAAGGCAGATGGGATTGGGCAGAAGAACTGCTGAGACACTTTGAGACGGTTTCTGCTAACAAGACATCTGTACCTGCCCCTTTCAATCAGACCAGCTGTGAAAAGTATATTCAACTGACATGAGGAGAAAGTTCCTTTATCTATTTTACTATAGATCTGTTCCTTTTACATTTGTCTTTTTTTTAGATAGCTTTTTTTGTTCGATAGTGATACCACAAATGTAAGTGATATTGAAAAAAGATTCATCCATCCATCCATCCATCCATCCATCCATCCATCCATCCATCCATCTTCTTCCACTTCCATTTTCTGAACTGCTCGCTTCTTGAATGTATTTTTATTCATTTCAATTTTAAAGTCCCTATGTTGCAAATGACATGTTTGACATGACAATAAATATTTTTTATTAGATAGCTTTTTTTATTCGGTAGTGATACCACAAATGTAAGTGATATTGAAAAAAGATTTATCCATCCATCCACCCACCCATCCATCCATCCATCCATCTTCTTCCGCTTCCATTTTCTGAACCGCTCGCTTCTTGAATGTATTTTTATTCATTTCAATTTTAAAGTCCCTATGTTGCAAATGAAATGTTTGACATGACAATAAATCTTTTTTTAGATAGCTTTTTTTGTTCGATAGTGATACCACAAATGTAAGTGATATTGAAAAAAGATTTATCCATCCACCCACCCATCCATCCATCCATCCATCCATCCATCCATCCATCCATCTTCTTCCGCTTCCATTTTCTGAACCGCTCGCTTCTTGAATGTATTTTTATTCATTTCAATTTTAAAGTCCCTATGTTGCAAATGACATGTTTGACATGACAATAAATATTTTTTTAGATAGCTTTTTTTGTTCGATAGTGCTACCACAAATGTAAGTGATATTGAAAAAAGATTTATCCATCCATCCACCCACCCATCCATCCATCCATCCATCCATCCATCCATCCATCCATCCATCCATCCATCCATCCATCCATCTTCTTCCGCTTCCATTTAATGAACCGCTCTCTTCTTGAATGTATTTTTATTCATTTCACTTTTAAAGTCCCTATGTTGCAAATGACATGTTTGACATGACAATAAATCCGCTTCACTTCCACATTCCAAAATCGTGTAATATTGTCTGGTTAATGGTTAATATTGTCTTCTCCTCCGTACAACACACAATGCACAGCCTTAGTGAAAATATTGTTCAGCAATACGTGTTGATGTGCAGGAGTGCCGTACATTTTTCAAAGTGAACCTGCAAGTTTTTATGTGTGGCATTGTAGATTTTGGCATGACACGTCTGTAAAATGTGAAACTATAACGAAAGTCGATGACACTTGCGGTAGATTGACATGAGACAGACTACAGTAAAACTCAATAAAGTGTAGGAAAAGCTTCACATCTACCTATACAAATATTATTATTAATATAATATTATTTTATTGGCAAAGCGTTTTCCTCACTAAACGACATAAGCTTCTGTAGTAGCGAATGCCTGTATATGGAGATTGGAGAGGAAAACGCCAAATCCATAAAATCGCAAATAATGGGGCAATCCTTCTAGATCAGGGGTGGGCAAACTTTTTGACTCGCGGGCCGAACTGGGTTCTAAATTTGGACCGGAGGGCCGGACCAGGAGCAGATGGACGTAGGCGTTGTGTGAAGTCATATAAGCGACCTGTAAAGGTCATTGCATAAAAGATCTTGGCCTTTAGTAGGTAGTAAAGCATGGATATTCCAAACAATTTTTTTGAAAACAAATGCATTTATTAACAGCACTAAAAAAATAATAATTCACAAAAAAACTGCTATCAGTGATTCTCATAAAATACGACACTGTTATTATGAATAACAATCTCCATCACTTCAGTGCCTGCAGGTCAGATTAATGAAAGATGTTTATCTTTTGAGATCACATCAAACGGCAAACATTCTGACCAAATATATCATCTTGAAGAATCGGTGAAAGCATACATCCAAATAAAGTAATCAAAACAGCAACACGGTGAGGGGTATCTGAAAATCAGAGCAGAGTTTTAACTCGCAAACACCTGGTAACAGAGGTGAGGAAACGGGAAACACCTCCTTAAAGTAAGCCTTAAGAACTTTACAGGTTAAGATTAGTCGCAAATAGGTGGTGCATCAATGTCCTTGAGCATCCTGCATTGTTTGAAAATGAGAATGGTCGCTAGTTTCAATCCCTGCTATGTGTACAAATCATATTCAAAATGCATTTTTTTACAATAAACTTGAGAGCCTCCCGTTCATTTTCAGTGGGAACAGTGTTGTTGGTCTCCCTTTTTTGCTAGTGCGTCATAGTCTGGAGTAAAATTTGTTGTGGCAATTCTTAGGCGAGATCCGAGGTGTTGGTCCGTTTACCTTGATCTGTGACGGGTTGATGTTGACGTTCATGTGGCTGAACGTCACGTCGCGTACGTCGAGCCAAATTGGCCACTCTTTTTTAACATTCGGCACTCACTTCTTTTTTTCGGGCCACTCATTTTAATGGAAGGATTCCAGGGGAAGGTTTGTGGGTGGCTTTAGCGCAAAACTGCATCTGAAAGCTCAGCGCGCGAATTATAAGAATGCTGTCGTCAAAGCCCACGCTCTAAATTCGGGACTGATACGAATAGAGCGAGAGTGCGCCAAGTCCGTACTACTGAGTACGTACACGCACTTGTGAGTGTGCACCGAGCTTTCTGACACGGCTTCCGGTAGTAAATGCGCAGGCGAGCGCTTCGCCATCTACTGGGAAAACGCAGTCATTGCAGGCAAAATGACCAAAAAAAAAAGTTTAATAATACAATTTGTTCAGGGTTGGTGGGCCGGATTAAACGGTCCCGTGGGCCGGATGTGGCCCGCGGGCCGTAGTTTGCCCACCCCTGTTCTAGATCCTTATCATTCCTGTTTTTTGTGCTTGCACCCGTCTAGTTTAAGTGCTCACTGAGGCTGCAGCTGGAGTTGTACCTTAAAATCGTGGGCATTATTCAAATCTCCAGGAAGTCGTTTTTTAAACGTTAGCTCACACGACTGTCCAAGTAGCCACAAGGTGGCGCAAATGCCCGCAATCTCTTGAACTGTCTCGCATGCAGGTCAACTTGTCGGGGAAATTGCACTTACTTGTGTTTAACAGTGTTTAACACTGTTAAAAAAAACGGAGTTGATTGATTGATTGATTGATTGATTGATTGATTGATTGATTGATTGATTGATTGATTGATTGATTGATTGATTGATTGATTGGTTGATTGATTGATTGATTAATTAATTGAAGCTTTTGGATATTAGGTATAGTTTTCATACATTACACGTTAAGATGGCTCAGTTAAAATAATAGTTCAAATGATCAGTTCATCCTCACGTTCTGCAGGAGCCTGATAATTGAATCAGGTGTGTTTAACAAGGGAAACTTGGAAAACATTTAGGAATGCGGCCCCCGAGGACTGGAGTTTGAGACCCCTGCTTTAGAAGTCAGTTTTCGCGTGTTAGCACGATCGCGAATTAGGATCTTTCTGTTAACTCGTTAGCCTGCCCAGTACTTCTTGTTGATGACCGTAATTTGCGGATTTCAATTATCGCGGGTGGTTTTTGGAACCAATTATCTGCGATAAACGAGGGATTACTGTACATTGAAAAATATCTGGAACAAAATAAGGACCTGTCTGTTCGTAGGGTATTAATAATAATAATACTTGTTTTTAACAGAGCAGCAGGTTGGTGCCAAAGAAGTGGGAGAGAAAAGGAACAAAATGACTTTTTTTCATTGTTGTTTAAATAAGAAAGGCTGCCAGACTTTGAATGAAATCTTTGAAACAGTCCATCTGCCTCGAAACACTCAACAAATGTTGTTTTGATGACAATCACTGAGGGAAGACAAAGACATAAAGGGTGAAAGTCTTTTTTAATGTTCATGAGAAAAAACATTATATAATGTTTTTCTTCAGGTCATCAGGTGCAATCATTAACTCAAGGTTGACAAATATACAGTCAATTCATCATGATCACACATGAGCAAGGCAGGGCATTAAAATCCAGAACCCCAGGCTGGGTGAAGTCACATGCATGTTGACATGGTGACCTCCAGTCAAGTCATCAAAATTCACTTGGACTCTTGCTGGATGGAATATTTTATTTTTTTTTATTTTTTTTACTGCATTTTTGCAATTTACCAGGTGGAGTACCGGTTAGCCCGTCTGACTCACAGTTCAGAGGGTGCGGGTTTGATTCCACCTCCGGCCCTCCCTGTTTGGAGTTTGCATGTTCTCCCCCTTGCCTGCATGGGTTTTCTCCCACATCTCAAAAACATACATGGTAGGCTGACAGGGCACCCCAAGTTGCCTGTAGGTGTGAGTGCGAGTGCGGATAGTTGTTTGTCAGTGCGTGCCCTGCGATTGGCTCGCAACCGGTTCAGGGTGTCCCCCGCCTAGTGCCCGATGACTGCTGGGATAGGCTCCAGCACACCCGTGACCCATGTGGGGACAAGCGGTACAGAAAATGGATGGATGGATGGATGGATGGACGGATGGACGGATGGACGGATGGACGGATGGACGGATGGATGGATGGATGGATGGATGGATGGATGGATGGATGGATGGATGGATGGATGGATGGATGGATGGATGGATGGATGGATGGATGGATGGATGGATGGGTGGGATTCCTACACATTTTCTATTTCTTATCCAAGTGCCACCAATGTAGTGGGTTTCCTGTGATACACAGCGTCGATCCTTAAGGGTACCTTGGGGAAGTTGAACACATGAAAATGTATGTGGAGCAATCCCATTACACACTTAGGCCAATGTTACAGAGCAGTAGTTTGCTGTACACATACATGTCTGGAAGGTAATGTATGGTAATTTGAGCATTTTAAAATATTTATATATATATATATATATATATTTAGATGCAAGTTTCCCAAAAAAGCTTTAACGACCCACACAGAAAATCTACAAGTAAAGAGGGATGCAGTGAAGGTCTGGCAAAGCGGCTCAAGGGGAAACACTCAGAATTGTTGTTTTCTTTGTGCTCTAGACTTCATACAGTCATTGGCTGCATTTAACTTTATCCAGGTATGGGGCAATATAAAATAATAGTCTTATTTATTGATTGATTGATTGTCATTTTTATGCTTTAGATAACCACAATTGTGTTTGTGACTCTCAGGTTCTTCCACATCAAAACACATCCACATACGTTGGATTAAAATGTCTACTGAATGGTTCCATATTTTACAAACGGGTTCAATACAGTCCTAAATGGGTGACTAATAGATAAAGAGATGTATGATGTCCAGACTTTGGTTCGTGTCTATAACCTTGCAAATACGTAGTGCCAAATATCAAAGCGAAATGACGAGATCCAGATATGGACATAGTAAATGTTCCCGAAAGCAATAGGCAGTTACAAGCTGTCACAAGAGACACACGGTAAGTTGACAAAAGAATCAGTTCTAACAGAACTGAACAGAAAAAGGCGTAGAGTTTATTTCAGTCATCTCTTGACAAGTGACACTGGTTACTTGCTGATCTATAACTGTGATGTTCTCCATTTGTACTTGTTGTGATTGGTTCAAAATGTGGCAGAAAGAAGAAACAATTGTCCAAATATCTGTCTTGCTAAGAGAATGTTTTTTTCTCGATGCATTTCCGAGATTACTGTTTCGTTAGAAAGCTGTACTTGGAAGAGTCGAATAATCATCTCTGTCTGTTATCAGCTCCAAATTGTGAACTAACGTCAAGTCGACCTTGGTGCATCTCTCCTCTGACTCTGCTGCTATTTCCTCGCCTCTCTCCTCCTTCCAGAGCCTCTCGTACTCCTGCTTTAGCTCCTGATAGGAGCGGGAGAAGGTGTGGAAGATGGAAGTGGCAGGGAAGGCCATGATGAGGATTCCACTCAGGATACTAGTCAATGCCACCATCTGACCAGGGATGCTGCGGGGGACCATGTCTCCATAACCAACAGTTGTCATGGAGATGATTGCCCACCAGTAAGTGGCCGGGATGCTGCTGAAGCTGTGCTGCGGATGGGTGGCGGCGTACGGTGCCAGTTCGCTCTCTGCGAGGTGGACCAAAGGTGAGAAGAGAGTAACGGCCACGCAGACAAATAGCAGCAATAGGCCAAACTCCCTCATGCTGCGCTGCATGGTCAGCCCCAGCGTTTGCAAGCCCAGGGAGTGACGAGCTAGCCGCATAACGTACAGGATGCGGAGTGCGCGCAGCAAGCGCAGAATGAGACTCAGTTTGTCCAGGTAGCCCCTGCCAGCACCCATGACCACTTCCTCCTCGGACTCGTCTCTGACATCCACCACCAGCGACACGTAGTACGGCAGGATGGCGATGGCGTCGATGATGTTGAGGGGCCCACGAGCAAAGGCCAGCTTGCTCTGGGCGTTGATAAATCGCAGCACAAATTCAAACGTGAACCAGGCTACACAGATGGACTCCACCACAAACATGCTGTGACACTTTTGGGAACACTCGCCCTGCAAGACACAGTTTTGAAATCACACTCAAAACACCGTTTTGAAATCACACTCAAAACGGGGTTCCACCAAATGCATGGAGATAAAAGTGTAAAAATGTCACTGCAGTTGTGACGTTACATACGCACCCTGGTCTCTTCATCTCTGAGGTCTGGCATGGTGCTGATACACAGGCTGACCACGGTGACCAGCACCATCATGACAGAGAGGCAAGCAAAAATCTTTCCTGCCAATCCTGAGTGAGGGTTTTCCACCACTTCCCGCAGCATCCAGATCAGCTTGCAGTGGCCTCTCTCCACCTCTGCTATGTTTTTCTTCAGCATCATCCTCTTCTGTCTCCATTCCTCTTCTTTGCGCTCTCGCTCGGCCACCTCCTCCACACGGGTGATCATGCGACGACGGCAGCACCGCTCCATGTGACCTGGGTCAACGCCCCAGTAGTCGAGCTCATCATGCAGCGATACGGCACACAATTCCCTGAGGAGACGCAATTTGCCTGCTGCGAGGAAGTTTAGGATGACCCTGAAAGCTGTGGGGTTGCGGTCAAAGAAGTATTCCTTGCATGTCTCATCATAATCATCGCAGAGGTGCGCAATCTCCTCAGGGGTGGTGCAGAAGCGCAGGCGTCCCAAGCGACTCTGGGGGAATTGCTCCAGTGTGCTCCAGGGGAAGGTATAGCGATTGCCTCCAACATTGACAAGGACTTGAAGGGTGTGATCGACCACATGCGAGGCCTGCGGCTCACGTAGAAGCTGGGCCCGCTGGAAGTACACCCCCTTGATCGTCTCTGTTTCAGGGATCTCTGTGAAGAATCGGTCAAGGCTACTGTCGTCACTGCTAATTGAGTAGGTGCTAAAGTCGTGGTTGGCATTGCTGATAATAGGCATTCTGTCTTCACTGTATGAGGAAGGACTGTAGGAGTGGCTGAGTGGATACGTTGGTGAACAACCACAAAGAAACCAAAAGCTGAAATGATAAAATAAAAATACACACAATTTATAGTGAAAGTTCTTGGTCGTTTTTACCTATTGACTTGTGATTAGTCTAGGCACATTTCAAGACTTTTTTTTTTTTATGTACATATTTCGAGTTTAACAGACACATTCTGGCCTGCAAAAACTAATACTGAAACATGCATGGTGACACAATACCATAGCCATGCACACCTACTGCTCATGACCATTGTCATATTTTCAATACTTGCTGCTCATAATTTGAGCTATGGGAGCAATGTGTCTCCACTAGTCACAGTAAATGTACACTGAAATGCAAATTTTCATTGCCATACGAGGAGAAAACACATTCATGTAATACAAATACAAAATAAAAATGATGTGTGTCGGTAGATAAAGGAGTAAATTATATTTACTCACCTTATGTGGTCTGTTGGAGCTCAGTTACATTTCTGTTTAGTGTCCAGCACATTTCCCAAGCTGTTGCGCAAACAAACACGCATCTCGCCCACGAAGACCGATTTTTTGGGGGGCGTATTTGTGTCCATTTAGCTTACAATTTGTTAGAAATCCTACCGCGATATTGATAATCCCCGAATGTTTCTAAATGGTCTCTGAAGTTTCCATGGTAGACGCTCCAAAAACTGCACTACGCCAGTTTAGGTGGAAAGCCAACACCAAGCTGTTTTGCCCGGCTCGTGCTCGCGTATCCACTGTTCGTCTGTGCTTCCAAGGAGGGACGAAATACGATTATGTGCCCTCCTCAAACCTGCTGCTGTATTTTCATCTGTGCTTGACAGCAGGACCATCCTCCCTCATTTTTCCCTCCTCCCTCCTCTATCTCAACCTCCGCCAGCACCAGCTCACTTTTCATGCACAGTGAGTACAAGGGGGAAAAAAAAGACTGGAGATGGAAGTTTGTTTCTCGAAAACTACTCGTCTTTGTTTTATTGCAGATGTTGCTATGGTACGTACATGTTGCATCATTGGAGGACAGTTTTTGCCCCACCCCCCGCTTCCCCAACAAATTCAATTAGTCAAAATATAACAAAATGCAGTCACTTGATATGTAAACTAAGTTGTCTTGAGACATTAGTTTAATTGATTCTTGATCAAACAGAGCACCCCTAAAGTAGCTTTTCTCTCGTCCTCTCTTTTGAGGACCATCCATCCCAGAGGCGTAGCCAGGAATTTTTCCAGTAGGGGCGCGCGCCCACAGGAAAAAAAATCGAACATCACCCACGCCGTTCGCTGATCGCTAAAACAACATCCGGGTCCGGGAGGTAAACGGTGAATGGATAACATCGCACACATAGAATAGCGCAAGCACATTCGCGCAAGACCGAAAGAAAAAAACGGCATGAAAATGAAGAATCGAAAAAGCTCGATTTTTTTCAACCGGGGCGCAGGGGGTCCTAACCGGGGTTCGCCCCGGTTCGCCCCGGCTTGGCTACGCCTCTGATCCATCCATTTTCTGTACCGCTGTATCCCCACGGGGGTCGCGGGCTTGCTGGAGCCTTTTGAGGACCAATGAGTCACAAATTAAATATGTTTTAAACATATATGTTGATATGTCTTCCTTGAAATTGTTTTATACTTTTGGTTTTGTCATAGAGATGCTTGAAATAGAAATTAGGCTGAAGTTATGTTTCAGTCTCATCAGACTCACTCAAACTGTCTAAAGCAGGGTTGTCAAACTTGTTTTTTTCACGGGCCGCATCATAGTCATAGTTTCCTTCGGAGGGCCATTGAAATCCAAATATGTGTGGATGTCTCATATTATATATAGTGTAGACTGCACAACAAACTAGTGCGTAACTAGATGAATCACTAGTTTTCAAAACAGAGACTAATAAAGACTGTTTAAGTATTTCAAAAAATATGAATGGTAATAAAAATTGCTAGCAATATCGCTATTATTTAAAAGCAAAAACAATTAGTAATTTCAGCATTGACATGAATTTGATGCACAATTTGTCTTTGCGGACCACATAAAATGATGTGGCAGGCCGTATCTGGCCCCCGGGCCTTGAGTTTGACACCTGTGGTCTAAAAGAAGAGAAAGATCCTGAGTCCTATGCGAGCACATCCGAGTGTCCTTGAGCAGCTGCTGATTATCAGTGGGGGCAAGAGAAATATTGTGAAAGCGCTCAAAGTACCTTGAAAGTAGAAAAGTGCTATCCAAGTGGAACCATTTTCAACCCTTTAAAATTATCAATTTAAGCACTTGACTTTCTATTAATCTACAAGTAGGCACAATATACATACTCATCACTGCCCTATATACTTGAGGTATCAACTGTGTTTTGTTTTGATGTAGCCAAAGCCAGACTGACAAAATTTGTGCAGTGAATGTCCAAACCGACAGGATTAATCAAGAAGATAAAGCAGAGCCGGTCTTCCTATATGTCTAACTCTCTCTCTCTCTCTCTCTCTCTCTCTCTCTCTCTCTCTCTCTCTCTCTCTCTCTCGCTCTCTCTCTCTCTCTCTCTCTCTCTCTCTCTCTCTCTCTCTCTCTCTCTCGCTCTCACTCACACGCACGCACGCACGCACACACGCACGCACGCACACACACACACGCACACACACGGGCATGATTTGCATACCCGAATTACAAAACATAGGTTGTTTTGGTCCATATCTAATCAGGCCATCAGGCTCAGTGAAGATGACATTCCTCCATAATCCTGTCCATCACATTAGTACGTAAAATACATCCTTATTACACTCAATTTAGTGGCATGTTTTATTTGACCAGGAAGATTCAAATTACAGTATATTTTTGACCAGAGCGATTCGAATTACAGAATAGTTTGGATTACGTAATATAGCAAACAGCAATGACTTTACTACATTTGCAGGTTTATGTGTTTTTTGTGAACAACATTTACAGAAAGAAAAAAAATAAGAATAAAATTTGCCGTGTTGATGTTCCATATTAAATTAAAAAGACAAACCGAGGAAGCGTTGGGCACAAACACTGTCGAGATAAGTGTGCCATTTTTTTACACCGTACACTTTTATAATTTTAGTGGTAGTGCTCAGAATGTTAATATCAAAATGTGACATCCAGGTTTAGTTGGAACAAATGTGATTATCCCGATGCTACCCTTTTGCCCCACAATCAAGTCCAGATTATTATCCGCACCAAAGAAGAGTTACATTGTAATAAAACAACCTCTGATCTTTTGGTTGATGAATAGTGGGGATTACATGATAATCCACTCGGAGGAGGGACGTAAAGGAGAGGCAAATTAGATCATGCTGGCACACAGCCAAGGCATCAGTATAACGTGTACAAAGTTCGTAATTATTGTTGTATTTGAATTATCGTGAAAGCTACAAGGAATATGGAGATTTTTATGAAATTATTTTTGTAGTCAAGTTCATTGTATGTTTTTCTTTGTTTTTTTTCAATGTATTGGGCTTGGTTATGTGATTTTCTTGTCTAAACGTGTCTGCAACCACTGTGAAATGTTAATATATTGTAAATTGCAACATGAACATGCACATTTGTCTTAAAATAATAGTCCAACTCATTTCTTGACAGGGGTTGTGCAGATCGATCCAAGTATTGATAAAATCGATACTAATGTGGGTATCGGTTTTACATCGACACCAACAGGCTAGTATTGATAATTTATGTTTATTTGTAGGATTTCAGTTATTTTCAAAGAATTATTACATGCAGCGACAGACATTTTATGTCAAGAATCATATTATTCTTTGTTTGAGCTTTTCTATCCACCAATGGGGTGTCAAGCTCTGGCCCGTGTGTCAAATTTGGCCCGCAGTGTAATTACCTTTCGCCCACAAAGACAAATTGTGAATCGACTTTATGTCAGTACTAAAATTGCAAATTGTCTTCACTTTTAAAAAATAGAGATGTTTCTAGCAATTTTTATTATCATTGATCTTTTTAATAATTTGAACAGTTCTTACTCGTCTCTGATTTCAAAACTAGTTATCAGTTTGTTGTGTAGCCTATATTCCATATAATATGAGAGGTTCCTACATTTAGTATTTGGGTTGACAGTCATAATGGCCCTCCGAAAGAAACCATGACTACGATGCGGCTCGCGACAAAAATGAGTTTGACACCCCTGATCTACCAGCGAACTGTTTATTATTGTGGTACAGCATAAAATATACTGTCTGAGTGAGAATATCTTGAAGTTATCTGAGGTAATTTTGACCAAGAAAATGTTGGTTTTTGCCTAAAAGATCTCCTCAGGATGCTGGGCACCTCTTCTTGAATTTGTTGCATCTTTATTTAAACAGATCATTCATTTCTAAATGAAATTATTAATACTCCAATCAGTGAAAAAAGGACAAAAAAATGATGGGTTA
The DNA here is from genome assembly GCF_033458585.1 of Syngnathus typhle. Classification (NCBI taxonomy): domain Eukaryota; kingdom Metazoa; phylum Chordata; class Actinopteri; order Syngnathiformes; family Syngnathidae; genus Syngnathus; species Syngnathus typhle. The sequence continues at coordinate 7,869,393 of NC_083741.1, read as the reverse complement.
TTATTTTAGGCGGGTGACAATTTTACCACTAAAACATGTTTATCAACCAACCATTCCACTAAGATAAGTTAAACCTGTTTATCAAACAGCTAGTTAGTAATTGCAGATAGGAAGGTGTGTAGGTGAAGGAGATACATTAAATGTGGCTAGAAAAGAGATAATCAGTGGCTAGATACATCAGGGATTGCATAGTTGAGCGCAAAGAAAACCATAAATAGTTTTTGTGCTTAATCCATTCAGCAGTCCATTTCCAGCACACTTGTGAACTTTGTAGGAGCTAAGTGAAATCTATTAAAAGGCGTTGCTTTCAGAGGAAACCCAACGACAGTTATTATGTGAACTTTTCTAAGAAGCTGCCCAACAACAAGACTTTTAAAATGATGATTGTTTGCACTGTTTTCATGAACACTAGAAATATTGATCCAATTAGGACTGGCGTGTTAATGCTTCACACTTTGGAATGGAACAAATACTTTGATATGCGCAGACCAAACATAACCGAAATAGTAGAGGAAGAAGAAGCCGTGGTGACTTCCATGTACACAGAACATCGCTCCATCCATTTCTACTTTAGATATTTACGTTACTTTACATATTTTTCTCCTTTGTGCTGCAATGTATCCTCCAGAGCACACTTATGTGTTTGATAGTATTGATTTTTAAGACATTAAGCTAAGTCTTGCTCCGAACTAGCCTAAAGTCTAGTTTACTTTCAGTACTGGAATTTGAATTTAGTTTTTGCGCTGAGCACACGAGCGCCGTCTATGAAAAGAGAGCCCTATTAATATAAAGACACTCCTCACTCAGCGATTACATTCATGAATAATTCACACTTCCAGTCATCAATATCCGGTGTCAAATCAACTTCTGGCTGAAGGTAAAGAAGGTAAAGGAAATGTGCAAACCAATCTGTGGACAATGCGAAGCGCAAAAACTCTCAAATCAGGTTTTGAAGGAAACATTCAATCAATAAATTTGCAACACTTTGTGAGCTCAATCACCAATATAACATTGAAGCGGCACATTATAAAAGTAGTATTCATCCATCCATCCATCCTGAACCGCTTATTCTCACAAAGGTTGCATCACACACATAGACAAACAACCATTCACACTCACACCTATGGATAATTTGGAGTGTTATATAGTATTTATTTATTTATGTTTTTTACTTTTCACTTCCTTATTTTTGTTTTGCCCTTTAAAAGTGGAGCAATTTCTTTGCTCTGTGAAGCAGTCTGATGACGACTACTCCCAGTGTAGCTTGTTTCATTTGATTCTGTTTGGAAACCTTAAGCCTCTTTTGCAACTTCATTTCCTGATGGAGCTGGAGGTTAACATGGTTCAGTGGAATCAGTCTGTCAGAAGAAATTAAACTAAACTCCCGGGGAATTGCTTCAGTCTCTCAATTTGTGCCGAATCACCTGGGAGCTGTGCAGCGAGGCAACTGATAATTCACCCTTGATTCAGCACAATCAGTCTTCTCAAACATTGGTTAATTAACTACTGCATGCTTCACATCCCAGCCGCATCCAGGCGGCTGAAAGTCCAGTTCCACACTTTAACATGTTGTGCAACTACAGTACACTTCATTAATATGTACTTAAAGATTCAGGCTTTGTTTGTGTTGTTTTCCTGTCTCGTCTTTCTCATAATGTAATTAGGAGATGCTGGTTGCAGGAGGAAGAAACCCTCAGAAAGAATCTGATTATTTAGGCCAGAGGTCATATTACAATTATTGACAATATGCTCTTGGAGCCACCGACTCATCTTACAAACTCTTCAAGTGCTCAACAAAATTAGGCAGTCTTGTCACCAAGACTATGAGACAACTTTACTGCAAAAAGATTTCAGTCCCTGGGTGGTCTTCATATTCATATCAAGCAATAATAAAGTGAAATTACCAGAATTACATTTTGAGGACATGACAGAAGGGACATTAAAACATCTCAAGCATCAGCAATGAAGGACAAAAATACATAGAAGGTGAAGGAATGGGGTCGAAATACAAAAAGTCCTGCCTAGCTACAAAAACAGATATGCTCAAACCTCATTGAATAAAGTACATAAGCAGAAAAGTATATTCACATTTTAAAGCAATAAAAGAAATATTTTAAGCATATAATCATACTTACACACCAAATCAATAAAGAAGACATAACTAGACATTTTTGATAGGTGGTAATGTCAAAGGGTTTTATAACTTTATGATCTGATATATATTTCTGAGCAGTTTGAAATAACAAATGTTTTTTGATATATTGCCTGAATAGCTTAACAACCCTTAAGGAACTCTTTAATGCATGCCTGATGATTCTCTAAATCACGGACACTGCCAAAGTCGTCTAGAAATGTTCAGTACTCGATTGTATCTTATGTTTTGCGTAATGCTAGACGCCAGTTTTCGATTACTACTGAACGTTCTGGACAGAGGGAAATATTTTGCCTAACAAAGGAAAGATATGGTTGGAAGCATGATTAAACTAAGAATATGATGACGTAAGCAAGTACATGGAGTATCAAAAGAACAAACAAACAAAAACGTGATAAGTGGTGAGAACAAACTTTGCACAGTCAGGGAACATTATAGATTGATGATGTCACAGCCAAAAGCTCACATAATTCCGTACAAAATGACCAAATTGAAAGAATGATGAATGGATGAGGCGCTTCAGTGTATGTGCAAGAATGGAGGAGAATGTTTACGGGAAGGTCACTTGGAGATAAAACCAGCAGGTGCCAGAGGGAGACGGCCAAGAACCCGGCCAAAGATGATCGTCAAGGCTGAAAGACGGAAAGGAAAACAACAGCCCCCACACACATCAAATCGCCCATAATCAGCACCCAACCCCATGGAACCAGCTGTCACCGAACCACCACCCACTCCCATTGAATCAAACTCTACTGCGAACTCGCCCCACCCCAAAGACTCATCACCCATCAAACTCGGCCCACACCGGCATGTGCAACTGAATATAAGCTGATCAAAGAACCTTGAACGTTGCCTTTTCTGAATGGAGACTTTCTGCTCTTGAAAGCCCCAGCGCTGTATTGTACTTTCCTGAAAATAGAGCTTTCTTAACAAGAATTGTGATTGAACTCAACCAACCTGTGTAAGTCTAATTTCTGCTTCAGTGTCTTGGCATTTTCCTAAATCTGAAGAAATCAAACGAGCATGCAGTGAGTAAATTGGAGAACAGGTGATTGGCAATGGCTTTTGCCGTGAGGCTCAGATAGCGCGCTCCCTAAATTGTGGACAAAATCCAACAAAGGGTTTTGCAGCAAATGAAAATCATTGAAGCAATTTTAGTCTGATTCAAAACAGATTGCCTTTCTGGCTATTTGGCAGCGACAGCGAGAACAAGTCAACAGCGAATGTCAACATCCCTCAGCATGGCAAACAAACAGGCGGCTCAAAATACCACATAGCATCGGTGGTGCATGTTTGCTTGGGGTGTAACGGAAGGCTGACTGGAGTTCTATTTGTTTGTCAAATATTTGGAATTGAAAGAGGATATTTTCTTTTCCGACCCTGAAGGCCCATGTTGCTATGAAAAAAAAATTACGTTGTGAAGAGACGTGATCTTTGTTTACCTTAGCATTGTGTGATTTTTTATTTTACAAAAATTAGTCCATCAACACTCCATACTTTCTGTTACAGTTAACAGCAACACTTCTTAATTTGGCAGTCGTGGATTATTAAAAGTCTATAATACACAGCACAGGTGATGATAATAATAATGTATACTAATAATATTTGTGATATCATGCAACGTAATAATATTGTGCATTACATATATGAAAACTAGTCTAACAACACTTTGTGGCGATTGTAACGCATGGGAAAATGAGAACTATTCTGACTGTCCTTACTGTCACTGACATCAATAAACATTTAAATTCACTGGCATTACATTAAATATCCAAGGAAATGGTGCATGAAATCCTTTGAGGTTTCCTGGCCAGAGATGGATTGAACTAAATGAGGAGAAGATCAAGTTTGGAACATTGATTTATGTCCTGTGAGCTCAATCACAGCCAAACGAGTCAGACGTACTTGATCAATTTGTAAGAATTGATTGTTAGCTTTTTTTTCACCACTATAGACCATTTTTCTCATTCTTTTAAATGTGAGGTTCCCAAGCATATACCATCCATGCTTGCAAAGGGAAAGAAGATAGCTAAGCCACCAAACTGCGCAATATCAACATTGACTCATGGACTCTGCTTCACACTTCCAATTTATGCAAAGAGAGTGGCTCACACCTCCCATCCATGTTGTTTTCCGGCTGAGCACACATTAAAAGCAGGGAATGCAAATATAATTGCATCACTGCGTGTCTTTTCCTCTGCAAGACTGAAATATTGGATATGATGTACAGTATGTATGCATGATGTCTCATTTGCTGATTACAATGTGCCATAGACAACGATTACTACTTCGCCTTAGTAGCATTAGTAAATCAAAGTTATATAACAGACGTGCAGGAGCATGAAGCCTACAAACATCCCAGACTAAAGTGGGAGAGAGGGTACAGTATAATCTGTGTAAGATGGTACATCTTACAGTAACATCTGGTTAAAATGTTCACATTCAAGGACATCCATTTAAGGTTGTCCTGAAAAGTATCAATCAGGATCCTGATTTGTGTGTGAGTGTGTGGTGTAGGTTGTGTGTGTGGTGTGTCGTGTGTGTGTGTGTGTGTGGTGTGTGTGGTATGTGTTGGAGGTTGTGCGTGGTGCGATGTGTGTGTTCATGTCTCCTATTCAGTTCTGATTTGAAAAGAGAGCGCTATTATTAATCAGAGCATAGAATAATGCGAGACCAGGCTCATGCAAATTGGACATTTTCAATCATTGTCTTTGAAAATAGAGATATAATGTTGTTTCATAATATTGGATGTGAATTTCTGACCATCACTGATTTTCATGATGCATATTAAACAGCTCCACAGTGATGATCTCTGCTTCTCACCCACTTACTTCCTCTTGTGCTCTGTTGCTATTCCTGTGGCACGCCACTGAGTCAAAGAATGAAAACATGTTAACATCTTTGTTCTGCATGTCATTCTACAAAAGTATGTCAACCAAAAGCAGTTCCATGAAGTTTTGAGCACTGTAATCCGATGCCATGTTACGGTGCTACAGGGATACTTGACCAGCAAGCGGACCATTATACTGCTACAGAAGATGTTCACCCACACAGGGCACCACTCAGGCCACCACACACGCACACGCAAATGTGCATGATATAGTAAATTCCTGTGATGAAATTAGACTCCAAACAATTACTTATTAGTCTTATCTGGTTGTTGTTATTGCAAAACAAATGTTTATCATATACTATGTAGGTTGAGCTGATACAGCAGTAAAACATCTAAACAACTGTCAGAGAGGGAAAGTCAAAGGTTTTGACTTCATTCGTGTGCTTGAGTATGTATCATAATCAAGTTATTAAGAAAAATTAAGAAACGGATCTTCATAATGGAGACAATTTATTTTAAGCACATATTACTCATTATCTTTTATTGTTTCTTCATAATCATTCTCTTATCTCACTTAATGCTGGTGGTCTCAGGAACAATGTTAAAAGAAAATTGTTTTTTATTTCATGAAAGCACTCAAGCAAACTGTATTCTTCTCCAAGAAACATACTCTACTATTGATGAAGATGAAAAATTCTGCTCCAATTGGTGGGGAGATAAAGTTCTTCTATGTCATGGCTCTAACAAGTCTGTTCGGGTAGCCATTTTATTTCACACTTTTGATGGAAAAGTAAATATTTTATATAAGGATAGGAATGGACGCTGGATGTCATGTGTTTTAGAAATTTGTAGCTGCTTCTTAATAATAGGGAATGTTCATATTTATAATTGGTGTTTATATTATACCAGCTCAAAACAGAAATGTCTTACTTGAAATATAACACAATATAAAAATATTAAGCAAACTATACTGCAGCTAAAATATAATCTTAGGGTTAGGAGGTGACTTCGACATGGTTTCAGATGAATTGCTTAATACTGTAAGCACCTGTCCAAATTTAATACTCATCTTCCAAAGCCTATCTTGAATCTTTTCTGCCAGGAATTCAACATTTTATATCCTTGTAGGCAAGCAAACCCAGACAAGCAGATATTCTCTTGGAATAAACCAAATGGTTCCTACAAATCACGACTTGATTTCTGGTTAATTTCAAATGCTTCTGCTCAGTGGAATGGGGATACTAGTATTTCTGCTATGCCTCTAAAATTGATGCATCTCTCATCCATCCATTTTCTGAACCACTTACTCTCACGAGGGTCACGGGCATGCTGGAGCTTATTACAGCTGACTTCACGCAGTAGGCGGGGGACATCCTGAACTGGTTGCCAGCCAACCACGGGGCACACATAGACGAACAACCATTCTCACTCACACTTACACCTACGGGCAATTTGGAGCGGTCAATCGGCCTACCATGCATGTTTTGGGTATGTGGGAGGGAACCGGAGAACCTGGAGGAAACCTACGAAGGGAAAGCAAGACCGGAGCTGGAATCGAACCCACAACCTCTGCACTGTGAAGCCGACGTGCTAACCAGTGCCCCACCGTGCTTCCCTTCATGATTCCTCAAATAAAAAAAAATGATTAATTGAATTGATTGAACATTTATTGATCCCCGGGGGTGGGGAAATTCAGGCCCCAGCAGTATTCATACCACAGAGCGGGTGTATAAAAGATACACAGATGGCATGAGCGCAACTCAATAGACTTTTATAAGGCTGCCACACAACGGCGCCACAAAGAAAGCCAGTAAGTGCGAAAGTTAAAAGCCATCAAAGCAAAGCAACAAGACAAAGGAAAAAAAAGGGGGGGGGAAAGGCTATAACCAGCCCCCCTCAATACCAAAGAACGCCCTAAAACACACAAAATAGTCTCCACGGGGTCCATAAACAGGTGTAAGGGCAGTCAAGTTCAACGGAGCCCAATGGACCGTGGTCGTGAATCAGTGAAAACATCACAAAACAGGCAAACGTGTGAGCAGCGTCCTGGGCACCCAGTCGATATTTTGGTATTTCAGTGATATTTCTGAGGCAAAAATCACTTTAGAAGAATCTCTTGATAAAGCCCCAAGGTGTGACTGTTTTACACACAGTCTGGATTCATAAAAGGCCGATCCTTACAGAACAAGATTCATTTAATTTGAGATCTTATTGATTAGAACCGTTTAATAAAGAATAACTATTTATTATCTACTTTCTGTACAAACCTCATTCATGTTAATACATATTAATTAATACGTTGAACATACTGTAAATAAGATTTTTTTAACCTTCATTCTTAGACTAATAGCTATACTGTAAATAAGACCTTTCACTTTTATTCTCAGATTTCCTTTGATACTTTTTAAATTTTGTAATGTTTGCACTAGGAAGGGAGCAGCTATCCGAATTTCGTTGTACAACTAAATTGTGAAATGACAATAAAGGGCATTCTATTCTATTCTATTCTATTCTATTCTATTCTATTCTATTCTATTCTAATTGAAGGTGAAGCATTGTTTTTGTTCCTTAATTTTTACAAGGCAATTAATATGATCAAGCGTGGTTTTAGTATTTCTAATCTTGGAAAATTTTGAATGTAAGTTTAAAACACACTAACAGCTCGATGTCACTGCCTTATTGTACTTCCCAAAGATTTAATAGAAATAAGGGTATCATACAAGGATGTCCCACAAGCACTCTCTTGTTCATAATGGCAATTCTTTCTATTTCAAAATCAAAACAGTGAGTTTGGTAAGCTATGTATAGTGGGTCTGCAGCTACCAATCTGCCAACTCGCAATGACGCTACCATTTTATTCTTTAACACTGTCAACAAAATCCCTCAAATTCTTGGCATTATTGAAAGCATCTAGTTTCTTAACATTAAAAAATTTATTTATTCTAATTTTGAAAACAATGCTCCATAACATTTACATTTAATATTCCTATTGAAAATACCGTGAAATACCTACATGTCAATTATTTATCCACAAATGTACAGTAAGTACGTATATGAAATGTAAGGTCTTCTTTTTACTGTGGAAAAAAACTCCAATCGTACTTCTCCATCCACTTCATGGAAACAAGAATGTAATTTTGAAAGAATTCATAATAAATTAATAATAATATAATAATTATTAATCAAAAAACGAAATGAGGAAACGATTCCAGTCGTATTATGGCTCCACCCACACGCTAGTGACGTACATCTCGCGATATTTGGTGCATTTAAATAGTGCGATCGCCCTACTTCATTTCCTTTCTTTCTTCCCTTAGCTGTGACGGTGCAACAATAATCGGTCGTCCCGAATCGGGTTCATCCGACACCATCACCAATCAAGCCGAACTGAGCTCAACCTCGATACCAATATGCCTCCCAAATTCGACCCCGGCGAGATAAAAGTTGGTACGTTTATCCGGTCAAATGGTATTTAAAGCAGACGCTTGTTTGACAATCAAGATGGACTCGCGCTCTGTCGACCTCACCGCTGCACATTCACCATGGTAATATTTGGATTCGACCTGTGACTGACGTCCATGTGATTGATCGCAACTTGTTATGTAACTTAATCCCGTTGATGTGTTGAAATTAGCAACGCGAACGACGTACTACACGACCGACCCATTCGTGCGCTGCACGTGGGCTAACTGCTAGCGGCTAACTAGTAGCTGCTTTCGATAATGGCGGCGCGATGGTGATCTAACCTGTTCCAACATTTAACAAATCTGACAGATAGTACTGTATAAAATATTATCGTGGGTACAACAATGTGCGTGGAAAAAGGTTGAGCCATTGGTTTAAGGTAAGATTATGCCCGCATGGTGTTCTTTGATAGACACGTAAATAGCTATATTATGTAAATGCGAACAAAGATATTCTTTTGTACTAAATATTAATAGACAAGTCACTCAACGCAAACGTTTCCCTGTACAGTTTGTTTGCACTAATCAGCTTGAGTCTACACTACATGAATTTCTAAATCACATTTTGGAAACTGATATGTCTTGCAGTGTACATGAGATGCACAGGAGGAGAGGTTGGTGCCACATCAGCCTTGGCCCCCAAAATTGGACCCCTGGGTCTTGTAAGTATTTTGCTAGTGCGTTACACAAGCCAAACAGCCTCCCGCCACTATGCCTGTCTGTCAGTGACTCTCGGTGTAATCCAGTGGAGGCTTAGAGTGACCCAGCTTTTAGGAAACAGTGCTGCCCCAAACAAGTGGTCAACCCTGTGCCAAAAGTCTGGAACACTCCTTGTACTGTCAAATATTTCTGAGCCTTTGTAACATTTTCATTTTCCACCCTGTTTCGAAGAGGCCAGTTGTCACAAATATCTCAAAGACACTTGATAGTTTGTGTGAATTTGCCTTTTGTTCTCTTGCAGTCTCCCAAGAAAGTTGGTGATGACATTGCCAAGGCCACCAGTGACTGGAAAGGCCTGAGGATCACCGTGAAGCTGACTATCCAGAACAGACAGGCAGCGGTATTGATGCTTTTGGTTTCATTGAATTGAGGACATGCTTCTCTCTCATTCCTTTTTTTTGACTTGTTAGGATTCAAGCATAATTGATGACTAAGTCTTGCGCTTGTCTTTAGATTGAGGTGGTTCCGTCTGCCTCTGCGCTTATCATCAAAGCGCTGAAGGAGCCCCCTCGTGACCGGAAGAAGGTCAAGAACAGTAAGTTACTGCTATTGAAACAATTATCGTTGCTAATATATAATGAAATATCTATAACCTACATGCGGTCTTGCAGAGCTCTAGCGCGTGGCAAAATTCATAGGTTAATGACTTACAGCAGACTTGACATGTACTGAACTCTGTCTAAATTTGGGGGGGGGTCACGGGAATGGCAACATTTGGGAATAAGTCTCGCAGTAGAGCTGTACTTGGTTGTGAAGTGTCAGAATTCATGAACTTGTATGCAATTTCCACCCCCTCAACATGTCTTCTTAATCTTTGTTTCCCCCCAGTCAAGCACAGCGGAAGTGTGACCTTCGATGACATTTTGGGTGTTGCTCGCGCCATGCGGCCTCGTTCCATTGCTAGGGAGCTGTCTGGTAAGTTGAATTTTGCTCGACTGGACTCGTGTATCCAAGACCGTGTATTACTGCAATTGGTTATTGTGCGACTTAGCCTCCCGCCACTATGCCAGTCTGTAACAGTGACTGAGTATGATCCAGTGGAGGCTCAGATTGACTCAGCTTTTAGGAAACAGATTTGCCCAATGCAATGGACAACTCTGTGCCGTAAAGTGTGGAACACTATTATAGGATTTAAACAACTAAATGCCCCAATCGGTCTCCAAATATCTAGTTTGAAAGAAATTTGATTTGTTTGATTGAAATGGCTGTTTTGTTTTGCCAGGAACCATCAAGGAAATTTTGGGTACAGCTCAGTCTGTTGGCTGCACCATCGATGGTCGTCCTCCTCACGATGTCATTGATGACATCAACAGTGGCAAAATCGAGTGCCCATCTGAGTAATAAAATGTTGGAAATTGAATCATTTTGCCTCCTTTTTCTTTCACACATTCACAAATAAATCATGAAATAGCCTGGTGTGAGAAGCTCAGTAAGAAATTATTAGAAAATGTTCGTTTTATTGGGAAGAAATTGTATAATGGACAGCAATTTGCTTCTGAGTCCACCTGTCACATCACCCCCGCTCTTGACCAACTGCACTGGCTTCCCATCAAATACCGTATAGTCTACAAAGTCCTCCACACATTTAAAGCAGTCCATAACTTGCTGCTGCTCTTATTATCAAAGCGCTGAATGAACCCCCTCGTGACCGGTAGGTCAAGAACAGTAAGTTACTGCTATTGAAACAAATATCGTTGCTAATCTATAATAAAATATCTAACCTCCATAGTGTCTTGTGTTACGCTTTTCTTTCTACGCGGCGTGCTCTTCCTACTGCGCATGTGCACACGTGTATGGAGTAGAGGAAATTATTCAGTTGTAATGGGATCACGTTGAGGTGGGTCTGCAACCTTTATTATCAAAAGACCCATTTTGACCCCTTGTCTGCCAAAAAAATATTGTAAGGAGCCGCACTAAAAAGCAGAACTTGTAAACTTTTAAAAGATTCATCCTTCCTGAATAAAGAATCTCTTAAAACGCCAGCATGCATGTAGTCATGTATCAACATGATGTTGAGTACCGCCCATTTACACAAAATCGAAACTTATAAGCAGAATTGATACTTCAACAGCAATCCTCACAGCAACAGAAAAAGCGAACTCGACCTCTCCACCGCCTTGTATGATGGCTGTCCCTCAGCAGTTTTATAATCCGGTAAGAGTAATAGGCTTTTGTTTGTTGAATTTGTTTTGCTCTGACATCAGTCTTTTCTTGTGAAGCATTTGAGAGGAGAGGGAGGGGGTTGGAATTTGTCCCGTTACTCAAGGACCTGGCTGTGTCGGTCGCTTCTCCTCGTTTGAGTATTTTAACAGTTACGTACTCACTCGGTTGTCTTTGCGCGCCTTCAGCAGTTTAACAGTTCGTGACTTACTACAGTGCTTACGAAGTAAGTGTCGGGTTGCGGCAGAAACAGACAGCAGGCATACATTTACGGAGTTTTCAAAGTTACAAAGGTTGGGAGAAAAAAAGTCATGTTTTGTTCCATATTTCATACATGACATTCATTATACCTCTCAATCTACCTAATTATATAGAACAGAACAGAATCTATCCGCTGGACGTACGGTTCCAGTTTGGTAGGTTGCAGTTGCTGAAAAAAAGCGATTTAACGGCATTTTAGAACACAGGTACACATACTGACGCCCACTTTTGTTTGTTCACTACCTGTGCAAATGTTAATGCGCAGCCTTGTGCATCATTTTTTGGTTTTGCATTTTGATTGATTTAATCCAGAAACCGTTCTCCTTATAGGGAATTCCCTTCACTGGTACCATTAATGGTGGTCTCCAGGTGGGCAAATCCATCACCATCAGTGGATGGGTCCAACCTGGAGCTGACAGGTTAAACCCTCTCCTTATTTCAGTGTTTGCATTTTCAGCGATAAAAAGACAGTTGGACAACCAGCTACGTAAAAGCTTTGTCAACTGCTATGTTGTTGTTGCTTTTTAGGTTCCATGTGAATTTACAGTGCGGCTCTAATACAAATGCGGACATTGCGCTCCATTTCAACCCACGGTATGACAGTCTTCCTGGCTATGTTGTTGCCAATACCTTCCAGCATGGTCGTTGGGGTACAGAAGAAAGAAAGCAAAACTTTCCTTTACCCACTGGCTCTGTCTTCAACCTGCTCATCACAGTCACCAGCAATTCTTACCAGGTTAAAACCTTTTCGTCATAATTTCGGCAAATTTGTCCCTGCAGTACAAAGTAGTTTATAATTTCATATTTTTCGCCTCTAGATGAACATCAATGGCACTCACTTCATGGAGTATAAACATCGTATTTCATTTTTCCAAGTGAATACCATCGCAATTGATGGAAAAGTGGACATTTCCTCCATAACCTTCAGTAACCCAATGGTAACAACATGATTAAAAATTCATAAATTTACTAAAGCAATTTTGAGTCTAACCACTTATGTATTGCTTTTAGTTCGCTGGACAGCCAGCATTTCCTGCCCAGCCCAGATTTCCTCCTCAACCCACTTTTCCTTCACATGTAACATATCCAAACCAGGCAGGATTTCCACCTTGTCCAGGATTCCCCCCGCTACCTGGATTTCCATCACAACCAAGATTTGTGAGTCTGTTAAAACTATTTTACAGTCATGTACAGCAGAGTTGCACACACAATATTAAAGTACATTTGTAGTAGTATTTTTTGAGACAGCGGGACATCCAAGGCTTGTGTACTGTAGAAAGTGTTACCGTTAAATAATGACAATGAAAGCAAAATTCACTTAGCTTCTTATTCTGTTTTGCTGACTACTGTTATATGTTTATAGCGTGTTCCATACAAGGCCATCATCAGTGGAAGATATAAGATGGGACGACTCATTACTATCCTAGGAACTGTTTGCCCTAACGCCACAAGGTTAGCCATTATCAGTTAAAAAGCTTCATTTTTTTAACATGTTAAAACCACAAAGACAACTGCGACAGGTTGATAAGGATTAGTGGTTTAGATTAATTGTTGTGCCTATCAGTGTTGCGAAAGTTGTTTTTCTACATGAACTACCGTTTTTTCCCATGTATAATGCGCAAAATTTAACTAAGTTATTGTCCTAAAATCTGGGGTGCGCATTACACATGGGTACAAAAAAAAATAAAAAATTCTTTTTTTTTTAAATCCGTATATGATACAAAGACCGCCATTACTTCGTTATCGAGTTTGCTAGCGCATGCGCAGTGATACTGACCGGCAGAATAACATCCAGTTGTTCCCAAAGATGATCTTTTTTCTGAAATAATTTTACATTTACGGACTTAAGTAGGAGTCAAAATCTGGGTGCGTATTATACATGGGTACAGGCTTTTTTCCAGCATCAACATGCCATTTTTAGGGTGCGGATTATACATAGGTACAGGCTTTTTTCCAGCATCAACATGCCATTTTTAGGGTGCGTATTATACATGGGGGCGCATTATACATGGGAAAAAACGGTAGTTCAAAGTTCAGTTCACAAATTTTAAAATGAATTTGATCAGTTCATAGTTCATAATTGGAATTTATGAACTAAGTTCATTGTTAAAAGAAAGAAAAGTTCATACTAGTTCTTTTGTTTCCCCAACCAAAAAAGAAAACCTGGCATCCTTGAACAAAAGTGAACTGCGGTTCAAAACTGTTCATTGGCCCCAAAATGAGTGCATACTATGACTATATGTTTAATACAGTATAGAATTACGCAGACATTTTGAATCTGCACTAAACTCACTCTGGAGAATGTTTGGCTTTCAATTTGTTTGGATATTTAAAAGGGCGGGAACAAACTTAACATAACTGTAACAAATCAGGAAGAACGACCAAGAGTATCACCCTTTGTTTATTGGAATTTGGGAGAGCGGAAGTGGAAAGCGGGTCCGTTGCAGCGCAGCGTGGCAGAAGGGCGAGGCGTTGACGTAGTCGAGAACGGGCAGTAGGTCGCACCAAAAAGCGAGCAGGACGTGAGGCGAATTTGTGGTCTGAGACGAGCAATTGGTTGGGGCAGGCGGTGGTCGGGCGTAGTCAATCAGTTTGAACGGGCAACAAGGTTGGCAACTGAAAACAACCAAGAAGGCCAACAGGGTGTGGCTGTGTCCCATCTAAACAGAAGCAGGGCGCTGACCTGGGTCCTCGGAGAGCAGGCGCGTGGCAATAACGCTTTTGCTAAAGAACATGTCATGTTTTAGTAAATGTCATAGCATTTTAATAGAACAATTATTTGCTATGTAAGTGGAGAAAAAATCCAGTAAGATGTATCTTGTATGACTTTTGGACCATGACAACTCAAAGTGATCACTCAGCAAGGTGCCTGAAAATCAGATTTAGAGATATATGATAACCTATGATGTCCATTTTTCATCTCAGATTCAGTGTTAACCTGAACCATCCCTTTGGCATTGCTCTACATTATAATCCACGTTTCAATGAGAACGTTGTGGTTCGAAACACCAAACACGGGGAAAACTGGGACTCAGAGGAACGTGATGGTCCAATGCCCTTTCACAAGGGACAGCCTTTCACGGTATGTTACTCCATTGTTATCTGCCCATAGCTATTCCATCATCTCTATTATACTGTATGTCATGTGTCATGTAAAGTCACATGATAGCACAGTCACTTCTAGCATTAAAATATGCTAAATTGGACTGCCTTGCATGAATTATTATTATCATTACCTTTAAGTTGAATTTGTAAAAATGTATAGAATACTATCACTATTATTCATGCTCCTTATTTATATTTGCCATCTCAGTGGTGATTTGCAATCCACTCAAAGTTATTTTGTTCTTATCTTGAAAATAGAAATTTGACTGTGTATGTAACATCAAAAGTGTGTGTGGTTTTTTTTGTTTAGCTAACCATCTGTTGTAAGAAGGATTCCTTCAGGATCTTGGCGAACGGAATGCCAGCTCACACCTACAGGCATCGTTTCACTCACCTGCAGCTCATTTCAGAGTTGGAGATCGACGGTGACATCAGCATCACCTCAGTTAAGGTGTAGGGAGATTCAGGAAAAGCGGTCCCACATCCCCAGCGATACCCTCAACTATCATTTATTGTTCTCATTTATTATTATAATATACACAATTAACACGGATCATATCATACACTGTACTATATCATAACATTGAGTCAAATATGTTTGCTAAATAACAAAAAGTACAAGTTTATTGATCTCTGTTGTGACTTGAAGCTAAAAAAGTAAAATAAGTTGATTTTTCAATAGTTTCACTGTTAAGCTAAGTCCATTAGGGACGGTGACTTGTTCCTATTGTTTACCAATTCATTTGTACAATCATTCATTTGTGACAAATGACGTGTCAGGAATGGCACTCCATGTTTCAAAAACAAGTTTGGGGGAGTTTCTCCATATCACTCCATTTGTGCTCTTTAACGGGCGACTTCTTCAATATCCGCTGTCAGTGATTTGAACTTGTTTACTCATAAATCTTTATCCGCTATGTCGGCCAGTTCAATTTCTAGATAAGGCTTACTTACTCTGGTGAATGCAACTGTGTTCAGCAGGGATGGGTCAATGTCCAGGGGTGTGACAGGGAAAGACCATATAGATAAGCCAGCGTCGTTGGCGATGAATGCAAATAAATAAATCCACGCTGAATTAAACTCTCTATTTTCTTCCGAAACTTTCCTTTTTGTTTGTTTTTTTCATGGCTATTCAGGGTTCACAACTTCGCACGCGGGTTCACACAATCTAAAAGCTGCCAGCAGGTAAAGCCGCGGGATGTTGACGTTGATGTGACGTAGCCTATATTTTGTTGACAAATTATGAATTAGAAATAGGTCTAGCTTTTTAAAGATTGGATCGTATCAACTCAAACTCCAAGACAGCTGCCCAACAAAATAAACTAATAATATGTGAATACAAATGAATTAAGAAATACTCTTTATTTATGTTCGTTTATTTATTTATTTTTTTGTCAAGGCCAAAGGGAGCCGCATGCAGCTCCGGAGCCGCAGGTTGCCGACCCCTGGTCTAGTGAGACGCACAGTTGTCGTTATTGTCATTATTCAACTACACATGTGGTAGCAGAGGATGGTTAACTCTTTACCTTGCAAAAAGGCCAAACTCTATGTCCATAGAGTTCAGCTGCCATTTCTTTGGAGATATAACAGCCATAATCATTTCTAAAGACTCTGAGGCACGTGTGGGTGAGTCATTTGGGAGCTCGTCTGTGTCCATTTCCTCAAAGCCTCTTGCAACTAATCTGGCTTTAGGTACGACCCCCTGTGATGTTTCCTTGAGTGTGCACACCCACCCACCTTGTGGAGATGCATTTCTGACCTTCATCTTTGACATCTTCAAACACATTGTTCTGTTACCAGTTGCTGAGTTCAGCGTGTTTGGCAGAAATGAAGGCATCATTCACAATCAGTATGTCCTCTACATGGCAGTCTGTACATAAGTCAGCATGCTCAGTTGGACCCAGTTGAAGATTGTCCACTTGTCCTAAGTCCACTGATCCAGTTGTGCCAGCGATTTCCTCAGGTTCTGTATACTGTAAGTTGTACCAGTTTTTGTATGTTCCAGTGGACTTTCTTGCCCGGCTGAGGATTTTTCCGGTTTGTGCTTGGCCACTTACACTGTCTGTATATGTGACTACCTGTCCAGTTTTCAGCTTTAGTCCTTTAATACCGTTTTTTTCCGTGTATAATGCGCCCCCATGTATAATACGCACCCTAAAAATGGCATGTTGATGCTGGAAAAAAGCCTGTACCCATGTATAATACGCACCCAGATTTTGACTCCTACTTAAGTCCGTGAACGCAAAATTATTTCAGAAAAAAGATCTTTGGGAACAACCGGATGTTATTCTGCCGCCGGTCAGTATCACTGCGCATGCGCTAGCATACTCAATAGCGAAGAAATGTTTCGGATTTGTGTAGGGTACATTGTGACAGCAAACGAGCAGGTGATCTAGCAAGCGTCTGATACGAGAGCATTGTGTTCGTATGGAGTGTGTTTGAAGTGAACAGCAAAGAAGAAAGCACATCTGTAATGGCGGCCTCCGTATGATATCCGGATTTTTTTTTTTTTGTACCCATGTATAATGCGCACCCCAGATTTTAGGACAATAAATTAGCTAAATTTTGCGCATTATACATGGAAAAAAACGGTAATAGTATTTGAACGTGCTGATCAGCATCTTCATCGTTTGAAGGTGCCTCTTTTTCACTTTCATCTACAATGTCATTTTCAAAAAGTCCTGTTTCTGGTAAGGGGGCATTTTCAGTTCTCATTAACGTCTCATCTCTTTCCCATCAACCTTTCGAAGTCTGGATGGATGCACACGGACATAAGTGCCCCCGTGGCGAACAAATATCACCAACACCTTCTTGGCCGATGACCGCACCTGGACCTTTCCACTTTGTTGAATCCACCCGTTTATAGTCAACTTTATCCCCCATTTAATATAGGTCATCAGTGGGTCACTGTTGTTTACGAAGGGCTCTTCGGATCCGCTCAGAGCATTCTGCTTCTGTGAACGCTTTCCTTGTGGTATGCAATGCTGAGCTATGCATGTAGAAATCCTCCTCCCTTTCAGAGCTGGCGGCTTATCAGTGAGAACTGACGGCAGATTTGGGTTCTGCCCGAACACAAGTTGGCAAGGACTGTAGCCATGCACATTATGCATAGAGTTTTTTGCCATCAGGCCCCAGTCAAGGGTTGTCTTCCAATTACATCCGTTGTCCCTCTTGACTTTCAACAGGATTTCAGTGAGGGTTTGATTATGTCTTTCTAAGAGGCCATTGATCCATGGGGCTATACGCTGCAGTTGTTTTCACTTCCATGTTAAAGTTTTCAGCCAAGTTCCTCATTTCTTCATGATTAAATTCACCCCCATTGTCAGTGACCAGTCTGCGTGGAGGGCCATGAAGACTTACTTATCCAGCAGTGAATAAAGTGCTTCACAATTTTTTGGGGTTTCTTTCTTTGTGGTAATAATGCTCCCTGCACGGAATCTTGTGAAGTGGTCAATGGCATGCAAATACTACACCCCTGGCTCTAGCTCATTTAAGTCCATAGCTACAGTTTCATTGTAGGCTGAGGCCATGGGTAGACTTTTGCTTTGGTTTACTATACCTGATGCATGTCTCACAGTTGTTTACAATTCCATGCAGGATTGTGATGCACTCCTCGTTAGTATTACCTGAGCAGGTCAGTAGTTTTTTCAGTCTGTCAACTGAGGCATGTCCAAACTGTTTGGTCACAGACGGGAATTGCAACATGACTGACACATTTTTGGAAATAAGTCACACACTAGAGCTGTACTTGGTTGTGAAGTGTCCTAATTCATGAACTTGTATGGAATTTCCATCCCCCTCAACATGTCCTCTTAATCTTGATTGTTTTCCCCCAGTCAAGCACAGTGGAAGTGTGACCTTTGATGACATTTTGGGTGTTGCTCGTGTCATGCGGCCTCGTTCCATTGCAAGGGAGCTGTCAGTCAGATAAGTTGAATTTTGCAGGACTGGACTTGTGTATTACTGCAATTGGTTATTGTGCGACTTAGCCTCGCGCCACTATGCCTGTCTGTTACAGTGACTGAGTATGATCCAGTGGAGGATCAGATTGACTCAGCTTTTAGGAAACAGATTTGGCCAATGTAATGGACGACTCTGTGCCGTAAAGTCTGGAACACCATTATAGGATTCGTACAAATAAATGCCCCAATCGGTGTCCAAATATCTAGGTTGAAAGAGATTTGTTTGATTGAAATGACTTTTGTTTTGCCAGGAACCATCAAGGAAATTTTGGGTACAGCTCAGTCTGTTGGCTGCACCATCGATGGTCGTCCTCCTCACGATGTCATTGATGACGTCAACAGTGGCAAAATCGAGTGCCCATCTGAATAAAAAAAAAAAAGTTGGAAATTGAATCACTTTGCCTCCTTTTTCTTTGTCACACATTCACAAAGGTGAATATTTGTTTAACTTATTTGCCACACAAATCATAAAATAGCCTGGTATGAGAAGCTCGGTTATAAAAGATTAAAATTCAAATTTTAGTGGGGAGAAATTGTATAACAGACAGCAATTTGCTTTTGAGTCTGCAACAGAAGTGACTTTCTGATCACTTCTGCCAATCTGTGACATCCATCCATTTTCTGTACCGCTTGCACCCACGGGGGTAGTGGGCATGCTGGAGCCTGTCCCAGTCGTCATCGGGCAGCCAATCACAGTGCACACAGAGACAAACAACCATCTGCACTCACCTACACCTCCGTGCAATTTGGATTGCTCAATCGGCCTACCACGCATGTGTTTTGGGATGCGGAGGAAACCGGAGTACCCGGAGAAAACCCACCCAGGCACGGGGAGAGCATGCAAATTCCACACAGGGAGATCTGTGATGTCATTTAATCAAATTAGAATAAAGCTCCCCCAGTAGGCTTGTTGCTCAAATAACTTGTGGCAGGAGATGTCAACTTTTGCTTTTACGTTTTCGAAGGTGAATAGAATAGTGTGGCCTTTAAAAATTGCAAAAGGCCTTCTGGCGATATTATTTTTTCATTATTTACCACTGACAATGTTTACTGGCTTCCACAAAAGAGGGCCATGAAACGAGAGATTACATTTTGATGACTGCATACACTACTGCCACCTATTGGTGACACAGTCTGACCTATTTCCGCACACCATGACATTCTTGCTTTGGCTAATAAAAAATAAAAAACCCTGAACAGGGCTTGCTTGGGTCGAAGCAGAAAACTATTGTATACAACTACATATTTGGAGCCTTTTTATTGAGAATTCTGTAAAAACATTGAAAAATTCGACTCATGAAAATCTTACAAAAGTATAAATTGATTTTACTATTAAAGGAATAAACCAGTAGTGCAGCAAAATGCAGTCTAAAACATCTCCATTTGTAAACAAGTGTACGATTTTTTTTCTTTTACTAACACCCCCCATGGTGCACAGTATCTGACATTGACATATTAAAGGTTCAGCAGAAAATTCAACACCTTACGATCAATCTCTGAAGTGTCATCTTCACCCAACGTGGCAATATACGCACAACACTGTTTGCCCATTCATAATTATCAGTCTCAATTTAATCTTTTTTTCCTTACTGTTCCTGTGCAGCTCACATCAATCGTGCAGTAGATTTATAAAACTATACAACCATGTGCTTTTAAAATTCATCTGGAGGATGGAGAATATTGGACCCATGTAGTCAATTTTATCAATCCCACAAGAATAATTTGTGACTCAAGTTTAGAAGCAATCATAGCATTAAAAAGTAATAGCACATCACTATGCTGGGAAAGAACGATTTTACTAACCTAAACCGCTTGTTACTCTGAGACAGTTGATCCAAGATGGACTTGAGCAAGGAACCAGGTCAACACCAGTTAGTCAGGGTGTGTTCCAATTTGGCCAGACACTTGAAAATATGCTGTGCTTTGTTTTCAATTTGGGATTTTAGGAATTACGGAGACAAAAAGTAACAACCCCTACGACTGGGATCTGTGATGACCTCACAGCAGCTGACTTGAGTGCATTTCATCCGCTTAACAGCGCTCCAGACAATGGGAATCGTCCTCAGTTTTCCACCTCCTCTTCCTCCACCTCATTCTCTGCTTCAGGCTCTTCATCCATGTGTTCCTCCTCCTCTTCCTCGTCCCGACTCTTATCATTTTCAGAGTCTGTCTTCTTTTCTTTATCTTTGCGCTTCTGCTCCGACACCTCCTTCTTTCCCTTTTGGCCCTTCTTATAAACTGTGAAAGAAAACAAACGGCACCAAATGGGGAAAAGAAAATTCATGGTTAAGTGCAACATGTCAAAGTCTGCTGTGACATAAGATGCAATCTTTCAGACATGGTTTTGTTATGTTCTATATTAGTTGATTGAGGCAAACCTTCCAAAGCTTCTCGAAGAGGCTCCATAAACCGTTCAAACTCCATTTCCTCCATTGCAGCTAAGACGTCGCCTGCATTCAGAGTTTTTCGCTTGGCTTTCATGGCAAAGTTGTTTGCACTGTAAGATAAATTTTTGCAAGCAAAAATGTTCTTTATTTTCATTAGGTGGCTGTGGGAAAATTGGGGTCGTAGGCCCCTTTTGGTGATGAACATGAAATTTTAATGTGTTACTCAAACAAGCCTGATCTAACAGCATGTTTTAAATTAGCTGTCATGTTGAAGACAATGGATGTGATCCAGGGTTGTTATGGCAATGACAGAAATGCTATTCTCCTTTTCATAACAAAGCAAAATGGATTTGAAGCTGCTGTTTACAATGTCAAATTACTGCATAATGAATTGGAAATACTTTCAAATATGCATTCAAGCAAAAGGGGAAGTTGCTGTTTGCACACTTGACATTAACTGGAATCTAACAGAACTTTGTGAAAGACTTGTCTCTCTTCTTACCAAGATGTTGCATACAACACAAACACACTGGCAGCTTGGGATATTGCTCTCCGTGCTTCTTTTGACACATTTACCCCATCTGGGAGCTGTTGAAAACAAACGGTGCGGGGGAGTTATCGCAAAGCTGCAAACATGTTCAGGACTACACAAGCTGACATTTAATATTTATTTAAACAAGGACCACACCATATTCCTGCAAAATGAACAGTGATACTTGTCAGAATGTTCATTTGTGTTCTTGAGTTAAACCCAAAAGAGGATAGAATTCTTCAACTTTGTAATTTATGTACCTCACATTCTTAAATGCACACAGTGCTTTAAATGCAGCCCATATGCATTTTAAAATGCAGTGAGCAACAAATCAATCCAATTTCTAGGTAAATTAAAACCTTGATGGACATTTTATGCTGAGTATTATTTTTTGTTAAATACATGAAGCCTAAAACAGCCTAGTGTTATTATAATTTCAACATTAAATTTGCTAGTTAAAAACGATATTTTTTTTGTACGAGATTTGCACAAACTGGCGTTGATGCCGTGTCATAATTATGCGACTGCAATGACGTAATTAAAGTCGCGCCTGATAAGGGTTCGAATTTGACGGAACCTGAAAATACACTAGGGGGGAATCCCTATGCGGTTCTCGGAAAACACTTAATGATAAAAATGACTATGTCCAGAGCAACAGATCATGTTTGGAGCAGGACTTCCGAGTTTATGTTGACGCATGCTTATGCGCTCAACAACTATTATTTTAACGTTATACTGCTTCCCTAATCCGGATATTACTAGTATATTAATACATAAATGACTTTTTTATATAAAATTCTGTGTAGTATGTTTGGAATTCATTTAAACGATATTTTGTGAATTGTTTGTTTCATCACTAGAGAATGCACTGACGTACTGAACGCATTGAATGACTTAACATTAAAGGAAGTACTTTTACTAAAAGAAAAATCATCCATTTGGAAAGCAGTGGACCCACTCATGAGAGACAGTGATGAATTTGCTTGAAATGTAAGTGGACAACTGAACTTCTTAGGCACTCACCGCCTCTTTGATGATTCGGGTGATGACCGCGTTGGGAAGGTTGAGATCTTCTGGCCTTTCTGCCATTTCGCTCACTCCAGGACCACCGTCCCCAAAACTCCGTTGTGAGCTTCGCTAACGCGCGATCAGAAACTGCTCAACTAGCTAAAAAGCTATTAGCACGAATACATTTAACGCGATATTTTTTTAACACTTACAGACGACAGAGTGTTGAAATTCTGTTCACGATGAAAAACTTTGTGGTCTTCCGAACCGATTTGTTTTGAGACGTTTCCCGCGAACCGCCCCGTGCATTTCAACTTTGACCTCTGGCGCATGCGTGACGTCCAATGCGTTACAATAAGTACGCAATACCACAATGGCTGCTACTCCCTCTTTTGTCTTGTAGTACAAATAGCGTCGATCTGCTGAGTCACAGTCGTCATTGCTATAATATGAAACTTTATGTATTCATGAATACAATACCAACTGCAGTTGGGGAAGGAGGACGAAATGAATGTTTATTATAGAGCCAAAGAAAGTCGTAATTACTGAAGTACAGGGTAACGTAAAATGTGTATTCCTTGCAATTAATACAAACAAAAGTTCATTTCCATTTTAATGTGAAATCAAACTAAATACTGGGATTGAATTGGACACACTAATAGATGCTGATTGTACTGTGAGAAAGTTCACTCAGTGTTTTCAAATTGTTCTGGTGTGTTTCTGTCAATTTGTTGAATAACAAGTATGTGAGCTGTGAAGTAATATTTCCCTACGCGTATTAGTGATGGTAGACTTTCAGTTCAGTTCACACCTTTCTCTCACAGAGATCTATCGTCCTTCAAAACATTAGTTTCCATGGCAGCTGGCTTCATTATTAATGGAGCAGCATGATGCAGCCTACACAGTGTAACCACTCAGTTTTGGAGACCATAGGACGAGTATCTACACCCACTTGTTTTAAGGTGCTGTATCTTTTTTTCTGGGCCGTGCTCCAGGACACTAATGCTGATTTGAATCACAAATAATCTCTGTAGTTGGATATGAACAGGATACATTTTATTAAATTATGTTCTGTCAATCACAGGGTATATACTAAATGTATTTTAAGATGTCACTTTTTTAAAAAATATAGAACAATATCCTGATTTATAACAATTCATACGCAAAATCAACAAGGTACTGCAAACTCTTTATTTAGGAAATTACAAGAGTATTGTAGTATACAAAGTGCTTATTTTAACGCTTAACTTTGATGTCGTGTTTTTTCTTTAAATGTGCATCGAGATTTGTGGTCCCTGAATATTTGATCACCGCATGGCAGGATTTACAAACTGCAAGTGTCTTGTCCGTTGAGTCATCTTTTCTTTGGAATCCAAAGTGCTTCCAAAGAATGACTTGAAGCCTAAAGGGGAGGGAATTTCTTCGACTTTTTGGACACTAGCCATAGCACCAGCCCAGGAGCCGCGTACTAGTTGTCGACTCCCCTTTCACCTGCCTGCTCTGCTCACAACACAACACGCTGCTCACTGCTCCCGGAAAGAGGAAGCAAGCAACAATGAACTGGATTTCAAAATAAAGTCGCGTCTAATGTCCGAGGTCAAACACGGCGATATAAATCGATGTTTACGTTTAGCATTGATGCCAATAAATCGTAGAGCCTTATATCGATTAATCGATGTGTATCGATGAATCGTTACACCCCTAATACATACATACATACATACATACATACATACATACATACATACATACACACATACACACATACACACATACACACATACACACATACACACATACATACATACATACATACATACATACATACATACATACATACATACATACATACATACATATACATACATAGTACAATAAATGTAAGAGTTATGGGATGCCCACTTTTTTATTTTTCGTTTTTATTTTTTTATTTTATTTCAAACGTATAAAATAATGGGAAACGTTACTTTTTACTTGTAGAATAGGGTTTTTGAAAGTACAAGAAAACAAATATAGCTTGCTTGGGGTGACCTAGCTTGCTTGGGGTGACCTTTCACGCATCCGGAATTACTGTTTGTTGTTCCATGTTGTATGTCTTGGATATTGCGTGAATAAACTCAACTCAAGGTCAAAAAAAATATACAAAACCAATCATTACATGAGAGTAGCAAGAGAATTAAGTAAAACAGTAGTTAGCCCAGTCATTGCTCGTATTTTAGACATAGTACAAGGAGTAAGATGTATAAACTCCTTGAAGGGCATCCCTCCACCAACTAGTCCCAATTTCTTAGAATTATCATGGATTTACTGATTTAGAACTAAATGAAATAACTTTATACATAGAAGGTTTAAAATATGACCAGCTTTACAACTGTCAGGCCACCTTTGTTCAGTGCCATTGCTTGTACTGTTTTTATTTACAGAATCAGGAAACAATCGATAGAATACAAGAACATATAATACAAACATAAGAGCTGGTCCAATTTTAGCATTTCAATGTTTAAATACTCATACCGACGAATAGTGTACACATCTAAGCCACATGGTTTGATGTTAAATTTAAAATACAGTTATTTTTCACTGTGAGGGGACTCTTGTCTTCATCTCAGAAATATAGTTTAATGAAACTCTTAAATGTAACTGCAAATCACACATTAGAGTTTTATAATGCATGATGCCATTGTAGTGTATTTGTTTGTCCAAATCATTGTGGTTACTATGGTATGGCTCCTGTTATTCATAAATAATAAAACGATGTATACATGTTACCCTAAGGCAGTGCTTCTCAAATAGTGGGGCGCGCCCCCCTTGGGGGGCGCGGTGCTATTCCTGGGGGGGCGCGTGTGACCCTGGGGAACAGGCTTTTTTTTTGGCAGTACTAGAATAAAGTGTAATTGCGCGTTTACTACAGCAGGGGGCAGTGGCGCTCTCATTGTTACTTCTGTCACGTTTGCGACAGTGCAACATTTTACGACTTACAAGACAAGTTAGGATAGTCACGGTGGGGAGGGGGGGCGCGAATAGTTTTCTTCTTGCTAAGGGGGGGCGTAACAGAAAATAATTGAGAAGCACTGCCCTAAGGACTGATAGCAAAAGAAAGGTCTTTGATAGAACAGTAATTTTAGACTTCTGAAACACTTGCTCTGCCAATATTCTTGTAGTAAACTATAACATTTCAGCACTTCTATTATAAAGAAGTCAACAGTGTTGTAAGTTTAACTTTGACACCAGAAGATATCAGTGGTAATCTTAAACGGGCAGCAAGTCAAAATGTTTTTTGGCAATAATTAGTTCTATGTGCCTCCACTAGTCCAAACACAGTATTCTGATTAATAATATGTTTGTGGAATATTAATTAAGCAGAAAAATCCACCTCCTTATATCCATCTCAGGCGGTGGCCATTTTGCCACTTACTGTTGACTGAAAATTACATCACTGTGCCTAAAGTCTTATGCTGCATTTGGGAAAAGTGGGAAACAAAAAAATGTGCACGAGAACACCCCTTTGAACTGGGAAGTCCGAGTTGTGAGGTCGGAAGGAAAAAAAGGACCCCGAATTCACCGACTGACTACAATGTCAGTCAACCACGGCGACCGCGTGGAGCCGCAGTCAGTGAATGGCAAAACGTAATTTACAAGATTATAAACATATTAAGCGTTATCTATTATTACATTAATTTACTTATAACTTCACATAAAAGAGCGTGATTTGTATTGACTGAAGACGTGCCTGCATGAAGTTATTTGGTGACGTGAATCAAATGCGATAGATACAATAGTTATTTATATAAATTAAGGAAATTATGAAGACGGTTTGCTGGGGGTCAAAATGTTTCGTGATAAACGATAAACTATTGGAATCAGCCATCTTTGTTGTTGACATTTGGCTCGAATGCATTGAGGTCGGAAGTCTCGGAACTTGGATGGATGGATAATTCTGATTTCCAACCTTCCTCGAGTACAAACGTCACATGACCAAACCCAAATAGACAGGTGAGCCATGATTGGTCGCTACTTGTGCGCCATGATTGGTCACCACTTGCGACCTTAGGCACTGTGATGTAATTTTCATTACTGCAAACCTTCAAAGATAAATGGCCACTGATCTTAGGGTGTCAAGTACTGTCATTGGCGGGTTGCTTGAGACTGGACTAGCCAAAGCTCGTAATTGATGCCTCTTAACCCAGTCAAGCATGTACCAGTCGTATTTATTTCATGCATCATCCTACTGCAGCTGTGAGTTCTGTGAGTATTTTGGTCCAAATCTGAAAATGTACTTTTTGGACATTTTCGACACCCAAAGGTGTTCATTTGGGCCATAGTGTCGGTATGTGGCCACGGACCACCAATAATGCAATGTCAAACCATGGCAGATTTGAAACCATGACCTGTGAATATGCTAACCACTCAAAGACCATGCCACCAGATTGTCATCCATCATGTAATTTTTCTGTTCAGTTTCATGTTAGAAAACAAGCGTAAAATGTACTGAAACGTTGTGACATTTGCATTATAAAGTTTAGAGAAGGCAAAATAAAGTTCACCTGTTATGGTTACAGTGCATCTTATTAGGTGTCTGGAAATTTTACTTTACCTAACTTTTTGAGTAGTCCATAGTAGCAGACAAAATGAATTCTCCCTTTAGATTGTAAACTGTAAAATACATTTCATAGATGTTTCGCCCACAAATCAATTTTGTCTACCTTTGAAAACATTTAATTTTGTGTTTGATCTATTCCAAGCAATCTTTATGTGTTTTAATTAAAAGTTAATTTGCAAGCACAAACAAACAAATGACAGACATCCTACAAACTATTTTGGTACAACTCGTCATTCGGGGGACGCTGGATAGTAGACGAGTAAAGTGTAGTTAACAGTTGACAGCTACAAACTGGCAAGTTTGTCCATCGTGGCGTGGTTCTGTTTACGCCGAAAGCAGGTATAACAGAACCCACTGCCGTGTTGAGTCTTTGGGACGCGTAAATAGGTTTGTTTATGCAGCAGCACTTGTGTGTGCATCCGACCATCGCGGCCTCAAAGACAAGATAAATATGGTCGTGATAAGGATCGAAGGAATGCCTATCGTAACAAATAGTTCGATAGGTCTTTGCAGTCCGTTCTTGCCCCGTTAATCGTTTTGGGTCCGGACAGATGAGGACTGAGTATACCTTGGGAACTACTTTGTGTCGGTTAGCCGTGCTGCGCCTTTCTCTCACACTCGCCTGTGCTAGTCCGCCATCTTGAATTTTAATGTTAATTTTTCTTTTTTAAAAACTGTGTTTCCTGTAAAATTTACGGTGCTGTTTTAGATTTCGAAGAATTTTATGAAGGGTTGTTTTATTGCACGCGTATTCGAGGGCGACACCCGGTGAGTAAAAGGTAATTTATTCTGTTTCCGATTTCTTCACTCGGGGCATTTAACGATACTATCGCGTGAAAAATATTTTTCTTAGTGTAATATAAAGTGGTCGTTAACATAATAAATAACTAATAATTAACTGATTCCGTCTCTGCCTTAGATTATATGTTGCATGATGTAAAACCGAAAACGATCTGATTGTTTGCTCCCAAATCAAACAAGCAAGGCTAATGGTCGTGGATTAGCGTCCGTTCACTCTGCTATTGCTGATTAGTGGGGCTTGTAAGTGACTATTTTTCTCGTTTCTTGCGATGTATGTCGCTAAGTGTCGTCGGGTTCCTCCGTGGATTCAATTCACTTTCATCGCTGTCATACAATAATGGTAAAGGTAGTGTGTTTTACCGACTGATCGCTATTGCCTATGTTAGCTTACCATGCTATGTGCGCACCCTGATGAAGTTTAATGTTAGCTGTCTCAAGTGTTCCCTAACAAATAGCTGGCCTAAAACGATAGGAATGTGTAAGTTGAGTCATCAAAGGGCAATTGTTCTCTGAAATGTACGTGTCGTTTCTTGTGTTTACTGATTTTCATGCAAATGTGGACTTATTTTGCGATGCTGCACTAGATTTCTGTCAAATCACCGTCAAAATTCAACCCTAATTAAGCGTCGCGGTGTCAGAGTCTCTTGGTTTGTTAAGGTGTAACGTTCGCGTTACCGGCAAACATTCAATAATTGTAAGGCATCAAGTCAGCCTTGTTTATTTCGTTTTGTCATGACAATCTGCCGGCGTCTGCCGTTGCTACAAAGCTAAGCACCTCGGCCGAGCCTATCAGGCGTCGTCTCGGTGGCTAGCTCCATGCTAACCAAGGCAATGTGTGGAGCGGCACCTGTTAGCAAACAATGCAAGCTAATAGTCTACAGACAATCTTTAGCCTCCAAATGTCGTGGTGGCCTTCCGGGTTTTCACCTCGGTCAACTTTGTGTTTGCGTGCGTGCGTGCGCGCGCCCGTTGTGTTGCATTGCAAATGAACGTTTACTCGTCATCACGAATATCGAGCGTAATGTGTCCAACGGTGTTTAATTTGGAGCCATGATTTGGAAACTGCTTCTCATGCCACTGTCGTTATGAATTCCATTCTGTTGCGATTATATTGTCCATGCGTTGCTGTTCAACATTGATATGGTCAAGTACGTTACTGTTGCACTGACAGCAAAGCCGTGCATTATTTTAGGTTACCACTAAACAGCGCTACAGTTCCGTTTTGAAATGCTTTTCTACCGGTCTGTTCGGTCAAGCCTGGCTTAATACGGAAACTGGCAAAGCTTATCTTAGTTATATGCACTCAATTAATGCTGCAAACCCCCGTTAAGTTTAGAGGGTCCAGAATTTATTGGGGACTCTGATGTCATTATTAACATTTACATTTCACCAATTGTTATTTCTTTGCAGCACAATCTACATACATGAATGAGTTCTAAACGTATGAACATGTATGCTCATTGACGATCACAGTTTTCCTGAGAATTTCTTGTGAACTGCGAAATGCTCTCAACATATTATGATAAAATAAGATGAATATGTCATCATTTTAAAAGGTCTCCGGTTGATTTTTGTCAAAAACCTCTTTCGCACTTTCTTTATTTGTAGTTGTATTATTTTCTGCTGTGTTTCCAGAATTCTTATTCAAGACCCCAGTCTTCCCTACTTGAGAGTGTTTCTTCATCTCAGAGACTAAATGCAACTGGATCAGGGGGCTTGTGGGCATGAAGTGGCTGGGCGAATCCAAGAACATGGTATTAAATGGCAGACGACATGGAAACAAGTTGACCAGCGAGCAGCCCGTGAGCCAGAGCCAGTCTCGGTCTCAGCATTCACAGCGAGTCTCCCTGCGACACAACAAAACCCACCCCAGAAACCGAAGATGTAGCCGTAGTGAGTTGAATGCGCTTTTAATTCCAAGAGTGTAGTTTAGTAGCAGCTCCACATTCTGATTCTTGTTTGTTTTTGCAGGGTTTCATGCAACCAGTCTTGAGGCTGAGAGGCGATATGTGCCCTCCTCAGGAATGACTGCTAAGGAGCTCTGTGAAAATGATGACTTGACCACAAGTCTCATATTAGATCCTTACCTGGGCTTTCAGACGCACAAAATGAACACCAGGTCAGCTATTTACTAAGGTGGAACTGAAGGTTGAATATTATTTAGTTTTTGCCATAGGAATACAATATGCATCTGTCTGTGTTCTTAATTTAGTCAGTGAGTCATTGATTCATTCCTTCATCGATTCATCTCCCGAACCACTTATCCACACGATTTGTATTTGTTGTTCATTTGGCTCTACAGATTTCGACCAGTAAAGGGAAGGCAGGAGGAGCTGAAGGAAATCATTGAACGCTTCAAAAAACATGATAACTTGGAGAAAGCTTTCCGAGCGTTGATATCAGGAGACTGGTCCCGAAACCTTTTTCTTCACAAGACAAAATCTCAAGAAAAGCTCTTTAAACAACATGTAGTGTTTCTTTGTGATCACAGTCCACTTTTTCTTTCTCAATTGCTCCTGTCACTAGATGATTAACTGTAAGCTTTCCCCACAGGTATTTGTCTATTTGCGGGTGTTTGCTACTGACAGCGGGTTTGAGAT
This sequence comes from Syngnathus typhle, assembly GCF_033458585.1. NCBI lineage: Eukaryota > Metazoa > Chordata > Actinopteri > Syngnathiformes > Syngnathidae > Syngnathus > Syngnathus typhle. The sequence goes on along the minus strand of NC_083741.1, from coordinate 7,838,808 downwards.
TCTCCCATGTAATCGCTATTCTTCAGAGCAAAACGGAGCCAAAATTGTGGCAACTAAAGAATGGTAAGGTCACGCCACTTTGGTAGTAAATTCCCTCAGTGCACATTTAAACGTTTATTGTGATGTTCATAACACATCTTTGCACCTGGTGGGTTGCAGGAAGAGGAACGATAAGATCGAGTACTTGGTGGGATGTATTGCTGAGCTGTCAGAGAGTGAAGAAAACATGCTACTGCGGCATGGAGAGAATGACTTCAGTGTCATGTATTCAACACGCAAGAACTGTGCACAGCTCTGGCTGGGGCCAGCTGCTTTTATTAATCATGGTATTAGTCTTGATCACTGCCTATTGAGTTTTATTAGTAGTCTAGCAACATTGCTGTCGTTTGTCTAAAGGCTGCCATTTAATTTTATTTGACGACTAAGCAGCTTCTTTTCCCCCCGCCCATCAAGAAAACAACAGTATTGGCTTGATAGTCTATATTATTCACAGATTGACATGGTTGACACTGACAGGTTTTCTGGCGGTCACTATTCTGCCTTTAGAAGACTTCAGCCCAGTCTGCCATGACCTTCCTGCGCAATTATATTTTGCATTAAAAGTTCACGTTCAATAACAAAACAAGTAATAAATACTGTACTATTAAACGAAAAATTAAATATGAGAATTGAGAACAGTCGAAATCATTGAATGTTCCAATTTGATTTTATCAATATTTTTTTAAGTAAATAAATGCCACAGAAAATCTCTTACTAGATGCCTGCCACTGTCTCCTGCCTTTTTTTGCTATGTGAGGCGATTGTGAAGTTATCTGGTGAACGTTATTCCCATTTGTTTAAGTCTATTCAGAGGATTAATTTTTGTATTTTTCCTGCTTTTTCAGATTGTCGTCCAAACTGCAAGGTGAGTAAATCTCCAATAGTTACTTGTAGGGTTTAATAGTACTTTTGGATCATTTGTGAATAAGGTTAGAACGCTCTCCATTCATATCTTTTTATTTTGTTTAAGTTTGTATCGACAGGGCGGGACACTGCCTGTGTAAAGGTGCTGAGGGATATTGAACCAGGCGAGGAAATCTCTTGTTATTATGGAGATGGATTCTTTGGGGAAAATAATGAATTTTGTGAATGCTACACCTGTGAACGGTAAATGGAAAAATGTCTTTTCATACACAGTATCATCACATAGTACGTCTGAACTTGGTTTATCTATTTTTGGTGTCAATAATTTAGTGTCGTGTAATATTTAACAGAAACATCACACCTTTTGAATGATACAGCAAACAATACATTTAGATTTAAAGCATTATGATTGTGTTCAGAAATTCAATTTATATCACAGAAATAGAATTAAGACACTTGATGAACTTTTCAATTGTTACTTGAAGTTAGTTCTATTGTTTTAAATTCAAATTTTTTCATTTGTTGTCGTGCAGACGCGGCATGGGAGCTTTCAAATCCAAAGCCGGACTGCCTGTTGAAGTTCCAGTGATCAACAGCAAATACGGGTTGCGGGAGACCGACAAACGTCTGAACCGTCTGAAGAAGTTAGGAGAAGGAAACCCAAGTTTGGACTCTCACTCCGTAGGCTCCCACACCGATCTAGACTCTCAGGAATCGCCAAAAACACATCAATGTAAGCGTTTGTGCCGTTTATTGGCCCCACTGAGACTGCAAAGCAATGTTATGAATGAAATGTAATGTGTGGAATACATAGTATGCATTCCAACTGGGATGGGGTAATCCATGTATAGAAGGTGGAGAATAGTCCTTTTAATTTGCTTGACAATCTACTTATATGTGTCCTTTTGTCTTTATGTAGCTGCCAGAAAAAGATCTTCTGGCCTCAAGTATAAAAACAGGACTCAAACAAGACAGACTTTGTCAAGAGCCCTCACTACCTCATGTTCAAAACAAGGACGTGTAAACAATAATAGGGTACCAAAGAGACTAAAATCCCAATCAAAGCCTTCACTAAGTAAAGTCCAGTTGCGGAGTCGCAGAAGGGGTGCAGAGCCCAAGGCATTGGCCAAAGGTGAGACTTGCCAGCTGGGTCTCAGGGACTCAAAGGTGTCACTGTGTCAAGGTGTCTCCGTAAAGAATGAGAAGGATGGACAGGAGCTTAGCCAGCGGGGCTGCTTGACACGTCACGCTGCAAAGGAAAACGTGAATTTAACGGTTGTGCAGCACGGTAAGGGTTGCCTCTCTTCAACATACAGAACTCGCAGGTCCACCAGGACACTAGTCAAAGCCCAAGAAACAGCAGGTGGTGTCACGCTGAATCCCGGTGCTATGCACAACTTGAGCCCAGCCCCTGGTGCCGTGGTCATTAAATCAGAGCCATCGGACATGGAGGAGTATCTCCACCACGGGATCGGTTTGGAGCAGCCACAATTAGATCCCAGCTATGGCCAAAGGGGCTCATGTGCAAGACTGAAACGGCCGACGCGGCTCGGGACAGAGCGAACAATTAAATGTGAGGACTCGTACGGTGAGCCGTTCATGCCAATGGCATCTGGTCATCCCGCCAACTACTCGGACTGTGGGAAGGTTCTCTTGAGCTTCTCTGACCGGCACAGGGACTACAACGGGGTCGCCAATGGCCGAAAATCCCTCCGCAGGGACAAAGGTAAGAGTAGCTGTCGCTCACAGGACAAGGGCAAGAAGAAGCGCAGGATCACGCGTTACGATGCCCAGTTGATCCTGGAGAACACAACGGGTCTCCCCAAACTGACGCTCCGTCGACGAAGGGACAGTAGTAGCAGCAAGACCAGCGATCCCAACGATCTCATTGGTTCTTCCAGTCTTTCTGCCTCATCGGTGAACTCTGCTTCTTCCAGCAAGATTAGCATCAAGTTCAGCAAGGACCACGACAAGGACAAAGGCAGTTCTTACATAGCCAAACTTAATAACGGCTTTGCTCCAGTCCACACTAGCTCGACAAAGCTAAAGATACAGCTGAAGAGAGAGGACGACGCACGGAGAATCACCCCGATGAAGGCGGATCAGGTGTCATTTCACGGTGACGTGTGTCCGGGTTTTGAGGCTAGAAGTGCTGGACATCGGACCCAAAAGATTCTGGCAGAGCCGTCGTCTGATGACAATGATGCAGATGCTGATGATGACGATGATGACTACTTTGACAATGATTTTGAAGACGATTTCATTCCACTTCCCCCCGCAAAACGTCTGCGACTCATTGTGGGTAAAGACTCCATCGACATTGATATCTCCTCCAGGAGGAGAGAGGATCAGTCTCTGAGACTCAATGCATAGCTTGTGGAGCTCATCACTCCTCTCCTTGTAAATAAAGAAAACAAGCTAATCAACTCTTGTGTTGATGTAAAATAAGTACAGTAATTTAAAAATAAAAAATCTCCCAAAAATTTACATCTGGGCCAGTATTCATGAAGATTCAGAAGTGTCACCAGAGAATCCCCAATTTATAATAAAAACTAACTTTTATTTTGGCATCTAATTGGGTATGCTCCTCAAAATACACCCTCTCGCCCCAAAGCCATCTTTGAATGTTTCGATAAAATCCCTCACAGTGCTTAACAAATTTCTTAGGCCACTTATTACAATCAAATAAGACACCATCCAATATCATGGCATGCTGTAAAGCAAACTTGTTCAACATCAATGAGCTTGTGAAGATGCAGTAATTTGGACCTGTTGCGTCCATTTAGAAGACTGAACAAATTTCACCTACTCTGAGGGCAGGATTCATTATGAATACTGGCCTAGATCATTACTAGAAGGGGCTGGTAACGTAAAACAAATCTCTACTCAATTTCAATTGCATTCAGTACCTAATGTGATTTTATTTTATTTTTTTCTTCCACCACTGGTTTACATCAACACGTATCCGTTTTACCATTCACAGACAATTTTATAATCAATTGTCGTGGTTCTCACTTGGGATTTTGAGAATGAGGCCAACTGAGACATCATTCATGTGTTGCATTTTGTTGATTGCCTGTTGTAATGAAATGGCCGTGTTGGTTGAGCCTTCCAAACCACAACCTATCAACTGGACAATTAAAACTGCATCAAAGTCAAGTCAGCCAAACCACATAGAACGCCAGGTATGGTGCCTTGCGATAGTATTAGCCCCCTATGATTTATTTGACCTTTTGCAACATTTTAGGTGTCAAAACATAAAATTTGATTTTTTATGTGTGAAAAGGATTTGAAATTATCTCCCCCACAACCCATACACAAGTATGTGTGTCACTTTTGCACATTGAGAGATGGAAATTTCTGCCCATTCAAACGTGCTAAACATCTCCAGGTCAGGTCGGGTAGCTGGATAGCATTTGTAAAAAGTTGTTTACAATTGGATTCACGTCTGGACTTTGACTTGGTCATTTAAACATCTGGATATGTTTCGTTTTGAACCATTCCATTGGCGATTTTGCTTTGTCAGAAGATAAACCCTGCATCTTCTCAAGTTTTTTTACAGACCCCAACAGATTTTATTCTTAAATGGCCCTGTATTTTGTTTCATCCATCTTCCAGTCCCTACTGAAGAAAAGAAGCCCTAGACCATGACACCAAATCTTTAAACGTTCCAGCATCCCCGATGCGGGACAGCTGCTTTGTATTGTTTGCCAGGGAAGGCCAAGGCCTTGTAGCTACTTGTGATACACATTTATATTAAAACCAGATAACACATCTAATCTAATCATCAGTCAATTTGGTCAACATTGGATCTGTCAGAAATCAGCCACTGGGGCTGCAAAAGAAATAGGGGGTGGATAATTTTGCACATCCTACGTTTATTATTATTAAGCCTTAAATGTTGCAGAAGTTCAAGAGGGGGGGGATGGTTTAATGCTTTCTCAAGACACTGTAGCTACTTTAACTGTTATCATTTTATATCAGATGGCTTTCTGTCCTACTTACATCCTACCCTTTTGATTGGAAGCTACATCCATACATATTTTTGTTTAGATCACGGGTCATCAGCAACAAATAACAAACTTGCTAAAAGGCCTTTATGGTTGCAACCTTAGCGTGATACAGAAAATGGATGGATTGTATTCATGTGTGTGAAAACATGTTCATGATTTTTCACAATTACAAACTACACTTTAGTAATGGAGGAAACTATGCAACATTTTATTCCTATTTTCAAATAACTGACAACATTCCAAGGTAATCACAATGCCCCGTCACTGGTTAGCTATTCTTAGAACAAGGCTGCCGGCTACTCATGCGAAAGGTTGAGATCAATGTTTGTAACGTACATTTCTTTTGCGCAGTGGGATGGTTATCTTAGAAATTCCTCATTCCTTATGTCTTTTGTTTGGAAGGCACCCCACGTGACAGGGGGGAAAAAAAAATATCTCCCTACGCTCCCCCTCAAATTATTTCTGTATTTAGTAGTAGTTAATTTACCGGCAGCAAATGTTGGACTTGGTTACTTTCATGGCAAAAGTTGCACTCGCCCCGTGCAATTTGAAATGCAGAAAGATCATCTTGTTCTTAATAGTCTTAGTTGCAGAATTGAAATTTGAGAGAATTGTTTTATGTTCAACTATTCCTTTCAGTGAGTGCACTTGTTATATTCATAATGGACATCGATATTGTAGAAAGTGTACAGTGACTATCCACTCTGTCTTATAGGCAGGTTTTTATTAAGCCTTTTTTTTTTCTTTTTCTCCCCGTCATAGTTTGTATTTTTTTTCTATGTAAGAAACCATGCTGACTGTTCAGTGTGGTGCTGTTGGTCCAGAAGCATTATAATATTGCTCACTTCATTTTGATTAATATGCCATGTTTTAATTACTGCAGTCTCTAAACCTGGGACTTTTCTTTCATTACTATCAGCATTTTTTTTTGTAAAATCGAAACGAGTTCATCAAAACAAATCTAAGCACATGGTTTTGTTGTTCATGACTATTTAAATGAGCCAATGTTTCTTTTGTTTTAGAGCCACTCTGTAATAAAAACATGGCAAATCAAAGAAAGTTGTTTTGTATATGCATAAAGGTGACCTTGACTTTAAAACCTCTCATTAAAAATAAGTAATTTACAGAAAGACTGGCTTATGTTGGATAATCACAGTTGATATTTTTAAGAGCAGACCCTTAATTTTATTTTTCTTGGAGTCATTTTGAAATGCTGTTCATCAGCACAGTTTGAGAAAGCACATTATCTCAAACAAACTTGTCATTTTACCTGTAGTGCTATGCTTTCCTTGCTTTTGATTTCTTGGCTGTCTAAGGTCAGACTTCAACTCACTCCAAATATTTGTGTCATTCTCACAATTTCTGAAAGTATATTCAGTCCAGTATCAATAGGTGCCTTAAGCAATTTGACCAAATTTAAAGATGAAATAATTCAAAATGCTCAGCTTCCCTCTTGAAATTGTTGCATTTACTAGTCAGTCTTTCTGTCTATTATTTTTCTCCACTGGAAGTTAAATAGCCCAATAGCTTGAGGGATCAACTATAAAAAAAAAAATGTTTACCTACTTTTTGTGTTATGTACTGTTCATATCACCAGCAGCTAATCATCGTTTTCCAATGGGCTTTGTCCGTCCCCTTTGTCAGATTGTCTGCATCCTACTACACTGTTCCAGATGTACCATTTGTGTGCTCTTTGTCCAATAGACAGCTGTCAACTTTTCCTATTGATTCAAAGAGGAAACAAAAAATGTAAATAGTTTGCGAACATCTAGCGTGTTGCGTGGTTAGTGGAAAACCTGTAAAGAGAATTAAAACTGGGCAGTGCATCTATTGTCCAATATGTAAATCACGTGAACACGCCTTGTACTTATTTAACAGTTTTGAATACTTGAAAACTATATAAAATTGCTTTGTGACTCATTTCTTGATCCTTGCTTGAGCATAAGTACTGCAAAACAAGAGTCACAGTTTGGTTTTCAAAAAGCACTAACTCTATTGGATGGATGGATGGATGGATGGATGGATGGACGGACGGACGCATGAATGGACTGACGGACGCATGGATGATACATGGACACATGGATGATACATGGATGATACATGGATACATGTATGCATAAATGATACATGGATGGATGCATGGATGATACATGGATGGATACATGGATGGATGGATGGATGGATGGATGGATGGATGGATGGATGGATGGATGGATGGATGGATGGATGGATGGATGGATACAGATAGATAGGTAGGTAGATGGATATATGGATGGATGGCCTATATTTTCAGGCCATCAAAACAAAATCATCTAAACAAAATATTATGCATTCCAGTTAAATTGCATCATAAACCAAAAAATACAAATTAACACAACATTCAGGTAAATATAGTATAGACATATTGCTGACAGACCAAGTAAAAAATATATAACAGTATATAACAATATCAAATCAAAAAGAGTTTCAAATATGCAGTGGACTTAGAAAAAAATGATGTTACGCTATGTAATATCTTTAGCTGTATTTAGAAACACATTATAACTTTTACCACCGTGTTTACTCGAACAAAATTAAATTCCTGTGCTTTACCAGTCATAGGTGATGAGTTGCCCATTTGAGGTAAACAGATCTTTTACCAATAATATATTTGTCAACGCAAGACTTGTTCTTTTTTCTTACAGCGTTTTTTTTTAAATAAAAAAAAAACTTTTTTTAACGAATAAAATTTACAACAATACATTTACAGATAGAAAATAATGAGACAAAAAGGAAAAGGAAAAAAAAAAGATAAACATGAATGAATAAAATAAATGAATAATAATAATGTTTTTTTAAAAACTACCAGGGATCCGAAATAAAAAATAAGAAACGTTGAAAACATTGAAATGGTAACACACTTTCAGCTTTAATGTTTTTAGAACCAGGTACAAAATGGAATTACAACTATTGCTACAGCGCGTTTCGTGTCAAAGGTCCCTTATTTCTTTTCGTAGTCAGTTAACCTTTGACTCCATATCATCGACCAATAAGAAGAGTTGCACTCATGTCGTCTATCCAATCAAATGTGATGGAGCTACATTTAAAACCTGCTGCACCTCTGTCAACGTTAGCTTTCAACGAGAGTCGCCTGTATGGTTTCTATTATTTTATTTTTTAGACTTGCCGGATTAAATTGAGGGTTTGCGTTGCAACTTGTCTGTAGCCATGTCGTCAATGGAAGCACAAAATCTGGTAAGAAAAACAAAATATTTAAAAGATCAGCAAATGCTTTGATTGTCGTGCAAGCACTTTAGTTGTAGTTTAAATTGAACGGTCTTTAAATGTATTTCAGCCCCTTCCAAAGACTGATAACCCCTTAAAGATGAGTAAACCATTAGCAGTTGTTACGAGACGGGTTGCTCTTACCGAGGTGACCAACGCGTCCGCGTCAGGAGTCAACACAAAGGTAAGGTCGAGCATCAATAAAGAAAAGAAATGGCCACTGCACTTTTAAGTCTCGTCGAGGGGCTTTCAACTGGTTTTGTCCAAGGGACCACCATTATAACCGAGAGGCTAGTGGGGGGCCACTGCTTTGGCAGAATATTTTATTTTGCACCGAACAAGGATAGATTTATACACGCTGATTATTTGCACCTGTATGTCTATTTTGAGAATCTTGACTACATTTGACAGAATCTGGATGGTTAAATGATTGACAAAATTAGCTGGGAAATAAATCAACTGCAAAAAATAAATTATTTTCTTATAAACGTCACTAGTTACAATTTCGTGGACCATGTGCAATACCGCCACAGACCACTAGAGGGCAAGAAATCAGATCATTCATTTGATCCAAGTACGATGTAAAAACAGGATTAATTTGTCCATGGTAGTTGGACTCTAGTTTTATAGTTGAAAACCGACAAAGATAAAATGCACATTTAGATTAGAAACATAAATGTACCACGTACAGTGTCATGAAGAAATATAAAGATAGGATCGTCTTGATTTGTCTCAACAAATGGCCCATAGGTCGTACTTATGAACAGCATTTAATACAGTAATGGTGGTCCTACAGATGTCCTTATGAAATTGAGTCAATTGACTGTCCGATGCAGGGTATTTTTCCCCTTCTATTTGAGTTATTCTTGTAATTACCTTGCATCTCACTACTGCTTTATTTCAAACCTTTTGTCTACAGAAAAGGGGACAACGCAAAGCACGTGGAGCTCACCAAGCTAAAGCGGTGGAGTTGGTTCAAGTTAAAGCAACAGATGCCCTTCTTCCGCTTTCAGAAGCATCAGAAGATGTGTTCATGAAAGATGAAGAGGAGGTGCAACTGTGCCAGGCTTTCTCCAACGTGCTGCTCCCTGTGGATGATGTGGACGAGAATGATGCTGACATGCCCCAGCTGTGCTCTGAATACGTGAAGGACATCTACAAATATCTGCACCACCTGGAGGTACTCTTATTCTCACCCAGCCTACCTAGCTTGTTGCTAGATGAAACGCATGATATACTCTCTTGTTTCTCTGTTGCATAGGCAGAGCAGCCTATACGTTCTAACTACATGCTAGGTTACGAAATCACTGACTCCATGCGAGCACTTCTCATCGACTGGATGGTCAAGGTTCATTCCAGGTTCCAGTTGCTGCAGGAGACCTTGTATCTCTCTGTTGCCATCCTCGACCGGTTTCTCCAGGTAAGTACCATCAATTTATTCGTTTTGTTTTTATGAGGAAAAAAAAAAAATGGTTTACCTGCAGATCCAGCCAGTTTCTCGTCGAAAGCTGCAACTTGTCGGTGTGACTGCAATGCTGGTTGGCTCAAAGTATGAGGAGTCGTATCCTCCGCTCGTGGGAGACTTTGCCTACATCACGGACAGCGCGTTCACCAATGCTCAGATTTTGGAGATGGAGCAGCTAGTTCTGAAGACCCTCAACTTTCAACTCGGTCGTCCTCTTCCGCTACACTTCCTCAGGAGAGCTTCAAAAGTGGCTAATGTGAGATTTGAATTTACTGCTTTGCTTAATAGTCTTGTCCAAACTGCAGTAAGAACAGCTAATTAAGTAGTGTCCACATGCTTTGATGTGTCCTTGGGCATTCGTCTCCACCCAGTGTGACACGGAAAGGCACATGCTGGCCAAGTATCTGATGGAGCTGACCCTCATTGATTACGAAATGGTGCATTATCGCCCATCTGAGATTGCTGCTGCGGCTCTGTGTCTCTCTCAGCTGCTGCTGAATGGACTGCCTTGGGTGAGCCTCATGGTACTCTGCAATATTGCTCATAAGAATAGAGTGCCTGAGTCAGGCTCACTTGATTTGAATGGAATTGTTTGTCAAAAGTAGTTTTGTCTTCTTGTCAGTCACCCACACAAGAACACTACTCGACGTATGATGAGGCCCACCTGAAGCCCATCATGCAGCACATGGCCAAAAATGTTGTGAAGGTAAATGGCGGCAAAACTAAGTTCCAGGTGAGTCAGTGGCTGGTGAGCACAATGACCTCAACAGAAGAAATGCAGTTTACAAAGTGCTTTTCTCTTTAAAGGCTGTCAGGAACAAGTATTCAAGCAGCAAGTTGATGAAGATCAGCCTCATTCCGCAGCTCAAGTTGTCACTAATCAGCAACATGGCAGCTGCTCTCAATGCCCCTTGAACTTCAAACTTTTTTTTTTTTTCTTTCCCATGCACTTTATCTTAATTTTAAGAATCCAAATCCTTTTTATCTCAGATTTTTTAAATAATTGAGTCATTGTTTGGGAGTTGTCTTGATGATGATGCATGATTATGTAACATTGCCCTGTCCTTTTGACATTAAAGTGACCTGTTCTCTATGCACTTTGTGTTCTTTTCCGTTTGTGTTCCACAATCTACCCGAATGTCCCTTTTAGTCATACTTGAAAATAAAAGAAATTGCATTTCATATTTGGCATTTGAATTTGTGCCAGATGTGCAATTGAAATCTGTTCAAACTGTTGTTTTTTTTCCCACTTGTCCCACAACTTTCCAGGGGTAATCAGTTCCTGTGGCCAACTCAGTGCTCTGTATGGCCGGCCACAAATGTGGTGCCCACTCACTGATTTTCAATGGAGCCAACAAAATGAAGAGACATGGCTGCCGCAAGATATCCACATATCAGTAACTACCAGTCAGAGGAAAACTTCTTGGCATATCAAATGAAGGAGACAAATAGTAATCCACTACTACTAAATTACTAAGTAATCCAATCAGAACAAAGCTTATTTACATATCAAATATAAATGACAAATTCCACTGTTATACAACTCAGGCATTGAAGACCAGCGGAAATAGCTAGAAAAATCTAATCATGGGAATTTGCAAACCAAATTCTTTTGCAAAGACTCATCTATCCAACAAAGGGACATCAAAGATTATTTTTGGAAAATTGTGGCATGGAACATCCACAAATGGATTGATCTTACCAATATTGAACAACCAGTAAACGTCCATTGTGGCCATGATGCAGGAGCCTATGCATGAGCGCAATTGCTCAATTTTTAGTACAACCTGAGTCGTGTCTCAAATGGAGATCAGCAAATATTCAACAAATCATTTGAGAGAGTAATCCAGAAATTTACAGGTAGGTTCCGAGTTATTCCCAATAATTTGTCTACCAGGTGGATTTTCCCAAAATTTCCTCCAGATTGGGGAGCATGTAGAAAGACGGGAGATGTGGGTGTTGACAGAGAAACGTCTCATACTTGTTCTTCTTAATAATTGTGTGATTTCGCATAATCTAATTGGTGCCACAGTTTTCTTTTCATTGTGTCCAATTCTGTAATTTCATCTGAGCTATTGTCAATTTATCTTTTTTTTTTATTCATTTTTTCAATTGTTTACCGGAACTCTCTCTGTGCTGAAAGATGATTCATAGATGACAGCTCAGTTCATCCTGTGGATCTGAACTATGAATTCATGACACTGGCATTGAATCTAGCAGTGTGAGTAAAAAGTGGAGCTGAGGTCATTAAGTTCAGCCCTCATTTTACCAGCTCAAGTCATTCGGTCATTAATCTAGAGCATCCCTTATCTGTTATACAACTCGTATGAAGCCCGGACCACAGCGCAGAAACTGTTATTCGCTTTGTTTGTTGTCTAACTTGTGCTGTTACAATCTAAACAATGATTTACTGTAGCTCTGTGATCTCAACTTTGTGACATTGGAAGCTACAGAATTACACCATTTAGAATGTGACTGTGGTTCATGTTTTTTTCTGTCACTGACTTATGTGGCATGAGGGAGCCCATTGTTCTGTTCTGACTCTGACTTCACCACAACAATTACCACCACACGCCTCGATACAGATGCAGACAGGTCAGTCAATATTGAATGGTGTGAGCTGAAGTAGGACGGTGATCATACAATATAATGCACAGGTGTCAAAGTCAAGGCCCGGGGGCCAGATATGGCCGGCCATATCATTTTATGTGGCCCGCGAAGACAAATTGTGCATCAAATTCGTGTGTCATTACTAGTATTGCAAATTGTCTTCACTTTTGATAATATATTTTTTTTAAATATTTGACCAGTTTTTAGTCGTCTGATTTGAAAACGAGTTATTTGTCAGTTTGTTTTGTAGCTTTTACTGTATATAACATGAGGTGCTTATACATTTATTTGGGTTGACAGTCATAATGGCCCTCCGAAAGAAGCAATGACTAACAATGCGGCCCGCGAAAAAAATGACTTTGACACCCCTGATATAATGGGACAGACAGAAAAGTATGTACAAAACACACACGCACGCGTACGCGCACACACGCGCAAACACGCACGAACACACACACGCACACACGTCGAAATCAATAATTACATTTTCGCTTTTTTGATCAAATGAGTGCGGCGAATTGTACATTTGGAAGCGTAGCACAAATGCTCCCAAAGTGGAGATACTGTGTGCGTTTTTGTGCCAACAGACGTGTTTTTAATCCGCCTCGTATTTTGAGGTGATATTGCGGGGATTTAGGGGTTAAGGGAGGGTGTTCGACTTGCTAATACCCATATCTGCCACATGGGGGGGTGGGGGGCACTGGAGGAGATTCCCCTGCTGTCTACCCATCTTGAGCCTCCCTGACTGATTGCGGTTAGATTGTAGTCGGCGTCCGTCGTAGTGGTGGAGGAGGTCAAACAGTCCAGCCAGCAGCTCGCTCAGAACAGGCAGGAGCCAGCCGAACATTGTGCTCAGCGACACACGCACTTAACTACTGCAACTTTTCTCTGCACTTCTTCCCAATCAGTAAGTAATCAAACCTCTTCGTTGACTTTGTGTGGGTCTTGAACATCGAAAAGTGTCATTTTTTCCCTCTTTTAAACGAACGAATAATTACCACAAGCACGGCGATTTGATTTGTACAGGTTATTTGATCTAGTCAGCGCCTAAAACTGAAAGTTTCTTCAAACTATCTGTGTTTCGCTTAATGGCGTCTTCTTTACGAATGGTGATGTGGCGCGTGTAGACTAAATTAATAAACACCAGTATTCAGCGCTGTCTATCGCATCATCTCATCGGTGTTGAGAAGACCTCTTTCGCCATTTCAACTTGAATTTTGTAAACTGAATGGCAAAAACCGGAGTTGTTAACGCATAAATGACCACAGAAGCATAAAGTGGATCATGAACGTTAAACACGAAACAAAACACTTTAATTGGTAACAGAAATTAAGTTAAGGTACAAACGACTGAGTCGAGAAACTCTGCTCTCCTCTTTCCCTGTCCCTGACACCTTGTCCACAATTTAGTGAGACATTTACAAGCAAAACAAATGCCCATCTTAACAAAATATTTTCAACAAAGAGGTTGCATTCCGTAACTGTTAGTTGAAACTAACAACGGTAACATGTTTCACCATTATTTATTTCAGACACCCAATTCCTCCACAGAAATCCAGACGAGAGAAATGGTGTGTGGCTGACCGTGACTGAGTGAACACATTTGCTAAAACAACGATAATATTGTGGTCACACGAGCAGAACCTTTTGTCCTAAATTTGTTGCTCCCTTTAATAGCTGAGTGATTATAAGGAGCAGCTGGCTACAGATAGAAAAATGGGTCAGCATCAGGAATGATGGCATCACAATTAAGACTACATTTTCCCCTTCAAGCCCCTGGGCCTCCTATGGCACCCTCTCAGCCACAGCAACTTTCTCCCACAAAATCTGAGGCTGGTTTCCTTCCCCCCAATGTGACCTTAATTACCTTCCCATATCCTGCGAACAGAGATGTTGTTTGGATTATGCTTTGCAAGAGTTCACATCTGTTACCAGTTAGATTTTGGATGTATCCAAGCACCCGCTGCACTCAAGAACGATGAGTTTAACTTCAATCTAATTCCTAGTGTAAAATTTCACCCCAATAGTCTGCAAACTACTGTTCTGCTTAGCCACTAAGAAAAAGAGCCTTGACTGTGGCATTGCACAAGTCCGTAACCTGTTTCCCCTGTTCGGTGGAATTGCCCTGAAGCTGTTAGTGACTTTAAGGCAGCTCAAGCTGCTCCTCATAGTTTTTCTCCTCAACAAACAAGACAAACGTAAGCGGAGACTTTTTTTCAGTTGTCGGTGTCAACTGTCATTTGTATTTATAGTATAGTAGAGAATGAACGGTTTTATGAAGTCAAATAGTATCAACTACTGGTGTTTTGTCAACAAATCAAGTTAAATAATTACAGTTTGAATGGTACAGCAACTCATTATTTGAATACTTAGGGAATGGACGTTAGTAGTGACACATAAGGTAAAAAAATAAAAAAAACAAGCCCTAGCAAGTCTTCCAAGTTTACTGATAAACATTAAATACAAATGTGTTTTCCATCACAAAATTCTTTGAAATATCTATTTATACTTACAAACAATTTGAATGGGGATTCCTTTTTACAAAAGTAAGTGGTTTCCTATTGATATGTCTGTTTCCTAATTATCGTGAAAAGGTATTAGTATGATCCATGTCTTCTCATCAATGAAAATCATCGACAGAAATATTTTGTCAAATAATAATTTTATAATATTCTAAATATTATATATAATTTCCTAATCATTTTCAAAAGTGTGTCTCAAACGGTAACCCTCTGTTCACGCTGTGAAATGATTTTCCTAAACTGCTCTCCATACGGTGTCCCCGAATTGAGTAATGGTAGCCCCCATGAGGTTTACTGCAGGCTTTAAAGGTCAAGTTCACTAAGCGCACAATCATTCTGAGCATTTTGCCTATTCCTGGATTTCAACATCCTTCACGTTGCCATTGTGACACAATATGCAACTACAACACAAATTAAGGGAATCAAAAGTATTTGCTTAAAAGGAAATAAAGCCTTCCAATTACTGTTCATAGTACACACTGTTGCTTTAAAAAGGGAAAGTCAACCCCAAATTTTCATTGTTATAATTTGTTCTGTGCAGCCCAACTAGTCAAAACACGGTGTTCTGATTAATGTTTCATTTGTGGAATATGAATCAAACAGGCAAAATCTATTTTCATCCTTCTCATGGGGTGGCCATTTTGGTACTTGCTGTCGACTGAAAATGACCTCACAGTTGCTAGGTCTCAGGTCACATCCAATCACGGCTCGCCAGTTTTCTGAAGCGGAGCCTTGGTTTTGACTTGAAACATGGCAGTTGTGATGTAATTTTCCATCAACAGCACGCAGCAAAATGACTGCCCCCTGAGATTGACAAAAACGGGTGGATTTAGCTGCTTCACTCATAGTCCACAAATGCAATAAATCTCTATGCCCTGTTTAGACTAGTGGGGGCACATATAACATATTATTGTAAAGAAAATTTGGGGGTTGACTATCCATTTCAATGGTTGCAAATGCTTCCTTTAAATCTTGAACATATGCCAGATCACTTTGTTAATTTCCAAAAGACTAAATGGACCATCAGGCGGTGTCAGGTCTCACAGTGGAAAGTTGTGTCTTTCAACCATCTGCTGTTGTTTTCTCGAGAGCAGAAGATGAAATGATGAAGCAGGCCTCTGCGTCTCAAATTCTCCCTTTTGTTCCTTGAGAGACAGAAAAGTGTGTGAAAGCTGCCTTTGTTCTGGTGACCAGTCAGGGTGGGAGGGAGACTTACTGTACTATTGAATGTGTGTGTGTGTGTGTGTGTGGGGGGGGGGGGGGGGGGGGGGGGGGGGGGGGGGGTTGCCATCAGGTGGGGAAAAGACATGACTGGTTGTTTAGCATTGTCGTTGTACTTCCTTGTTCTCGTCTGGGACGAGTTGCAAATTCTGCATGTATATTAAAATGTATTGATCTTACTATGATAGTTTTGCTCAATTGATTTGTGAGTACCAGTTAGCTCAAGAACTTAAGATTTGATTATTTTTTTTATGGTGGAAAGTTGCAAAACAAATTTGCTTTCAAACAGTCATTGTACGTAAAGTCACACCAGATGACAGAAATGGACTTCAACACGCATTGTGAGATTTAGTTGGATTAGCATGCAAATTAGTCATCATTATGAAAATAAATTACAGGTTAATATGAAGAGGGCCGCCTGCCTGAGATGCACAATAATCACCCCACTGCATATTTGTCATTGTTTAATTACAGTAGGTGGCTGTGCTTTGTAAAATAACAGTAATTCAATGTGTACATGTGACTGTACACCCAGTTTGGGTTAACCTAGTGTTATTTATCTTTAACTTTAGAAAGGAAAAAAACTGAGCTACACACAAGGAAAATGTGTATCTAATCGGTTTACTCTACATAATGAATTATGTGTATGTATGTATGTATGTAGTATGCTGTAAACTAGCTGGACATTTGGGTTTGTATGTCCATCTACTGTTAGTTAAACTTGCTGGCGCAATTTTGGCATTGGACATACTTACCCGAATCTGACTGGTATATAGAATGTGACAGGGTGGGCAACAAAGGTGTGATATTACATAACTGATATCCTGATTTTTCAGTGTTAAAATCTTGAATGTTCATATCTTGATTTGTATACAATAGTATGAACTTCAGAGCGACATAAAAAAAATCTGGGTGGTATTTGCCTCTCGTGTGAATCTAGTCTTTGTAAAATAAAGTGAATGGGTTTATTTATTTCTGTACTTTATTATAAAACCAATTACTTGGGGAATTATCATTTATAATGGAATGCTTTAGTTGGTATGCGGTAGAGTGTTCTCCTGCTATATAGCAGTTCACCTTTTGCGGCCTTGCTGTTTTACGGATTCTTTTTGTCAGTGCATCATGCATTTTTTTTCTTTTGACAGTGTAGAAAGGTTTGTTTTTGAAACAATAATTGATTAAAATTCAATACATTTTCATCACATTTGGAAAATATAATCCCATTATCAAATATTTGTCCTGTATCAACAAGTACTCATTGTCAATGCTTGTACTTATAAACTCAGTTAAAAAAAGTGATGTCGGTGCATCCCTAGATTGCTCCACTGGCTATATAGAATCTTTTATTTATTCATTGTATTGTTTTCCATTAAAAAAAAAAAAAAGTTTCTGAATGGGGGGAAAATGAGAGAAACTTGCCATCAATTTCATACAATTTTAAGGAAAAATACTAAATTCTAATATTTATTATCCGGGTGTAAAATTACCTATATCTGTATAAATGGAGCTTCTACATCATTAGAGGTAATGTATGTATTAGAAAGGCGGATGTCTTCCAGTATTACTTTAATATTACATATTTAGCCGCTCCTTGTAATGGTGTGTGAGTCACTGTTTCCTTAGTGCACTAAACACAACAAAACATCAACAATTCAAAATCGCAACTAATGTTAGTTCAACTCGTATGACTGGCTTGTGTGTTAGTGTTCTGTCATAACGTAGTGGATGTAAACAGTAATGCTCGAAGTTAATAGGATGTCATTTGTTTTGTAAATACAGTCACTGCAATTTTCCTGATTGAAGAAACAAGACAATAGATAGATATGATGTGCAATGTATGAAATTTAACTTCTTGACTTACCCCTCCATCCATATCTCACTATTGAAAAATAAAGACCTGAAGATAAAGGGCTGAATCTTAATACTTGTATTTTAATACGTAACTTTAGAGGACTTGCTTACACAATCCAAGATCCTGTACAAGGGGTGCAAAAATCTTTTGACCCCTTTGACCTGCTCATAAAGCTAAATAAGGTGACGTCCAAACTAGCTCTCACTAATGTTGTAGTCAATTGGTGTGTGTGAATCTTTGGCATCAGTTAAATGAGCAACACATTTTAGCATTGTTATTGTTTATAAACTGACAACGAATATCGTTGCAATGCTGTTACAAAGTATTTTTTTTGTATCGCTAGATTTCTGTATAAAGAAGCCACCAAAAATTCACTGTAGCAAGTAAGTGGAAAACTGCTAGGAACCAGATGGATTCAATTCATAATTTATGCACTCTGCTTGATCGGAGGAACATTTCGACCCAAAATGACCCACAAATTAAGTTAGTTCATCAGTTGCAGTTGGCTGATAAGAATTCTCCATCTCTGGCTAAGTAATTTTAGTGAGCCATCTGTCAACATATTTTTGTTGTATCCCACTAAGGCAAAAGTGTCAAAGTCAAGACCCGGGGCCAGATTTGGCCCGCCACATCCTTTTATGTGGCCCGCAAAGACAAATTGTGCATCAAATTTGTGTGTCATTACTAGAATTGCAAATTGTTTTCACGTTTAATAATTTCTTTTTTTTTCTTCTTTTTTTTTTACCAGTTTTTACTCGTCTGATTTGAAAATGAGTTTTTTGTCCGTTTGTTTTGTAGCTTTTACTGTATATAATATGAGGTGCTCATACATTTATTTGGGTTGACAGTCATAATGACCCTCCGAAAGAAGCTATGACTACAATGCGGCCTGCGAAAAAAAAAGTTTGACACCACTGTTTTAAATGTAGGGTTAGGGTTTCAAAGTAAGGTTTCATACTAGAGTTAGGGTTTCAAAGTAGGGTTCAAAGCTAGTGTTAGGGTTTCAAACATGGGTTTAAAGCTATGATTAGGATTTCAAACTAGGGTTTCAAACTAGGGTTAGGGTTTTTTTGAGAGTCTTGTTTGCCTGCTTGGTCATGCAGTTAGTTGATCTATGTATATTCCTTCTTAGTGGAGTATGTTCTCAACGTCGATTGCCTGTCGCCGACGAGGGACTGGCTGGGCCCGCGTGGGTCAGGGATGGAAAGTCGGGTACGGAGGCCAATGCCCACCTATGGCCAACACTTGTGAACAGTTTGAGTGCAAATGGAAGGAGAGTCCAGGAATTTAACATTGTATTGCAGATTGAGAGCAGCACTATAAATACTGAAATCCCACAGGCGTGTCTTCATTCGAGTGAATCAGCACTGTCACGCACACACACTCACAAACACACGTTAGACATCAGACGTGTTCAGTTATGTTGATCAGGCAAGCACATTGAGTATAGGTGGAATCTGCCTCACCTATTCAAAATGGACCTGACCTGATTGTATTTACATCCCATGGAATTTTACTTTCAATAACCATCAGTCAAAATAGAAGTAGCACAGTGGTGCAGCGTAACAGTAACCCATTTCCACTGATGAGAATTTGGGTCATGTCCGTGACCCTCACATTGACTGCTGGAGGATAACTGAATATGAGGCTCCATATTTCACCCAGATTTTCATAGATTTATTGACGAGTGGCCATTACGATACAGAGAGTGTAAGAGGTGATGGTGGTGGTGACACGTTTTGGAAAACAGACTGTGGGTGTTGATGTTTTGCTGTCAGAGAACAAATCAATACTTTCCCGTTGGAAATCTTAAACTTTATATCAGCAATGTGGTGACTGCTCGAGGGCAACAGGTAGCCCTCAGATTGTATGAGTAGCCTGCGAGCCTGTTCCACAAATAGCTCACAAGTGATGGGGCATTTTTAAAGTTGACATTTGAAAATGTAAACTGGCAGAAATTTACTGTATAGAAGAAAAGTTCAGTGGCCTAGTGGTAGAGTGTCTGTCCTGAGTCTGGAAGATTGTGGGTTCAAACCCCAGCCGGGTTATACCAAAGACTATAAAAATGGGACCCATTGCCTCCCTGCTTGGCACTCGGCATTAAGGGTTGGAATTGGGGTGTAGATCACTAAATGGTTCCCAGGTGAGGCACCGCTGCTGCTCACTGCTCCCTTCGGGCATGGGTTAAATGCAGAGACAAAATTCACCACACCCAGTTGTGTGTGTGACAATCATTGGGTCGTTACCTTTATTTTTTTATTTAAAGGTATTGCACATTCATAGTTATATATTACCTAATTATTGGGAGATTTCATTAAGGATCAATTTCTGTTTACCTTTCCACATTTAAATAACTCAATCAGCAATACTTCCGTTATGATTTTTACACTCACAATTGCACTCAGGACTACCAAAAGACTCAATTAATAACATGATATGAATTTCAAGCTATCACTAAACTGCTTTGTTTGAAGCGGTTAAGTCCAGTCTCAGATTTTAACATTTTTAATTGTGTGATGTCATTTTCTGCCACGTTTCTAACTAATGTTACTGCACATTGTGACTAGCGGACTGTAACATGAAACATTTCAAGAAAATCACAAATTGAATCTAAATTGCAATATCTGTGTCAAAGTCAAAGTCAAAGTCAGCTTTATTGTCAACCTCTCCACATGTCACAACACACAAAGAGACCGAAATTACGTTTTTCTCTATCCCACGGTGACGAGACACATAACACGATAGACATACATGTACATACACGCGACACAATATAAAAACAAGAAGGCAAAAATTCAAACAATCAATAGTAAGAGTGATGAATAAATGTGTCTATATATATATATATATATATATATATATATATATATATATATATATATATATATATATACACACATATATATATACACACATATATATATATGATATATATATATATATATATATATATATATATATATATATATATATATATATATATATATATATATATATATATATATATATATATATATATATATATATGTATATGTATATGTATATGTATATGTATATGTATATGTATATGTATATGTATATGTATATGTATATATATATATATATGTATATACGTATATATATATATATATTAGGGGTGTAAATCGCGGGTTTTGTCACGATACGATATCATATCGATACAAAGAAGCACGATACGATATTTGCCGGTATCTTAAAGCCTGCTGTGATTCATTCACGATACATCACGATATAGTGCTCTACGATCGATACATATATATTTTTTTTTAAATAAAAAATAAAGAACAATATCCTGATTTATAACAATTCATACGCAAAATCAACAGGGTACTGCAAACTCTTTATTTAGGAAATTACAAGAGTATTCTAGTATACAAAGTGCTTATTTTAACACTGAACTTTGATGTCGTGTTTTTTCTTTAAATGTGCATCGAGATTTGTGGTCCCTAAATATCTTGTCACCGCATGGCAGGATTTACAAACTGTACGTGTTTTGTCCGTTGACTCGTTGAGTCCTCTTTTCTTTGGAATCCAAAGTGCTTCCAAAGAATGACTTGAAGCCTAAAGGGGAGCCAATTTCCTCGTCTTTTTGGACACTAGCCATAGCACCTGCCCAGGAGCCGCGTACTAGTTGTCGACTCCCCTTTCACGTGCCTGCTCTGCTCACAACACAACACGCCGCTCACTGCTCCCGGAAAGAGGAATCAAGCAACAATGAACTGGATTTCCAAATAAAGTCGCGTCTAATGTCCGACGTCAAACACGGCGATATAAATCGATGTTTACGTTTAGCATCGATGCCAATAAATCGTAGAGCATTATATCGATTAATCGATGTGTATCGATGAATCGTTACACCCCTAATATATATACATATATTAAATGAAGTTTGAGATTTAAGGCTGCAGATTTTCTTGCACTGAAAAATGTATTTACACTGTGACATTTCATTCTTTTTACAAGGATACTCATTTTAATCCACAACCACCATGAGTGAAGAATAAACTGGTTGTAAGCAATATGGACACGCCTCCTTCCGTGCTCACAGATTGAGTTTAAACTGGTTTTGCAAATTTAATCCTATAGATTTGAGCCACCCAGTCCTGATCAGACAGGCTTGTTGGAGCCCCATTAGAATGGGATTAAAATGACAGTTGGTGGGCATTACATTTTTGCTATCCCCCTCTGCAATTTTTCTTGTTGTTGCAAAATGTTTTCACATTCTGTAAACGCAGTAGCAGTAAGAAGAAGCAAATGTGCTACATTTAGACAACTCTGTCGAAATGCTCTCAAAACAAAGACTAAACCAATGTCCTTGGTGGTTGCTGCACTCGCAGTAGTCTACTGCAAGTGCAGCAACCACAGTATTTTGCTTTTAAAATGCCTACACAGTATTGCAAAAAATATTTGATTACTAGCTACTCTGAGTTGACTCTAAGCGATCAAATGAACTCATCAGTCCATTTGAGGTTACTTAAATTAGAATCAATGTTATGTCTAGTGGCCTGTGTTGGTTGTTTGCATACTTCTATCTCGCAGACTGGTACAGACGTGTTGAAACACAAAGCAAGTCTAAACCAAGTGAAGCAGGTCCACCCCTAATAAATTTGCAACTATTTTCCATGAATAGCATTTTGATTCATGTGTATACCTTTTATACATCTTTATATGCTAAATAGCTTTCCTCTCCTTGAATGCTCACACTACTTGTACAGATAACATGATACGAGTCGTGCGTGATTGTGCATGTGTGTATTTATCAGTATTTATCACTCGAACAATGTCAGCCACATTTCCTGTGGAATTACATTCATGCCCTCTCACCTTTACAGATAAAACATCATGGGGAAAGGATGTGTGACGGCGACCAAGTACTTCCTGTTCATCTTTAACCTCATCTTCTTTGTGAGTACAGTATCATTATTCAAACTTAACAATATGTGTTGATTTAGATGTAGAACAATTGCCAAATTATGTCAACAATGATGTGTCTAAATCAGTGGTTCTTAACCTTTTTCCTTGTTCGCACCCCATTCAATTCACCAACCAGTTCTCGCACCCCTAACCCTAAATGATTATAATAATAATAATTGGTTTACTTTACCAATTAAAGCTATAAGGCCTAATTAGCATTATTCCTAATGCCAATTAACACAATGACTTCTTGATTTCCAGAATTTTTCACTTTTTTCGGTTACCTGACCATTGTAAATTTCCCCCAGGGTATTCTCACACCCCCGAGGAAGCATTCTCGCACCCCTGGTTAAGAACCACTGGTCTAAATCCTCATATTAACAAGGCGATGTGAGCTCTGATAGAAATTAAGTTATACTCCCCATTATCTTACCATTGTTTTGATAAAATATATTGCAATATCAAAATAAGTCAAAACACACGATAAACACGTAATAAAAGTGTCAGTGGAGTGGGGAAAGGGAGAAGAGGACTACACCACTGAAAAGTCAATAGTGGGTTAGGGTTAGGGTCCTATCATGCATGTTTATCTTTTTTTAGAGATTAATTTTGGCAAACCAATTAAGGAAACCCCACTTTACAATTTTCTACCATTTTAATTTGATCGTTTTTGTATCTTTTTTTATGACCTCGCTTATGCTATCATCAGTGAGTGCGTTCACATTTGTCTGTCAAAAATCAAAGCAGCAACAACATAGCACAACGAGCCTGGTTAGAAAACGCGAGTGAAACAGCACAGGTCTTTCTGCTCGTGTATAGGAGACATTCTGACTGTTTAGTGCTTTATTTACGTGTTTGGCAAAAGTTCAATGTGTCTGTCAACACGAGACTGGCTTCCACATTCATTCAACGCAGCGGCATCTGTGATTGGTTGAATGAATTGTACGTAGGTGGAACTTTGCCTTGTGATAACATTTAGCGGGAGCTATAGTGATACATAAAGATTAGCCGTTTATTCTCTTAATCAACGAGCTGCTAGTACATTTACTAAATAACATTCACTTTAAATAAATGCTTTGGTTTTCAGACATTATGCGATGGCGATTTGTGAATGGATGATCATGAACTGGAAGGTGGAACTTCTGCCTATATATGCAATGGCTTTGGCCTTAAGCCGCAGCGGGATATCACTAGTTTTCACTGCAATGTGTTATGTATGTAGCTAATATGCTACGCAGCCCAAGAATTAAAACACAGATTCATCTGCTCATCCATCCCAAGATCATACATGGAGAATAGAATGTAAACAATGGTGATTTTTCTGCGAAAATGTTGCACCTAACTTGGGGGAAAACATTGATTACCCAGGCTTGACCTAGCACCGGATAAAATATATTTCCAGCATAGGTGTATAGTGGTGAGCACATCTTCCACAAAGGGTTGGGAAAAGCCTGGTTCGAATCTCGTTTCTGTGCAAACGCTTCACTTCACATTTCCAAAAATATGCATGTTGGTTCAATTGAAGACCAAATTGTCTAAAGATGTATATGTAAGTGTAAATGTTGTTTGTTTTGTGTGTCCTGCCTGTCACCTGAATTTATCTAGGCTAACAAAACGTTTGATAACCATCAAGCCGATTTATTGTGTTTTCGGATTTTGGCGTCATTCTTTCTCATTTCCTTCCATGGAACAATATCTACAATAGCAACTACATTTTGCTCTTATTGCATATGACTAAAACAATGTCCACAGTTATAGCATGTAACTATGTCTGACTAACGTTTTTTTTTTCTTCTCAGCTTCTGGGTGGCGTCATCATGGGCTTTGGATTGTGGCTCCTCCTGGACAATCAGAGCTTCATAGTTGTGCTCAGTAAGTCCCAAATTCAAAATAAATATTTTCACTTCAGTCATAGTGAAAATAAACGAGTTCTTTATTTAAAGTGAGTTATTTACCATATTCTCTTTAGTTCATTCAAAATATATGTGTGTGATATGTAATATGTAATATTAGTGCACTTTCTCATATCATTTGATAACCCAGTAGAGGGGTTTGAGTCAAACATTGGAAAATCTGTCACCTAACTATCAGCGCTTCACAGATGCTGGTAATATGCACATTGTTTTGCAATAATGTGTTTTGTTTTATACCTTTACTGCATGGCCTATCTGGCGTGTCTTTTAGTTTCATTTTGTTTTGTGTGTGTATGTGCTTGCTTTGCGTTTGCAGATAGTACAGCGATTCTCATTGGTCAAGAGAGATATTGCCGTCTTAACGGCATCTTTGAGTGGCTAGTCTTTACAGTTATTTTATAAAATGAAACACGATATTGTGAAATATAGGGCTGACGTCTGCGAGTCGGTGAGTTGGTCCATACATTTTTGTCCGACCAAATTCGTATTGGTAGAGCAATCGCTGATGTCAAGTCCAGGGAAAGAAAATGACTTTGGGTTAAATCATTATTATGGTTGCGAGAAGAATATAAAAAGGCTGTAAAATTGATTAGAAAATGAAATATTATAATTTAATGAATCAGATGTATTTTTATTAATAAATATAAGTCTGAAAGTCATAGGAATTAAATTCGCTTGCCGTTTTTTACATCACAATTGTGAACTCTGCAACTGACAGGAGAGACCACTTAACCTTGCCTGCAACCTTGCTACAAAAACATGACACTCTATCTTTTCCCAAGCCTTTATACGACCAATCACTAAGCAACCTTATGTTTGGAGGTAGGATATGAGCTGTGACCAAAATAAGAAGGCCGTGGGAAACATGACATCACGAATGCAATTGTCAAGTTTATTTCGAGGCCCATTAATGTTGTGGAAGGTGCTGGTAGAGCGCACATAATGCACTTTAGCCGATTTAATTAATCTTGAGATAACGGTTGACTACTGCCCAAGTAAAATGACGTACACATTACCAGCATGTGAAAAGCCACGTTAGTAAAGTCATATGTTTTCCTAATATTTTAACAAAGTTTGATTCCCACCCCTGATGGTGGTCACGGAACCTATAAAGGGAAACTATCTTTACCCCGCAGCCCAAGTTCTAATTAGCTCTCTGAACAAAATGAACTGTAAAATTAATCTAATTTAAACTTAATAAAAATCATGCCAACTATAAAAAACATATGTGGCAAGCCAAAAAAGTTTATAAATGAGTTTCTGTAATTTAAAGTTTGTATTCCTACCCATTGCTGAGACTGTTTGTTTCTCAACTACACTCCCTCCCAACATAAGATTATGTGGTGTGATCTAGAGCAAAAATGGACTCTTGTGTTTGTGGTTAGGTTCCAAAGTCAGCATTTTTATTATTGAACTTAACAGCGAAACATTACTGGAAATGCCAGACAAAATCAATGTAGAATTCAGAAGGCACAACATTTAAAATGTATCAAATAACAGAGGACAAAAAGATATGTTTTTCCGTTGTATAGTTTTCACTGGTCCAGTGAGTTGTTTGAAATAAAAGAATGTAGGCCAATACAAATGGAGCCAGTATTAACAGAATGAAAACAGGCCAAGGTCTGGCCGCAGGCTCTTGGAATGTTTAAGTATCATTGAATATCTGTAAGACAAATGAAAAAAAAAAGGGTTCAGCTTTTGTACATGAGGATACAAACTTTTTTTTTTTTCCATACACACCGACCTTGAAAAAGGTTGATGAAAACTGAAGTAATCTCACAGGACGGTGAATATTTTGTTATGGCTTGTAGCGTCTTGTCGAACCATTAAACACATGTGTGGAGCAGATTTTCATTTTTGTGTCAGTTGTTTTAAACAAGAAATGCATTGTCCAACACAAAGACTCTTTCCATTCTTGTTTGAGGGCTGTCCCTTTAAAAATAAGCGGTGCTCCTCTATTTGACTCTCCATTTTCAAATTGGCTTCAATGAACCATTTTTCCTGAACCCGTTGTGATTTGATGTTAAGATTTCTGCTCTTGTGTGCGCCATCTGGCTACAATGTGCGACTTTTTGCGGCGGTATTTCAACCAGATCAGAATCAGACCCAGATTGCATGTGTCCCAGTATTCTCTTCATGACAAAAGAACAATGAAATTTGGTGATATTGTATTACTACATCCTTCATTCTAAATCGGTTACATTTCATTGGTTAGAGATTCTTACTGAAGTGTGCCTTTAATGGAGTGTGTAAAATAAACATACTGTATGAAGACAGGTTGGTTCACTTGATGTTGAGCTGAAAGTGGTATATTTTCTGTTAAATGACTGTCTGGAAGAAGGAAGCCAATTTTACGGCAGACATGGATGAAATTATTATAATTAAAATCCTTTTAGAATCCACTGCAGGGGGGAAATATGACCCCTTTATGGACAAGAGAATGAACATTTAAAAGGTTTGCATGCAAATAGTTCAAAAGTTCCAAATACAACCAATCTGGCGGCTGCAAAGAAGTTCCTCCCCGTTTTCTTTAAGTTCACACATATACACCAACATGAAAAGAAGAAAAGTTGCCTTTTCCGTTTGCCTCAACTGTCTACAAAGATATAGTGTCTGTTTTGTCATCCTATGATAGGAGAGCAACAAAAGGAGCCAGGAGAAAAGTGACCTTTCTTTTTCTTCAGAGTTCATATGATGTGACAATCTAACACATAGATGGCAAATAGAGTGCAAATAACTCAAATTCTGGGAGTTTACTGTTTTCCAAAAGCACAATTTTGCAATTACTAGCTGTTCAATGTCTCGTGTGATAACTGCTGTACCAGAATATTGTCCGCTATTCTCGTAATACTTCATGCGTTATAATCCCGTCAAGAACTAGGTGAGCCAAACTTGTTTGATAGCTGTCTTGGTTACCTTCGTGTCATAAATATCCTTTTGTTATACCTAGAAAGGGCATCTGTCATCGCTTCTGTCCGTTCGACAATTGTCACGGGGATGGAATGCCGACCTCTGTAAATGACATATCTAGTAGAAAAATAACGATGTTTGGTAGGGCTCTGTCCAGAATGCACATCACCGAGTTAGTCAGAAAGGAGAAGCGGAGAAAGACAAGATGTAAAATAAGTTTTTATTCCTCAAGTGTTAATGGAGCAAACTGAGAGTGGGAAAAAGCGAGTGACTGCAACAAAACAGAAGAACTGAAGATGATGATGCATACACACTGAAAACGTGTCACTATGCAGTGGGGGGGGAAGAGAGAGAGAGAGAGTGGTTGTCTTGGAGGAGATGAGGACGTTTGTCTCTTGTCAGTGGCATCGCTGCAGGTGTCCTCCGCTCAGACACTGGGCCCTTTCTCCTCTGTCCAGCATTAACATGCATCACATCAGCCTAGTGTGCTCACTGCCTTAGTCACACACACTCGTCACCGGTCTGGCGAGGGCGAGTCCGTCCGCCCTTTTCTCAGCGGCGGTCATCAATGCAGCCATATCTTGGAAAAAAGCGCAGCCAGCAAAGGGGTTAAGTACGGTAGACTGATTCGCTTTGTATCGGGATGTAATTGAGAAGCTGCTCAATGGCACACTTTGAGAGAGTCAGATGATCACAGATGATGATGAATGGCAGTAATAACGTCAGTGTATCTGTGTCCAGTTAAAAGCATCGGCATATATATATATATATTTTGTCAGCACCGTAGATTAAATACTTCCTAATGTAGTTTTTAGTTGTTGTTAAAATTACACTTTAGAATTGCAGTTTGTGATGTTTTACGCAGCATGGATTAATACCATTTTAATTTAATCCTTTATCGGGCACAAAAAAAATCATATTATTACACTTTACGTGGAAGGGACTTCAAGTCAAATTGCTACACAGCACAGGTTGTGAGACGAAAGAGTATTTTTTTCTACTGGATGAAGTGATATTTTCTGTAGTAAATATGAATTAATGATATTGTCAAAGTGATCATGTTCTTAATGTTTTTATCATAAATAAGATTTATTTATTTACTTCACCTTGCGGGGAAATTGGAATTAAGATTATACAGGGATAATTTTGATGTACAAATAAATGTCTGAGCAGAAAGGCATCGCATGGTGTATATTCATCAGCCCCCCCCCCCCCCCCCCCCTTGATGTTACACTGAAACGTGTTGGTTTTGCATTGCCCGAATGATAAAAAGTGTGGTGATTTTCTTTTAGCATTGTTACTAAAATTTGTTGTCACAATGATACTGCCTCTAAGTTGGCAATATCTTTCGATCAACAAGGACTTCATCGATTTGGAGAACAGTTTAAATTTCAGATTCACTTTCCTTTTGTATTGGTAACTTCTGACCTCTGCACTTGTTCTTTCCTTGCAGATGACTCCATAGCTGTCAAGGCCGCGTGCTACATCCTAATTGGAGTTGGCACTTTCGCCATGCTTTTGGGCTTCCTCGGCTGCTTGGGAGCTATTTATGAGATCCGCTGTCTGCTTGGTCTAGTGAGTGAATTTGAAAAATTAGAACAATCCCATAGTGTTGTGATAAGTCAGAGCAGAAAATACACCCAAAATATTACACCTTTGAAGCTCTTAACGTTCATGATAAAATGTGTCTGCAAAAAAAAAAGACATTCATGGTAAAAAGCTTGATGTTATTTTCCATTGATTGTCCTCCCTTCTATTCAGTACTTCACCTGCCTCTTGTTGATCCTCATTGCTGAGATTGTAGCTGGCGCCCTCATCTACTTCCAGAAGGACGTGGTAAGCGGCATATTATTATGTGGTCTTCACACCCTACAAACAACAATTGTCCTGAATAGAAAGCAAAACCTAGCAACAAAGGAGTACAGACGAACGTCCCCAGGTTAGAACAAATCGGATTTCAAACCAGAAATTCAAAGCTTTTGAACCCTCAAAACCAAACGAAACACCGGACTGCGAACAGCTTTCTGAGTCGAGGCTAGCCAACAGCGTCTCCACGTCTCCGAAGCAACAGTTCGGTACTGCGTCTCGAGAGCGCAAAGCTTCGGAGAAGACATGAGTCGGAACAAAAATACTGAAAAGGGTGACGCAACAAGACGTCACCAACAATAGCTCAGTGCTCTCTAGTGACCGGAAGAAACCTCTACAGTAGATGCAGCAGCTCTATGTCCTTCGTAAAAAGCCAAATCGACTGCCTTTAACTCAAAAGCGGCATCACGTGCATTTCTTTTATCCCCCATAATGAGGGTTTGTGTAAAAAAGCTTCCTTTCTCTAGTAATGTCTGTCATGATCTCGTTCTGAGCTCTTGTTA
The DNA here is from genome assembly GCF_033458585.1 of Syngnathus typhle. Taxonomy (NCBI): domain Eukaryota; kingdom Metazoa; phylum Chordata; class Actinopteri; order Syngnathiformes; family Syngnathidae; genus Syngnathus; species Syngnathus typhle. The sequence continues at coordinate 7,808,835 of NC_083741.1, read as the reverse complement.
GTGTCAATTGTGCGGCACTATTTGCCTGGGGGCGGGACATGCGGTCAACACACCACTCGTCATATCCCTCTGCCCAGCAAAGCGGTCCACAACCTTTTTAATAACGAGTGTATTAGACATCACAAAAGTCACTCAGTATTACGCAAAAGTGTCCATTGTTGCTCCGTCAGAACGGATTAATCCGTTTTCCCTTATTTCTTATGGGAAAAATTGAATTGGACTCCGACCAGTTTTCTGGAACGAATGATGGTCGCAGTCAGAGGTTCTACTGACATCAAACTCAGTGGTCAACCCACCCTAATTGAAATAGAAAGAAATTGGTTTGCAGCGCCCCCTAGTGCATAGTATTTCCAAATAAAGCGCTAGGGAGTGTTCCAATTGAAAGTTACATAAATGCGTCTGCAAATTGTTGTAACACAATAATATAACTTTCAGTTGTGTATTCAACACACACATTTTTACAGACTCATTTGGGTCGCTCTCACACTACTACAATGGGAAATGCTGGCCATTTATTTAATGACTTTGTTCTTATATTTGTATTGTTTGCATCGAAGTTATTAAATGTAGTCGAACTGGAGTTTAGTTCTGTTTTCTGGACAGAAAAAAAAAAAGTTATAAAACATTATTTTAGGGGGGTGACGATATGGAATTTTTTTTTGACATGTTGCGTCATGTAGAACAAATTGTCTCTGACATCTGTGACCTGTTTTCCCATAGTTGAATGAAGAGATGTCTAAGATTGTATCCAAGGTCTTGGACAACTATCCAGGCAACTACTCGACCACAGCGCAAGCGTGGGACTTCATTCAGAGAAATGTAAGCCATTAAAAGTCACATCTCACTCAAATTTGACAGATGAATTTTTCAAATGATTCTCCTTTGGTTGGACTCGTGGTGGGCACAAGGTGAAAAACACCTACTCATCAAAAAAGGTGTTTTGACAATAGTTGTGAAATATCTGATTTGGGAAATGGGCGTACGTGAGCGTCACAAAGAGAATCTCGAAAATGCGTTTTCAAGTTGTATTTTATTCTCGCTCTCGCAGATGGAATGCTGCGGCTGGACCGGTCAAAGCGATTGGAGCGGAAACATGGTGATCATCAACAGTTCTCAACTTCTGTTTCCCTGCTCGTGCTACAACATCTCCCTCGCAACTGGAAACGTCTCAGAGAGCGGCTTCTGCGAGGCTCAGACACCAGAATGGCCCGTATACGACACGGTAACATAATTTTGGGAATTCTCGCCTGAAATGAGAGCAGTGAAATTTCATCTTCTGGCCTACTCTTCAGGGTTGTGCTCTCAACGTGGAGAGCTGGCTCCTCACCAACATCGGGGTTGTTCTGGGAATCTGCATCGCAATCGCTTTGATTGAGGTACACAACTCTCATAAATTCAATTCAAGTTCTCAGCGGGAGTTCCAAGTGAAGTTCTGGTCAAGATGCATTGCCAAGCAATTTCTTCAAATAATAGCTTTTTTGTGTTTCTGACAGCTGCTGGGGATGGTTCTGGCCATCTGGTTGTGCAAGAACATTCACAGGGAGGACTACACCAAAGTGCCAAAGTACTAAGTTCACCACACTGAGTTTGGCCTGAACCGAAGCTAATAAGGCATTTTTCCACTTAATTTTCGGTTAAATGTTTTGTCCAAATGTAAACCTATGTGTTAGCTTTACATTTAGTTGATAACCTCTTTTGAGGTAGTTTTTTTTTTTTCTCAGACCAGTCTTGCTCGAAGCACTTTAAAAAGGTTTGAAACTTTTGATCCAAAAGTGATGTTGCAAATGTTTTGACTGGTTTAGAGGAACCTGCAGGAGTTGGGGAGGGTGGGTGTGGGGTGAAGAAGGAGGGGTGAAATTTCAGAAAGACGTGGTCCTGTATTAGTTTTTACATTCTTAAGGTTTTAGTTTTTCCTTGAGATGCTGTGACCAATTTACACAGCTGTCAAATATCCCCAATTCTGGTGAGTTTTTTTTTTTTTTTAAAGATAGTTATTCTAGCATAATATATGATTTCATGACTTTGTATATAATTTCATTTATTATTTCTGCAAACCTGACCCTAAAGTACTTCCATGTTTATCAATGCAAGCTGGTTGCTCATTCTACTTTCAAAACTGTTTTCCTACTCTTATTGTATAACTTATTGGCTATAACAGAAGCAATTTAATGTTAAAGAAAAACTTTTGGAATCGATTTCCAATGTGGGGGAGCAGGAACATAAAGGTTGTTTACTTTAAAATGTTGAGAAACAAAGTGCCATGTGGGCTAAATTGATTTGTTTTTTTAAAACACATTTTAAGTTTTTGTATTCTATAATTCTTTTGTAATCCAATTTCAACTTTTACCTGAGAAAATTTGGTACTTTTCTTATGTATAAATTTGTTGTCCATTCTGTACAGCGAGTATAAAAAACACCCTACATTAACCCTTTAATGGTGTTCTTAAAGGTATGACTTTTTTGTAACAATGTATCGTAGACAGACTGGGAAAGAAGATGGTTTAGTAATTTCGAACTCACAACATTAATTCTATTCTGTTTCCCTTGCCAATAAAGTCATTACAATTGGATGAAGCCGAACAGCCCGATACTCTGTAACATCTCCAACATAACCCATAGACAGTTTTCCTGCGACTTGACATGCTGCCATCTTGGGGTGTTGTTTTCTAAGTTTATTGTTTTGTTCTGTGCTTATTGAGTGTTTGAATAAAGAATTCTCCTGATATCAACTGTTGTCATTTTTCTGTACGCGGAACTCTGATAAAAACAATTGTATGTACTCCCATTTCCCCCCCAATAGTGGTCTTTCAACTTAGTTTGAAATATGAACTTCAACCTCACAGTGGCATCATAAATTACTAACGAAAGATTAGAATCAAGTCAATTTTCTCTAAGCTCAACCTTTCTTTTTGTATTAATTTCAATGGTTTTGGAAGAATGCCAATTGATAATGTTTGGATGCGTTTAATGTAAGAAGTCATGAATATGATTAATTCTTTAACATAGATGTAATAAATGTTTCACATGACTTAAGGCTAATTTGTTCTTTCAGAAATGTGTATGAAACTTGTAGCCCTTTGCATTAACCAGTCCCCAAGAAGTAGCTCTTGCTTTAAGAACGGTTGGTAAAAATGTTGAATTTCAGAGGAATTTCTGTTGCAAAATTACAGTATATTTATATAACGATGAGCTTTTACACCTAATAAGCTTATTTTCAACAAGAATTTTGTACAAATATTGTAAGGACTTTAGACTTAGACAAACTTTATTGTCATTTTGTCTGCACAGGGTGCATACAAAACAAAATTCCGTTGCATACAGCTTACAACACAGTGATATTGCGGTTGAATAAAAATAACATACTGAACAGCACAGGTTAGTTTATTTATTTATTTATTTATTTATTTATTTATTTATTTATTTATTTATTTATTTATTTATTTATTTATTTATTTATTTATTTATTTATTTATTTATTTATTTATTTATTTATTTATTTATTTATTTATTTACATTTTGGTGTTTGGGTGAGACGCGCCACCATTTCCTTTTATTCTGAAAAGCATCGACGGAAGTTTGGCATTTCGGCTTGATGGAAACTGCTTCAAAATAAAACTGACTGACCACAACGAGGAGAAGCCGCAGTGATCGAACTTCTGCAACGATAGCAACAACGGAATTCTATAGGGTTACTGTACCGGTGTAGATTGAAAGGATAACAGAAACTAGGTAAGTAACAACGTCTTAAATCTGCTTTAATATGTGACTTTACTGATGGTGAGTTTTACTCTAATTTTACCATTAATTCTCTTTAATAAACGACTGTTAATTGATGTTCATTTCAACAAAACAATCAACGTAACTACTCAGTATAACCAAATGTGTCAATTCATAATTTAATTAATTGTTGTTAATTAGGTACGTCCAATTATATTCCTGAAGCACGGAAATGTTAATTAGAAAATGTTTTTAATATATATATTTTTTTTATTTCAACTTTTCATTGTCTTATAATTTTTTTCTCCAACTTATTTTTAATTTTACTTGACGCAAACACATTGTTCTATAGACTACTACTGTACAAACATTATATATGTATACTGTATACATGTACATTGGCAAGATGACTTTTCCACCCCCTTTTCACCACTATTGTAGTCTGGCATTGTCTTGAGATCCACTTTGTTATACTACTGGTTGAAGATCGCGTCACAAAACAATATACAGTCAAATGAAAAATGTTACCAATTAGATTTTATTGTGGTTCATTTTGTTGACGGATATGGATTACTCAATTTCATTTATTGAAGAAAACAAACATTGGCCACTAACAAATAAAACTCATGTACAGAAGGAAAGACTGAAATGTGCTTAATAATAGTTAAAAACCAATTAACAACAATAAATTGTTTTATTAATGTCGTATATTGAACAAAATATCAGTTTGGATAAGAATACAAAATACTGTCCAGTAAATGTGTTTCCTCACAGATCTTAGTGTTTTGTCAGAATAATTATCAACTGTGGCGATGTGAAGCCCCTTGAGACATGTTTGTAATTAAGGGCTATATAAATAAAATAGACTTAATTTTAATGTAATATTGTTCATTAATTAACCTATGGTGATCATTAATGTTTTAGTGTGAGTTGTATGCAGCTGATTCAGGATCAATTCCCACTCAATAAACAAAAACATCAATTAATGAATAGTTTGTTCACATTATTCACCCATTACTAATAATCAAAGTAATAACATAGTAATTAAATGTCATTTGATAAGATTTGTTATTTCAGAAGTGTGGACCAAGCTGGTATCCCTTAGCATTAATTATTAATTAAAGAGGTATCTCTCAGTTTCAAAAAGGTTGGTAACCCTTGATTCCTATTTGCATCTACCTCTATGGATAATAGAGTCTTCAGTCAATCTTGTTGGGAATGTTAATTTTCTGCTTGAAGGACCATAACTGAAAGTTCAATTCACATCACAAATTTGACAATAAACTACAACAGTTTGTCAATTTAAAACCATGAACTAAGTAATGAACCAGTTCATGTTTTTTTTCAGTGTGTTGCTGCAAGGTATTATTACTGGGATTGTTACCACCCACTTATAGCCCTCCGGCCCTCCCTGTGTGGAGTTTGCATGTTCCCCCCGTGCCCGTGTGGGTTTTCTCGGGGAACTTCCATGTCCTCCCACATCCCAAAAACATGCTTGGTAGGCTGATTGAACACTCCAGATTGCTCCTAAGTGCGAGTGCGGATGGTTGTTTGTCTCTGTGTGCTCTGCGATTGGCTGGCAACCGATTCAGGGTGTCCTCGGTCTACTGCCCGATGACTGCTGGGATAGGCTCCAGCACGCCCGCGATCCTCGTAGGGACAAGTGGTATTGAAATGGATGGATCGTTGGATATATATTTATTATGTACCGTATTGGCCCGAATATAAGACGACCCTGATTATAAGACTCTTTCAAGACTCATGTTTGAAAAAATGACTTTTTGAACACCTAATTTAATTTTATACAGAAAATAATTACAGTACATCTGAAACAAATGATTATAACAATATATTCGAGAGAAAAAGCACGTTATTTTGCCTCATTCAAATCATGCAAAAACTCTCTATCACATCTTAAGATCTAAATATTTAGATATGTAAACTAAAGTGCAATCACATTTGTAAATGAATGGCTTCTGGTTTTTGAAGTGTAAATAAGCCAACCCACTGTGATAAAACAACAAAATGGCAATAACTGCATTAACCATCAAATTCTTTATACAACCATCTATTTTTATTTTCCTTCTTCGTGACAGGGGTTCGGTTTGGCCTGGGGAGTTAAGTTCAGCATTCGCTTTAAAGATATTTGGCGCGATCTAGCATCGTGAATGGGTATAATGTCTAGACCCCAAATGTAAGACGACCCCCACTTTTTCAGTCTTATTTCAATGCAAAAAACACCATCTTATATTCGTGCCAATACGGTATTCATTATTTTTCAAGCCACCCTTTTTCACTACACCGAACACCAAAAATCGTTTTCAACTGCTTCTCACGTGTTTAGTTTAGCCTGTTGACATTTTGCTGTGTGTTTACGTTGCAGGTGGTTTTCTCTTAACTTGAGCAAAAAGTTGTATCATTTGCAAATGATTTTGCAACATACCTTGTGTACATCAGAAGGGACACAATAGCTCATGATGTCACATTATTTTCTACATGTCAAGTGAAACAATGTGATGCACAATAGTTTCTGAAATGTAATTTGGCAAAAAGGTAGAACTTCTTCAATTATAATAATTTGGTGTACGTATGTATAGTCTTCACTGACACATGGAGGGAATCAAACGTCAATGCCCAGGCAGTCTTTCAAGTTTCTACATTTAACAACATGAAAGACCCAGTAAAAAGAAATACAAGGCAGATGTTCAGCCCTGCACACTCCCCTGTGACCCATTCACCAAGCTATGCTCTAACACTGTCGGTCTTTCCTCGTGTGGGTGGTCTTCCTTCAAATGTTTTGATTGTGTTACTGTAAATTATCAAAGACAATGTGCTGTTTAACTGGTTAGTGTGTCTGGTAGTGGCAAAAGCAGATGACAAGATCAAATGAGAGAAGTCAAGGCTCAAGCTTCCATAAGTTGCTTCTGCTTCGTGTAATACTGGTAGTATTACTACAGTCCACCAAAAAACCCTAGTCAACCTCAGTTTGTTGCAGTATAGCTTCTATTTTACGTAGGGGTGTAACGATACATCGATACACATCGATTAATCGATATAATGCTCTACGATTTATTGGCATCGATGCTAAAGATAAACATCGATTTATATCGCCGTGTTTGACCTCGGACATTAGACGCGACTTTATTTTGAAATCCAGTTCATTGTTGCTTGCTTCCTCTTTCCGGAAGCAGTGCGCGGCGGCGTTGGGTTGTGAGCAGAGCAGGCACGTGAAAGGGGAGTCGACAACTAGTACGCGGCTCCTAGGCTGGTGCTATGGCTAGTGTCCAAAAAGACGAGGAAATTTGCTCCCCTTTAGGCTTCAAGTCATTCGTTTGGAAGCACTTTGGATTCCAAAGAAAAGATGGCTCAACGGACAAGACACGTTCAGTTTGTAAATCCTGCCATGCGGTGATCAAATATTCAGGGAGCACAAATCTCGCCGCACATTTAAAGAAAAAACACGACATCAAAGTTCAGTGTTAAAGTAAGCAATTTGTATACTACAATACTCTTGTAATTTCCTAAATAAAGAGTTTGCAGTACCTTGTTGATTTTGCGTATGAATTGTTATAAATCAGGATATTGTTCTATATTTTTTATTAAAAAAAAAAAATCGATCGTAGAGCACTATATCGCGATATATCGTGAATAGGGGTGTAACGATACATCGATACACATCGATTAATCGATATAATGCTCTACGATTTATTGGCATCGATGCTAAAGGTAAACATCGATTTATATCGCCGTGTTTGACCTCGGACATTAGACGCGACTTTATTTTGAAATCCAGTTCATTGTTGCTTGCTTCCTCTTTCCGGGAGCAGGGAGCAGTGCGCGGCGTTGCTGCACGTGAAAGGGGAGTCGACAACTAGTACGCGGCTCCTGGGCTGGTGCTATGGCTAGTGTCCAAAAAGACGAGGAAATTTGCTCCCCTTTAGGCTTCAAGTCATTCGTTTGGAAGCACTTTGGATTCCAAAGAAAAGATGGCTCAACGGACAAGACACGTTCAGTTTGTAAATCCTGCCATGCGGTGATCAAATATTCAGGGAGCACAAATCTCGCCGCACATTTAAAGAAAAAACACGACATCAAAGTTCAGTGTTAAAGTAAGCAATTTGTATACTACAATACTCTTGTAATTTCCTAAATAAAGAGTTTGCAGTACCTTGTTGATTTTGCGTATGAATTGTTATAAATCAGGATATTGTTCTATATTTTTTATTAAAAAAAAAAAAAATCGATCGTAGAGCACTATATCGCGATATATCGTGAATGAATCGCAGCAGGCTTTAAGATATCGGCAAATATCATATCGTAGTTCTTTATATCGATATTATATCGTATCGTGACAAAACCCGCGATTTATTACCCTAATTTTATGCGCCTTTTAATCCGGTGCGCCCTATATATGAAATAATTTCTAAAATAAAAAATTCATTGAGGGTGCGCTTTATAATCCAGTGCGCCTTTTGGTGCGAAAAATACGGTAATTGTTTTCTGAGAATAAAAAGCACAACTGAGATAAACATGGCATGTAAAGTAGGATAATTATTTACATTTTGCCAAAAGTGTCGACAAATTAATCCTGTCTACATTTTTTATGTGTAAACTTACATGGAGGTTTTTCTTTTTCACCATTCTAGCAAAGCAGCTCCTATTGTTGCTGTTGTCATAGCATTGCCCTTATGTTTGACGACCTCTGAGCAGAATAATTGTATTGTGAGTGGTTGTCAAGCGCTCACTCTCTTTTTTTTTTTTGCTGTCATTACTCTTTTTTTTCCACTGCACTCTTTGCCTGTTTGTTTGATTCTTTGTCATGATGACAAATTGCTCTACAGATTTGAATCACAGCTTAGAAAACTAATACAAAAACATGAATCATGACCCATGAGTCACGCAGCACCTACATGTTTATTTTATTAATAGTTATTTTTACTGTTTTGTCTTTTACAGGAATTATATAATTTTGTTTCCAGGTTTTATTACTTTACTATTATTTTTACCTTCTTGATTGACCACTCCAAATTGTCCATAGGTGGGATTGTGAGCGTAAATAGTTGTTCGTCTATGTGTGCCCTGTGATTGGCTGGGGACCAGTTCAGGGTGTACCTTGCCTATTTCCCAAGGTTAGGCTCCAGCACGCCCGTGAAGCGCGTCAAGATAGCTCAGTTCAGAAAATGGACAAATGGATGTTTGTTTTAAACTGAATTACTTAATTTATTTTATTTTTTCACCTTTGTTATCTCTCTATAGTGATTCCTCGCTTTGAAGTGGTGAGTGTTTGATGGCGTTTTGTCAGAATTTCTCTCGGGTTCTTAATTCCTCTGTGTTTTTAAATTTGCATGTGTGTGTGGGAGATTGGTTGTATAATATTTTCTTATTATACATTGTATTGGTTTTATGTAAAGCGCTTCAAGAGGCTTTGTTGTATGAAAGTGCTTTGTAAATCAAATTTGATTGATTGATTGATTGATTGATTGCATGATTGATTGATTGATCTATGGAGTGAGTGAGTGAGTGAGTGAGTGAGTGAGTGAGTGAGTGAGTGAGTGAGTGAGTGAGTGAGTGAATTTGACATGAGAATGATTTTATTTTTAAAGTAAAATACAATGTCTGACCTAGTTAATATAATGTTTGACGAATAGGCAGTATTTTCTTGCAAGAGGCTTATAACATCCTCATGTGAACATTCTTAACAGTTCAACACTAAGCAACCGTGAAAGTGAAAAACTGTGTGTGGTATTTTAGGTAAGTGATTAATAGCATCTCCAGATAAATGTTGCAGATCGCCACCTAACTGGAGCTCGTAAGAGAGGGAGCACATAACCCAAATTCTGCAGTTTCTATTTTACTTTTTTAACAGGTAACAAAGTCAGAATACCAGACATCGTGCCTGCTACAACAAAGGGACCTAGAGGACTAAATAATGCCTTTAGTTGTAATGCGAAATCAATCAAGAAGATAGTGTCGTTGGCTGCATGTGCATGTGTAGGTTTAAAGGTTAAAACAAAAGTAGGAATTTGAGAACAAATCTGAACGTAATTATCACCTTTAATTTCTTATTTTGAAAGAGAACTACATTTCTTTGGTCTATGCATATGTAATTTGCCTCAATACGTGTTCAAGATGAACAAAGAGGATGTTAAGCTTGTAGACACAACATATAGCCAGTAACTGTGAGATTTGCTAAAAATGTTTTAGACCTTTTGACTACACGGTTTGTTATGATAACAAATGTCGACTTTCGCATTAAAAAGAAGTTTCACATTGTCTCACATGAGCCCCGAGAAATAAATTGATTCCACTCAAACTGTGTCACTGACTTCAATGAGCCAGGTGGCTGGCTTTATGTCATTTCCAACTGGTAAACACCATCAGGGACCTTTCATGCACAGTTGGTCCATTTCACACCCCCACTGAGTGCCCCAACTCACATCAACGTGCAGCCAATGTCGCTCCATGTGTGATATGATCCCACAGGGACACACTACCATCTTCACAAGTGACAACAACTGTTGCTGCCACTGTGTCATCGTGCATTTGCCTGTCTCGTCACATCAAGTGAGCAGTGGAAGTCGTCTGTCATCCATGCAGAAAATTCTAAAAGAAACCATCTGCACCACGCTCATAACTTCAAAAACGTAATCATTTTAGATTTTTTAAAATCAGCAAATTCAGCATCTTTAAGCAAAAATGTTTTTGACTTTGTTTCGTTTATCAAAATGAAAAATGTCACCTTGCACCTTAGAGTTTTGTATTGAATAATTGCTGGAGTTGTTGCCTGATAGCACCTCTTGAATGAATGTGCATCGTCTGACTGCTTGGGGGAAAAAAGCGGCTGAACAGCTTCAGTGACTTTGTCGTCCTTTAACGAGATATGAGGGCATTCTTTTGACCAATTGTGGAAATGTAAGCCATAAAGAAATATTGATTCTGAAAGAAAATTTCTAACAGGTCTGCTTGGGTGGACTTGTTTATGTGTTACACTGTACAGTGGAGCCCAGAGAAAATTTTTATTGCTCAGAGCTTGCTCTACCGACTCAGCAGACACATTTGACAATCTCACCTCAGCATCTCTGTTTTGTCTTGTTTGTTTCTCAAGTGTATGTCCTAAAATTCACTAAGAGAAATACGTGAGACCTATTTATAATTGCAACCCATTCATTCTACCCATTTAAATAATGTGCATTACAATGAAGTCAGGCTGAGGATTAAATTTGTGCCAATAGAACGGAGAGCTCTTCATTTGCTCTGTCTGAGATTAGCAGTATAAAATGCATGAAATGAAGATCGCATGAGTGTGTTATGGTCTTTGTGGGCATTAATAGTATGTTGAATATATTTAGTTTTGTTTCATGTCTTGTCTGCTCATTAGGTTTTTATCTCCACGTGTTCTTGTCAGCCCTCTTACTCAGTCAGCTCCCTTCAGCCACACGTATTGCCAGGAGAGGTGGACTACAAAACGAGATTAATGGTGTCGTGAGGGTGATGAGTCTTTCCAGTGTTATGAAGGTGGTGAAGGAATGGGGTTGAAATAGAAAAAGTCCTGCCTTGCTACAAAAACAGATATGCTCAAAGCCCATTCCTTCAGTGGCTCTCTTTCAACCTGGCTAGATCACTGCTGTTTAAAAAAACAACAACATTGTGATCTAGCCAGGTTAAAAGAGAGCTACTGATGATCTGAGGTTCGGATTAAATCAGCTACGATATTTCATGCGCGTCGTAAATATCCGTCTTTGTGCTTCGGCTATCTTCCGGGGTATTTTTTTTTTTTTTTTGCAACACAAAAGCGCTGCATTGTCGCAAGTGGTGGCCATTCAGAGCTAGCCATAACCACTGTGAACATAAACATTACTGTACTTGAAAATCATGAATTGTGTTTTCACCTATTAGTGTATTGCACATTATCTATTTTTAACCACACATTAATTGAAAAATAAAATAAAACGTTATTCGGCGGCTGGAACAGATTCCAATCACTTTAATGGGAACCATGACCTCAGTTCACAAAGGTTTCGGTTTGCGGAATAAATTCAATTCATAGTCCAAGGTTAAACTGTATAATAGCTCAATGTACATTGTGTATTAGAATCATTCAAATTGACTAAAGACCAGTAAATCTTGCATTTTCAGTTTCATGACAGAAATAGTTATGATTTCATCACAACACATTTATAACAGAAACGAAAATATTTTGCAGTCCTTGAAATAGCTCTAAGTTGATATTTTTTCTGTTTTGTATTTTTCGTGTGTTGACTTTGACTTAAGTAATTTCAGGTATTATGTCATTTTCAACTAATTGGGCTATTTTCTATCAATGCGCTTGTATGTGCATAGTTGCTCAGCAATGGAGGGTGACTGCCTCAGCTGCATGAAGTACCTGATGTTCATCTTCAATTTCCTCATCTTTGTAAGTCCGCCGAGATTATTAAAAGAAAGGCGATATACATTTTAATACTGTCTGCCCCTCCCAGTTAGGAGGCTCCTTCATGCTGGCTCTTGGTGTTTGGGTTCTGGTGGACCCGATGGGCTTCAGAGAAATTGTGGCGGCCAAGCCCCTTCTGTTCACGGGCGCCTACGTCATCTTGACCATCGGAGCAATGTTGTTCCTGCTGGGCTTCCTGGGCTGCTGTGGAGCCATACGCGAGAACAAATGTCTCTTACTTTTTGTGAGTCATACTTTGTTTTATGCACTTTAGCTGCAATCATGAGTGAGACTCCATTTGGGGATAGTATTTTAAAAGGGGTTGTTGCCTAAACATGACTGATATTTTAAACTAATGGTTGACAAACTGCTTCTCTCCTCATTCCTTCAACACAAAAGCCTGCCCCTTATTGTTGCCTCCTATGACGTCAGTTATGTCACGGTGTCACGGCTATTTATGGCAACTCTTGTTGAAGCACTTCTGTTTCTTCTGTCTGCTTCTCATCTTCATGTCTCGATATTTCTCCCAGTTAATTCTACCAATGTAAAGTCGAGTTTAAAATGTCCCAAAATGTTGGCCATTTGCAGAAACAAAAATGTATCCCTCCTCTCACTCACTCAAAAATAAAAATTACATAAGACCATTTGGGGATGATACAATAGTGCCATCTCAAGGACCTCTGAAGGTTTTTTTCAGTCTCCCGGGAATGAAACTATCAGCATTTTCTGTCTGCATGAAATATTTGTTGAAATGTATCTGCTAATGAAGCAAACAAAACCAGCATAACACTCAGTGACATTTCCCCCCCTGACTAGTTCTTCATGTTCATCCTTATCATCTTCCTGGCTGAGCTGGCAGCTGCCATACTGGCCTTCTTCTTCAGGGAGCATGTAAGTAGTAGTGATAACTTCTATTCACTTTTATGCAGACACTGTAACTCCACATTATACGCAGTTTAAATGCACATATTAGAAGTGTATTTAGGTTAAAAGGCCAACATGATTTTTTTTTTTTTTTTGGTTTTGGTGGTTGACAATCCATACCTGTTACTTTGTCTGTTTGTCCAGTTAACCAGAGAGTATTTCACTCGGGAGCTAAAGCACCATTATCAAGGTTATAACACCACTGATGTCTTCACCTCTACATGGAATGCCATCATGACCACAGTAAAGCATTTTTTTAAATCGCCTCTCTCCTTTTTGTATTCTTAATTACGTATGACAGCGCTATATAAATAAAGATGCATTGTATTGTTTTGTATTGTACTCTGACGCTCATCCTTCCCCCTGTATGTCTTGATGTACGTATAGTTTGACTGTTGTGGAGTAAGCGGCCCTGAGGACTTTGAAGTGAGTCTATTCAGGTTCGTCAACCCCAATAAGATGACGCCTGATGCCTGTTGCCAGGAGAGCAGCTACCAAGGACACATGGAGTATATCAGCATGTTGCAGTGTGTTAGTGGAAACCCTGCCTTTCAGAACAACAAGGTCAGCGTATGTAACAATGAAATAAACAGTAAAATACTAGATAAATGAATGTCTTTGCTTAGCCACTATTTGGTGTATCATTCTGCTGCAGTCAATTATTTCCTAATTATACAGTACTATATAATTACAGCAAAGTTGCAAAATCACGAAAAGTGTAGCTTGATTTTGTACCGCGAGTAATTGACACGGACTTTGCAAATTGTACAGAAGGCTGTAACATCGTTTGCATGTTGTGTTGTTCTATGTGCATGTCTGTGTTGGCAGCGGCTCTGCCTTGTGTTCCCGCTCCGCATGTCACGTGATTCCATGGGGTGACGCGGCGTTCTCTGCGCATGAGCAGGGCACTCCGGAAGAGAGCAGTTCGCGGTATGGTGGGGTAGAAGTTTTCTAGTTATAGTTGAAGCAAGTAAAAAAAAGCCGAGTTCATGACCAAAAGACTCCGCAATCATTCCGCAATTCTATCAATCCGCAATTCTATTATGACCTTCAATCCTGCTACTCAATAAACCTGTCCATCCCTCCATCTACCTTTTGGCCATTCCCTGTGTCCAAACGTCCTTTGCTGCCTCCTGTATTCTGACCGATACACCATCTTGTACACTATATACCCCCAGATCTAGCGTATTATCCTCCCCAACATTGGGCGCCAAATCCTCCTTTACATTGTGGTCCTTCGAGCCGGATATAGTGTTCAGGATGGAGCAAGATCAAGAAAGACACCTGGATGTGAGGCCAAAACGTCGGACGCACCCCCCAGCTTGGATGCAGGACTTCGAGGTGGACTACGTGGGATATGAGCACAGCGGCCAACCACGTTGGGACTCGTTTACACCGACCCCAACAGGCAGACCGTCATACCCACAGCAGGGACTAGTCCAGACGATCTCCTTGCGTGCACCTCAATTTCACCCGGAGAGCTTCGAGGATGCTGCTCAGTATAGAGCCCCTCAGCTAGCCTCAAGCTTCACCCGGAGGAGGAATGCGGATGATAGAACCTTATCTGCACCTGTCCAGTCATACCAACAACAGCCAAACCAGGACCAGTACCACCCGAACCGCCACACCGTACAAGATGGGAATGCGGTTCTGCGTGAGACTCACGAAGCCATCCATGCCGGACTGAAGGAGCTAAATAAAGCCCGTAGTGACCTTCAGCAGCTGATTGACGTGGCCCACTCTCTAAGAATAGGCATGAGTCAAGTGAACATCCCTCTACCAGCATGTTCCAGTCCCAAACCACCTGATGGGGCCGTCACCACGAGCAACAGCTCGAGATTCACTGAGTCAGAGGAAGAGGAGGATTGGCCTGATCCTCCGCCATGGCCTGAACCCGAGGAAGCCCTAAACGCCAACCTCAGTGCCTTGAATCTGGGAGCTCATCAGCTACCTCCTTACCCGACTCCACCGGAGACCAAGCCTCTACACTACAGGCCTCAGCCACAACCAGCCCAATTCCGTCATCCACAGTTCATTCCTTCTAGCCGTGAGTCCTCCCACGTTCCTCCTGTACCGCCATGTAACTTACCCTTACCTCTAGGAGCATCCCCAACTGGTCAACCACATCTTCAAGTGCCACACTCTCACAGAACCACCCCTTACATGCAACCTCCATACCCAGAGCCAGTGTACAGAGGACCCCAACCGACCATTCCCAAGTTCACTTTCCCGGACCCTAGTGAGTTCGCCCGGCTACGTATAGCATTAGAGAACCTCCTCCCCTCCAATGCTACAGAACTCTTCAAGTATCAGGTATTAGTAGACCATCTTAAGTTAGAAGAGGCCAAACTGATATCTGACGCCTATCTAAACTCCCCAACACCCTACACGGACACCATGACAGCTCTCTATGACAAATATGGTCAACCTCATCAGCTTGCCCTAAAGAAGATATCCAGCGTCCTGGACGGCCCAGAGGTCAGGCGGGGTGATCCAATGGCGTTCCAGAAATTTGCCCTTCAAATACAATCACTGGTGGGTCTCCTCCAGACCTTGGGCCACGAAGGAGAAGTTGAACTAAGTTGTGGCTCTCACGTAGCTCGCCTACTGAGTAAGCTTCCGCCTGAACAGCGAGCCGATTTCCGCCGTTCCCAGCCCACTCGATCTGGAGCCACATCCACCTTGCGGGACCTGTCAGAGTGGCTTCGCCACGAGTCATGGTGTCAGGACTTTGACGATCCTACCAGTAGCCGGAGCTCCAAGGAGAAGCAGAGCACTAAATGGAACATTCGTCCTGTGGCTAAGCAAACAGCAGTCCTGCATAGTAGCCAGGAGCCCTCAGTGAAACTAGTTAAAGAGAAACCTGTCAAAGGGAAAGACAAGTCCAAGGTATACTGTGCCTATTGTGAGAGTACAGACCACTACCTCAGCCAGTGTAGTGGTGTAGCCCAGCTCACCAAAGACGAGCTGAAGAGGTGGATCCAAGAGCACAAGCGGTGTTGGCGCTGTGCCCGCCGACACTTCGCCGCTCAGTGCGATCTCAAGAAACCCTGTAACCTTTGTCAAGGCAAGCACCTTCTCGCTCTCCACGAGATTAACATAAGACCTGAGAAAGTTAAGGATGACTCACCTCCAAAGGCTGAAAGCTGCCTGACTACCTGTGCCTCCGAGTCCTTCTACCTTGACCGACCACATGTGGGGAACCGAGTCATGTTGAAGGTGGTGCGAGTACACGTGCACTATGGTAGTCAGAAGTTAGACACCTACGCTATACTGGATGATGGGTCTGAGAGGACTATGCTGCTCCCCACCGCTGCTAAGTCCCTAGCCCTTAACGGCGCTCCCGAAGACCTCCCACTGCGCACAGTGCGCTCGGACATCCAAGTCTTGCATGGCCATACAGTGTCATTCCGGGTCTCCTCTCCCACCAACCCTAATATTATGTTTAAGATCACTGATGCCTTTACAGCCAGCCATCTTAATCTAGCCCCACATAGCTACCCAGTTAGCCACCTACAGAGGAAGTTCAAGCACCTGCGCGGAATCCCTATTCCTACCTTCCGAGAAGTAAAGCCCTTGCTTCTCATAGGTTCCGACCAGCCCCACCTCGTAACTCCCATCGAGCCTGTCAGGCTTGGTCCTCATGGTAGCCCAGCAGCTGTCCGCACTAGACTGGGGTGGACCTTGCAGGGCCCGTGTCAGTCGACGGGGCGGCCGGCTCACCCAGCTCAATGCCTGTTCACCTCTGTTCCACCACCCATGGATGATCTCTACAGGCATGTGGAGAGACTCTGGCAAGTGGATACAGTCCCCTACAGGCCAGAGAGGGAAGTGACACGATCCAAGCAGGATCAGCAAGCCATAGCCCTGCTGGAGACGAAGACAGGACGTACCGAGGTGAGTGGCATCTTTAGATACGCTACTCCCCTGTTACGCCATGCGGCTATGCCCCTATTGCAAGCACCTAAAGAATCAGTTATGGCCCTGCTGCGCAGCACTGAAAGACGCCTCCTTAAGAACCCGGAGCAGGGACAAGCATACCAAGCAGAGATGCGGAAACTCATCGAGTCAGGCGCAGTGCAGGAAGTTAGCGAGGACACCTCATCAACGGAGAGCTGGTTTATCCCCCATCACCTCGTGAGCCATAACGGGAAGAACCGCCTCGTCTTTAACTGTTCTCATCAATTTTTGGGCCAGTCCCTTAATCAGTTCCTCCTACCAGGCCCCACTCTAGGTGCCTCACTGCTAGCGGTCCTATTGAGGTTCCGAGAAGGTCCCATTGCAGTTAGTGGGGACATTAAAGGGATGTTCCACCAGGTCCGTCTCCTCCCTGAGGATCGCCCCCTTCAGAGATTCTTATGGCGAGACCTAGAGGTAGAACAACCACCCAAGATCTTTGAATGGCAGGTCCTCCCCTTTGGGACCACCTGTAGCCCATGTTGTGCGACATACGCCCTGCAAAGCCATGTCAAGGATCCCAGTAAGTCAAACGATGACATGAGGTTCTCCGTGGAGCACTGTTTCTATGTCGACAACTACCTGCAGAGTGTGGCTACACCCAGCGAAGCAAAGGGTCGGGTGGACCGGCTCAGGAAACTCCTCGCCTCGGGCGGCTTCGAATTGCGACAGTGGGCTTGCAATGACCCAAATGTTCTCAGCCACCTACCTTCAGAGCTCAGATCCACCAGTCTAGACCTGTGGCTAGCCCAAGATAAGTCCAACCCGTTTGAGTCGACCCTGGGCCTCAGCTGGAACTGGCAGGCAGACTCCCTAGGCTACAAGCAGCGGTTAGTCCCTTACGAGGTACCAACCTTGAGGAACATTTATAGAGTCCTAGCCTCACAGTACGATCCATTGGGATACCTGCTGCCATTCTCCATTCGCGCCAAGCTCATCCTAAGACAGCTGTGGGACAAGCAGCGAGGTTGGGACGATCCTAACCTCCCTCCTGACCTGCTACAGGCTTGGTCCTGTTGGGAGGCGGAGCTCAAGCATCTGCCGGACATTACCATGCCACGTTCGTATGCGCCTGCTGATAGCCCCCGCGAAGGGACCACTCGGCAAGTGCACATCTTTGCTGACGCCTCAGAAAAGGCCTACGGGGCTGTAGCCTTTCTCCGAACCGAAGACAACCAGGGTAAGGTACATTTATCCTTTGTTCTGGCTCGCTCCCGCATAGCCCCTAAGCGTGTGCATTCTGTACCCCGCCTTGAGCTGTGTGCGGCTCTTGTAGCAGCGCAGTTGGCTTCCACCCTTAAGAAAGAGCTTGCTCTCCCAGTACATAGCACAGTATTGTGGTCTGACTCTACCACTGTACTCACCTGGCTACACTCGCAATCCTGTCGATACAAGGTGTTTGTAGGGTCAAGAGTAGCTGAGATACAGGAGCTTACGGAAGGCTTTGTTTGGCGCTACGTAGACTCAGACAACAACCCTGCCGACGACCTGACAAGAGGGAAGACATTGATATCCCTGTTGGAGCCCAATCGATGGTCACAAGGACCCGCCTTCCTTCTACAGGGTCCAACCACCTGGCCAGAAATGCCACACGGTATTCCACCTGATGATGCCGCTGAACTAAGGAAAGGTACGTTCTGTGGGTCCACCGTCACCTCACCTGACATTGCCATTCTACAAGACAAGACGTGCAACACCTGGCAGGAACTCATGGACGCTACTGCAAGGGAGCTTCATGGCCGGGCCCCTCCGATCTACTCACCTACCGCTGAAGAATACCGACAAGCTGAAGTACTCATCCTTCAACGAGCCCAGAAGCAATCCTTCCCAGACGATTGTGCTCAGCTGTCTGCAGGGAAGCCTGTTAAAACTTCGAGCCGACTTCTTACTCTAGCGCCAGTCATCGACACCTCCATCGACCTAATCAGAGTAGGAGGCCGGTTACGCCGTCTAGAGGGCCAGAACGAGGTCACCCCACACCCTATCGTCCTCGACGCCTCACACCCTGTGACCCGCCTGCTCATAAAGAAATATGACCAGGACCTTAAACACCCAGGGCCAGAGCGAGTCTTTGCAGAGTTGCGGAGGACCTATTGGATCATTCACGGCCGTGAAGCAGTTCGTCGCTATCAACGTTCCTGTGTAGATTGTCAGCGCTGGCGGGCCACGCCTTCCATACCTAAAATGGCTGACCTCCCAACCGCACGCCTCCAGTTGCATAAACCTGCCTTCCACGCCACTGGCATGGACTGTTTCGGTCCCATGTTAGTAAAGGTTGGACGACGCCATGAGAAACGCTGGGGTCTCATCTTCAAGTGCTTGACCACCAGAGCGGTACATCTGGACCTCATACGAAATATGGACACTGATGCTTTCCTGATGGCTTTGAGGCGATTCATTGCCAGAAGAGGAACTCCCTCGGAACTGTGGTCAGACCACGGGACCAATTTCAAGGGAGGAGAGAAGGAGCTTCGGGAAGCCTTCACAAGTATGTGTCCAACCCTACAAAGTCAACTCGCTCCACGTAAAATCAAATTCAACTTCAACCCCCCAGCAGCCCCTCACTTTGGTGGAGTATGGGAGAGAGAAGTACGAGCAGTCAAGTCTGCACTCCGCACCTGTCTAGGTACTGAGCCTATCCATGAGGACGTCCTCTCCACCGTCCTGTTGGAAGTGGAGGCCATTCTCAACTCAAAACCTTTGGGCTATGTGTCTGCTGACCTGTCTGACGTCGACCCCGTGACCCCCAATAGCCTCCTACTGGGGCGGCCTGATGGATCACTCCCCCAGATCGTCTACCCGAAGAGCGAAATCCTGAGCCGAAGGCGCTGGCGGCACTCCCAAGTCCTTGCCGACCAGTTTTGGTCAAGATTCATCAGGGATTACCTACCGGGATTGCAAACAAGACAGAAATGGCAAGCCTCCCCCCCCGACCTCCTGGAGAAGTCAGTGGTCATGATCACCGAGCCACAGTTACCCCGTGCCATGTGGCCTATTGGTCATGTGACGAAGATTCATCGCAGTGACGATGGCCACATAAGGTCAGCTGATGTCGACATTAAAGGGCGGCAGTACACCCGACCAGTAGCTCGACTGGTGGTGCTACCAGCCCTCCCAGCGGAAGTGACTCAAGACTCCCCTAAAGACTGATGAGCCTTTGTTTGAAACAAATGTGCCCTGCACATTTGGGGGCGGCTGTACAGAAGGCTGTAACATCGTTTGCATGTTGTGTTGTTCTATGTGCATGTCTGTGTTGGCAGCGGCTCTGCCTTGTGTTCCCGCTCCGCATGTCACGTGATTCCATGGGGTGACGCGGCGTTCTCTGCGCATGAGCAGGGCACTCCGGAAGAGAGCAGTTCGCGGTATGGTGGGGTAGAAGTTTTCTAGTTATAGTTGAAGCAAGTAAAAAAAAGCCGAGTTCATGACCAAAAGACTCCGCAATCATTCCGCAATTCTATCAATCCGCAATTCTATTATGACCTTCAATCCTGCTACTCAATAAACCTGTCCATCCCTCCATCTACCTTTTGGCCATTCCCTGTGTCCAAACGTCCTTTGCTGCCTCCTGTATTCTGACCGATACACCATCTTGTACACTATATACCCCCAGATCTAGCGTATTATCCTCCCCAACATTGGGCGCCAAATCCTCCTTTACACAAATGTCTAAAGATCCGACCAGGTGGCAGAAAACTCTTTCAGGTTATAGAACACAAATATTCTGTTTGGATTAATGGATTATTTAATGTTTTGTGAAATATCACAGATATAAAGAGCAAAATCAACACCATGCATCAAGCATGACCATATTCAGTTGTTAAATTATTACAAACAAGCCAAAGGAGTCTCATTGATAGGGTTAGTTAGCCACTGTATATAACTAGAAATGTGACAAAAGTTGCAGTGTATGACCACCACCACCACCAAAAGAAAATGTGAATTTGCAAATGCTGAGCCACAAATGTGTCACTATAATTCTTTAAGGAGTGATGCAAGGAAATGATGCATTATACATTTAGATCATTAATAAAATTATTGATATTATAATCATTAGTAATATAAAAATCAATTTATGAATAAGTATCATATTGTTATAGTTAAGCATCATTTTTCATTTTTACTCACTGTCATCATCATTATTATTATTGTTGTTGTTATTTCAGGGCTGTTACTCTGCAATGATGGATTCCTTTGAGACATACCTTTACACAGCAGGAGCATTCGCCATTGTGGTGTTGACGATCGAGGTATGTGTTCTTTCCATAACAATATGGGGTGGGTCACTCCTCGCTTTTCAAAATTTAGACAGACAATAGACAGGTACAGTTGTTCACAGACAATGACAGGTGAGTCCACAAAGCATATTCTAAATCTGATGCATTTAGCAGCGTCATCTCGTCAGCTGTTTGTTGTGGAAATTCAGGTTCAGTGAGATTACCGTATTTTCCGGACTATAAGGCGCACCTAAAAACCTAACATTTTCTCAAAAGCCGACAGTGCGCCTTATATATGGACCAAATTCCTAAATTTAAACTAGCCCGAAGCATTGTGTCATGAAATCAATTATAAGTGGCCCGCTGAAGACTATGAATCATGAATCAAAAAGACTATGGATCATTATTTTGTGATTATAAAGTAATTTGTTGCGTCTGAAGTTGAAATAAAAAAGATGAAATGGAGAATGATTTAATTTGGATTAAAAATCTGACATGATGCATTAATGGTGCGCTTTATAGTCTGGTGCGCCTTACATAAGGAAAAAGTTTCAAAATAGGCCATTCATTGAATGTGCGCCTTATAGTCCGGAAAATACGGTACATGTGTTTGTGGCAAAATGTCAGTCCTTTTCGCAAGACTGAGCTCTCTGTTTTTGTCCTTCTCCCTACAGCTCTTCGCCATGCTGTTTGCATTGTGTTTATATTGCGGCATCCGGTAGTGCACAGAGACCCAAATGCACAGCAAACACGACAAGGCCACAGGCTGATGAAGGAAGAAACAATTGTAAAATATCCATTCATTCATTTTCAAAACTGCGTACCCCGTTCAGGGTCACGGGGAGTGCCGGAGCCTATGCTAGCTGACATCGAGCGAAAGGCAGACTGAACTGTTCGCCGGCCAATCAGAGGCCACACACTCACACCTACATGCACACCGCCACTGAACGGGAATCGATCCCATGCTGCCTGCACACAAGTCAGGCGTGTGTTCAGCAACATACAGTAAAATTTGACATGTGTTTATCCAGTGATTTTCCGTGTGTCTGAGCAATTTTGTGACGTCATTTTGTAGTTGACAAGTAGAGGCTTAGAGCACAGGAAGTAGTGGGTAACTGTCTGCACATTTTACTGTAAAGTAATGCTTAAATTTTATGCCTCTGAGTTTAAGTACAAACTCAACTTTGGAACGTTATGTAAATTGCAGATGTGATTCAAATCAGTGAAATGACAAAGGTCCAGGAGGACGTTTTGCCTGGCTACAAACCCACACAGACTGGCTGATGGACCTCAGTTTACCACTGGTGGTGTTTTTAGCACAACACACTTAACAGTATATGGCTTACAAGAATGTTCTGTGATAAAGTTTTTGAGGGATGACAGGCAATGTAGGTGGTTCACTGTCTCTGCCGTTCTATTGCTGCACATTGAAACCGCATCTAATTAAAACTTTTCATTTTTGTTGATATTTCACACCTACTCAGATCAAAAGCATGTTTTTGCGAACAATGGAGAAATAATTTAATAATATTTGTATTTTTTTTATTACTTTTATCATCATATTTTTTATTATATATTTTGATTTTATGTATTATTTTATTATTATATCTTTTATTATTATATATTTTATTTCATAATAAGATAATAATTCACTTGATGAATCCGGGTCAGGTATAGGACAGAAATAAATTGTTTATGGAGGTTTGTAAATGAGTTGGAGTTTGTGTCAGGACCTTCAGGTATTAAATGTTTTTTGGTTTAATTCTGATAAAGATTTTAATTATCCTGATGATGCTGGTGTGCGCTCGTACAGTAAAGCCTGTGTATCTTTCTACAGGGTGTCTTGAGTTAAGTATTGTACTTTCCAAGGAGCTCTAATCACATTTGTCCATTTTCTATGCATGTTTAAACTGTAAATTAATGCAGCATTAAAGTGATGTGTTAGAGCGGTTTCTTTAGTTCATTTCTTACATGTCCAAAGGGGAATTATAACACAAAATGGACTGCATTCAACTTAATGTTTTAAATACATGCACAGTGATGAGGGAAACTGGGAGTTCAACAGCCACATTGATTTTGAGTTTCAGTCATGTTTCTGTGAGTGTTTTTCAAGCTTGATTTGCTTGCATGAAGCTTGTAAACTGATCCTACACAGTAAAAACAAAAGTGATAGATGGATATACAGTAGCTAGTCCCATTAACTTTGTGCTCTAGTTGTTTGATTCTATTAGCCTTTACCAAATGTGGAAAACGTCTTTTCAACTGACTTGGAAGGGTGCACTCTTCTATGTTTTCACACGCTTACTCTTGATGGGTGAAGGTAAGTTCTGGGACACAAATTGCACTAACTGCTCTTTGTTTTGTGTTTATATTTTCTCAATATACTTTCGTTGGCTGTTGAGCTGATTCCAATTGGCTATGGAATTTGGAAAAAGTCATCACACACAGCAAATCGATAAATGTGATATAAATTGTGAGTTTCACTAATTAATTTATTGAGATTTGGTTGATGAGATAAGGTCAAATTGTATTTTCTTGCCATTTAATAAAAACAACAAAGCTCACCGTAAGTTACATCCAAACATTGCAATTTGAAACATGGTCCACGTTATTTTCTGTCTACAGGTAGTTTTGCCAAAGTGTTTTGTGAACCAGGACAGCCCATTACACTGTTGTGTGGCCATTACCATGAAAACACCCTCGCCTCTCAGCTGTCTGTACAGTGGAGGAGTCCTCACAATGAGCTGCTGTGTCACTACATCAAGCATAAGACCTTTCAAAACTGCATGGTTGGCTACTCCATCACCGACACCGACGGTGGCATCGTACTCACCATCCAGCGAGTGAAAACAAAGGATATTGGAAGTCACGTGTGTTCTGTCAGTAAACCTCACGAGTTCTCAGACCACATCATTGAGCTGACCATGGTGACAAGTGAGTTGGTCTGGAGTGTGTTCTACATCAAGGCAGGAGTGACATTTATGATTAACGGACCACTGTTTCTCATTAGAGCCCATCACTTCTCCACCTCAGAGAGGGTTGAGCCGCTCAAGTAAGCAGATACCCGAAGACTTCATTTCGACCAGGGGTGACCAAACCTTTGCCTTTGCTTCCAAAGGCTGCATACAAAACATCATTGGATATAAAGACCACGTTCACATTCTTCACCTTTAAGTATTGGCACTAGTACCAGTAGGGGTCAGTATGGCGACACGTCTTACCAAATGATGTGTGATTGGTAGAAAACAAGGAAGTGAGAGATGAGAATAAACTTCTTGTCTTCTATTGCCTTGCTACCTGCCCAATGTAAAAAGTAAAACATATTATGCGGCAAAATAACATGAGCCGTGTCAAATGTTAGTTTTTGTGAAAAAAAAAACCTGCTTGTGGGCCTCAAGCTGCACCCCGGGCCATAGTTTGGGCACCCCTGTTGTAGAATGCGTCATTTATAAAGGAATACAATTGTATCTTAGAACTAAGCTCATCCTGCATATTACTTTCATTCAGACTAAATGTGCATATTTCATTTCAGGTCCAAACTGGAGCCTCATTCTTCTTCTCATCGTTTGTTTGGTTGTCATCTACTAGTTCAGTATCTCTCAATCTCTATTGAGCCAACAAGGCACATATTCCACATTGGAAAAAAAAATTATGGCACACCAGTTAGGAAAACAATTCACAAAAAAGTGGATATCCAGGGTAATTATGTACCTTCAGTCATCCAATCGAAGAGCATTTCAATATTTTGTCTGCTACTATACCTGGTTGGGATAAATTGACAGAAATTGGTTCGTATATATAAATTATAAAATAATTATTTTATGTCAAAATAATTGGTATTGGTAAGTGGCCCTATAGAGTTGTAGGTGGTGCAATTTTGCAGCAAATTTCAAAATAAATCACACTGCCTCTGTCCTTGTGTGACATTTGCAAATAAAGGGTTTTAGCCTGTCGGATGATGTGTCCTCATTTTTATTTCCAAACCTCTTGTGGTTAAATCGGTTCGCTTATATTTGTCGGTCTCTTTTTACAGAAAACAACCCTTGTTTGTACTTGTCTGGTCATGGACGTCATTTCATATATAACTGACATTTTTCTGATGATTGGATTTAGCCTTTTCCCCACTTGACCTCTTTAGCAAATACTAGATTTGAATCCCTCGATGCAAATATGACCGTATATCTCAATTCGGAGCCTGCTTTTATCTGGGTTAGTTTTGTTATTACACTAACTTTGAATATAATCTTACAATGTTTATTTAAAGTTGTGATGTTGCTACAATTACACGTTTTATTGGAGAGTAGCATGTGCAGCATATTCATTTCCTCACAATATCCCACGGATGGTTTTCTACATCCTGCACAAGGTGTCTTAAAACAGTGTGTGCAAGTTTAATGAAATAGTAAGTAAACTGTGCAGAAAATGTCATGTTTGGAAGGAGCACTTTCTCGCAAAACGAGGGCGTTTGCAGTGGGACGGATTTGTCTCCTGAGCGGCCAGCCTTGGATTACTTGACTAGACTTGCTTCATGTTAGCCTCAGGAACTTAATGACTGTCTGTAAAACGCCCAGAGTGTTTGACTGCAAGCCTTCTCTCTCACCATATGACCCCTCTCTGTCTCTCTCGCGTTCTCACTCTCTCTCAGTTTAATGCGAAATGTCCACATATGACATCATTTACTAGTCTGGTTGTGTAATTCAGATGTTGGGGAAACTCATATCAACTCATATCCTCTGAGGGTTTTGTTGTTTATCCGCTTGGTTGCAATACACATCACAGCAATTAAGTCCATTTAGTCCAGCATTTAGTCCAAAATACTGAAGATTCTAAATTCTCATGACACTCAGGATAGGGTAATTGAAGCAAATGCAGTTTAGCAAAACAACGTAGAATTCGATTTATTAAATCTGAATTGGACTTTAGTTCTATGTTTTGCTTTTTCTTTTGCCATTCCTGTTTTGTGATGCCACCACAATAGGATCCCGGTGAAGGCAAAGATGACTAATTTTCAACACCGCTTTTTTTAAATTGATGAATGGGTGAACCTCAAAATAATAATATTTCTCCTTTAGCTTTGCTAGACAAACAGAGACTTCTGTAATTTTTGTCATTTTTATTGTAATGTTGCTACCAATGGGGCCAGAACAATTTGAAGAGCTTCTTAATCTCAATTAGCCTCGTCCTGGTTGAACAAGTTTAATTGAGCATCAACAGAACATGACATTGAGGAAGGACTGAATAACAAAAATGTTCAGGTATTTTTATTTTGGTTTTTAAGTGTTTACACATTTCTAGTGTCACGACTCGCCCCAATCTACTGTCACGCCCGTGCCAGAGCACGTGCTGCCTGCACTTCCCTCGGCCACACCCCTTTCGTTATCGTAATGTCTGTCACCTGGTTCCTCTTGTTACCCTGTGTATTTAAGCCCTGCCCGTGTATTTCTCCCTGTCGGTGTCTACTGTTGTGATCCGTCCCTGTCCGCGCCCAGTGTTCCTGTCGTTTGGTTTTCCACGGTCTGTCTGGAGGCTCACGGTCAGAATTATATCCTTGTCCAAGTGTCCATGTATCCAAGTGTCCAAGAAGACTTCTGTCTGTTTTCTGGCCGTGAGTCTCTATCCCGTTTGTGTCTTCGTTTCCCCACCTGACTCCCTTCCAACTCCCTTTCCCTTCAATAAATCCTAGTCCAAGCTGCATTTGGTCGCCCTGGCTCACCTCATTCCTGACAGAAGACACCGACCAACACAGCGACCAGCGCTTGGACCCCCCTCCACCACCAGCTTCCGTTAGCCAAGCCACAGCCCAAGCCACAGCCCAAGCCACAGCCCAAGCCACAGCCCAAGCCACAGCCCAAGCCACAGCCCAAGCCACAGCCCAAGCCACAGCCCAAGCCACAGCCCAAGCCACAGCCCAAGCCACAGCCCAAGCCACAGCCCAAGCCACAGCCCAAGCCACAGCCCAAGCCACAGCCCAAGCCGCCGAGCTAAGCCAAAGCCGAGCCAAGCTGCAACCAAAGCCGAGCCAAGCCGCAACCAAGCCACGCCTCATCTGAGACGCCATCGGACTCGTGGCCGCCATCAATCCAGGCGGCGTGGATCCAGCGGCCGACCCCCGACCCTGTCCCGACGGCGCGGATGCTACGGCCGCCACCAATCCAGGCGGCGTGGATCCAGCGGCCGTCACCCAGTCGGTCTTCGGAGGCGTGTGCAGTGCGGCTGCCTCCCCGTTCCCTCCCGCCCCTTCTTGGACAGTTTTGGGGGATTTTTTTCTCTTTTTTTTGGGATGTCAGGGGCCGTCCCTTGAGGGGGGGGTTCTGTCACGACTCGCCCCAATCTACTGTCACGCCCGTGCCAGAGCACGTGCTGCCTGCACTTCCCTCGGCCACACCCCTTTCGTTATCGTAATGTCTGTCACCTGGTTCCTCTTGTTACCCTGTGTATTTAAGCCCTGCCCGTGTATTTCTCCCTGTCGGTGTCTACTGTTGTGATCCGTCCCTGTCCGCGCCCAGTGTTCCTGTCGTTTGGTTTTCCTCGGTCTGTCTGGAGGCTCACGGTCAGAATTTTATCCTTGTCCAAGTGTCCATGTATCCAAGTTTCCAAGAAGACTTCTGTCTGTTTTCTGGCCGTGAGTCTCTATCCCGTTTGTGTCTTCGTTTCCCCGCCTGACTCCCTTCCAACTCCCTTTCCCTTCAATAAATCCTGGTTCAAGCTGCATTTGGTCGCCCTGGCTCACCTCATTCCTGACATCTAGATGGTTTTGAGACCTAATTATTCAACCTTTGGGAACTTTACATTTTATTGTTAACTTCATTTAATACTACGTTTTAAGTGATTGTTTATATCAAAGTCGGGGTGTAACGATTCATCGATACACATCAATTAATCGATATAATGCTCTACGATTTATTGGCATCGATGCTAAACGTAAACATCGATTTATATCGCCGTGTTTGACCTCGGACATTAGACGCGACTTTATTTTGAAATCCCGTTCATTGTTGCTTGCTTCCTCTTTCCGGGAGCAGTGGGCGGCGTTGTTGTGTTTGAGCAGAGCAGGCACGTGAAAGGGGAGTCGACAACTAGTACGCGGCACCTGGGCTGGTGCTATGGCTAGTGTCCAAAAAGACATTCGTTTGGAAGCACTTTGGATTCCAAAGAAAATATGGCTCAACGGACAAGACACGTGCAGTTTGTAAATCCTGCCATGCGGTGATCAAATATTCAGGGAGCACAAATCTCGCCGCACATTTGAAGAAAAAAGTCAAAGTCAAGGTCAAAGTCAAAGTCAGCTTTATTGTCAATTCCTTCATATGTCAAGACACACAAAGAAACCGAAATTCCGTTTCCTCCATCCCACGGTGACGAGACACAGTACACGATAAGCATACAAGTAGACGACACAAAATAAAAACAAGAAGGCACAAACAATAACTAATAAATAATAAATAAATAAAATGAGTGATGAATAAATAATAAACAAATAACCCAATAATTAAGAGGAGCAAAACTGAGCCAGTGTGCGTACAGCAGACAGTAAGCATAGCGCAAAGTACAGGACGCTACGCAGAAAGGGGGGGGCGAGTTCAGGATCCTAACAGCCTGGAGTATGAAGCTGTTGGAGAGTCTGGTGGTGCGGGAGCGCAGGCTCCTGTACCTCTTCCCAGAGGGCAGAAACTCAAAGAGTGAGCGGGGTGACTCACATCACTCACAATCGTGGTCGCCTTGCGGGTGAGATGGGAGGTGTAAATGTCCTTCAAGGAGGGGAGCGAAGCACCAATAATCTTACCAGCCGTGTTCACTATGCGCTGCAGGGCCTTCAAGTTGTAGTCAGTGCAGCCGCCACCCCAAACAGCAATACAGCTGGAGAGGACGCTCTCAATGGTGCCGCGGTAAAATGTAGTCATGATGGCCGGAGGAGCGCTCGCTCGCCTGAGGTTCCGCAGGAAGTACAGGCGGTGCTGGACTTTCTTTGCCAGTGATGCGGTGTTGGTGGACCAGGAGAGATCCTCACTGATGTGCACCCCCAGGAACTTGGCGCTGCTCACTCTCTCCACCACAGCACCGTCGATGGTCAGCGGCAGGTGTTGGGTGTGACCCTTCCGGAAGTCCAGAAAAAAACACGACATCAAAGGTCAGTGTTAAAGTAAGCCAGTGCTTCTCAAATAGTGGGGCGGGCCCCCCTGGGGGGCGTAGTGCGATACCAAGGGGGGCGCGGGAACATGTTTTTCTTTTGGCTGTATTAGATTAAAGGGTAATTACACATCCACTGCAGTAGGTGGGGGTGGCGGTATCACTGGAAGAGTATTTGCTCTACAGCAGCACTTTGAATCTGTTCTGTTACAGACTCAAAAACACTGTTATTAATAAAGTTATTCTTTATTGTAAGTTGATCTTTCTTTTTTATTTATTTTTTGTTTTTCCTTTAATGTTAATAACATGGGGGGGGGGCGCAAAATGTTTTCTTCTTCCTAGGGGGGGCGTCACAGGAAATAATTGAGAAGCACTGAAGTAAGCACTTTGTATACTACAATACTCTTGTAATTTCCTAAATAAAGAGTTTGCAGTGCCTTGTTGATTTTGCGTATGGATTGTTATAAATCAGGATATTGTTCTATAGTTTTTATTTTAAAAAAAAAAATCGATCGTAGAGCACTATATCGCGATGTATCGTGAATGAATTACAGCAGGTTTTAAGATATCGGCAAATATCGTATCGAGAGTCTTTATATCGATATGATATCGTATCTTGACAAAACCCGCGATTTACACCCCTATATCAAAGTGATTGTATTGCTGTACATTGTTGGAGGTTTTTTTCTGAGATGATTGTCAGTATCGCTTTCCCACTTGTAATGTTGCCAGTCGCTTGTTGTGTCATTTAAATTTACACATTATAATAAGTCAATGTAACAATTTAATATGTATAAGTTTTATGAATAATCAGCAACTAATATGTAGAAGTTGAGGGCTACTAAACCAATTTTTGCTCAGGGGCTCGGATCTGCGTTGTCTTGAGCTAAGCTGCTACTGACCAATAGAAGCCCTGTGGTCATGAATATTAATTCGCTGTCCGTCCCGCTTATTCAGTGGACAATAATTACGCTTAGTCTTCGTCACGTTTTTCGGTGGTTGTGATTCAGTCGAATAGTTGGATTAAAAAACAACAACATTCAGACTGGTCACGTGTTCACTTCAATTTTTGTTTCCGCCGAGCTCCGTGTTTTGTTTTATTTTTGAAGCAGGTACGCAACGTGCTGGCCCCTCCCCTCTCGAACACGTTGCCCGAGGAGAGGCTCCACGGACTCAACGGGAGTCACCCGCCCTGCTTGCCTACTTATCCGCCAGCGCGACGCCGGCCTGACTGAGATCACTCTGCTGCACTCAGCCTGCTTTTTCCACCCGACTGTCCGTCCGGAAACACGGCGTACCAGGCGGAGGGAACACACGCCTCACTCTGGGTAAGCTTCGACGCTCTGCCTCCATCCTCCACCGGCTCACCTGTTTCTACTCGTGAGTTGCGGGTATGTTTGGAATATTGTAATACCCTCCATAAATAAAACAAGAGAAAAATAGAAAGAAAAATAAATAAATAAATAAATAAATAAATAAATAAATAAATAAATAAATAAATAAATAAATAAATAAATAAATAAATAAATAAAACATTGCCATCGATTCACAGGGTACCGTTAAGTACAGGCCTGCGCCAGTGATTATTCAGTCACACAGTGATGGTGCAGTTCGACATGGCCACTGCACTAAGGTACACTAGTTGTCACAGTGTAAGTGGCTGATCGTGTCCACACATAACGTTGCATCAGCACTCGGCATGTGAAAGGGAGCAAGCGCAAGTGTTTGCTCGTTTTTACTTACATAATGTTGGACGACCTGCCCATTTGGAGGAGAGGACGAATACACTGGAGAAAGGTTATTTAATCCACTGATGTCACATTCACTCTCATATTGGGCACTGGTTGGATGTTGAATTAACTGAGTTCAAGAGTCAACATTTCCTTGACACAAGGTTATTAATTCACTAGGCACTTGTTAGTGAATAAATAAAACAGTCAATTTATTGTTTGTTTTCAAAGTCAAAGTCAGGTTTATTGTCAATCTCTTCACATGTCAAGACACTGTCTTTCTGTGATATACTTTCAAAGAGAAGTTAGTTCATCAAAATGTTACATAAATGCGTAGAGCTAATTCTCGAACTTGACCTTAAGTTGGGAGCAACGCAAACAATTATGGAATATCTGGCTTTTTAATATATTTTGAGAAATGTATGATGTAGTTAAAACTCTGTGTAAATCTTCTGCAATTGCTATTTATATATTTTCTAGGAAATTTGGCCAATTATTTTTTATTTAAAACAACCACATAGCTGTGCCTTAGGAAAGTCCGCCCAGCATAATGCTAACAAGCAATGCAAAACACAACCTGCTAACAGTTAGCATTGGTACTTTGGTTTTAGAAGAAGGGAATACTTGAACACCAATGGTGGAGCAACACATAGAGAAAGATAATATAATAATACTCACAGGCATAAATTTCTTATCATCTACAAAAAATGACTACTACATCTTACTGAGTCAATAGTAGAAGTACTATTTTTCTTTTTTGTCTGTCTGTATTATACTACCTCCTTGTGGCAAGAAGGAGCAGCACAATGATTTGGACCCAAAAATCTTTTTTGTAATGATATTTGTTGTTTTTGATTGACAGTTCAGTACTGCTCTCTACTGGCTGAGAGTCTGCTTCCATCATGTCCTCACCCTCAGACTCTGGTGAAAACAGCAGTGACTGCATGAAGAGATTGAGTCCTCAGAAAGCAGAGGCCCTAGTGGTGCAGACCAAAGCATCATCCTCATCGTCCTCAACTGCTACTTTCAGGGAATCTCCCAACATCCGACTTGACTCTGGTGCCTTCTGGAGGAGGAATAGGAGCTGTGATGATCAACACAACTCCGCAAACTATGAAGCTCCCCAAGTGACCGCCATGGTATTTCCATTTAAGCGAGATACCCCAGTTTGCAAACAAGGGACATCTTGTGTTGTGCCAAAGAGCCTTTCAGTCAGGAAGAGAACTTTAGATGAACATGGTGCTCATCCTCAACTGTACATTCTAAATGAACTTTTCTCATTGAAGGTGAGACCATAGCATGTATTTAATGAAAAAACATATGTTGTAAAATACAAATAATTTAGAGCCAAAATGCTCAAAAAATTTCTAAACAGTTAAGGGGGAATTTGAGGTGTTTTTTTTTTTACAATATTAAGAATAAAAGGAGAATGATTCCAGTGGCTGCCATTTCGATGCTCCACTTTCCCATGCTGATTACTGTATTTGATGCCAAATTATTCGCATTGAGAACGTCACGACTCAGATTTTCTTGGTTTGCTCACATGCCGTTTGCAATGTGAGCCCGAAGCCACCGTGTTTAAAGTAGTAGGCGGACACACTGAACACATTATTGCAAACATACCC
The DNA here is from genome assembly GCF_033458585.1 of Syngnathus typhle. NCBI lineage: Eukaryota > Metazoa > Chordata > Actinopteri > Syngnathiformes > Syngnathidae > Syngnathus > Syngnathus typhle. Next base: position 7,776,113 of record NC_083741.1, on the reverse strand, counting down.
CTTTAAATACAGTGCAGGCACCAAACCTTTGCCCAAATAGGGAAAAAAAACAAATAATTGACATGCCACCCCAAAAAGGGTTTTAATTGCCTGGTGACAAAGCACTACTTTTGTCCTAATCAAACTCCTCAACTCACTTCAAGAGTCCGTTTGCTAACAAGTTGGCACCAAAGTATTGCTTCCATTGCTTTGGCCTGAGAACAAAAACAGTAACTGGTGAGTTCATCAGTGGGTGAAAGAGGATGTGGAAAAAAAAATAGGACAAAAATAGGAATAGTTAAATTTGTGCCATGTGCCAATCCGGTAAGCGACACGTGATGTCATGGATTGCGATTATTGCCGACTGCTATTATTGGCTCCTGTCGGCTGTTAATAGAGGCCCCTCAGTGAAGTACTTGCATTTGTTCACGCCATGTTAATACCTTAATAGCAAGAGTTGTAAATGACTAATCAATGACATGGGGCTGGAAATCAATACGCCTTTGACGTAAAGCCACAGATTGAGCCCTATTTAGGTGCAAATGACTAACTAATCCCATAGTTAGGTGTGGGAAACAATTAATTGGGCTCTGCTGGGAATGGGCCCATATTCTCCAAGTAGCGATTACACAACCCTTCAAATGTTGCCCTCCAGAAGTGCTAAGATGCTAACGGGGTTATCTTCTCCACCTAGTGCATGGACTTGCAGTGTTATATCCAGCCTCTGTCATCCATCCTACGAGGTTTGAAATCTGGCAGATACTCGACACGTAAGTGTCTCTTTGTTAATATGGCAGATTCGTGACTAAATGAAAACTGTAAAGAAAACAATGACGTAAAAACGTTAGTGCTGCAGAAGCTCCGAAGCATGTTGTTGATTTGATGGCAATATCTTCTGCTTCTCAACGTCACTAATAAGTGAACATAGGGATTAGTTGTTCTTAAATCCACCCTATTACACAGGAGAAATTGTAGGACAAAAAAGCTGTTGATACTCATCCTCCACGCTCACGGCACACTTGTCTTCTCTCCACAGGTTTTAGCAGTTTCCAGGAGAGGGTTGCAATGGACCGTATCCAGAGAATAATGGGGGTCCTGCAAAATCCTAACATGGGGTAAATCCAACAGATTAACAAAATTAACCACATGTAATATTAGGTTGGCCAAATGTTGAGAACATTGAGTATGGTTCCATGCAGAATTGCAGGAGCTATATTGGAATCTCACACTCTAGACCACTATTACTATTAAGTCTGGTAAACATTGACTTCTTTATGCTTTGTGACCATTGACGATGATATTTTAGTTAGTCTGAGCCACAGAAGCATCACCGGTAATCGCAACCTGTGGAATTCAAACTCCAGTCAACACAAACTGAATTTAGATGAGTTCAAGTGCTAAGTAAGAGTCATTTAGTTATTTTCATTTAAGCACGAATGTGTCAATTGCAATGGTTAATGGTAATAAAATGTCTCATTCATTGTTGCTTAAGTCAAATAATACTTATTGGACATTTTATAACCTGATCAGGGCTGATATATACATATAAATACATTGTGCATTAACTAAGGAAGGAAAATGGGAGGAGGGCTACAATTCTTCAATCGAAAAAAAGTCTCCTTCCATAGTAAAATGGGGGAAATTCAGATTCAAGTGTTTTTGTCTGTTTCCTTTTTTTGGGATTGGTTGATTTTGGCATACCAGCGAAACTTGTAATCAGTTACTAGTTATCAATAGTAGCAAATACTTTACCATTCTTTCACAATTCTATTGGTATCAGAACTTCGTATCAGTGACTACTCAGTACTCATACTGGTATTGGCCTGAAAAAAAAAGAACATCCCGAATTATTAACCTTAAAAAACACACACAGAGCATTCCAGGGTATTATATACTTATCTTTATGTAGAATGAATATTAATGAGGACAAAGGAAATAATTGCATGTCTGCATTTAATATAAGCTTTACAAACCAATGATGATGTGCATTCCATACAGCAATAGAGCTCTGGATGTTGACAAGAACTAACACATTGTAAATGAATGGCAACTACTTTCAGGAATGTGTGTCTGTGTGTGTGTGTGCACGTGGGTATGGAGATAACAGCAGCCATAGTCACATTTCTTATGTGGAACAGAACATGCGCTGTTCTTGCTGTATCTGCTACAATCATGTGATCAAAGACACGCTGAGGAATGCAGATGTCGAGAACACATGCCATTCGCCCCCATGCAGCCTTTTTTTTTATTTTTATTGAGTCAGTCTTTGTGCGTTTTCTTCTCATCCACCAATCAGATAAAGCCAGAGAGCCTGATGTTATGTCAGAGGCTTTAGGAGGCTTATGTAATCACCATTGGCGAGACATCCCGAGCCACTCGATCCTCGCCAACTCTCGGCTGTTGCCACGAGGTGTAGGGGTTTTGTCACCAGGACACCTCTGATAGGGGCACATTTGATTGGCGGGAAGAAGCTGGCGGTTTCACTATTTACCACTCAAAGCACACACACGCACACACACACACTTTAAGAATGATAGGCATCCAGTCATTGAGTGAGTCAGTAGTCACGCCTTGGCGCTCAAAGTACCGTAATTTCCAGACTATAAGCCGCGCCAGCTAGAATTTGGGGAAAATCCTGTTTTGTTCATATATCAGCCCCACCAGACTACGAGCCGCAGGTGGTTTAAATGAAATGTCCTCATTTCTATTGAACATTTGTTGATAAAATATTGTTCATTGTTTTTAAAGTGTGTGGTTTTAACATGTTATAAAGAGATGTACCGTAAATAAAATCTGAAATTTTGATGGTGCTTGGATTTATTTTGGGAGTGCTTACGTACCCCTAAAACTGGGCTAAACACGCCTATGGGCTACAACATTAGCAAAAAAATAAATAAACCCAATACTAAAATATGTCATCGTCACTCATTGTATTTGATCTTTTCTAGAGGACACTTTCTCAGCATCATTATGAAAATAGAAGAGATGCTCCAAATTTGGTTCCCTCGCATAAAACCAAATCAGGTCCATTACAGCCCACCATCCAAGAAGCAAAAGGTATTTGTTATATTTGTTACATAGATGTAATTTATTGTCTGATTTGTAAGTCTGTCTGCATTGAATTACTTGTGAATGGGGGTCATAATAACATTTCAATGTACAGTCTCATATAAAAGATGATGGTGGACACCGCTCGATGTGTGACAATCTTTTTGCTTAATTGTCCAGCAGGGCCACAGCAGTGCTCCGTCGTCACCGGCATCAGTTTGCTCTTCAGACGGGTCGTGGGTCACCTGCGACTCGTGCAACCAGGTTGGACGTCTGCACATTTCACCCATCTGCTCCCTAGAACGCTTAGAGTCAACAGTTGGCCCTCGAAGCCTGAGTCAGGGCGTCACCCAGGACAATTTCGTCTCCTCCAGTACTGACTGTCTGCTGTTGCCTCCACACCGCCTGAGAGGTCCGCCGTGTCGTCTCAGTCAGGCGACACTGCCCTTAAATATGAGCTCTCCTTGTCTGGAAAGACTACTAAAGGCCAAGAAGAGCAACCTCACTTCAAGAAGAGACAGCAAAGAGGCTGATTGCCATGGATACTGGCATGATTCAAGACACGTGAGGTGCCGCAGTTTGACATCCCAAAAAAGCTAGAGAACTTAATTTTAGAACCAACTAATTCAATCTGATTTTAGAATCTTTTGCTTTATTCTATCATGAGGTTAGAAGAAACATAAAGCACAGTAACCGGAAGCTAATGCTTTATGTGCCTCAAACCTGCATTATTTTCACAACCATTTAGGGGCAGGTTAAAAAAAACATCTAGAATCTCCCCATTGAAGGCGTAGTAATTTTAAAATATCGGGTACTCAAGGAGGATGCCGATGCCAGTCGATACAGACCAAGACAAAGTCTTCATTAAGGCCTGCTCAGCTGCAATTCAAGCTATACTGTTTGATAAATCAGATAATGCGTGAAGAAAGTTTCACATCTTTTGTTAGTATTGTGTTAAGTGAAAGTTTATATATCAAAAGAACTACAGGTACAGTATCAAAGAATGAAGACGTGTAGTGAAAAAAAGTGCTGTCAAACCTTCCTAATCTCTACCTCTGTGTGGTCATTGTCAAAACATGCTGTGTATTTCCATTGTTGAGGACAAAAATCAAGTAATTGAGCTGTAATAGCCATTCTAAAGTCACTAATAATATACTTTGAATATCACAATGAAACCATTAGTTGCTTCCTTGGTTGAATTCTGTGTGGCTTGGGAATACGTTACAATTTCCGTCTGCAGCCAAATGTTGGCCAGTCAGCCTTAAATAAATGTCCAATGCAAAAGCAATGTGTCTTTTAAACTGAAAAACAATTAAATGTACACTCAGTTCATGAGTCTATATTGGAATGAAGGCACATTTACTTTTGCTAAGTCCTTGGATAGTTTTTCGAGCAGAGTGCAACGACTGTCACCTGATGTCCTCTTCTACTCACTGCTGACCCCACACCATTCTACAAGGCAGAATTGAATCCAAAAAATTGAAGAAGAAAATGCTATGGAGATCAACAGATTCTCCCTAATTATCTAGTAAGTCTCTTCACAAATACAGAACTAAGAAGGCACATAACAGAGATCCGTTCTGTCACCAGTCTGCAAATTGAAAGTATGTACATCAAATGCCTCAGTTTATTTTCTTTTTCTCATTCCTTTAGTACCAACTGTGCAACCTCTGTCAAGTTCCATGAACCAGTTATGTATATTTTTTGACTCCTCTAGAAGGTACTATTGGTTTAAATAAAGGGGATTAATAAATGCCAAGTCAATTGGCTTGCAGCCCAGTGTTGACATCTGGAAGAGTCAAAAAATACAACTGGTTCATGAAGGAAATTTGAAGCTTAATTTTCCCCATCACTAGTGCTGTGACATGTGCATGCATTGCAAATGCTTCCAGAGAATGAATGACCTCTGCAACATAAAGTTGGGAAAGAAATTCACAAATGTATTCAAATACTGTACAACACTAAATACAAAGCTCCAAAAGATGCACATCTAATTGGCGATCATAAGCCTTAAGTTTGCATTTCATCCACTTTCTTCTTTTGTTCAAGTCAAGGTCAAGGTGCAGCTGCACCTATATTGCATGAGTTATCAGCAATGTGGCCACAGGCTTAGAAAATGAGCCTGTGATATTTAGAAATTGAAAGTGGCAATTAGTGCGTAGCTCAGTGTAATTTAATTCAAGGTCGCAAACGTTCAGCAAATGTTTGTACTTTTCTTATTGCAAGTGAATTTTGAACATGTTCATAATTTTCTTGCGACAACAAAACTCAGTAAATTCTTGGCCAAATTCTGGCAAACTGTTGTGAACATTTGGGACCTTGAATGAACCCTGACAAACTCTAACATGAACACGTTCTCGGCCGATGAAAACATTTGGTTCGCTGCTTAGTGCCAGGTCGAGTTTTTTTTTTAGGGGCATGTTTTAGCTTTCATATTGTCTCCCCACTTTTAACATTTAGTTTTAGATAGTTAACATTTAAAGGACTTCCAACTGGTATGACAGAAGATTAGTGTCAGGTTTAATTCGCTGACTGAATAACTGTTAAGAGAAAAGTATCAGCAGACAAACCACAAGTGAGACAGAATATTAATTCTATGCTCGCGAGGAGTGCAGTACAGATAGCTTACAACAATCTCACTACACTAAATATCTGTTTGCGCTCCTGCTCTTTTTATTTGGATTTGCCCTACCCACAGTGTGAAACAAAAGCCCCCTAAGGGGAAGGGGGGAAGCGTGTGGGCTTTGTCTCGTAAGCAAGAAAACCGCAAGGTGTGATATACTTATATGGCAATAAAGGAAGAAGCATTTAGCATTCAGCAACCACTTAGCAGGAAACGTGATATTTAGCTTGACGCTCCATTAAGAGCGTGAGGCTGCGGTGACAACCACTCTTTATCTCTACATCAAGGCAGGAAAGGTGATATTTGCTTGACGCTCATTTTTCTCGGAAGTGTTTCAGTCGATGTCTTCTTTTCACCGAGTTGTCAGCTGCGTCCTGTCTGACCCAGTTGTAACCTCTCGCCTCTTCTGTGGTAAAACATAAGAACAACAAGGCCAAGCAGCAAGCATGTATTGCAGTAATATTGCGGTAAAGCATTGATTAGAGAACGCATGATAACATATATTTTTTTTTTTTCTAACAATTAGAAACACTTTTGGAATGCTTTGACAACTATTTCAAATGTTCAAATTGGAGCGCTCAAGTCTTTCATCAGTCCAAGTGCCTTTAGCTTTGAAAAGTGGATGTGGAAGTGGATTTTTTTTCGAACAAAAACAAAACAGGCCAAATGTTTGAGATAGGCTTTTTCTTTACATTAATGGAACTCTTTTAGTTTTTTTTATAATAATTTAATTTTCCCAAAAATTTTTCTTCCCCAAAAATGCGGCCTTTGGGATATTTTGTAATTTAACCATGTTAATAAATAAATCTTTCATAAATGTGTGTGGTACAGAAAACAGTAGCATGGACGTTACATGCTGTGGTGATGGCAGGCACAGTAATGATTTACCAGGTGGGCAGAGCAGAAGAGTGGAGACCAGGTTGATTGACAAAAAAGGCAATATATTTACAAAAATTGTAATAAAGATTATGAACAAAAAAAAAAAAACCCACACAAAGGCTCCACTAAAGGCAAAATTACAACTAAATGACCGGTCAAGGCAGCCGAGTACCCACAGAACAATGGGCGTCGTCATCTACAGCAGAGGTCCCCAACCACCGGGCCGTAAAAAAGTTGACTGATATGACAGGTTTTAAAAGATGGACAGTTTTTAAGCTATTTTACAACATTGATATTTTACAACCTACTTTGTGTTAACTGTTGTGCTTAATATTTTGGATACCATTGTGATAGAAGCCAATATGATTAATTATTTAATATATATATATATATATATATATATATATATATATATATATATATATATATATATATATATATATATGTATATATATATATATACCGTTTTTTTCTGTGTATAGTGCGCAAAATTTAAATAATTTATTGTCCTAAAATCTGGGGTGCGCATTATACATGGGTACAAATTTTTTTTTAATTTTTTTCTTTTTTTTTTTTTAAGTCCCAATGATCGTCACACACGTAGGGAGGCAATGGGTCCCATTTTTATAGTCTTTGGTATGGTCTTAACTAGGCTGGATGTAATTTTTTTTGTTGGCGTTGATTTCTCCGACTGCCCGTAAACGCACCACCGCGCTCCGTGCGCGCACGGGACAGCAAACGAGCAGGTGATCAAGCAAGCGTCTGATACGAGAGCATTGCGGTCGCATGGAGCGTGTTTGAAGTGAACAGCAGAGAAAAAAGGCAAAGTGTTGTGAAATAAAATGCACAGAACGTATGCGCAAGACACGTCAGCTATATAAAGAGCGAGAGTTGTTTTCTTCCTATTAGTTTCAATTCACAGTTTAATTAGCAGTTTCAATCAGCAAATAACAAAATGCGTATTACAGGTAATATTTTATTTCACAACACTTTGCCTTGTTCCTTTGGTCTCTGCTGTTCATCCTAAAACACAAAGGCGCTCTTTAAGCAATGCGACAGTGAGCGCCCGGCGCGCTGCGGTTGCGCGACCGCACCAAATTAAGCTCCCTGCGCAGTGCGCACTGAGGTCCACTTAAATTTTAGAAAGTACATCAGGACTTTAAAAATATCTTCTAAATTTCAGCGACGGCTCTGTCACAATAATCAACCAGCGCGGTGCAGTTGGGCGGTCGGCGGCGCGCTACGGTTGAGTGTTCTCTCGCGCGCTCTCTCTCTCTCGCTCTCTCTCGCTCTCGCACACACGCAAACCGGATATCATACGGAGGCCGCCATTACAGATGCGCAGAACGGATGCGCAAGACACGTCAGCTATATAAAGAGCGAGAGTTCAGTTCTCTACCTAAATCCGTATTACAGGTAATATTTTATTTCACAACACTTTGCCTTGTTCCTTTCTTCTCTGCTGTTCACTTCAAACACGCTCCATGCGACCGCAATGCTCTCGTATCAGACGCTTGCTCGATCACCTGCTAGTTTGCTGTCCCGTGCGCGCACGGAGCGCGGTGGTGCGTTTACGGGCAGTCGGAGAAATCAACGCCAACAAAAAAAATTACATCCAGCCTAGTTAAGACCATACCAAAGACTATAAAAATGGGACCCATTGCCTCCCTGCGTGTGTGACGATCATTGGGACTTAAAAAAAAAAAAAAAAAAAATTACATTTTTTTTTAAAAAAAATTCATAAAAATTGGGTGCGTATTATACATGGGTACAAGCTTTTTTCCAGCATCAGCATGCCATTTTTAGGCGTGCGTACTATACAGGGGGGCGCACTATACACGGAAAAAAACGGTATATTATATATATATATATATATATATATATATATATATATATATATATATATATATATATATATATATATCACTGTAAATTGCATTGACTAATAAGAGACATTAACAAATATTGCATATGTCTAAGGCAGGAAAAAAGCTCAAGATTGCAAAAATCCATTCTGCAGCATTTATTGTAGGTTTGGATGTTTTGAAAAAAGGTATAGGCAATAAAACAATAAATATGGATGTTACAGCAAGACATTTGTCATGAAGCATTATACACCATGTACACAATAGATTTGTCCTAACTTCCTTCTTCAATATCCTTTACACATTTTCAAACAAATAAACAACTCAATGCAGTGCCCCAAAAACGGGATGCGGAGTAAAGGAAAAAAACGAAAACAAAAACCACACACACTAAATGCACTTGTGAAGATTTTTGTGTCATTAAAAAATAGTTCCTAAGCCACAAAGACCAAATAAACTTTGTGCTGTTTGAAAATACATAAATGAATGTAACATGTGGCCTATCTGCGCTGGAGTTCCTAAACTGGTGCAGTGATGATGATGATAATGGATCTCAGGCTTTGTGAGGCATTCAGTGCATGCCAGCTCATTTGTGGCGCTCAGATGTGTTTTAAATGAGCATCAGTAGTCCGTATCAGAGCCCTCAGCGTTGTCCACGTTCCGAGAGAGCATGTAGTTGTCCATGTCGATGGAGCGGCAGTTGTTAATGGCGTAACGCAGCCGCTCGGCCATGACGGCCTGGCTGGAGTACGGAGGCAGACGTAGCTGGAAGAAGCAAGTCTGGGAGGTGGGCAGGCTGTCGTACGGCTGTACAGACGACACAAAAGACAGCCATCAATCACCCAACTGACACCAAACGTTAACGTTCACACTGAGCCTGAACAATTAATCACATTTAAATTGACATTGCAATGTAGTAGAATGCTATTGTCAAATTGCGAAGGCAAAATTGGGGAAATTTAAAAAATCAATTATTAAATTGGATTTATTGATTTTGTTGTTGTAATCTGACTCATGCCTTACTGGCATATGTTTTATACACCATCAACCTATTGTTGCATTGGTTTTTATGTTTTTGTGTAGTGCTTTGTTAAGGCGAAAGCTGTTGTGAAGGCGGTACAATCTATAAAGATGTATTGAAATTCACTTCTAGAATAATTGGTCAGAGTTTCCATTTTCTTAATCTTTTGTCAAGAACAATATTGAGGGATAACGTTGCCGCAGTATATTTTGCGTAAATAAACGATTAAAAATGTCAGCATTTTGATTGATGATTTCAAAAATATTATTGATGCAATACATGAATGTCTGCAATAAATAATTGGATGTTTCCTAATAAGTGGCAGCCCTGTCTTTGGCACACAAATGGTATAACATTTAAAAAAACTGGAAAATACTTGGGAGGAAGAACATAAAAAAATTTTAATCACATATTAAATTGAAATATTGAAGCTATGGTGCAAATAGTAAAATATTTTACAGTCCTAATTGACAATATTGATGCACTCACCCTGTCCACTTTCATTATCTGAAACCTCTGCGAGATGTCGGCCGTGTTGGCGGGCAACCTGGAGCGCCCCGACACGAAACGCATGAAGAGGACTCGCTCCTCGTTGGAGAACTCCTCCAGGGTTTGCCAGAACCACTGCACCAGTGAGTGCTGCTCATCCACCTCTCGGTAGCGCACCACCTTCTTCAGCACGTCGCAGCAGATCTCGGGCATCCCGCACACCATCTGCTCCAGCTGTTTGGCTGTCAGCAGGGACAGCAGCGGCACTGGCACGATCCAGGACATCCCTTCGCGCACAGCCGCCACCTGACAGGAGCAGTGGTTGCACCTCATTAGGGCTTGGTGACATGCTTTTTACACTCGTTTCTGAACGTTCAGGCATGATCGTTCATGACGTTCAGTCACCAAATGAACATCCGCACCTGACGATTAATTTCATGCAGCCGGTAGTCGATAGCTCTTTCCACATATTCCTTTCTGTTGGAGAATGTGAGAGGGATGCTGTTTCCTCCAGGGATGATGGGCACCATCTTGCCATCTGCACTCTGACCGACAAAGGAATCCAGAGGAATCATCTGAAAGGTAAACAAAAAACAATTTTCCTTGATACTGCGGTGCAATCCTTGACTTGTCAATTTAATTTCTTGTGTGATCTTGTAACGTCACCCTATCTATTGAAAAGATAATTCAGTTATTGTCCCCCCCCAAAAAAGACCAATTGTTTTATGTTTCAGGATAAATAGCATTATATTGGAAGGTAAGATGACATGGCATGACTGTTTCTTGTTATTGGCTCCACCTAAGACCTTGCAGGGTTCGAAACTAACGATTGCCCGATTGCCCGGGGCAAGTAGCGATGGCAGACGGGCAAGTAGAATTTTTCCTCACTTGCCCGAACTTGCCCTGCCATAATACCATGTTTTCAAGCTGTAAAAAGACGATTTTGTGCATAATTTCTCGCAACTTCTGCCGCTTCTGGTCCGACATTTTGTTTTCTAGGGAGCGGTTAGTTTCTCGTGTAAGTCTGCAATACATTGATAACGGCAAAGCGCTTCGTAATTAAATGCATGCTCTCTCACCCGTCCCTGGCTCTTCTGCGCCTGCGCACCAGCAGAGCTTGTTTCCGGTTGGCGGATACGAAGGCATATGAAGGCAAAACTTATAGTGTTGTCTTTTTTATTGCAAAAATGTGTCGGGCAAGTAAAAATCCACTCCAAAAAAATTCGGGCAAGTAAAATTTTGTTTCGGGCAAGTAAAATTTTCTCCAACCTGCCCGAGGGCAACTTGGGCAAAAAGTAAGCTTCGAGCCCTGCCTTGAATCAGAAGTACGTCAATATAAATCAAAGGTCCATTTATTGAGGTTAGTCAGGCAAAACACAATAATACTCTTACTAAAAACAACAACAAAATGTGAATTAAAATATGGCATTTTCCATTCTGACATAATAGTTGAAACCAACCTGACCCTGTCATGAATCCAAGGCAAACTAGAGGTGTCAAAATTAATCGATGAATTGACAACAAAAGGATTATCAAATTAATTGCCTATTTTAATAATTGAGCACCGTATTTTCCGGCTAAAGGTCGCAGTTTGTTCATAGTATGGCCGTGGGAGCGATTTATGTGTGAAATTATTAACACATCATATCATTTCACACGTTATTTTCACACTACACAGCATGAGGGCGCTCTAGGCCAGTGGAATAATTGGAACAGCAACTGACGATGAGTCTGACATAAGCGACGTAGAAGAGGAAGTGTCACATCTTCTACTTCCGGAGCTAGCGGAGTTGTTTATAAGTGACACAGAGGATGAAGATTTCGTTGGATTTAATGATTTGGAGTGACACGGATGGTTCGTTAAACTTGTTAGCATGTTATTTATGCTATAGTTATTTGAATAACTCGTATGTTACGTCAGGCACGTTCTAAGTTCCTTGTTTCTGTGTTTGTCACGTTAGCATACCGTACCTTTGGCCTGTTGTTGCCTATTCTATTTCTATTTTAAATTGCCTTTAAAGGTGACATGTCTGTTCTTGGTGTTGAATTTTACCAAATAAATGTTCCCCAAAAATGTGACTTATACTCCGGTGCGACTTATATATGTCTTATGGCTGATGCGAATTATAGTCCGGAAAATATGGTATATACATGATTTTTAAATACAGTAATCGTTTAGAGACAGTGGTTACCTAAAGATTGTTCAAATCGGCTAAGTTCAGGCTCTCTAATGGAATGATTCTCAGATTCCTCTTGTCCTTTAGGAAAGCAGACTGTTTCATCTTTTGTGCTTAATCCAAATAAGACATTTGCAAACATCTGTTTATACTTTGGGAAACAATGAGCATAAATAGCTCTTGCTTTTTTTTTTTTTTTTTTTTTTTAAATATATAAATAAATATCAAAAAACAAAAACAATTGGTTAATAAAAAGTAAATGAGGGAAAATATTTTAATAAACATTAACGCAAATAAAATTGTATCCAATTAAGCAATGGAATAATCAATAGAATAATCAATTCTAAAAATATTCTATAGTGACAGTCATGAAGCAAATATGAGTGAGACCAGAACAATTCTATAATATAAAGAAGGAAATGATGTATTCAGGTTTCATACTTCCCCTCCCTGGGCCATAACTTTATGGCAGTAGAGGAGTTTATGTGTCCCAATCATTCAAGGAGCTAAGTTATCTGGGGCCCTATGCCGCTGGCAGGGTCACCCATTATAAAGCGGTCCGAGTTGAAGGACCAGACAAAGCATGACTGAAAAGATCCCTATCATGAATAACAAAAATGGAATACGTCCCTTGCCCCGACCCAGGCCACCGTGGTCGGGTCTACACCCATGGGTCCAGGCTGGGCTAAGCCCGAAAGGACAATGTACTCATTAGCTCACCACCTGTGAGAGGGGCCATAGGGGTCTGGTGCAACGTGAGCTGGACTGCAGGCAAAGGCAGGGACCTTGCCGGGCCCCATCCCTGGCCGGCGGCGACAGAAGCTAGCTCTATGAATGTGGAAGGCCATCTCTCAGGCAAAAACGAAGTCCAAGCTGATGCGAGAGGTCGAGAATTTCCAATTAGATATAATCGAGGTCACCATGACACATGGTGAGAATCGCAGAGCAAATGTGGGAATACTTATTGTGGTGTTCTGTGCTTATCACGGATTGTCCATAAGGAACACCATGCTTAAAGATGAGGGTGGCCATAAGTGCATTTGGGAGCCTACATTATTTAGATATTTGTAGCTACTAACATTGCATGAAGGGACTTTATTCTAAGTTTGAAATGTTTGACTGTACAGGGGGTCCTCGTTTTACGACGTCCTTGAGTTACATTGTTTCGTGTTTGCGACACACGTCTCATTATTTTTTATTTCATCTCATATTTAAAGCCTTTTTTCCTTAAGCGGCAGATGTGTGTGTGAGGATCATTGGGACTCTAACTTTAACTTATATTGTTGATCTGTTTATTTATGTATTCAACTCCTGGCAACTGAATTTTCCCCCAGGGATCAATAAAGTGTTGTCTGTCTGTCTGTCTGTGAGAGTGATTAAAGGATGGAACGGGAGCGAGGTTGAGGGCATGAGGGAGAACTTGTAATTAAAAAGCAAATCCACATCCACAGGATGTGCACAAAAAGTGTATCACCTTTCCAGAGGGAACTGTTGGAAACCTAAATGGAAAACAAGCTTATCTGTTTCCCAGTTATCAAAATAACATGCATACGTAGAGAGACAGTGAGACAGAGACGGAGAGACACAGCAGCACTGGCTAAGAAATCGTAAGATTCGAGTTTCTCCACATCAAACTACCTCGTGGAAATTGTCCTCGGTGATGCCGCTGTCTTCGATGTGAAGAATGCTTTTCAGCGTCTGCACGTAAAGGAGGTCCACTTCCTCCAGATCTTCAAGGAGCAGTGGAATACAACACAGCTGTTTCCACACCAGAGGCGCCAGGTGAAGGTCTAGGGGCTTCTTAGTACGAATGGCTACACCCATCAGGATGCCAAGAAATTTAAATTGGAGCATGTGCTCATCCAAGCAGGACGATGGATTGAAGAGAAACCTTAGGAAAAACAAACATGTTGAACTCATAACCTTATTCAGTAAAATCCATTTGCACTAATTATAACCCTAGAGCAGTGGTTCTTAACCTGGGTTTGATCGAACCCTAGGGCAGGGGTGTCAAACTCATTTTTTTTGCGGGCCGCATTGTCGTCATAGCTTCTTTCGGAGGGCCATTATGACTGTCAACCCCAATAAATGTATGAGCTCCTCATATTATATACAGTAAAAGCTACAAAACAAACTGACAAATAACTCGTTTTCAAATCAGATGAGTAAAAACTGGTCAAATGTTTTAAATAAAAGATATTATTAAAAGTGAAGACAATTTGCAATTCTAGTAATGACACACGAATTTGATGCACAATTTGTCTTCGCGGGCCACATAAAATGATGTGGCGGGCCGTATCTAGCCCCCGGCTGGGCCTTTGAGTTTAACACCTGTGCCTTAGGGGCTCGGTGAGTCGGTTTCAGGGGTTCGACAGAGCCGCCACTGAAGAGGTCCGAACAAACCTGATTTATCATGTAAATTCTGATTTGCCAGTATGTCATTTGTTGAGAGTTCAATCATTGTGTTGGTTTTGTTCTTTGAACAAGGTGATGTTCATGTATCATTTTGTACACCAGTAAAAAACATCTGTCTTGAATTTAAAAAAAAAGATTTCACTAACAAGGAGTGAATGGGCATATGGAAAAAGTGCTTGCAATTTAAAGGGCCGGCGCATCAGACCCATATCAACTCCACCCAATGAAAAAACATGAAGAGCCTCTCGCCAAAAAATTGCTCTCAACGAATTTACCCTTATTGGTCATTTTGGTCAAATCGGAAATCCACCGATCAGCGGGAAATTCTCATCTTTGCATGACTCAAATATTATTATACGAATTTGCGTTGATGTACAGCACATAATACTGTGTATCGTATAAATGTTCTTGTACACCTATTGGCCGATGTATTGGATATCATGTTTTGGTTTGGCCTCCAATATTGATAAAGCATCGGCACCAAAAATCCCACATCAATCTGGTTCTGTTGTTTGCCTCACCGGTCTCTGTTATAGCCAACCTCTGCGGTGGCATTGGGGGAGGGGATGAGCAGGTCTACCACACCGGTCTCCAATTCCTATTAACACAATTGCAGAACCACGAGATTAATGAGGCCACAAGGCAACAAGGGATTAATGATCGCTCCATACCTGACACATTTCTGTAATGGTATCATCAAAGACCCCTCCTGCGTCATCAGCTCCTTCGCCCACCAGCTTCACCTTCCAAGCTCTTGAGGGAAGACGGAGGTCTGAAGCATTCAGTTTCACAACCTGACGGGCAATCTGCACAAAGATGGGTTTACATTTCCGCCCCCTAACAAAAACAAAGATGGAGGAACAAAATTAAATGGTGAGCAAAAAGGAAGATGTTGGATTCTTCTACTCCAAGTGAAAGGTACTAACCTTGTGGAGATTCGTTTGACAGTGATCTGGGGACCATAGTTCTTGCCTTGCACCATAGTTTTACCAATAGAGCGCACCATGGGTAGAGTGTATACTCTGGGGGCTAGCAAGGGTCTTAATTGGCCCTGAACGATCCCCCAGGTACCTGCGTTGTAGCGGGAGGTGCAGCTCTGCAAAGCAGACATCATAATTATCAAAAATTATTGTGTCAAAGTCAAAGTCAAAGTCAGCTTTATTGTCAATCTCTCCACATGTCACAACACACAAAGAGACCGAAATTACGTTTTTCTCTATCCCACGGTGACGAGACACATAACACGATAGACATACATGTACGCGACACAATATAAAAACAAGAAGGCAAAAATTCAAACAATCAATAGTAAGAGCGATGAATAAATAATAAATAAACAGATAACACAATAAATAACGGAGCCAGCAAGCATAGCGCAAAAGTAAAAAACATCATAAACAAAAAGGCACAAACAATAAATAAGAGTAATAACAAATAATAAATAATAAGAGCCAGCTAATACTAAAAATTGGCATATGCATGAAGGTTTCATGAATGTTTGTTTGTGTGTGTGTGGGTGGGGGTGAATACCTGGTTGTTGGGACTAAGGTTAAGAAGTCTCCAAGATGAGTACATGAGGTCGGAGAAGTGATAAAGGAGGCGTAGGCGAGCCCTCACTGCCTCCATGCTGACTTCCTTGAGCACGCTGTACTGCGGAGGTACAGCCACGGGCAAACCAAGCTGGAGCGGTACTGAAGAGCCTGAGGATGAAGCAAGCGTCAGTCGAAAGAAACTGTACACAGGTCGGACTGACTGAATTATAAAATTTGGTCAGTGCTTACATTCTTTAGGCCAGTGGTTCTCATACCTTTTAAACAACTATCACCAAAAGCAAATAAATGTGGTCTTTTATGACCAAGAATTTCTATACGGTACTCAGAAACACAGTATTTTGGTAGATTCGTAAACTATTTGAGAAAATGTGCCTCTTGTGCACGTCTTACATTAAAAATAAAAGCCTTGCATGTAGACTTTTGGTCAGTGTATTTCAAACTTATGTTGTGTGAGAGTCAGATTGTGTGTGTATGTTGACCTGGGGCTCGGGGTGGGACAGATGGAGCGGTCCATGCAGCACTATGGCAGCGTCCAGCAGTGATCTGGTTGATGCCTTTGCTCTGCAGCACTGTCACCAGAGTTGGTTCTCTTACGTGGTTGGTGTGGCCCAAACCCAACTAACATTAGAAAAAGTTAAAGACACCCATTAAAAAAAGGAGATATGCAAGATTACTGTATACATGAATAAAACCTTAAATGCAGATACAAACAATGTATTTTCTGCAATTCAAAATGCTTTTGTGGGTGTTTCTTTGACTTCCAGTGGGTTACCTGGCCCTCTAAGTTGCTGCCCCATGTGTAAACGTCACCCGTGGAGGAGAGAACCAAAGTGTGCTCAGCCCCAGCAGCAATATCCTGGATGTGGATCCCTGACAGAGCCGGCACCTGTTGGGGACGGTTGTGGTTCCGTGCCCGGGCTTCTGGCAAACCAATTAGGCGGTCTAGAGCAAATGATTAAAACATTTTAGGAAAAAGAAATAGACACCCTTTACACGTATTTGGATATATATACGTAATGTTAATTGTACTTTACACTGCAATTATTAAAAAATAAGTCTAAATTGAACATTTCCATTTGAACCTACCTTTACCAAATGTAAAAACCTTTCCATCTTTTGATAAAGCCACAGAGAACTGTGTTCCACAAGCCACTTTTTTTATGCCAATTCCACACAGCATTTCCACTTTCTAGGGATTGAAAATTCAAATGATTACCAAGTACATCAGGAACTGTACTGTAAACAGGAAACTAACTGACACGTGTTGCTCAGATTATTCAGTAGGCCTAACCTGAGGTGAAGATTTGGCTGTTGAATTCCCAAGTCCTAGTTTTCCATAGTCCCCATCCCCAAAAGCCCACACCATCATTCCATCAGCGGAAACCACCAACGTGTGGTTCAAGCCACATGCAACCTGAACAATGTAAGAAGCAGTTTGACACGGGCTGCGATCAACCGAAATCAAATTTCCCTTCAATAAATCTGACCTGCCCAACTTGATATCCTTCCAGAGCCGTGACCTTCTCTGGTAGTTTCTTGTTGGAAGTGTTTCCCAAACCAAGTCGACCATAATCCCCATTTCCAAAAGTGAAAAGCTTCCCATCACCTGTTACCACAGCTGAATGTTTGAACCCACAGGACATCTACGGAGAAGAGGGGAAATAAAGCATGTAATCAATGACATATATGGATGAATTGATTATGTCAGATTTATAAAGTCTTTCAATGAAATGATGCATAACATTTGGAAATACACTAGTCAGGAAAAAAACAAATTTGACTGGAATGTGCGCCAGTAGCATTGAGGAGGAGTCCCCACCAACCCACAACGTCCTGAGTCGAAGTTAAGCACTCAATTCCAAAGAGAAATCACCACTTGGGTTCAGGTCAAGGTGAGGAAGTTCTATTCATTTATGCCATTCCAGGTCTATGTTATACTATTATAGGTGCTCCTACATGAGCACTGAGGTCCCCCAGCAGACTAAGGGAGTACCTAAATGTGTTGCCATCCATGTCTTTAAAGAACAATATCTTCACATGGCCCCAACCAGGATGGTACGTGCCAGGCTGGTAGTAATATTGGAGCATTTTTACAAGTGAAAGGACAAAATTACAGTAGTTGTATCAGCGTATCAAGACTTTGTAGTTTCAACCAAGGTGCTGTGCCTGTGGTTGTCCGAATTGGTGGTCTCAGTGTTACATCTCTGCTTTCCACAGAAGATATGATTCCATTGTCTATGATCCTACTCTCACTGGAGGGGTTCACAGCAAAGTGAAGACGTTGGGAAGAGAATCAGCACGGTCAAAACTGAGACGGGTTCTTCCACAAACAGCCTGGTTCCACCCTGTGTGGTCCCTTATTCATTACAATGTTTCAAAGCCAAGGGAACTGTTCCTCAAAAACCTTTCCAACATGATTCCAGTTAGTGAGACAGAGCTGCTCCCTTGACAAAAGTATACAGTAATACAGTACCGTAAATTCCGGACTATAAGCCGCGACTTTTTTCCAAAATTTTGAACCCCTGCGTCTTATAGTCAGGTGCGGCTTATATAAGGATTTTTTTCGTGATTTTTGTGATGACTTGATCACTTTTATACACTGCGGTATCTTGAAGAAAAAAACAACAACAAAAATACTATTTTGAAACTACTATGGCTGCTGCTTATTCTGGCTGTGTTGCTTGTGACTATTATGAGCTTTAGTAGGAATGTACGCTAGGTGACCTGCGTCAAAGGGCTCTAAACCCTTTCTCTTACTCTGCCATGTTACTCAGAGATTACACAAAGCAGTAGCGCTGTTTGGACTATCTGCATTGTATTAAAACCCAATCAATCAGCATTTAAATTCAATTCTTCTGACATTTTGCTCACCAAAAACAAGTTGTAATGAACGTGAACTTTTAATGCATTTTATTCAAAAGGTTACTTTGAACCCCGAGGCTTGAATGGCGGCGCGGCGTATTTATGGATTTTTACGGCCTCCAGGGGGCGCTCCAGCAGGAAGCAAGAGTGAGACAGACGAAGAAGAGATAATGTGCCGAAGAACATGTGCTAGTTTGTGTTTTGAACATTTCGCGGATCACGCACACACCCTCATCATGGAAAACACACGAAGAAATGCATTTGATGCAGCTTTTAAGTTAAAAGCAATCGATTTGGCGGTCAAAGAGAGAAATAGAGCTTAAACGGTGGCGCGGCGCGTCGTATTTATGGATTTTACGGCCTCCAGGGGGCGCTCTAGCAGGAAGCAAGAGAGAGACAGACGAAGAAGAGATAATGCGCCGAAGAAGACGTGCTAGTTTGTGTTTTGATAGCCGAATAGTGCCGTATAATTCACACAAAGAAGAGAGAACGAGATCAAGACGGACATTATTGAAAGGAAGCTTTTATACACAAACCGTCATTATGGGGGACAAAAGAAATGCATATGATGCCGCTTTTAAGCTAAAGGCAGTCGATGTTGATGACATTGTGTTGCGCCACCCTTTTCTTTATTTCGTGGTCCTGTCTACTCTGGAGCTATACGTGTCGCTCGCTAGTTTAATGTAATTTAGCGCTTCGCGCATGAATAAAATTAGTATGAACAGACCCTCATCACACTCGAAGAAATGCATAAAAGCGACGACGAAAGAGAGACTGAGAAAGTGTGAGGCGAAGGATATCTAACGCTATTCCAATCGGACGCTGAGGAGGAAGACTTCGATGGTTTCAGTGCACAGGAGGAAGATGAAGATGATGAAGCTCTTTTTTTTACTTTTACTGGTATGTTTTTGAACGAGCCCTGTTGGTGCTGTACTACCGTGTTGCTGCTGTGTTACCGTCGCGTCTCAGTGACTTTTACCGGGTATGTTTTTTTTAACCCATTAGTCTTGTGTTACTTCCGTGTTGCTGCGGTATTACTGCCGCGTCACGGGCAGTGTTTGGAAAGAAATGTTAAGGTATGTTATTAAAACTTTAAAAAAGCTTTCTGTGTCCAGTCTTTCTTTGTTAATAACTCGCGTGCACACTTCCGTGTTGCTGCGGTACTACTGCTACGTCACAGGCAATGTTTAGAAAGACATGTTAAAGTATGTTATTAAAACTTTAAAAAGGCTTTCTGTGAACGGTCTTTCTTTGTAAAAAACGCGTGTGCACGTGCGGCTTATAGTCCGGTGCGGCTTATATAAGAAAAAAACTAAAATATCCCCCAATTTTAGCTGGTGCGGCTTATAGTCCGGAATTTACGGTATATATCATACATATGTGTTTTACAACAACAGACTAATTTCAAATTTCATGTAAAAACTTTAGTGAGCTGCGAGCACCTGCCAGGTCCATTGCGAGGTGCGAGCACCTGCCACATCCATTCACTTGAATGACAGCGAGCTCTCCTTTCAAATGAATGAGAGGTCAGCAGGTCCCCAAAAAGAGGGTGATTCCCATGGAATCTTCAGGTGGTCTTGACCATAATGAAGACATCTTTGCAACCGCACTCCGCAGTCTCAGTGGTCCACTGACCTGATGGTCGTGGCCTGTGGCGGCCGCCAGAGGACTTTGGATGCCGGGAGGGTGACCAGGACAATCTGCCTGAGGCAGTAACTCTGAGCAGCAGCCCAATGAGAGACGGTGTGGAGTGAATGGACCTGGCGATGTGCGGTCGGCTTGTGATTTACCACAAGCTTTACTATTTCATCAGTTGGTAGATATGAATTTGTAAATATTGTTAAACGCATTGTTTTAAATACAACACGTGTTTTAAATACCCGTGTACTACATATACTGTTGTCTTTATGCCCTGGCGGCAGCCAGCTCTCACTGGCAATTCACATTTTTGAATCGCTGCAAAAAAGAGTGGCTGAGACTTGCCACTCGTGAAATATGGCAGAGCCCCACACACTGAGTGTGCAGCCGATGCTGGCACAAATCAGTTAATCCCATCCCAATTGATTGGCACCCGCTGAAATGGAAAAACAACAAAGGCCAGACCAGGCCAAGCAAAGGTGTGGCAATGCGGAGCCAGACCATTTTGGATTTTCTGACGGAAAGGTGGCTTATGTCTCCTGGCTGGCAATGTTTTGGGATCTCCCAGGACGCGTAATGTGAAGCGGCAGGGGAGAGAGAAGTCTGAACTTTACAGCTAAGGCTGCTGCCCTTTCGACCCAATCATGGATAAGCGCAAGATGTGAGCGATTGGCGGTGACTAAATACAATGCACTCCATGGGATTTGAGGAACATGACTGACCTGCACCACCTCTTCTCCTTGAAGAGCTTCAATCTGTCTTGGTCGGCGCTGGCGGTCACTGTTTCCATGGCCCAGCTTTCCATAATCACCATCACCCCAGCTAAACACCTCACCACTCTCTGTCAGCGCCATGGAGTGGCCGTCGCTACCACATGATGTCACCAACTGAGTCACCACAAAACCTGATGGAACACCAAGAAATTGACACAAAGATAAAAATGACTAATGATTACAAGAAAAGAGACCTTCTCAGTAGTCCTGACTAACGCCCCTTCTTAAACAATCATAACCAACTGCATTTGAGTCTTTGTCATTTGTCAATAATCTTACAATTTCTTTAAAGGGCCAACAGAAAACTTGAACATACAGTATAAAATGGCTAATTCAACACCACCTTGAAGAGCTGAGATGACGGTGAGAACATGCAGGTCATCGGAGTTGCCTTGACCCAGACGGCCATAGCTGCCCTCTCCACAAGCCAACACAGTCCCATTTGGCTGCATAACAAAGGTGCAGTTCTGACCACACACCACCTGGTGGGCGAGAGATGCTGAGAGACTGGCCAAAAAGGAATTGACTAAAAGTTGAAGAGTTCAAATTGTGCTAAAAAGAGAAATTTAACTTTGGGTAAAATAGTTAAGATACTACATAGCAAAAAATCACCTGACCAGTTCTTCAATCTGGCCCATTAAAAAACTAAAACCAAGATGGCATATTATATCCTAAAACTGGTTGTTTATAAAGTATTTATTCATTTGTTTGTTTTCAAAATCAGCTGGGATAGAATCCAGCATGCCCGCGACCCTCATGAGGAAAAGCAGTACAAGAAAACGGATGGATCGATGGACAAATTATAGTAGAGAACATTTTAAGATTTTCTTTATTTTATTAATAAATGAATTCAAATGATATAAATCATGGTTAGTTACAAAATGGGAACGAATTATTTCGTTCATACGTTTTAGATATTGTCACACTGGTGGACTACTTGGCACATCGGCTCACAGTTTTGAATTTATGGGTGTGAATGCAGGCTCTCGCTTTTGTTAATTTTCTCTGGGTACTTCCACCTGCATTCAGAAAATATGCATGTCTCTAAATTAATGTGAATTTGATTGGTTTGTTTGTCTATGTGGTCTGCAATTGGATGCCGACCAGTTCAGGGTGTACCCCGCCCTAGATGACAGGTATTTTTTACATGCATGTTTTGACTACTATAGTGTACAGAAATGGCTTGAACCATTTTTTGAATCACATATGGCCTATGAGCATAAAATGTCTCCCACCCCGGTTTAGACAAATTGAACCTTGCTGAGATAACTCCTTCCAACCTGAAGTTGCAACAACCTGATCCCTGGCCTTGACAAAGCTGATATTGTGATCGTCACAATATTAACATGTCTCAAAACCATTTTAACAGTCACACAATTACTGTATTTTCCGTCAAAATATGTCAACGTGTTTTCATAGTTTGGCTGGGGGTGCAACTTATACTCAGGAGCAATTTATGTGTGAAATTATTAACACATTATATCATTTCACATGTTATTTTCACACTAAACTGCATGAGAGTGCTCGAGGCCTGTGGAATAATTGGAACTGCAACTGACAATGAGTCTGACGTAAGGCACGTAGAAGAAGAAGCGCTGCATCTTCTACTTCCGGAGTTATGTAACGTTAACATACTGTACCTTCAGCCTGTTGTTGTCTATTCTATTTTTATTTTAAATTGCCTTTCAAGATGACATGTCTATTCTTGGTGTTGGATTTTATCAAATAAATGTTCCCCAAAAATGTGACTTATACTCCGGTGTGACTTATATGTCTTTTTCTTGTTTATTATGCATTTTATGGCTAGTGCGATTTATACTCCGGAGCGACCTATAGTCCGGAAAATACGGTATATACTAGAGTTGTCTTTCACAAAAACGTAAACCACATGTACCTGTTGTGCCTGTGAGAAGGAAGGTGCAATGGTTGGTAACAAGATATTTCTGCCTGCCTCAGCCAATTGGCCATGTCGTCCGGCACCCCACAAATACACATCGCATTTCCCTCCAAGGTGCCAGTCCTGGAAACAGACGACAAGCAGATTTTGTGAATATGGACATAAAAAGTCCTATCACCGTTAGTAGCTGGTTTGTGTTATGTACAGGCAACAATTTACTTACTTCAGGTCGAGAGGTAGCCCAGGACATGATTTGTTCATCCATACCAGAGATCCATTTAGAGTTGTCCTGTAAAAGGACACAGCAGAAACAGAATGACTTGAGACGTCAACTACAACAATTTGAAATGTAGAACAAACATTAACACCATCCCTCACCATGAGCAAAGTCATTTCATGTTTGGGAACAGGTTCCAGGTCAGGAACAACAAAGGACGCAGGAAAGCTAGCACCTCGAGCCAGGGCCTCTGCTGCCTTCACTGTTGTCGAGAAGCAGTCCAGCCAGGCCCATTCACTGGCACTCCAGATCGCAGAACCAGACTCGGGCGGGCAGTGTCTGAGAGAAGGTGGCACTGGCGGGAAGCACAAAAGCTGGTCCAGGTGGAGTCCCACTGCCAGAGAAGCGAGGCACTGCATGTAGGGACTGTGGATAAGCTGCTCTCCACACACGACATGAGGCTAGACATTCCAAAAACAATGCAATGAATGAAAACGGAAAGGGTGTTTTGCATCAGGCAACAGCTGAAATCACTATATAAATACAGATGCATTGCATTGTATGTGTTCAAGTATGCCAACTGATAGCTAAGAATGTTGTTGAGCATACAGAATTTGATCAATCTACATATGTACAGGAGAGGTTAAATTGTGTGCTACTTGATCAGTGCGCTATAGAAATTGAAAGTAACAAAGAAAGAGCATAAAAGAGTTCAGCATGGTTGGTAACTTGGTATCATTTCTTGTTGGAACAAAATATTTAAATCTGGAATAAAACAATAAGGTACCTTTACAGATCATTAAAATAATTAGCCAGCATATTAAATGTCCATACCTTCTCATATGCATATTGCTCCTGCAACATGACAGGTAGTCTCTCTAGGAAGGCCCTCATGCAAGGTGCCATATTGAGGCCAACGACACCCTGCTTTTTAAGAGCTGTACGGCAAGTGGCCAGCACGTGGTTGCTTGCCATGAACTCCTTTGAGCAATTTACAACCAACACATCCTAAAAAAAACACACTTTAGATTAAAACAATGCAGAAGATAGTATTTTAATAATTTTTTAAAAGATTACAGCCGTTATAATCTCTTGAGTGGAATTTGTAACTCACACCCTGCTGACTTTGTTAATTGCTAACCACAATGTGAATTCTTAAGAAATAAAATTGATCAGTATATAAAAAAGAAGACCAAGTGTTCATTCATTATACTGTTATATTTTTATTGTTTAAAAAAATTAAGAGATTTATGAGAAATAAGAATTGCTCCTCAATATAAGAAAATTGCTCCTCAAAAGCACCTCGTACAACGACGGCCGATTTCCTGTCAGAGCCGTGTAATTTCGCCCAGCCCTTGTGTGTCTGTGTGCACAAGTGTGTGCATGAGTGCATATGTAGGAGGTGGGATGACTTCTGCTCCTGCAACTGAACCTACTGCCACCCCTCTGCCACCTCAGGTAAAGCGTCCTAAAACTGCCAGTGGACAGGGCACATGCTTTACCTTTGATCTGTTGGAGCAGACAGCAACACCCACATCTGGGATCCACACAATATTCTGAATGGCCCCTGAACCAGCAACGACTGTTTGAATCACTGACCCATCCTGTTAAGCACACAAAATGATTTGAGTTCATACATAAACACCAGACACCATACATGACGTAAGCTTAGAGGACATGTTTTACACAAGAACAAGATAATGTATATTTTGGAGCCATCACCCCTCCTTAAAAAGACCTGCTGGCTCTGACATACATCTTTGTGCCGGGAACTTGTCGTTCTTATTGAATAACTTGGGCTACAACTTCCAATTCCTGCATGTATTTCTTACTCTCAGCGACCAAATGTTCATGAGGCCTCCAACTCCCCCCGAGGCCAAAGCAAGACCATCAGGACTAAAGGCAACCATTTTCACTGGAGTTATGTGGCCCTTCAGTTGGAAAACACACGTTGCGCCTTCTTGTGACCTTTGTGATGACTGCAACACAACCACAGAAAAAGCATGTAAAAATAAACTATTTTGTAACAATACGAATATTTATAAAAAAGAAATGTACCCTGCGTTTAGGATTTGCTTCTTTCTCCCACCACCCTTCTGAGTCTGAGGAACTGCCATCTGGGAAGTTTGAGATGACCTCTGGAATAGTCCAGACTGTGACCAGACCATTCTGACAGCATCTGAAAAACATGGTGACAATCCAGTTGTGTTCGCGTTTATATGCACCAACTAGACACATGAATGAATAAAAAATTATTCCGCCCTATAAGGCGCACCTAAAAACCTAAATTTTTATCAAAAGTCAACAGTGCGCCTTATATATGGATCAAGTGATGAATTTGTTGATCCATACTGGTTGTACACAGTGCTCTGCCAAAATGTTTTAGTACGTTTTAGTACGACTAGTAAATTACAAGGTCGCATCGCTTCCCAACATTACGGTAACTGTAGTCAGGGGGCGTCACCGAATAGCTGTTGTACCCACGAGGCTATTTCATTTCAAAATAGGCTGCTCCGTTAATGTTTCGAGTAAATCTACGGATCGATATGGAAGGGAAACATAGGTAAGTAGTACCAATGCGTTAGATCGAACTTTAGTCAGTTCTGATCATTTTATGGGAGCTCGTTTGAGAAACGCGATTGTTTACACTTTGCTGAGGCTCATGGGAGATTGGGAGCTGAGGGTCATGGGTTTTTGCGGATGGCTAATGCTATAACGATAGCTGCTATACGCGCGAGGCTATTTCATGTCAAAATAGGCTGCTCTGTTCATGTTTCGAGTAAATCTACGGATCGATATGGAAGGGAAGCATAGGTAAGTAGTACCAATGCGTTAGATCGAACTTTAGTCAGTTCTGATCATTTTATAGGAGCTCGTTTGAGAAACGCGATTGTTTACACTTTGCTGAGGCTCATGCGAGATTGCGAGCTGAGGGTCATGGGTTTTTGCGGATGGCTAATGCTATAACGATAGCTGCTATACGCGCGAGGCTATTTCATGTGAAAATAGGCTGCTCTGTTAATGTTTTGAGTAAATCTACGGATCGATATGGAAGGGAAACATAGGTAAGTAGTACCAATGCGTTAGATTGAACTTTAGTCAGTTCCAATCATTTTACAGGAGATCGTTTGAGAAACGCGATTGTTTACAGAGGGCTCGTTGGTTATTGGCTAGTGGGTGCATACCGCAACCCTAGTCAACCTCAGTTTGTTGCAGTAAAGCTTCTATTTTATGCGCCTTATAGTCCGGTGCGCCTTATATATGGACAAAGTTTTAAAATGGGACGTTCATTGAAAGTGCGCCTTATACCCGGTGCACCTAATAGGGCGGAAAATACGGTATATAATAAAAAAAAAATAAAATAAAAAATAACTATTTATAATTCAAATTTTGCAAGCGTGTTGCAAGGACAAAACGAGAAAATTATTCTGGGTTCTGAATGATACACAATAATTGGTAAACTATACATTGCATAGGTGCTTTTGGAACAGGAAGCTTCAAATCAACTTTGTTTGCCTGACGTGCTTGGCGATTTGCATCTGCATGGTTTAATCAATTATCAATTTATTTGTCTTTAAATGGCTTTGGTTTCTAGATGCTCGGGAAGGCCCAAATCCCTAGCTGTGTCCACCAAACATTGATTTGGGCACAATTGAAATATTTAGAAATAATAATAGTTGTCTGTACCTACAGTACGACCTACCCTTTTTGCTTTTTTATTGTTTTTCATGTATTATACATTATTTTGCTTAGAATAGTTTTTTTGTTTATTATAAAGTATTCTTTGTTTATCATCAATGTTTAAAACAAATAATTATTAAATATAAGTAAACAATTATACATGTTTCCTTTCATTTGTTTTTTGTTCATCATAAATGCTTTTTGTTTATCAAAATGTTATTTTTTATTATTAAATCATACGTGTTTTCCCAGTTATAGATAATTATTTTTGCCATTTTTTATAGATATGATTCAATTTATTATAAATGTTTTAAGGCTGTAAAACCCCTCACCACAGTTAATAATTTTCTCAGACAGTCAAATGGGTATGAATGGGTGGATGTGAAACTTTAGGCCTTAACTAGATACACAGACAGACTGTTTTGCAAACAGGAGATCTTTTGCACTAGTTGCCCTGTCATCCAGGAACCAGGACGAACCACGCTTGTGTCCCTGCAGCACAAACTGTTTCCATACTGCCACTTCACTTTTTGTTCTGAGTCCCTGATGACCACATGAGTGACACGTATGCTCCCAGAGTCAGTCAGTATTCATGGGACATAACAGAAAGGTTTTTAGATTTCTAGATAATAATTAGTCATTAGGGAAAGTTAGAGAAACGTGCCACTACAACCCTTCTTTTCATAAACCACCATCAGTTTCAACACAGCTGTTGCAAATAATGGAAGGCGAGAGTCAAAGAGCAAGAGAAAGACAGTGAGAGCGAGAGCGAGAGCGAGAGAGAGAGAGAGAGAGAGAGAGAGAGAGAGAGAGAGAGCATGCAAGAGAGAGATTAAAAAGAGAAAGCGCGAGCGTGAGAGAGAAAGCATGTGTGTGTGTGTGTGTGTGTGTGTGAGAGAGAGAGTGTGTGAGTGTGTGAGTGAGTGAGAGAGTGTGCGAGTGTGCGAGTGTGAGAGTGTGCGAGTGTGAGAGAGTGAGAGAGTGAGTGAGTGAGTGAGAGTGAGAGTGAGAGGGAGAGGGAGAGAGGGAGAGAGGGAGAGAGGGAGAGAGGGAGAGAGGGAGAGAGGGGGAGAGGGGGAGAGGGGGAGAGGGGGAGAGGGGGAGAGGGGGAGAGGGGGAGAGAGAGGGAGAGAGAGAGAGAGAGAGAGAGAGAGAGAGAGAGAGAGAGAGAGAGAGAGAATACATTCATATTATTTTTCTTGATAATGACCTACATTGCTAGCATGTTGAGGGGCTTTGGGCCACTTCCAGGTAAGCTGCACCAGGCAACAGCATTAACCAGGGAGGGTTGTTTAAGACTTGTTAAACAATGCCATCCAGTGCCCAGTTCAGAACCTGAGTCAGCATTGGCCCAAAGCTTCACAGTCTCTTCTTTGGCACATGTCATCAAGATTTGTCCTGTTGGACTCCACTTCATGTTAGTGATTGATTCCTGAAAAACATGCATAATAATTTATTTGATAACGTGTAATGTGTAACCTTACTGTCTACAATTAAGACTTGGTATTTTCTTTACATTGTGAGCATCAATGACCACAATTGCTCCTTGTTCTAAAGGCTCTTTGGATCCAATCAGTAGCTTGCCATCTGCGTATCCCACTGCAAAAGGCTTGTCTTCTCTGTACCAGGCTATGGTCATCACTGCCACTGGTAAAAATAAATAAAATCAAAATGTCAATTGTATGTTTCACTCAAAACAATCTTGTTGTTTTGTCATTTACAATGCTGCCAAAACCATTATTATTACATTGACAATCAAATATATAACACATCTGCCATACCATCTTTCCTGTAGCAGTGCTCCAGTTCAGTGCGGTGCATACTGCAGGAATCCAATACTTCAATGAGGCCCAGCGATCCATCCATTCGACCCACCAGGAGCATGTCGGTGGGCTCCCCAGACCACAAGGACTCTGCTTCATCTTCAGGCCAAGTCAGTGCTGAAACCCAATGAGGCTGCACATCCAAAAGGCCTTTACCACCTTCAAGGAAGAATAGAATAGAATAGAATAGAATAGAATAGAATAGAATAGAATAGAATAGAATAGAATAGAATAGAATAGAATAGAATAGAATAGAGATAAAGCTTTTATTGACATTGAACAACAACAGACAAACTGGAGGAAACAAAATTGCAGGTGGATTCACAACAATAATAATAATAAAAAAATAGAGGCTAATCATAAAACAAAGAATTGTTGCTATGACTTTCAGCTTGTCCCGTAAAGAATTGTCTTAGTGAGTCACTTGCATGATTTGTGTGGAAAAGCTTGAATCGGTACGATTTTGCCACTGACTGTAATGAATGTCATATCTTCAATAGTATGTCAATGGCTGGAAAAAAATGGGACAATAATTTACTCTTCAAACACTATGTACAATGTATTAAATGAACTCATGGATGGTCAATGGCTTAGCCAGAGAAAAATGTCAGTAAACTATGGAATTTTCATGTGCAATAAAAATATTTACCGTTTTGCATGTCAATGCTGGAAAAAAAGCCTGTACCCATGTATAATATGCACCCAAATTTTGACTTTTTTTTTTTTTAAAGTCCCAATGATCGTCACACACACATCTGGGTGTGGTGAAATTGGTCCTCTGCATTTGACCCATCCCCGTGTGATTTTGATCCATCCCCTGGGGGAGAGGGGAGCAGTAAGGAGCAGCGGCGCCGCGCTCGGGAATCATTTGGTCTAACCCCCCAATTCCAACCCTTAATGCTGAGTGCCAAGCAGAGAGGCAATGGGTCCCATTTTTATAGTCTTTGGTATGACCCGGCCGGGTTACTTAAGTCCGTAAACGTAAAATTATTTCAGAAAAAAGATCATCTTTGGGAACAACCGGTTGTTATTCTGCCGTTCAGTATTACTGCGCATGCGGTAGCAAACTCGATAGCGAAGAAATGTTTCTGATTTGTGTAGGGTACATTGTGACAGCAAACGAGCAGGTGATCGAGCAAGCGTCTGATACGAGAGCATTGTGTTTGTATGGAGCATGTTTGAACAGCAGAGAAGAAAGGAACAAGGCAAAGTGTTGTGAAATAGAATGTTACCTGTAATACGCATTTAGGTAGAGAACTGAACTCTCGCTTTTTATATAGCTAATGTGTCAAAAAAAAAAAAAAAAATTGTACCCATGTATAATGCACACCCCAGATTTTAGGACAATAAATTAGTTAAACTTTGCGCATTATACATGGAAAAAAACGGTATATAATAATTTGTCCGATTTATGCGCCACTAGTCCTCATTTGGGATGTGGATCAGCTGAAGCAGATGCCAGCTAACTCCTCAAGAGGCAGGGAAAACCATGGAGTGGTCAGCCGTCAATCGCGGAGAACACTCATGGGCAATTTAGTCTTTAGTCTTCAATGAACATACAGTTGTGCTTCTAAGGGTATGTAACGTCGTGAGCACAACTGTATACCGTATTTTCCGGACTACAAGGCGCACCTAAATACCTAAAAATTTCTCCAAAGCTGACAGTGCGCCTTATCGTGTGGTGCCCCTTATATATGGATCAATTGATGAATTTGTTGATCCATACTGGTTGTACACAGTGCTCTGCCAAAATGTTTCAGTACGTTTTAGTACGACTAGTAAATTACAAGGTCACATCGCTTCCCAGCATTACGGCAACCGTGGTCAGGGGGCGTCACTGAATAGCTGATGTACCCGTGAGGCTATTTCATTTCAAAATAGGCTGCTCCGTTAATGTTTCGAGTAAATTTACGAATCGATATGGAAGGGGAACATAGGTAAGCAATACCAATGTGTTAGATCGAACTTTAGTCAGTTCCGATAATTTTATAGGAAATCGTTTGAGAAACGCGATTGTTTACACTTTGCTGAAGCTCATGGGAGTCTGCGAGCTGAGGCTCATGGGAGTTTGCGGGTGGCTGATGCTATAATGATAGCTGCTATACGCACGAGGCTATTTCATTTCAAAATAGGCTGCTTCGTTAACGTTTTGAGTAAATTTACGGATCGATATGGAAGGGAAACATAGGTAAGCAGTACCAATGCGTTTGATCGAACTTTAGTCAGTTCTGATCATTTTATAGGAGATAGTTTAAGAAACGCAATTGTTTACAGAGGGCTCATTTGTTATTGGCTAGTGAATGCATACCGCAAACCTAGTCAACCTCAGTTTATTGCAGTATAGCTTCTATCTTATGCACCTTTTACTCCGGTGCAAATTTAATGAGGGTGCGCCTTATAATCCAGTGCGCCTTTTGGTGTGAAAAATACGGTATATGTATTCCCATTTACCACTAGATGGCAGAGATACAGTTGTAGTCAATGTTCCCTCTCAGCTCCGCGGGTGCGCAGTCGCGCACTGCCCGCACATTCTCAGCGCACAAGAAAATCTATCCAGCGCATAACCAACATCCCACCCACCCCCGACCCCGCCGGAAGCGAAGCGAACACGCAGCGTTTGACGTCCCATTACCCCCCCCCCCCCCGGAAGCGAAGCGAACACGCAGCGTATGACGTCCCAAAGGCTCAGATTAAGAAGTCCTAAAAGAATGTATTGTAATTCAACTTTCGTGGACTATCTTGCAAGCAGTGGCCAATTAAAATAATGCAGGCTGAAGGTTTGTGATGGGAGGATGTTAATTA
Organism: Syngnathus typhle; assembly: GCF_033458585.1. NCBI lineage: Eukaryota > Metazoa > Chordata > Actinopteri > Syngnathiformes > Syngnathidae > Syngnathus > Syngnathus typhle. The sequence goes on along the minus strand of NC_083741.1, from coordinate 7,744,371 downwards.
CACCTAGTCCTTAAATGGACTGCATCTACTTTCTGTTAATGCAAGCAGTGAGGGTTAATAATAATACTGTGCCATTTATAGAATGTGAGAAAATACAATACGTATACCGTCTAATAGTTTATAGGCAACTACATGTTTCGCTCCCTTAAATGCTCTATTATGGAAAAACACTAACAACTGATTAATCCTCATTTTAAAAATAACAAACAACAAAGTTAAGAGTAGCTTGAATGTTTACCATTAACTTGCCAAATATTGATCATTTTCTCCATAGCAGATGCAAGATATTTTCCAGTCACACTCCAAGCCAGCGGAGACAGGCAAAAATCACTGGGTGATCCCAAAGATGTCCGGCCGTCCGGAGAGGAACCATCACTGGTAAGAAAACAGGAAAAAAAAAAAACATCACTTAGAGAGGTACATTTATCATGAGCAATACTGAAACAAGAATACTAAAGTGGAAAGTGTTGCTTCTAAACTATGGTCTTAAAGAATTATCAAACTGAATATGCAATTGACACAAAGGAAAGCATTTGAATAGATGGCCCCAAGAAAGAATGTTCCTGGAAAAATGTTTAGTGGTTGATTTAGTACAGAGGAGACAGCAACAAACAAATTCCATTATGCTTTCATTTGTATGTGTCAGGCTTCGGAGGGAGTTGGAAATGGAGCAGGGCAACCATGTGCAGTTTGGACCAGGGTTTATTGGAAGAACTCAAAATACATACTTGGTTCACTAACCTAACTCACTGACAAAACAAGACTGACTGAAAAAGACGTGAAACAAAAAGACATCATGACATTGACACAACAATGACTAGACTGACTGACCAGGACGTAAGACAAGAAAACAACAGGACCTGACGACAACAACACACGCAATGATCCGACGGTGAGCGAGGGGCAGACAGGACTTAAATACAAAACACGAGGTAGGTGAACGCGGTTACATTGATTGAGGTGACACAGGAAGGGAAGGGCGACGCAAACAGAAACCATGGCAACCTAGCAAAACTGGGGACGAGACATGACAGAAGCACACTGACATGATCCACGGACATGAGCACACAGACAGACGGACAAAACAATGACAACATGGACGTGATCGGGGACGAATCATGACAGTATGCTTGCTATTGTTCTTTAACTTGCATCATTTTGGCCAGTAAATTAACATCCGTATGCAAGTTACTGCAAGAATTTTTGCAGCACAAAAATCAGAATGATAAAAAGTGAGCACGTTAACATGTGCAGCAATTAGTTTGTCTTGTACTGCATGTCAAGGTTACTGATTGCATGTGTTGTCTCACTCCTTATTGAAGATACAGGTCTGCTGGAGGGTGTACTGGCTTTTGGTAACATTCCACACCCTGACTGTGCCATCATTGCCACTAGTTGCCAACAAGCCTTTCCTTTTGCACCAACAGCATGTGAGAACCTAATTCATAAGAAATATGTGTCAAATACAGTAGTTGGAAACCAGCAAATGTGCATTCATATGACAACTCACCCTACTCTGATGAGCTTCCAGCTTGATAAAAGAGCACTTTCTCAAGTCCCCTGCCATATCGGCAAAGGTATTTGGTCTGCTGTGATTGTCTCGGTCATGGGCGGCTAGTGTGCGAACCAGCTGCTGGGCAGCCCACTGTCGATGTTGTGAAGAAAGCCTGGAGGACAGGCAGCAGGCGGCCAGAGAATTGGCCAGCTCCAGAGGTCCTACAGCGGAGGGATTATGGGAAGGATGGGCATAAAAATGCGCAATTAGACCTGCTTGACATGAAAAACAAGATGACAGGGAGTGCCCGTGAGTGAGAGAATGCACAAAATAAAAAAGACAGAAATATGTAAAACACAAAATGTGACATGAGAAAGATGAACTAAAAAGGTGGCAAGCTCACATAATTAATCTCTTGATTATCATCATATCTGATGAATAGGACATGACCTTTTACTTTTTATTGTAACTACATGATAAGACCTAAAATCTACACATCAGATCAACACACAATAACTGCTAGATTGAGTTATTGTTTTGGTATTTAACATGTACTTGTATGCATCAATATAATTCAATAAATACATTGTGAGAAAAACTACGTAGTGTAAAGTTGTATCAAATGCCATAGTTAAAGAAACTTTGCTAACTCTCAACATGTCCTCCATGCAAACACAACACACCTTTTTTCTCCATATCAGCCTTGTCATAAGCAGGCCTTAATTTTGCCACTTTATCCGCCAGGAGAGCTACCAGAGCCTGCGTTACAACAAAGTTGGGAGAGGTAATCAGCTTGTTTTCCTCCGCCACACCGCGGAGGAAGCTGGGTAGGAATTTCCTCTGGACTGGATCGTCCACTGTTGTCAGATTCATGCCTGTTGCTGCTGAGATCAGATTCTGTAAATGAAAGATAAAAGCCTCAACAATGACAGTAAATCAGATTTAGTGAAATGTAGCAAAAGAGATGCAAACATTCCTGCATATGACAACATAAGGTATTTTGAAGCAACTAAAACATAGACGCTTATGAAAATGTAGACCTTTGATCTGGCCTGGTTGTCCCTTCAATTACGCCAAAGATATAAATGAAAGACATAAACAAACAATATTTGCTTTTCAGTTCGAAGAAGCATTTTAAATTTGGCTCGCGTAAAATACCTGTGTACAGAGCTGCACCAGCAGTTTGGCAGCATTGGGGCTGTTGGAGGCCAAACAGCCCACTGCTGTGCTGAGGTAAGCTAGACAAGAAATGGGCTTGCTGGCCTTGGCAGCTCCACGTGTCCTTTCAGCATGGCTCGAGGCTGCCGTAGGACCGGTGGAAAGCCCGGCACGTCCTGCTGCCGCCAGGCACATGAACCTGACCAGAGTCCTGATATCTGTTAAACCAAGGGATTCCAGGCCAGCTGCGAGGCTACAGCTTGAACCACTGGGTTGGAGGGAAGAAGTGATGGTGAACATAGGGATGAAGAGGTAGCGTATGAGACAAAATTATTATATACACATTAAACTGTGGTCTACATTTGATTCAGTGATTGCATGAACAGTATAATAAGGGGCTTTGTGTGTGGGTGAAACCTACCTGACAGAGAGCAGAGACAGGGCTCTCATCACCATGGTTCTGGCAAGCAGAACCTGGGCTGCGGAAGTCACCCTCCTCAGGGCCATCACTCGGTCATGGGGGTTCTGCAGGGCAGCTGCCTGCTCCCCAAGCGTTACCCTGCCTGAAGAACTCTTATCCACTGATATCTGACAACCTGCAAATAAATGCACCTGATGTTACGGCACAGACTGTTGGCGTTTGAGGACTGTTTCACTTTCTTGGCTCTCTGGCATTCCGCCTACTTATTTCTGAACAGAGTGGTTGTATGTCCACAGTTAAAAGTATCCCGAGCTTTCTTTGAGAAGGCCAGATAACATGGTGATCGCAATTGAAAGTAGCTCACAGAATATCCCTGATCTGGAGAATGGAAATGATCAACGCTTGGGTTTGTAGATCTCTACTAAAACAAGAATTAGCCAACAGACTTATTTTCAAAGACACCGCTACAGAGCTGCGGTTTTGAGCGAACACACTCACCGATCTGAAGCAATGTCTCCTCCATACTGTTGGTGGCAGTCACCATGGCTGCAGAGGCCCCCAAAGGGTCACTATCAGGGAACTGTACAGCCTCTGGAACAGTCCGCCGTTCACTCAGACCCAAAGGACCTGCCAAAAGCTCAAATTCTTCTTCTCCTGTAAGCTTCTCATCTTCATCAACATCCATCATGTCCCAGTCCTCTGGAGTGTCACAAACAAACAAAAAATGTGAACTCAAAGAACCAATGTGAAACATACTTGGGGTCTTATTTGCTGAAGGTTTTTGTCATGCAAACAGATGTAGACTTGTCCACGAACTAACTAGGCACACCCAGAATTGTGTCTGCCAAACACATAAAACCTAAGTGTAGTTAATTTTGCACATAGTATATGCACATAGATTCATTTCACATGCACAAATTATCCATCAAATTTAAGACTAACATTGAGAGCGTCCTCTCCAGCTGTATTGCTGTTTGGGGTGGCGGCTGCACTGACTACAACTTGAAGGCCCTGCAGCGCATAGTGAACACGGCTGGTAAGATTATTGGTGCTTCACTTCCCTCCTTGAAAGACATTTACATCTCCCATCTCACCCGCAAGGCGACCACGATTGTGAGTGATGTGAGTCACCCCGCTCACTCTTTGTTTGATCTTCTGCCCTCTGGGAAGAGGTATAGGAGCCTGCGCTCCCGCACCACCAGACTCAACAACAGCTTCATACTCCAGGCTGTTAGGATCCTGAACTCGCTTCCCCTTTCTGCGTAGCGTCCTGTACTTTTGCGCTATGCTTACTGTCTGCTGTATGCACACTGGCTCCGTTTTGCTCCTCTTATTTATTGTGTTATCTGTTTATTTATTATTTATTCATCACTCTTATTATTTATTGTTTGAGCCTTCTTGTTTTTATATTGTGTCGTTTACTTGTATGTCTATCGTGTGATATGTCTCGTCACCGTGGGATAGAGAAAACGTAATTTCGGTTTCTTTGCGTGTCTTGACATGTGAAGAGATTGACAATAAAGCTGACTTTGACTTTGATAAAGCAGTGCCAAGATAGCACAGACAGACTGAGAGGCGACAAAGAAAACTTTCCTGCAACATTTTTTTAAAATCTCAATTTAGTGTGACATATTGATCAGCAATGTAACTTGGGGGCTTGAACATGACCAAAGGGAGAATTCCTTGGACTTGGAGCCAGTCACAGTGATGCAATCGGTTACGAGTCAACAGACAATTTAGCAGCAACTATTTACATTTTTACCAAATTGGGCCCTCATATTTTTATTATGTGATCAAGAACACTGTACCTTCATAGACACTGTCTTGCTTTCCCAGAAGGTCAGGTGCCTGACCTTTATATCTGAAATAACAAAATCAAGAGATGTTACTGAAAGTATATTTTACCTCCCAAAAAAATAAAAACAATTTATAAGAAATACACGTGAAATAAAAGGTCTAATTCCATCCTTCTATAATAGTAGTCAATAACAAGACACATGAATGGACAAACAACTATTCACACCTTTGGGTGATATAGTCTACAGTGTTTTTTGGAATGTGGGATGATACCAAAGTATGCAGGGAAAATCATGCAGGAATGGGGGAAAAAAATAAGCAATTTGCATCTGAAAGGCCAGAGCTAAAATTCAAGCTGAAAACCTTTGAGTTATTCATGTTTCAAATGCAGAAATTTGTACCTACCTTTCCACAACTGGAACTTTTGCCTTGCTTTTGATGGCCAAATATTTCTCTCGACAGGCACCACAAAGAAGGTAGTAGGGGTTTCCGCTGCCACACTCGCCTCCAAACCAGCCATCGACGTAGGAGCCATTGCTACGGTAGCCTTGCCGGTTGGCACTGCGACCACAACCAGGATGACTTTTCTTCATATGTTGATTGAAGTTGACTACATTTGCTTCACATAGTTCGCACACCACCATTTCATCGCGGTCATCTGTCTCGCACACATGCTGTGATGTATGGCAATGTGTCACAAAAAGAAATACATTTGCATACATTAAACAATCATAGATTTACATATCAGAACACAATACAGTACTGAATTGAGCATTCATGAAATGGGGTTTCAGAGACAGTAGTTCATGACAGCTGTTAGTGGCAGTGTCGTATCAGGCTTAGTGAATTATCTTCCCACATTTTGAAGACTGAGAATCGTAATTAAGGTCATGCCAACTAAGTCAATCTGGTGTCCGAAAAAGGTGCATCATAAAAAAAGTAGCTACCGTATTTTTTGCACCATAAGGCATTCATTGAATTTTTTATTTTAGAAATTATTTCATATACAGGGCGCACCGGAGTAAAAAAACGCATAAAATAGAAGCTATACTGCAACAAACTGAGGTTGACTAGCGTTGCAGTATGCATCCACTAGCCAATAACGAATGAGCCCTCAGTAAACAATCGCGTTTCTCAAACAATCTCCTATAAAAGTGATCGGAACCGACTAAAGTTCGATCTAACACATTGGTACTGCTTATTTATGTTTCCCTTCCATATCACTCCGTAAATTTACTCAAAACGTTAACGAAGCAGCCTATTTTGAAATGAAATAGCCTCGTGCGTATAGCAGCTATCATTATAGCATTAGCCACCCGCAAACTCCCATGAGCCTCATCTCGCAGACTCCCATGAGCCTCAGCAAAGTTTCATGACGGCCCCCTGTAAACAATCACGTTTCTCAAACTCTCTCCCATAAAAGTGATCGGAATCAACTAAAGACTGATTTAACACATTGGTGCTGCAGCTTATTTATGATTCCGTTGGACATTGATCCATAAACGTACTCGAAAACATTAATGGGACAGACTATTTTGAAATGAAATAGCCTTGCGGGTACAACAGCTATTCAGTGATGCCCCCTGACCACGGTTGACCCATGACCCTCAGCTCGCAATCTCCCATGAGCCTCAGCAAAGGGTAAAGAATCGCGTTTCTCAAACGAGCTCCTATAAAATGATCAGAACTGACTAAAGTTCGATCTAACGCATTGGTACTACTTACCTATGTTTTCCTTCCATATCGATCCTTAGATTTACTCGAAACATTAACGGAGCAGCCTATTTTGAAATGAAATAGCCTCGCGGGTACAACAGCTATTCGGTGACGCCCCCTGACTACAGTTACCGTAATGTTGGGAAGCGATGCGACCTTGTAATTTACTAGTCGTACTAAAACGTACTGAAACATTTTGGCAGAGTGCTGTGTACAACCAATATGGATCAACAAATTCATCAATTGATCCATATATAATGCACTCTGCATTATAAGGCGCACTGTGTATTTCTTTTAGTATATTTTAAGTTTTTAAGTGCGCCTAATAGTGCGAAAAATACGGTAATTTGACTAGATTGTTTGTGAGGGGTAATGGAGGACAACTAAGACCTGAACTCATGATGGCAACCCTCTGTTCATAACATAAAGTCACACACACCCATGTTGGCCAGTCCAGTACCTCCGGGATCCACATTCCCAGAATGTCAGTGTCACTGGCAAGGTCCTGGCCAAACATGACCTCCATCGCTTCTTCATCTAGGTCCATCTCGAGCTCTTCATCCAGAAGGGTGAAGTCGTAAAGGGCACCCGGGTCTTGTTGCGGCAAGTGAGATGGAACCTCCCTGCGCGACTGGCTGTGTTGGGCCTGCACTGACCGGTACAATCCAGCTAACAGAGTGGAGACAATTCAAGTGGTTTCAGGAAGCGGGATCTTCGTTCAGATTCAGATTTTAATCACTGTAAAGATGTCTAATTCTCACCAGCACGGGCAAACAGTCTGCGTGCAGCCAGGTCAAAGTGGTGCTTCCTGGAAACAGCAGAACGTCCTCTCAGGGAAGCCCCACTAGAGGCATCAAGAGCATTATCCTGCTCTTGTCCCTCTGGACTACAGTGCGCAGAAACAGATTAGCATTTAAACATTGATCAGTTGTTATACTTTTTCACAGGTAGGGGAGGACAACTCTTGACTACCACAAAATTCGTTTCAGTATACATCCAATTACAACACACAACAGATTATGCATTTCAATGGAGTCGTACCTCTCACTAAAGCCCTCCTCCATTTCGGAAACATCAGCAACGTCTCCAGGTGAAGAAACATAGGTGTTTCTGTCCTGAGACTTTCCTCCAGCAGATGCTGTTGCACCTGAACACAGGGAGTCAGACACACCACCACCACTGCCTCTTGTGTTAGGCTCATCATGCCCGTCATCTGTACCAGGATGTTCTATCATCCACATTGCTAGCACTGTGATGTTTTGGGCATCTGCTTCTCCTCTTGCACCTGGAAAAGAAGAGACATCTAACCGTTCAACATATCACAATCTAATTTGGATTTTTAAAAATCATGGTTACTCTGCTGGTCTTTAATGACTGTGATTCAATGTAAAATAAAAAGTGCAAATTTAGTAGAAACGGACCAGTTGCTTCCAAAGCTTTGGTGATTTGGCGTAGGGAGAAGCCCATCTCCAGTAAGGGTACAGCAATTGCGGGAGGTGGTGGAGATGTTGACAGCCTGCTGCTCGGGTCTGACAGAGCTAAGGCAATAAAGAGCCATGGTTAGTGAGTAAAATATAGTAAAGAAATATCAATATTAGGGCTCTCATTCAGTTAAAAAATGTAATTGTGCCTTAATGGCAAGCTTTTCATTGTTAACAAGCAATTAATGACAAACTAATTTTGTCGTTTGTTTAAAACAAACAAACTACAAATAAAAAGTGACAAAAATGAGTGTAAACATGACACATTCAACTCCTGGCAATAACACAAACATACAAATATGGATAAGGAGTGACATTCTGATGACTTAATAACGTGTGTTTTGCGCGAGGACCGCAAGGGTGACACATGAGTGGATTTGCACTCCTGTCTCATCCCACTTTCACAGAAAAAAAATCCTGTAAAGTCCCATCCGGGATCATAGTAAAAGAGAAAAAAAATCCTGCCCTTTCCCAGTAAAAGACTCCTATCCCGCCATGCCCCCGTTCAGAATGACTCCCATTCCCGTACCACTGCCATTTTGGACGTCAGCCGTATTAAAAAAGGTTTGTTTATCTGAAAAATAATGAAGTTATCAAATTCATTATAGACAAAATATTAACTTTCTTAGTATCCCTTTAAGACAAATTAGCAGTTCTAAAATTGAAAATGTTTCCATCTAATCTACGGAATCACAATGGGCCGATCACACTCATGGTATCGGCATCTTAAAACATTGATGATCAGAACCGGGCCGATGACATTGTCAGGCAAGGTAAGTATGGTATACTTACAGGTACCAGACCTGTTTTGCGGTCTGTTGGGCTGTGAGTCTGGGGAAGTGAGACTCTGCCTGCGACCAATATCATCACAAGGGGATGTTGGTAGAGATGACACTGGGGGTGTTTGTGCCCGCCGAGCTGGAACTAAAGTGGTTGTTGGGTAGCTGGAGAACATTTGTCTGTGCCAACAGAAAATCACCACAATTTCATGAATAAAATTAAAAACATTCCTCAATAAACCAGAACTCATTTGTTGCTATCATTCTGATTCTGCTTGCTCGTGAAAATTGTTGTCATTAATAATCAAAAATGCATCTATTAGTACATTAGTCTGGTTATTTTAAATTATATTTTTACGACTTCGGCGACAGCCAGAGGGCGGCTTGTCTACAACCAGGAATTGGGCACTTTGGACAAATTTTATTAGATTTCCTATTCTAAGTTATATATATGGATTAATAAGGATCCAGCCCATACAGGTAAGGAAGCCATGACCAAAATAAGGGATAGACTGTTGCAGAACAGAATATTGGTTCTGCGCAGTAGTAAAAGGCATATCAAGAATGATGGACTGACATCTGTCATATTATAACATTCAAAATCCAAGGTCATTATTTTTGAAATCATGCTAAGACTTGTAAAATGACTAATGTGCACAGCATATGACCTAACCTGAGAAGGCTGAGGGGCATGACGCCTGGAGACTCTGAGGCAGGGACAGTTTCAGTGTCCGTGACAGGTGTGGTTGCAGTGGTGGTGTCCTCTAAAGAGGAGCTCATGAAGGAAGTGGTACTAGAGGCAGAGGGGCTGGTGGTGACTGGGGTCTGTATCAACTGCTCACCTTCTACACCCTCGCCTTCACTTTCTGGCTCAATCCGCACACCTAAAACAAACAAAATGAAATATGCCAGTTATTTAGAGTATTTGCACAACAATTGTAGACAAAATTAAAGCAGTGTCAATAAAAAAAAAGTTAGATCGATATCAGGCTAACTGAGGTGGCAGAAAATAGCCGATGTTTTCCAAATACACCAAAAAAAAATCTATACATTTTGTTTTTGTGTTGTTTTTTTACCTAATGCGTTTTGCATACATGATTACCGTATTTTCCGGACTAAAAGTCACAGTTTTTTCATAGTTTGGCCGGGGGTGCGACTTATGTGTAAAATTATTAACACATTATATTATTTCACACGTTATTTTCACACTAAACCTCATGAGGGCGCTCTGGGCCTGTGGAATAATTGGAACTGCAACTGACGGTGAGTCTGCCGTAAGCCACATAGAAGAGGAAGCACTGCATCTTCTACTTCCAAGGTTAGCGGAGTTGTTTATAAGTGACAGAGGATGAACATTTCATTGGATTTAATGATTTGGAGTGACGCAGATGAGTCGATAAACTTGTTAGCATGTTATTTATGCTATAGTTATTTGAATAACTCTTAATATGTTATGTCAGTGACGTTCTGAGTTCCTTGATTATGTGTTTATGTAATGTTAGCATACCGTACTGTTGTTGCCTTTTCTATTTTTATTTTAACTTGCCTTTCAAGATGACATGTCTTTTGGATTTTATCAAATCAATTTCCCCCAAAAGCGAATTATACTCCGGTGCGACTTATATATATTTTTTCTTCTTTATTAAGCCTTTTATGGTTGATGCGATTGATAATCCGGAGCGATTTAAAGTCCGAAAACTACGGTATATATGCACATGATTTTTTTTCTTTTACATATGATATCGTTTTTCATTTTCTCACCAGGTTTAGCCTTTGCCCCATTGGATTCCTCCAGCAGTCCATTGACCACAAGTTTGTAGATCATGGCCTGTGCCCTCTCTAAGTCTGACAGCCCAAGAGCACGCTTGATGGGGGAGCGCAAGACTGCCCGCTTCACCATATGACGCATGAGAAATTGAAGAGCAGCCCTCATTTCCACTTCTTCTTGGCATATTGGAGATGTTGCAGTTGTGCTTGCACTGCTGTTGGCATTAACATCAGCATTGTGCCCAGTGGATTCTGGTAACACCTTAAGGGAGATAACAAGTTTGAGTGATATCACTGATTTGAAATCAGAATAGGAGTCAGGGAGCAAAAGTCACATTTGAAATGAAGGCAAACTGTATTTACTTGTCTTTCAAACTAATTTTCTTACACAACTAAGCTTACCAGATGACAGTGATTTTACTAAACTAATTATTTTATCAATCAAAACCTAAATTACAGAGTTGCTGTATTATGAGTACCTTTGGTATAAGCAGAAGCTCAGCATATTTGCTGCAGCTAAGCAGCACACTGAGGGTCTTCATAGCTCCCAGGTACAGATAGGAAAGCTGAACCGCATGGATCTCCGATTGGGTGGCAGTAAAAGTGGGATAGGGCTCATGACTGCGGGATCCATGCTCGTGGCCTTTCTTCCTGTTCCCCTCAACGGGAGCATGAAAAAGAGTGTCGTTTCCGCCTACTCCACCACCACCAGCTGAGGAAATGTCACACTCTGACTTGGGTGCCACATGTGCCTTGACTTCATCCAGACTATGAGACACACGCAGATCACAGGTAACGGTATTTGGAACTGCTCCAGATGCAGTGCCAACATTGTCCCTGAGTTCATTATGGTTGGTCACTTCATTGTCTGCTTTGTCTTCACTACTGGTCGGCTCATGCCCTGTTGAGTGTGCATTGCGATGCTTCTTTTCGTGGCGCCGTGCACTGAGCTTAGCCGCTGTGTCCTCATGGATGCTGGTAAGGTATGTGATATCCAAAAGGAGCGAGGCTGTGAGGCCACGGAAACGTGTGACGTCGAAGGGCAAAGGCTCACAGGGTTCCAGGTTGTACAACGGCGTGTCACTAGGCGACCAGAAAATTTAGAAGCTTTAATGACGTGAGTCAAGAATTAAAACAGACAAAGGAAGGAAAAGGAAAGCGAGGGAAAAGGGCCAGAGAGAAAATTTGGAGGGATGGGAAAATAATGCCTGGGTTGGGAACAAAGTGTGCCACGAGACATGCATGTAAAAGAATAGATTATTAATGACGTGAAAGGGTAAAAAGTGGAAGTCTCATGCACAAAGGTTATGACAAGAAGCAGCTTGACAGAATAAAACACACAAAAATATTGTTTTAAAAATCCATGGTGTTACTATATATACCGTAGTTTTCGGACTATAAGTCGCACCGGAGTATAAGTCGCACCAGCCATAAAATGCCCAAAAAAAGTGAAAAAAAACCCATATATATGTATATAAGTCCCTCCTGAGTATAAGTCGCCCTCCCACCCAAACTATGAAAAAAAGCGCGACTTATAGTCCGAAAATTACGGTAGATGTCACGACTATTGTGTAATATTTTTGTCTTTAACCATTAAACATGCAATTATTCCCTGTATACATTAAAGATGGGCATTAAGGTAAAACTAATCATGTGATTTACTAAATAAGCAGAACAAGTCAAATATAAACTAACCAGCCACAACAATGTAATTTGCACAATCAAAAATTAGACAAACTGCTTTCTAAATGGTAAATGGACTGCACTTATATAGCGCTTTTATCTACACCACAGGGTGCCCAAAGTGGTTTACAATGCCTCACATTCACCCACTCATTCATACACTAATGGAAGGCTGTTGCCATACAAGGTGCTGCCAGACCCACACTGGGAGCAAATTGAGATTCAGTGCTCAAGGACATTTCGACATGGTCACCAGGGTTGAGGATCAATCCTTCAACCTTAGAGTTGAGAGGCCAACACTCTACCACTGAGCCACGGTGCCAGAGCTTTGTGATACACATCATTCCATCAAGTTGCACAAGCACACTAATGCAAAACTTTACTACAGGCAATAGACTGTTCTCAAATGCAGTCCTATAACAGCTTCCTGCTTCAAAAACTACAAAAGTTGTGAAAATGAAAACGCCTGGGAAATCTGATTATATTCACCTACTTCCAGTCTACATTATACGTTTTATACAACATATATGCTGTGCAATGAAAATATATTTTTAATTTGAAATGGCCTTGCAACAAACTTTGGTCTCTTACTTTTAACTTGGAAAAGAATTTGAGTAATGTTTCTCCATTGATCACAATAAACCACCATATCTGAATCTTAAGCATGTGGGCAGCCTGGGCACGTTCTCCATTTTAGAAAATGTTCATAGTTTAGAAGAGAATGATAATGTGATTTTCTTTACAATAAAACATCCATTTGGAGATCATTTTCAAAACTTTCATTCTTCACCAAAACAATGCTATTGTATAAATGAACGGCAAAAGTTTTTATCTCAAAATCAGGTCTGTGTTAGGTACCCCTCTGCCAGTTGCTGCCATACTCGGTCTGCATCCAATGTATCAAGATATATAGCAATTTGAAGAAAATAGCCCTTTCAATGAGAATTTTAGCTTGATTGCTCCTAATTCTGCTAACACTTGACCATGCCCATCCTTAACATATCCTAACAAATTATTATCTTTTATGTGAGTCAAAATAATCATACATACTTAAATAAATAATACAATACCTGATGGTGATCTCAGCCTCATCCCACTGTACCTTGGCTGAGGTGCTGCCTTCTTTTACCACTCCAAGCAAAGTTGCATGCCGTCCCGTCTGCTTGTGAACACATCGTCCACCAACACGGAGACCTGCATCCGCACCCCCGATTACGGCCAACACTGGCCATACCTCAGTGCAGAGTGTCGTCAAGAGGTGCTCCGAAAGCTCGCCTAAGCCATGTTGTCGTCCGTGGCGCCCCTTTTCTTCCTCATTCCTAATAGGTGTTTCGTGACTTTCTCGCTGGGTGTCATGCTCTTCGCGACTCTGCACTGAGCGACTCTTTTTCAGCCTCTGACCACTACTGCTAGCAGAGGCACATGCTGTCTCTCTGAAGCAAGGCTTGATTTTTTGAAGACGTTCAACCATGGTTTTGTTAATTCGATGCGTCCAGTCATTAGTGCGGTGTAAGATTCGTATTAACTGTGTTGTGGCCTCCGCCAGGACGGTGGCCATCGGGCTACAAACTGGGTCCCCGGGCAAAAGGTCTCGAGGTGTACCCCGCATCTGCATGTCACAGATCTTAACCTAGAAGGATTGCACAGTGTAAGATCAGAAAATATACACCTGCCTTTATAAAACAACTATATCCATAACAGACACGGAGGCAAGCGACTATTTGCTTTCTCATTGCACACATGAGAGAAACACCTAAACTATTTTTATCAGAACCAATTCCAAGCCTGACTTCCCCAACTAACAAACTACACAGGCAAATCTGGTCATGGAAACCAAAATTATATTGGGAGACATTTAATCATCAGGTATGTAATAATTTAGTGCTCAGTGAAACACATCACTTTTCTCTTGTGCGGTGTACACTTTTTTTCTCTTACCTTTTCCCCTGGGTTACTGCTGTAGAACATCACACAGGGAAATAGTTCTGTGGCGTCCACATCCTCAAAGGCTAACTTGGGTTCCTGTGGAATCACATATTAGCAGTTAGGGAGAAATACACAGTTATTTTATGCATTCCTTATGCATTTGCATGAGTAAGTTAATCATTTCATTGGTTTTCCAGAACTAATACAGTAAGCCAGGGGTGTCAAACTCATTTTTTTCCTAGCTTCTTTCCGAGGGCCATTATGACTGTCAATCCAAATAAATGTATGAGCACTTCATATTATACACAGTAAAAGCTATAAAACAAACTCACAAATAACTTGTTTTCAAATCAGATGAGTAAAAACTGGTCAAATATTTAAAAAAAAATATATTATTAAAAGTGAAGACAATTTGCAATTCTAGTAATGACACATAATTTGTCTTCGCGGGCCACATAAAATGATGTGGCGGGCCGTATCTGGCCCCCGGGCCTTGATTTTGACGCTTCTGCAGTAAGCTTTCTTTAAATCTGATAAACTCCAAAAAGATATTACAAATGTCATTGTCTACGCTGCAGTTTAACAAAAATATATATATAATATAAATATTCTAAATTTGCTGCTCCTTTTTTGTATTGGTCTCGACAGGTAAAGGAAGCTGGCTGTGCTGTACTGTAAACCTGTCGGTCCCAAATACCGCAGGTGATGTTAGCAGGCCAAGCACTAGCTAGCAAAAGCTTCCGAACCAGCACACCGGAAGTGGAGAATGCAATGGACCAGAGCAAGTACACTGACGCCAGCATGTTGCGTACTAAGTGTCATTCCATATTGCTGGAGGAGACTGACGCTGGGGACCACAAAAACACAGGCCTAATGTGTGTGTGTGTGTGGGGGGGGGGGGGGGGGTATACGTGGATATGTGTGTGTGTGTCTGTGTGTGTGGGGGGGTTAGGGTTGTGGCAAAACTCTGTAAATTGTCCACCTTTGTTTATAGTATGTCAACCTGTGCCTAGGTGATACATTTTATTGCAGATATGTTGCAATCAATTACTCAATAAATTACTGAATAAATTAAAGCTGACACTTGTAAATATGTGCGTTTTTAAAGCCATTAGAACCCATGTCCAGCTCTTACCTCTCCATTCTTCCCAAACGAGATGGTTCTAGCCTCCATGTCAAGGACACAGGTGATGAAGTCTCCCTGGGTAAAGCTGCTAAGAGTCATAGTTTGTTCGCCATTGTGATAGAGGTTTCCACTGTATGCTCGATATAGCCACATATCTGATGTGGTGCGGTGGTTGAAGTCATGCACGGGCCATCGTGAAACACCGACGCACGTGCCCTCATTGCCCCGATTCTCCTTCACAATGTAAAACTATGGGAAAATAAGAGCAACAATCAATCCAAAGAGGCACCAAATAATAAAACAGTTTTGATTAATGCGAAACATTCAATCACAAAATCAAACACTGTAAATATAGTAATTGATTGCAGTTTCTACAGTATTCAGATTAAAATGACTATCAGACAAGGCTGACTATCTGTTGATTGATTCAAATGTATATATTGTATGTGGCCTTTTTATGAGTAATTTAAAATTTAATTCACCTTTATGGACCCTACGTACCAACTCTTGAAGCCCTTCTGATCTTGCTAGAAATGCCGTACTATTGTTGTTTGAACAAACATAGGACCCTCACCCCCAGACATACACACACTCACCCCCCTGAAGAGCTTGGAAAGCTGCGGATGTAATTTATGATATGGAAATCTAGTTTAATGTTAACACAAGCATTCTTCTCTTGTGCTTGTCGCAAATGTATTGGCATGGCGACAACGCTGTTGTGTAGCTATGCCATTCAAATAACAATGGTAATACACACATGACTAAAACCCCTATCGCTACCAGTAAAATCTAATTTACTTTGAATTTTGTTTCTGATGCACGTTGAGGACGGGATCCAAAGCCAATTTTGCAATATCATTATATTGTTCGATCTTGTGCAAAATGGCACACAACAATGTCTACAATTGAGCCACCCACCGTTTCATAGAACATAAGAATTCCTCACATTATGTTTAATACTTTTATTAATAGTTAAATAACTCAAGTTATTCAGTCTGTTCATTTTAAATGGAGCAGGAAGCTAATGAAAATTATTTTTGTCGATCACTGGTGAGATGGGAAGTGCTGCTGTGTGCTGGTGCACTTAGTTTGTATACCGTATTTTATGGACTATAAGGCGCACCTAAAAACCTAAACTTTTCTCAAAGGCCGACAGTGCGCCTTATAGTCCGGTGCGCCTTATATATGGACCAAATTCCTAAATTTAAACTGGCCCGAAGCATTGTGTCATGAAATCAATCATGTGGCCCGCTGAAGACTATGAATCATGAATCAAAAAGACTATGGATCATTATTTTGCGATTATAAAGTAATTTGTCGCGTCGGAAGTTGAAATAAAAAAGATAAAATGGAGAATGATTTGATTTGGATTAAAAATCTGACATGATGCATTAATGGTGCGCCTTATAGTCCAGTGTGCTTTATATAAGGACAAAGTTTTAAAATGGGCTATTCATTGAAGGTGCGCCTTATATTCCGGAAAATACGGTACCCAAATTTGAGCCGATTTACAAGGCTTCTATGCAAAGTTCAAGTTTGACCACAAACATTTTGTCTGCTCATGAATGCAAATAACAATTTGGGATATTTTATTCATTTAAATATTTTAAAATGTAATAACTACAATAATATTTTAGCACTACAGGTGTAATTTTGGTTCAATATGCAAGTGTGATAATTACAAAAATGAGTTGCACTTGTGTTATACATTTCATATTGGCTGGTGGTCTAATACATTTTCTACTTGTTGGAATAATTTAAGTAAAGCCTTGTCATTTATGAGTTTATGGCTTTCCTTTTCATCTAGGTTCTTTCTCTTTAGTGACAGGGAAGTCTTTTGATCTCTGTCAGCCATATGTAACCTTCCTGTCCTTATGTTATCTGTGTGTTTTTGTTTCTGTAAGAAGCCTTCACTAACAATGAGCAGAGCTTATTTGCATAGGCGAAATGTTCTTATTTGGTTGAAAGAAACTTCATTCCTTTTAGTTAACTGTAGGTTTGGTTCATAGATGGTTACAAGTTATCCCATATTTACTCAATGTTTGTTAAAGTGTTTAGGACAAGTCACTCATTCTTATTGCGTGTTAATTTACTAAGTAGATAAAGTCTAGCCAAGGTTTAGTTGCATTGTTCCACAGGAGTTATCTGATCTCGCTCGCGGACGACTCGGCCAACAACTGGAGGAGAACAGATGGGCAAACTCTGCAGGGGTCACGGGCCGACAATGAAGTGCTAATTCACACCACACTACATTCTTTTGCTAATCAGCGTTGCTACAGACACAATCTCCCCTCCCTTTAGTGTAGCAACGCCTCTGTAACCAGGGAAACCAAAACATTAAATAGAGGAGCACGTGGAGGGAGAACTCAGAATTGATGGAGATTGTAACCGAGTTTCCTCTCTCTATCGTTCTCCTCGCGAGTAAACCTGTTCTGGTTCTTTTCTCCTCTTCCTTCCAGCGTGTGGTTAAATGTCTGATGGTATTTAGACCTAACATTTATTTGGTCCTTCGAGCCGGATGCCAAGACACCTGAGGATTCCAGCGGGCAGCAGCGGAAATCCAGAAAGACTGCGCGTGGCAGGGCCTCCATAGGTGGGGTCCTAGAATCCTTTTCAAGGGCTGGCTGTCTGCTCCGCCAGCTGGAATCCAAAGGTTGAAGGCAGTCCGAGGTGCAGAGGTGAGGAGAACCAGAGGGTGAGTTTGTTTTGGTTTTTTATTTAAAGAATGAGCGGCCGAGGGCTCGTCGTGCCCTATAAGAGTCCTAGGACAGAACGGAGAGGTCCGTTCTAAAGGTACCAAAACGGAAAGGTCCGTTTAAATAAAAGTTACTCAACGGAGAAGTAACTAAACGGAAAGGTCCGTTTAAATAAGAGGACAGAGGTGTCCGGCGGAGAGGTCCGTTTGTAGGATTAGCGTAGTCCGAGGGAAACAGGAAGTTAAACCGAAAGTCACGCAATACTGAATGATTGAGAGTGTGAATGGGAATGCGTATCACTAGATATAGTACTCCATATTAAAGCAGTGGGGAACACATAACGTGGTTCTGTGGACGCAGTAGGCAAGGATTCTCCACCAGCCACCAGAACGCTGGTAGAAGTGAGAATCACCACAGGATCTTTTCGTTATCCCACTGGAAACACCCGACTTTAGAAACCCCTATGGTTTTACAGTTGGGACCAAATTGATTAAAATGGGGAACGGGAAGAGTAAAACTAAAATCCGAGATACTCTAAAATGTAACGATTCGAAAATAATTGAAAGGCAGGATCCCAACCGATTAAAAAAAGATTTTGATAAATGGGTTAAAAAATATGAATTTGAGGGAGAACTAGAAGCAGTACAAGAGCAAGAAGAGAAAACACATGCTACAAATTCAAAACTAAAGATTATTGCGAAGTTGTATCCGCAAATGCAGGACACACACAAAATTGAGGAATCACCTCCTCCTTATGGGATGACGGACAGAGCCACTAGGCAGAAAAGCCCGCTAGAAATGGATTGGTCAAAGGAAATCAGAGCAAATTATACAGAAATAGGCAGAACAAAGCAAAATGATAATGAAACCTTTGATGAGTATCGAGGGCGCATGACAAAAGTGTTTAAAACACACAGTGGACTGGTGGAAGATAATGCGCCTCAAGGAGCTTATCAGCAACAATTAAAAAATGCCATCCATGTAGGGTCCAAGCCTGCAATACAAATTAGGGTGATCAATAATCATATAGGAATGAACACCGGAACTTTGGAGGAATACATAAATCATGCCCTCCATGCGGAAAAAGTAGTAATAGACAAACAAAAACGAAAACAAATGAAAGCTTCAAAACACACTTTTCTGGTAGACCAGGATAGTGACACTTTTTACCAAAATGCAGGCAGAGGACAGAAAGGCCAGAGAGGGCGAGCAATGTCTAAAGGAGGCTTTAGAGGCCGAGGAAGAGGAGTTGTGCAACCTCCAATAAAATGCTGGAATTGCGGAGAAAACGGTCACATGACACGTGACTGCACAAATGAACAAAGACAGTTATGACTAGGCCAAAATCAAATCAGATTTCCATGTAATGAAGTGGGAACCTGGCCGCCAAAATTAAGGAGAAATTAGCTTAAATATACAGGAGATATTTGTGTTAAAAGGATAAAGTAATACAAAGTAACACTTAAGTTAAAATTTGCAAAATAAATGGAAAGGAATTACAAATAGCTTTTAAAAGTAAAATAGAGAATAAATCTGACAAGTAATACGAGCAAAAAGGTGTTCTTAGTGCTTCTATGTGTTCTTATATGTTGTGCGTCATGCTTTTGTGCTGGTGTGTGTGTGCGTGTGCGCGCAGAGGATCCTCATGAATGGGTGTGTGTACGAGTGCGAGTGAGAGGTGTGTTCTATGGAATAAATCAGTCATGGAGAATGTTCTGGAGGCTGTTGAGCAATAATAGGAAAATTGAGAAGTGGATGATGGTGTGTTTAAGGTGGTTGGGGAAACTAAGATGAGCAGTGTGTGGAAGTAGAGAAAATAAGACGTGTTTGGCAGGAAGTGACTAGAATGGTGGCTTGATAGGACGAGGATAAAAGACAGCAAATGTTGTGTAGAAGACTGAAAGATGTTGAAGGTGAACATGATGGGGGAGAGTAACGGCAAAGTTGGCCTGCCCTTTGAGAAGGTGAAACTGATAAGCGTGCCTGCGCTTGCGCGTTGTCGCGGGGCGGGGCTGTCCGCGTGGGCCTGTGCTATGCTCGTGTGGGTGGTGGGCCGGCATCATGATTGTTGCAGGAAATGGCCAGCCTGTGACCAATCAACATTGATGCTGCGCCCCCCCCTCGCACGAGGGGGCTATGGCCGCGGACGAAGCAGAGAAAGTGTGCGTTTCTCAGAGAATGTTTGAATATTTGAAGCAGGGTGATGCTTAAGGAAGACATGACAATGTTTGCATTAAGGATGAAAGGCACTGATAAAAAAAAAAAAAGAGTATAACCAAAACGTCAGAGGAGGATGACGTTTGCGCAGCGTTGTTTGTTGGTATTGTTTGTGAGTTGTGTCTCTACTGTTTTTGTGTTGTCTGTGTACTGTAGGTGTTATGTGTTAAAAGGGGGAAATTGGCTAATATAGGTGCAAAAAAAAAAAGAATTTCCTACACTGTAGTCTATCTGATTTGCACCGCAAAACAAAAACGATTTTGTAAAAATAGGAAGTAAAAAAAAAAGCAAGCAATTAGGTTATGGGCAGAAACTATATTAATGAAACTTGATTAGAAACTAGCATTAAGGCTAGGAATTAATGCCTAGCCTTGATGAAACAAAATTTGAGAGATGGAAAGAACTTGCTTTCTGGAATTGGATGAAGAAAAATTATAAAATAATGACATTTTGAAGCTAAATTTAAAGGGTATAGTCAATTGGTTGTGTCAAGACTTTTAAGTTTTTACATTTGAGAATAAGAGAGCGATCGAGTTGAAGTTAAGAAACAACAACAATTAACTATTATACTAATTTACTGACGGTTATTTTGTTGATTTTTATCTTTTCCAATTAGTGGATTGGTTTGACACCTTGAGGAAGGAAAGATTAGGATGTGGAACACGGGTTTAGACAACCAGTTACACACGCAAAACATGTGTGCACTGGGACACTGAGAAGCATTTTGGAAGGTGTGTCAAATTGAATGGAGATGAAATCATATGTAGTAATACAACACTTTACTACATATGGATTCCCTAAATGGTACTATTGAGTTACATAAAACATACATTTTTATTTTTATTCAAATTGCTAAGATTCTTGTGCTAAACGATGAGAAAATGATTGAAAAGAAACTACAACTAAGCTAGTAGCAGTCCAATTGCCACGAAAATAGCTATATGCACGTGTGCAGGGCACACACGAGACTGATAAGGTGCCAAGACGTAACAAGCTTGCAGACGGAACTGCGTAGCTGTAGTGCAAAAGACGCTTCAAATTTTATACACAGAAGAAGCAGATTAAATTACTAAAATATTTTTAAAGATGTGCAGCAACAAAATCCATCGACTGAAATTCAATTATGGACGAAAAAAGGAGCAAGAGTGGAGAATGGTATCTATAAATGACCAGAAGACTGACCTATCCTCCAAGAAACATATACAAGCGGAGAGCAATATTGAGCCATGGTTGTGTGTCGCATGGCTCAAGAGGAGGGATAATGGGGCAGTTCAGTCAGCTTTATACATCATGTGAATTTGATTCATATTCAAAACAGTTAAACAGTTATAAAAATTTTTTTGAAGAGCTTGTTTAACATGTGCTTAACGCAATCCACAGGGTTATAGTGCCTGGTCATAATAGATGCATTCTAAAAATGGATTGAATTGGCTTCAAAATAAACACTGAATGCCTTAACAGTGGCAAAAACGTTATGTAAAGAAATAATAGTTTGTCAACAACTGCTGTAGATGTTAAAGAATGGAATCAATATCTCGAAAATGAATGTGGATAGTTTGTTTACTGATTGTGAAATGTGTGACAGAGTGTTCTATATAATATCCGTTGAATGGAAGAAAAAGAAAAGAAACCATTGTTTTTAGAGAAAGTAGTCAACCAAAATTGTATATGTATCGACATGCCAAGATCTGGGAAAAAGCTGGAAAAAAACAAAAATATAATGTCTTTAAATTTGAGAGGCGACGATGATCTGACTGAAATTGATGCAATTAAAATCCCCAGAGGAGTTCCTGATTAATAAGAATTAATTGACCAAATTGAAGCGGGATGGGAGTCCTCCATTTGCTGCTGGTGGACGATGAACAAGAACGTTGACAGGATAAAGTACATCCATTGCAACATGCAGAAATTGGGCAAACAGACACAAGCGGGACTTGAGGCAGTGCGCGAACAGCTAGCCACGCCTTCCCTAAGGTTAATCCAGAACCGCAATGCTCTTGTTATGTTGTTGTCTGGGAAAGGAAGGGTCTGCGCAATGTTCAGGGAACAATGCTGCACCTTCATCCAGAATGACACCGCCCCTGATGGGAGCCTGACGAAGATGATTGCAAACTTGCAATCCCTCAACACGAGGATGAAAGAGCACAACAAGTGGATGACTGCTTTTGGGAAGTATAAAGCCCTTGTGTCCTCAATTACTCCTATACTCACCTTTTGTGGATGTTGTTGTATTCCATGTCTCCGTGCTCTGTTTAATCGTCTTATCACTACAGCAATCTCGCCCATGGACGACGAGATGGGCCGGGTATGCCTAATGTCTGAACGCCAGCATGTTGATGATAACGATGATGATGATGCATTTTTTGCACTTGAGTTCACAGACTTTTCCCCAGATCTGTGTGTTTCCGAATGATAATATCGCGACATTTATCCTTTTTTGGTGTAAACTTATTTGTGCCATACTTGTGATCCGACAACTGAAAATCGAGAGAAGTGGTTGTTTTTGGTGATGTAAATATTGAGCAAATATGTGATAAACAGGAGGGAAATGTTGGAATAATTTAAGTAAAGCCTTGTCATTTATGAGTTTATGGCTTTCCTTTTCATCTAGGTTCTTTCTCTTTAGTGACAGGGAAGTCTTTTGATCTCTGTCAGCCATATGTAACCTTCCTGTCCTTATGTTATCTGTGTGTTTTTGTTTCTGTAAGAAGCCTTCACTAACAATGAGCAGAGCTTATTTGCATAGGCGAAATGTTCTTATTTGGTTGAAAGAAACTTCATTCCTTTTAGTTAACTGTAGGTTTGGTTCATAGATGGTTACAAGTTATCCCATATTTACTCAATGTTTGTTAAAGTGTTTAGGACAAGTCACTCATTCTTATTGCGTGTTAATTTACTAAGTAGATAAAGTCTAGCCAAGGTTTAGTTGCATTGTTCCACAGGAGTTATCTGATCTCGCTCGCGGACGACTCGGCCAACAACTGGAGGAGAACAGATGGGCAAACTCTGCAGGGGTCACGGGCCGACAATGAAGTGCTAATTCACACCACACTACATTCTTTTGCTAATCAGCGTTGCTACAGACACAATCTCCCCTCCCTTTAGTGTAGCAACGCCTCTGTAACCAGGGAAACCAAAACATTAAATAGAGGAGCACGTGGAGGGAGAACTCAGAATTGATGGAGATTGTAACCGAGTTTCCTCTCTCTATCGTTCTCCTCGCGAGTAAACCTGTTCTGGTTCTTTTCTCCTCTTCCTTCCAGCGTGTGGTTAAATGTCTGATGGTATTTAGACCTAACACTACTCTTTTCATATTAATAGAAATGAGGGCAAATCATAGCATTGTACCTTCCAGTGGTAGCAACCAGAAGAGATTCCAGTGGAGGCCAAGCCATAGCCTTTACCCCCACTACCATGTGTCAGCCCTTGTCCATTTTCCACCACACAACACTGAGCCTTCTCTGGGTCAAAGGACACTTCTTGGATGGGAAGGTTTTCCTCTTCTTCTTCAGCCTCTCCCTATCAATTAGATGTACGTCAGGGCCACAAATAGACATTGACCTATTTTACGGAAATAACGTTCTTTCTTTCCAACCTGCAATTTCAGTTCATGTATTTTTTCTTTTATCTGGACGGCGTGCCGGGCTTGAGCAATGGGAGCTTCCCACATGCAGTCAGACAACAGTGAGAATAGCCGCTCAACGACCTGGAAGAGAATATTGTCAAGTCAGTGTGCGTTTTAAATATTTTAGAGCATACAAACTCAACATCCATCCTTGCTAACCCTAACCCTCTAATTTCAATACATCATCATTCAGTTTCCGTTAAATTATCAACATTGTCAAGAAGTGAGTGAGGAATGAGTAAAAACAAAATGGTACATGTTTAATATTGAGAGAGTAATCATTCTCCTTCCCATTGCCTATTACCAATACTCGTGGACTTGTATACCTGTGTCATTTGTTCATCCTCCATATTGGCCTCACATGCAGGTAAGACAGCTTCCAAAACATGGAGCGCTAAAAGCCGGGTTCTTAGGTTCCCAACCAAAGGCACCCCTACAATTCAAAGAATGTAAAGAATGTAAATGTCAGGCCGACTCCCAAACCACTGAATGACATGATCTTACCAGAGCAGCATTTCTGTGCGGCAATATTAAGCAACACTTCAGTCCATTTTGGGGAGGCCATCTTGGACTGGATGGCTTTTGAGGACACTACTCTCCTTAGGAATACTAGAAAGTCTCCCAAGTGTAGCTCAGCAGTATGTTGCTTGCGTAGTAAAGCTGAAAAACAACACAATGACCTTCAACAAAATGTGCTTTAATCAACATTCTAAATGATTGTCTGCGTTTTGAAACAAATTCCTACAGCTGAAATCCAAAGTTTATATACTACTACAAGACACATATTCATACGTCCTCCACTGTCTGATCTGGAATCGACAAAACATTTCTTGTCATAGGTCAACTAGGATCACTAAAATTATTTCTATTTCCTCAGTTTCCATTGTATTCATATTTTCATATGAATATGAGAACTCCAAGCATGTGAAAATTGCACCCAATGATGAACCAAACATGTACATGAAAGTCCACTTCCTGATGTTCTGGCTGATTTGTTTTGACTTTTACATGATGTTACACAAAGTAGCACTGCTTCAGGTGGGCCTTCAAATACATCCACGGGTGTGTCTCTAATTAACTCAAACAATGTCAAGAAAACAATGAAAAAATTCAAAAGACATTACATTATCTGAGGTTTCCCAAATTGCTTTAAGACAAACTAATTTTATAGTATGTAAAATTTAGACTAAAAAAAAAATTAAAGTTTGTCTCAAAAATCTTTCTCTGGATTATTGTAGCAAATAGAAATGAATGTGGTATAACTAAATGACCTAAAACAGGAAAGGATTACCATAATTTTCGGACTATAAGTCGCGTTTTTTTTTCATAGTTTGGGTGGGGGGGGGGTGGGGTTGATTTATAGCGACTTATATGTGAATTTTTTCAAAGATTTTCAAAAAAAGGTGAAACCGCGATAAACGAATCGTACTGTAATTTGAATTTTAAGTGACGTCAGCAGCGCGGTTGTTTACAAAAAGAACAAAGATTGATCACGGGATGACGAAGATGACGAAGAACCCCACGTACTACCGGCATCATTAGCGGCTTTGGTTGTAAGTGACACGGAGGACGAAGAGTTTGAAGGATTTAATGATTTGGAGTGACACAGAAGGTTTGAAAAACTATTATGGCTTTTACGCATGCCCGGTCCTACTTTACGGAGCTCTCTTTAACCTCCGTGGATGGAAGTCTGGGGCCAGCGCTCGGCCGGGTGGCTGTCCGGGGACGATGGATGGGGCTCGGACATGGCTTTTACGCACGCCCGGTCCTACTCTACGGAGCTCTCTTTCACCTCCGTGGATGGAAGTTGGGGGGTGCTCGGCTGGGTGGCTGTCCGGGGACGATGGATGGGGCTCGGACATGGCTTTTACGCACGCCCGGTCCTATTCTATGGAGCTCTCTTCCACCTCCATGGCTGGAAGTGCCCCCCTCCGGGGATGGAAGTCCACGCCGCCACACACCTTGGAAGTCGACGCCGGTGCTTGGGGCCGTGTGGCGGTTAACTATTTATGTTATAGTTATTTGATATATTTTATTTCATGTAGCAACTTGTATATGTTTTTATTGTTACAGTTCAGTAGTTGTTGGCTCATTCAACTCTTGTTTTGTTAAATAAAGAGCCGTTTACCAAACCCACATCTTTTCTTGTACTTTGTTAACGCTACAATATAGTTACTATATACTAGATCTGTGGAATAACGACGAGGCTGACGTCAGGGTGCACGCGCGGCGTTGTTGACAAAGGACGAGGAATTTGATCGATGGATTTAATGATTTAGAGTGACACAGATGGTTTGATAATATTATTGCTTATATAATAGTTATTTGATATATAATTTATATATCGTTATATGGGCCTGTGGAATATTTTGAAGTGCAAGCGCCGTCAGCAGCGCGCACCCATTGTTGACAAAGGACGATCGATGGATTTAATGAATTGGAGTGACACAGATGGTTTGATAAACGTGTTATTTATGTAATAGTTTTTTGAATAACTCTGAATGTTACGTCAGGCCCGTTCTCAGCTCTTTGTTTGTGTTTACCGTTTTTTTCCGTGTATAGTGCGCAAAATTTAACTAATTTACTGTCCTAAAATCTGGGGTGCGTATTATACATGGGTACAAAAAAAAAATTTTTTATTTATTTTTATTTATTTTTTTTTTTTTTAAAAGAAAGTCATGGTACAACAAAACCAACAACAGGACTGACAAAGTCGTGGAACAAAAAGACAGGGTGACAGTACCAAAGACAGGAACAGAATGACAGTAACACATGCAATGATCCAACGGTGAGCGAGGGGCAGACAGGACTTAAATACAAAACACGTTACATCGATTGAGGTGACACAGGAAGAGAGGGGCGACGCGAACAGAAACTATGGCAACCTAGACACATAGCAAAACTGGGGACGAGACATGACAAATCTCCCCCGAAATAAAACTCACCTTTCTTCTTGTTTGTTGTCAATCGCGCATCGCATTCAGCCATCGTGCCCAACACACTTAGTCAAAAAAATCCATAATTGACGACACATCGTTTGATGCGATGGTGCAATCCTTGATGGTGTGTTATTGTCAAATATTGTTTGTTTTTAATCTCCATCGCGGACCGGACGTCATACGGAGGCCGCCATTACAGATGCGCAGAACGTATGCGCAAGACACGTCAGCTATATTAAGAGCGAGATATGTTTTCTTCCTATTAGTTTCAATTCACAGTTTAATTAGCAGTTTCAATCAGCAAATAACAAAATGCGTATTACAGGTAATATTTTATTTCACAACACTTTGCCTTGTTCCTTTCGTCTCTGCTGTTCATTTCAAACACGCTCCATACGACCGCAATGCTCTTGTATCAGACGCTCGCTCACCTGCTAGTTTGCTGTCTGTCACAATGTACCCTACACAAATCCGAAACATTTGTTGCGGCTCCGAGTCACGACGAGGGGCAAGTTTTGGTTTCCAAGGGTGTTTTTATTCCTCTTCAACGTCTCTCCCATACAGAGCCGCCTCTTTCCCGTGCGCGCACGGAGCGCGGTGGTGCATTTACGGGCAGTCGGAGAAATCAACGCCAACAAAAAAAATTACATCCAGCCTAGTTAAGACCATACCAAAGACTATAAAAATGGGACCCATTGCCTCCCTGCGTGTGTGACGATCATTGGGACTTAAAAAAAAAATTTAAAAAATATTTAAATTTTCTTTTTAAAAATTCATAAAAATTGGGTGCGTATTATACATGGGTACAAGCTTTTTTCCAGCATCAGCATGCCATTCTTAGGGTGCGTACTATACATGGGGGCGCACTATACACGGAAAAAAACGGTATGTCACGTTAGCATACCTATCGTTTAGCCTGTTGTTGCTAGTTCATGTCTGTTCTTGGTGTTGGATTTTGTCGAATTAATTTCCCCCAAAATGCGACTTATACTCCGGAGTGACTTATATATGTTTTTTTCACCTTATTGTGCATTTTATGGCTAATGCGACCTGTATTCCGGAGCAACTTTTAGTCCGAAAAATACGGTAGTCTGAATTAATGTCAGACAGTAAGAAAAAAAAAAGCATGCCTTTTTACAAAGTTGGAATTTTTGGTTTCAACTGTAAATATTTGATCACCTCTGAAATCTTTCTTCTCCGAGTCGGTAGAGTCCCCTTGCTTGATTTCATCGTGGTCTTTTCCAGAAGACAGGACGCTAACTCCTGCCTGAGATAGAAGGTTCTTCAGCTGGCTGCAGAGGAGGTCCAGCAATGACTGGACAACTTTTGGACTCAATTTGTCTGCATATGTCCTGTAAAATCAACCATGTCATTAAAAATGTAATCTCCACCATACCAACTACAGTCAGTATATGATGTTCTTTATGATTACCACAAATTACCCAGTGCTGATGGCCAGTATCTGCAGCAACCGTGTTGAGGCCACCTTCAGAGCAGTGCTGAGCTGGGATATGCCTGGTTTGTGCAGCAGTTGGAGCGGCTGTCCCAACATGGTGTTTGTGCCACATAGCTGGGACAACACATTGAGCAGGCCACTAGAAATGGCCAGGGAGACATCTACTGGTTGGTAGCGCACACTCAGTGCAAATACTGTGACCAGCAGAAGACGCTGCTGAGCTTCTGAAATGAAGACAATCAAAAAAGAAGTACGTTTAGGGCTGGGAGCTGACAAAAACCTTGATTATTTTGGGTGGGTCCTAATCCACATGTAACTTAATAGTGGTCCCCAAATGTTTGTTGCACCAGGCATACAAACAAATATAACAGCGGTCAATTAAATTTGTTGAAATTAGTAGGAGCCCTGTGCTTGTTTGTTTTGTGGTAATGGGAGCCAACGACATTTACCGTATTTTCCGCACTATTAGCCGCACTTAAAAACGTACATTTTACTCAAAAAAACACAGTGCGCCTTATAATACAGAGCGCCTTATATATGGATCAATTGATGAAATTGTTGATCCATACTGGTTGTACACAGTGCTCTGCCAAAATGTTTCAGTACGTTTTAGTACGACTAGTAAATTACAAGGTCGCATAACATTACGGCAACTGTCGTCAGGGGGCGTCGCCGAATAGCTGTTGTACCCGCGAGGCTATTTCATTTCAAAATAGGCTGCTCCGTTAATGTTTCGAGTAAATTCACGGATTGATATGGAAGGGAAACATAGGTAAGCAGTACCAATGTGTTAGATCGAACTTTAGTCAGTTCCGATCATTTCATAGGAGATTGTTTGAGAAACGCGATTGTTTACACTTTGCTGAGGCTCATGGGGGTCTGCGACCTGAGGCTCATGGGAGTTTGCGGGTGGCTAATGCTATAATAATAGCTGCTTTACGCACAAGGCTATTTCATGTCAAAATAGGCTGCTTTGTTAATGTTTTGAGTAAATTTACGGATCGATATGGAAGGGAAACATAGGTAAGCAGTACCAGTGTTAGATCGAACTTTAGTCAGTTCTGATCATTTTATAGGAGATTGTTTGAGAAACGCGATTGTTCACAGAGGGCTCATTGGTTATTGGCTAGTGGATGCATACCGCAACCCTAGTCAACCTCAGTTTGTTGCAGTATAGCTTCTATTTTATGCGCTTTTTAATCCGGTGCGCCCTATATATGAAATAATTTCTAAAATAAAAAATTCAATGAGGGTGCGCCTTATAATCCAGTGCGCCTTTTGGAGCGAAAAATACAGTACTTGAAAGTTCTAGGCTCTTGATGTGTTTCATAATTTGGGCTTTACCACTTTTTAAAGCACATCCCTGATTGTTTGTTTTTACTAGCTTGTGGGCTTACTTTTTATGCGTCATACCATGTGACTGAGACGAGTGGTTTGACATGTGTGACATGAGGCTTAGGTAGATGCACGTGATTATCTGAATATTTTTTTTAGACACGGACTTTGTCTCAGTCTCATTGCCGGACCAATTAAGCAACAGACCAGTAGGGTTTCGCAGCTCGGTTGGATGGAGACCACTGAAGAACTAATTTCAAATCGGAAAGCGGGGGTGGTGCAGTATATGTAGTAAAGATGTAGTATGTTGTATCTATGAGGGAGTAGAATGATCTGAAAATGTGTTTATAAATGCCCACCCCCTCCATATGGCATTTATTTAGTAAATCAAGGGCCACTCAGCGTATAGGCACATGGCTACGGGCCGCCAATTTGCCCATCCCTGCTTCGGAGCTTACCGATGTGGTGTTTGTTTGCCTGCAATGCTCGCTCTAGTGTTACAGATAGTTGTTGGTAAATTTTATGAACTGCTGTCTGAATTTCCAACTGGAGGCTTCTCTTGGCTGTTTTAACACCATCCTGAAAAATAACGAACAGGCAAGTTTTATTAAGGTAAATAACAGCTTTCAACACAGAATCCAGCTAAATCCGAAAAAAAATGTTTTCGCATGTCACACAACTAAGGTCACCAAAACCAAATCACCTTCCTCCAATCACTGTCAGGTTGCTACGTCTCATACCTGATAATGATGCAGCTGCACGCTCTCTCGCTTCAGCCCTCCATTCCCAATAGTCCCGAGGCCAAAACAACCAGCCAGGAACTGCAACCTGACAGAAGTCAGTAGGGAGGAGGACTGGAAGGCACTGCATGGGCGATCGGTATTCCCTGGCAGACAGCCCTTCTCCTCCATACCAGCAATCAACACCACGATTTGATGAAGAGCTTCTAACCTCAGCTGCAAACACAAAACATTACATTAGAAAAGGACACTGATAGGGTGATATATATATATATATATATATATATATATATATATATATAAAAAAAAGAGAAAAGCTACCTTTTAAATTTCTAATTTTAAGATAGGACCCACAGCTAGGACTGGGCAATATATCGTATCAACATCGAGATAGTAACATTGAAATTAGACTAATATCAGTCGGGTGACCTTGCCACGCTTTTGTCGCATTTAAAACTCATTCCAACCAACGCTTTCAAGTTTGCCGTTGGCTAAAAACAGCTGATAAAAGTCATCGTGCGGAGGTAGCGAAGGAGAGACAGCGATAGGGATGGAGCAGAGCGGAGGACACGCCGCCGCCGGGTGACAGCACATACAAATGAGTAATCCACCTCCGGTTTAGCGTGTTGCGAGACAGTAGTACATATGACGCAGATAATACTGGAATATTACATCACCATCTTTCTAAGATATTTCTTCACATTTACGAGTAGTGGAGCTTGTAACAATGCCTTTTTCACAAATAATTTGTCAAAAATGTTCCCTTCAAATCTTGCAGGTGGCAGTAAAATGTGGCTGAACACGAGTGAACAACCATTTTGTTTGCTAGTCTGTAACAGGTTGTGTAACATAGTATGTGCCCGCATTGCAGAAATATGTCAATCTCTCACCTCTGCCCTGCTTTGTTGCTGTTCCATGGCCAGGATAGTGGCCTGTGGACTGGTTGACATACTTTCCTCTGGTTCTTTGAAGGCTGGAGTGAGGCCGACGTCACCATTGATGAAGCTGATCATATTGTCAATGAGAGCATGAATACCAAGAGAGCGGTTCAGGTCTAGGTCTGATTCTTCATATGAGTATGCGGAGCTGTAGCTGCGCTGACGGCTCAGCTTTGCACGAAACCAAGACTCAGCCAGTGAGTCTGGAGAGGTATAGAGTAGACCTGAGGAAATAGAGAGAGGAGAAATGCTTTCAGGAGATAGTATAACAAACTGTCATTTGTTTGATGGATGACATATGTTCTTATATGCACATACCAATTTCAGTGCAAAGTATGATTATTCTACATAAACCCATATTCTGGTTGTTCATGCCTGCACATGCCTTCATCAGCCAGAATGATTGTATTTATAATGGGTGCACTGAATTCCCAACAAGTGCAGAAGACAGAATGCTATGGAATTCTATACAGAAGCAGTTTCCATCCACCAGGCTGTGCATCTGGTTAAATGGCCACACAGAGAGAATGTGCAAAAATATTTTTATTGATCAGTCTAAAGGAAATGTTATTTTTAAAAATCAAGTACATCCACATGTCTCTCTGTACACATCTAACACTTTGTCTCAAGTGACACATTATATAAAGTAGGCCCACGAGAAGGGTCGGGAACTGAGAAGCATTAGTGACGTGAGAATACATTCAAATTTTCCAAGCAATTTTAACACTGCAAATTCTCCCTTCAATTTGTGTCAGCCTTACAAATAAAGCAATAACTGCTTTAAAACAGCCCCGCCAAAGAAAGCACTACCTTCTTCCATTTCAAATATTCTATTGTTGTTAAGCAGACGTTTCTGCAATGACAGCGAGCAACACAAAATTAGGAAGTAGATTGGACATACAGTTCTTGTAAGTAACACACTTGTGATATTGCGTCATTGCCATCGTCTTCTTTCTTTTAAAGAGGGAGTTGGAATTGTAATAATTTGTTTCGATTTGTATTTATGTCGTTCGGTCAAAAATTTGCTTTACATTACATGAAAACGTTCTGTGCCTGTGGTGCAACAAAAGGTTTGGGACCACTGCTAAACAGTATTTGTTATAAACCTAAGTAATTCATATTTCCATTTCCATGCCACCACTGAAAGTACTATCATAACATCAGTGAAAATTTCCTTGTGATTGCAACTCTTAATTACAGCAATTCAATTCTGTTTGACAAATCAAATTTTTCACAAAGGATGAGAAACTCCCATCTGTTCATACAGTATGTATCCTGTCATATAGAAATATGAACCGAAAACAAGCAACTGCTTTACACTTTTCAGTCAGTTCTTACACATAAATACAGGTGTCAGAGAGTTCAACAAAAATGATCATTATAATGGGTTTTCAATCAATTGTACAACGAAAATATAATCCAATCTTCACGTGGAATAATAACTTAAAAAAGTTTTCTGATATACTCAAGTGGATAAAAGGACCATCAAGTCCCTCGACTTGATAGCAAGATAATATCTAAGATGTAAACCAGAGACACTTATTGTGAAAAGAAACTCATACAAACTATTAAGCAAACTACCTTACTAAAGTTTGCATTCACTGATTCAAATTCAACCACAGGGCTTTATTCTACATTTCAACCTCAGTGGAATTATATGGCACATAAAAGTAATGGCATTGCCATCATGCCAATCTCATATTTTGCACGTGCATGTGCACGCACGCACGCACGCACGCACACACACACACACACACACACACACACACACACACACACGCGCACACACAACACACACACACACACAACACACACACGTCAGGGTTTTCCAAACTATCTTGATCGTATGATTATGTTGGAATGTATGTAACCAGTAATAAATAACCTAGCTTGTCCCATCCTACACAACGTCGTAAAACATTCCCTTGCTATGTTTTGACTAGAGGTCAAGGGTTTTCTCTTCTGTATCCAGTCCACTCTCACCCCCACCCTGTTTCTCTTAATAAAAAGGCTCTTGTGGGAGGCCAGAGTCAGGCCTCCATTCGGTCATTGCTGTACGCAGTGACGAATGGACTCTCCGCCTGCAGGTGCCCTAAAAGACTTAATTGTCTCCCATGTGGTTCTTGCAAAATAAGTTGGAGTGAGCACCACTCTAACAACATGCGCGCGCACACACACACACACACACACACGCACACGCACACACACAACGTTTGTGAATAGTTTCTTCATGATAAATGGGCTTTCACTTGTATAGCGATTTTCAAACTTCATAGAACTCAAAGTGCTTTAACGCTGACTTCTCATTTGCCTACTGATGATCCAGCATCAGCAGCAACTGGGTTCCGATCTTGCTCATGGACACTTGGACATAGTCACAAAAGCACAGGATCGAACCCATAACCTTCTGGTTGGGAGACGACCACTCTACCACCAGAGCCATGCCGCCCATTCAACATCTAATACTGAAGTTAGCACCAGTTCATAACTGAAAGCGCTAAATCAGTGGTTCTTAACCTTGTTGGAGGTACCGAACCCTGCCAGTTTCATATGAGCATTCACCGAACCCCTCTTTAGTGATAAATACAATTGTTTTTTTACTGATGCACAAAATGAGCTGTGCATGAACATCACCTTGTTCAAAGAACAAAGCCAACACATGCATGTACTCACAACACTGACTTTTGTGGGTGTTCGGACCTCTGCAGTGGAGGCTCTGCCGAACCCCTGAGACCGACTCAGCGAACCCCTAGGGTTCGATCGAACCCAGGTTAAGAACCACTGCGCTAAATGAATGAGAGGTGCATCATGGGGATGGAGAGTCAAGCTAATTAGGGAAAGAAACATGCCATCGTTTACGTGCTTGCAGCTCCTCTTGTGCTTGGGACTCAACTGCCCCAAAAGTAGCAAATAAACTAGGCATGCGGGAATTAAAAGACAGAGAGACAAGAGTAACTTGGGATGCACAATGCTAGCTGACAACTTTGGAGTCATTCATGTATCAAATTTTGCCATTTGTATATACCTCCCATTTGGTATGAATTGTGCATAACGGAACGTTAGGCTCGTGTTTAATGTTGGTGAACACCAGGCATACAGTGGTAACTGCTGGATCAATGCCTTAAAACATATTGGATATTGACTCTTTGGTGGTTCAACGCTATCCGAGGTAGTTTAGTAGCACTGGGTGAAATCTTAAGAGGAAGATGACAGCATAGTGCTGAGGAAAAGAGGTTTTTACTGGACATGAAAGACTAAGCTTTACCTCTCTTTTTGTGAGAGAACGCCAAGTCCAGGTCAACATTTCTCCTTCCACTCTGAAAGGAAAAAAAATACATAGTAGAGGGGTGCAACAACTCATCGACAATGAATCGATTATAAAATGCATCAACAAATATCTTGATAATCAATTAATGATTAAGCGCCCTTATCTATTTGAGATTGTCCATATCATCTGAATTTCAGCCTCTCAGATGTATACGTATATTCTAAAATTTTGGTATTCCTCCATGAAAGAGAAATGAAAAGAAAAGAAAATATTTTCAAACATCTGCATTTCATTTGGAAAACGATTTACGGGCCAAACAAGTGAATTACAATTAATGTTTGCGCATAATATGTATGCACTATCAATTTGAAATGATGTTCTGTTTTTAAGAAAGGGATGGAAATGAAGAAATGTCTTTTAATCTCATTCATCGATGAATAGATAAAATAATCCACAGATTAAAAGATTACTGCACAGCAACAACCCTGCTGAGGATAAACGTGTTAAGTCTAAAAACACTGTGAAAACATACTTTCAGGATCAAGACAATTTTCAAATAAACACAAGAGATAAAGTAGAAGAACATGTTAGTATGATGTACATTGTCTACAGAGTGATGATGTACCAGATTATATCCCTCTTCATCGGATTCGGGCTGGGAGAGGTCAGACTCGCTCCTTGATTTCATCAGCCTGTAGCTAGGACTGCTTTGCACTGAGCGGCTCTCTGCACTCAGACTCTCACTCCTGCAAACACAAAAAGGAGTTATGCCATACATATTTTTTTAAATAAAACAACAGTGCCGTGTTTACTGGTTTGGCAAAAATACTTGTTAATTTTAAATTTAATATTTAATTGCTAACTTCTTACCGTATTCTCCGGACTATAAATCGCAGTTTTTTTTTCATAGTTTTGAGGGTGCGACTTATACTCAGGAGCGATTTATGTGTAAAATTATTAACACATCATTTCATTTCATGTTATTTTCACAATAAACCTCATGAGGGTGCTCTAGGCCTGTGGAATAATTGGAACTGCAACTGACGATGAGTCTGCCGTAAGCCACGTAGAAGAGGAAGCGCTGCATCTTCCGGGATTAGCAGAGTTTTTATAAGTGACACAGAGGATGAATATTTTGTTGGATTTAATGATTTGGAGTGACGTGGACTTGTTAGCATGTTATTTATGTTATATTTATTTGAATAAATCAATATGGTATGTCAGGCACGTACCATATTGTTCTCAGTTCCTTGTTTCTGTGTTTATGTAACGTTAGCATACCGTAGCGTTCAGGCTGTTGTTGCCTATTGTATTTTTATTTTAAATTGCCTTTCAAGATGACATATCTATTCTTGGTGGTGGATTTTATGAAATAAATTTCCCCCAATAATGCGACTTATACTCCGGTGTGACTTATATACGTATGTCTTTGTCTAGTATACTATGTATTTTATGGCTGGTGCGACTTATACGCTGTAGCAATTTATAAACCGGAAAATACAGTAATTTTCCTTAATAAAGTTATTTGTCCTCAACTTGAAATAGAGATTATTCACAGCTAATCAATCAATTACTCTCAGGCAATATACAGTATTTGCATGTGTACGTATTGCAGTTTGTTTGCATTTCGTAGAATTGTGCGTGCATTATGACAATGAAAAAAACATTGCCATCATGCTGTATTATTGTCATTCATGGCCTCGTTTAAAAGTCTCACTACATCCACAACACGTATTACTATACGAGTGTATAGGCACATTTGGTGTATAGGCACATTTGGTAATAAGTTGCTTTGGTAAACTTTGTTTTGCAAGTGACACTTGATTTCAAACTTCTCAATATTCCACCTATCATACTGACTGTACTCAACCTGGTCATGAAGCTTAGACAGTCTTGTGTTCCAGCAGCGGTCTGGCCCTCTTCTTGGTTCTGCTTGGTCAGTTCGCCCAATACAGGGCTAACCCCCAATATTAGCAAGGCACAGCGATGAATCACAGAGTTACAAGCTGCTGTGTACAAGTCCTGTCCTTCAGGGAGAATCGTACTGCGCCTTCTTCCATCTTGAGACAGAGTCAAATCCTCCTCTCCACCTCCATTGGTTCCTGTTCCTCCACTCCTAGAAACCAAACTGGATCCAAGGCCTACGCTGGCAGCTCGCTCTCTGTCCCGACTGCGTGCTACATCTCGTGCAGAGAGGAAACATTGAAAGATTTCTGCGTGAGACACACACATAGAAACATAAAACTAGATTACGCAAAAAACAACAGACATAAAATGCACTAGTATTTAGACTTACTCATGCGCGGTATCAGTCCAATGGTGTCACAACACCTACATGCGCAGGTTTATCGTAGATGATAATCACAGACTTATGTCCTTTGATTTGTTGTATACTGAAGCCATTTGAATATAAGACTAAAGATCACAATTCCACTTTTTAATCTCTGGTATTTATATCAAGATGTATTTGACAACTTAAGACAAGGCACCTTTTGTTTGAACCCACTCATCTTTCCAGTCCGCAAAAGTATTGGAATGTGACTGGTGAGTGTTTCTAGTTGCTCAGGTGTTACTTTTCAGAATGACTGCTTGAACATTAGTGCTTGTTTTGGCTTTGGTTTCACTACATTTGTTGCTATGAAAAGTTATCTATGGCAGAAAAGCTAACTATTGTGAAGCTGAGAGAAGAAAATCGATCAGACCTATGACACAAATAATGTTAATCAGGACAACTGGGATGTCTTGAAAAAGAAAGAAGCTACTTCTAGTGACCAACAGACATTGGAATAGATTCAGCCAAGGGTATCGACGGGAGATAATGACAGCACCACTGTGAGTGTTGTAAAAAAATACTTAAAGATGACAGTGCAGGGCAGAGGGGAAGGTATCACAATTCAATGTTCAAAGGCTTTGAGAGAAGAAATATCCAGGCCATACCGTAAGATGCAATTGACTCTTCAGCAAAAAGAATTAGAAGGCCGGATTGTGCAGAGGTAAAGAGATGAGCCACAAAGGTTTTACAGCAAAGGTTTATGGACTGATGAGACCAATAAGAACCTCTACCAAAGTGATGGAAAGGCCAAAGTATGGCAAAAGAAAGGATCTGTTTATGATCCAAAACACACACGCTTATCTGTGAAGTATGGTGGAGGTAATGTCATGGCTTGGGCTTGCATAGATGGGCTCACTTGTCTTTATTGATGATAGCTCATGATGATACCAGCAGAATAGATTCTGGTGTCTAAAAACCATTTTGTCCGTCAGGTGGCTGTACTATGACCAAGTCTGTACCAGAAGCTAGTCAACAATCAATAGTAAGAGTTATTTATTATTTATTCATCACTCTTACTATTGATTGTTTGAATTTTTGCCTTCTTGTTTTTATATTGTGTCGCGTACATGTATGTCTATCGTGTTATGTGTCTCGTCACCGTGGGATAGAGAAAAACGTAATTTCGGTCTCTTTGTGTGTTGTGACATGTGGAGAGATTGACAATAAAGCTGACTTTGACTTTGACTTTTGATGTCTACAAGATGTGGAGATTACCATCCCATACTTTAGAATCATTTGGTGGCATTTCACAATCTAACAGATTCATGATTCTGTTTTGCATTTTAATATCATGATAAATGTGTTCTTACTTCCAGCCGTCATGACTTCATGTTCCCGGTATTCGTCTTCATCATCTTGCTCCTGATGGCCCTCTTCTCTCTCACGGTCAGCTCTCTCCTCCAGTTCAGCCTCCTCATCAATGGTGCGGGTAAATGAATGTTCTTGTGGATCCATGTCTAAAGAGTCCTGATTGTCTGAAATCTTACCAGATTAAGAATATAACATGTTAGTCTTCAACCTTTTGTTTTAATATGTAACTCAGTGAACATTCACAAAGACAAAAAGACGATCCACCCGATTCAGAGTACTGGTAAACTCGATCGTAGCTGAGATCTCGCAAACGTGTAATTTCAGAGACGCTAATGAGGAAATATATAGCTGTGTGATGGCAACTTACTCTCCTCTCTCGAGATGAAGATCGTGTCTGAATGAAGTCCATATTCTTGCATGCTAGCAGGCGATTTCGAACGATATAAACACTGCGATAGATCTCTGCCAAGGACTTTGATGGCTGGTCTCTATAGGAAAGACAAAATGTAAGAACTTGACAATACAAAATATATTTATTTTGGGCTTATCTTTAACACAATCTTTTTTTTATTACCTTTCCTCTCCATGTGCTTGTTTGAGCAACCCGGTGTGCTTCAACAAAGCTGCTAAAACAAACCTGGAAACAGTGTCTAACAGGGATTCATTACTAAGAGAAGCGTTGTCCCAATCTGCAAAAATAATGCACAACGCAGTCAGCACAATGTGATACATCGCTTCATTAACATGCACTTATAGCTAAATTCATATTGTCTCAGGTCATCAACCTTTTTAAACCGGCTACATTTTGATGATTGAATAATGCCAAGGAGTAACAGTCTGATACACGCTTTCGAAATAACACATTATAAGCTTGTACCAATACATGTATTGAATTTGAAACCAAAACCACACTACTTGTCACCTTTGGATGGCTAAACTGTAACACAACTCTTCTGTGCCTCCACCCAAAATACAGACGTGACAAAATATGATTTGTTTTATTTTAGGTTAATTAAAAAAACATAAGCCTACATCTAAGCTTTTCTTTAGCAGCTCTCTTCCAATTAATTGCATGTTGCTTTTTTTCGATAACAGGCACTTGACCAGAGTGGTTCGAATATGTGGCTACCACAACTTATTAATGCTAGTTCAACCAAGCGAAGTGGAAAGGAGGAGAGGAATAAGCATGGCTAATAGTGGTAAGAATCCAGAAGTTGTGGACCCTCCCAACTCATTTAGGTCAG
The DNA here is from genome assembly GCF_033458585.1 of Syngnathus typhle. Taxonomy (NCBI): domain Eukaryota; kingdom Metazoa; phylum Chordata; class Actinopteri; order Syngnathiformes; family Syngnathidae; genus Syngnathus; species Syngnathus typhle. The sequence goes on along the minus strand of NC_083741.1, from coordinate 7,704,921 downwards.
CAGTATGGGAGTATTTTGGTCTGCTCGACTGAGACCAGAGATGTGAATTGAGTAGTCAAGAAGACCCAGACTATTAGCCACAAGCCGAGTGACATCAAACATATTGATTCACCTTCAAAGACACCATTCTGAAATTAATTTAAGTGGTGCATGGTAGAAAACACTTTCACAAATGTGTTCATTATATTAATAAATTGTGAATTTTCAGCATTGTGAATTAATATAATAAATGTTTGTTACATTATTTTACACAAAGAAACAAGAATCATCTTGAGGGGTTTGATTTGGTAACCTCAGAATTGCATCTTGTGGATGATGTGGCTCTTAGGATTCATCAATCACGTTAGATGGGTCAAAAAAGTAGTGTCTTAAACAATTTGCTCACTTCTTTTGGGAGTGAATTGTTTTATTGCGGTTGTGCCCCTACGATTATTTTTAATATAAATATTCAACATATTGTCACTTCCAAATTTACATCACTGTGATTTAAATATCAATATCCCCAAAGAAAGTTTGATGCATTAGACCAGTGAGGATTTTTGGAACAGGCCCGTTTTATTAATTTATTAATTTATTAATTTATTAATTTATTAATTTATTAATTTATTAATTTATTAATTTATTAATTTTTTTTAGAAAACACCAATAAAAACAATGACATAATGAATATATTCATCATGGATGATAATAAATATATTATTATACATTCATTATATTCATCAATTGCCATTATTGTACAGTAGGAAGGTGACGACATGTTTAATCTGACAGACCTTTGCTGATGGCATAGTCTTGCATGCTGATCCAGAGGCTGTTGGCAGGTTCTTTGGAGGAGCCTAAAGCCAAATCTACCAGGATACTTAAGTTAGGATGCACTGTACAGTCAAAAGGCTTCTGTTCTTCATTGTCCGACAGTGCAGCCTCCAGCAATGAGCTGATAGAAGCATCTTTAAGGACCAAAGTAAAAAATAATAATAATCATCATCATTTGGCATAGAAAAATACTAAATGTAGCAACACAGCTAAGAGAAACAGGATGATTACCAGTCAAGAAAATATATGTAAATGAATAAATGTAGATCTCTCTTTACCCAGCTGTGGGATGTTCATCTCCAAGCCATTGCTGAAAATAGGTGTTTTGAGCCAGTAAGCAGTATCCTGCTCCTCCAGAGAGGCAGGGGCGCCCTGCAGCATCCCACCAAGACAACGACCTACCAGTAAGGCTACTGTCCTCTCCAAGTCAACAAGCCACACCCAGGAGAGTGCTGGCTGCGGAAGAGACATTCCTGAACCTGGCTCTGCAAAGTCTGACATACCTAGGAAGTTGGAGAAGGCAAAGTTGTGCTGAATAGAAAGATTACACTAAGACAATTGTATTTTTTTAGCTTGTAGTGGTCGTTCTCTAATGGTTTGATCCAATTGCATGGTCAAACACTGACTCACTTCGAGTTTTTATTTCCTTCCCTTTACTTTATTTCACTGCTAACAATAATGCAGACATACTGCAGGGATAAAATAAAACGTGACTGAGATTTATGCTGTTGTTGGTGTGAATGTATTTCTGGTGGAGAAAAATAGCTGTCGCAGCCACTTCCTGTTCGTGACATCACAGCCGTTCAATTACAACCCCATTCTACCCGTAAAATGTATCAGGTACAATAATAGTTGTTACAGATAAACTGGCAGTTTCAATGCAACATAACACTGTTTAATTGAGTACCATGCTGTCCATAAAGTGATGATAAGTTGCCATAAAACAATAGGTTGTGATTGTTACCTCATTGCTTCTATTAGGTGGCACTCACATTCTACTACTGTCACTTACTGTATACTTAACACGAGACGACTTGAGTATATTGACGCAAAAGTTCAATTTGTTTGCAGAATATTACAATGTTAACAGTTTTTAAAAACTTGTTTTTATTTTATGATGACCAAGTTGTGTGTCAAGCATGACATTTTAATTCAAGGAATGTTAAACAAAAAATATATATGATTTCACGCTAGTTACACACGCTATTTCAGTTCACATGGTGGATTCCATATTTTGCGACGCAAACACATGTCTACCGTGCCTCTTAAAATGTACCTATGGAGGTCCCACATTGAGGTCTTGCTGGGGAAAGGGAGTAAAGCAAAGATTTGTCAATATTTGTTGACCCCATTTTTGTGTCTAGTCTTGTATTTGCCGAAATAATCCCCCTCTCTATCCTTTAATGCAGGCGCCATATTGGAACGGGTGACGTTGACAGGGCCATACCGCTCGAGCGATCTTGTGCTGTGTCTTCTGAGGACTTATTTGATAGTGCAAGAGCATTCTACATTAGTCAGTATTTAAGCTCGGCCTACCATAAACAGTACAATATAAGTGGATCATATGAAATGAGCTGGTGAAATTTTGTACCATGAAGAGGCCATTGCAGCTCCTGGTCCTCCAGAGGGAAGGCAGCAGGCAACAGCCTGTTTAGCCGGTCCAGTGGAGGGAACAGGTCAAGGAGGTAGCTTAGCAAAGGCCTCGCCACAGACACAGGAAGAAGCAGCAATGAGTTGGTTATCTGGCACAGCATACTGCCTGCCGCTGACACAAAAATTACATCTGGAAAGGAGAGAGATGCGTTGAAATCAAGAACGCTCATAAGTACATTTCTGGAGCGCTTCAAAACATTGTCTAATTTCATAAAACTCCTAGTGACGTTATTTTAAGACAATTCTAGAAAAGTGTAGGGCAGGAGTGTCAAACTCATTTTTTTCGCGGGACACATTATAGTGATACCGTTTTTTTCCGTGTATAGTGCGCCCCCATGTATAGTACGCACCCCTAAAAATGGCATGCTGATGCTGGAAAAAAGCTTGTACCCATGTATAATACGCACCCAATTTTTATGAATTTTTTTTAAAAAAAATTTTTAATTTTTTTTTTTTTTTTTTTTTTAAGTCCCAATGATCGTCACACACGCAGGGAGGCAATGGGTCCCATTTTTATAGTCTTTGGTATGGTCTTAACTAGGCTGGATGTAATTTTTTTTGTTGGCGTTGATTTCTCCGAGGCGGCTCGGTGGCGCACTTGGGTAGCACGTCCGCCTCACAGTTAGGAGGGTGCGGGTTCGATTCCACCTCCGGCCCTCCCTGTGTGGAGTTTGCATGTTCTCCCCGGGCCCGTGTGGGTTTTCTCCGGGCACTCCGGTTTCCTCCCACATCCCAAAAACATGCTTGGTAGGCTGATTGAACATTCCAAATTGTCCCTAGGTGTGAGTGTGAGTGCAAATGGTTGTTTGTCTCTGTGTGCCCTGCGATTGGCTGGCAACCGGTTCAGGGTGTCCCCCGCCTACTGCCCGATGACGGCTGGGATAGGCTCCAGCACGCCCGCGACCCCAGTGGGGACTAAGCGGTACAGAAAATGGATGGATGGATGGATGATTTCTCCGACTTTGCCTTTCTTCTCTGCTGTTCACTTCAAACACGCTCCATGCGACCGCAATGCTCTCGTATCAGACGCTTGCTCGATCACCTGCTCGTTTGCTGTCCCGTGCGCGCACGAAGCGCGGTGGTGCGTTTATGGGCAGTCGGAGAAATCAACGCCAACAGAAAAAATTACATCCAGCCTAGTTAAGACCATACCAAAGACTATAAAAATGGGACCCATTGCCTCCCTGCGTGTGTGACGATCATTGGGACTTAAAAAAAAAAAAAAAAAAAAAATTTTTAAAAAAAAACTTTTTTTTTTTTTTTTTGTACCCATGTATAATGCGCACCCCGGATTTTAGGACAATAAATTAGTAAAATTTTGCGCACTATACACGGAAAAAAACGGTAGCTTCTTTCGGAGGGCCATGATGACTGTCAACCCAAATAAATGTATGAGCACCTCATATTATAGACAGTAAAAGCTACAAAACAAACTGACAAACAACACGTTTTCAAATCAGACGAGTAAGAACTGGTCAAATATTTTTTAAAAAGATTTTTTTAGTGAAGACAATTTGCAATTCTAGTAATGACACAAATTTGATGCCCTGGCCTTGAGTTTGACACCTGTGATATAGTGTGTGTGGAATATGAATTAAGCCTCAAAATGCAAGCAATTTTATCCATCTCAGGGTCGGTCTATATTGTCCTTGCTGTCGAATGAAGATATCTCAGGAACAAAGAAGCAATAGAAATCAGAAAATGGGGTATGGACACGTTCAACAGGCATGAAGGAACTTTTATGCTATCACACACTTGGTATTTACTTCTCCAAAGACCACCAGGCGACATACAGAAACATCAGCTGATAAAAACAACAAGTGCTAAGCTGAGAACTTCTGAGGAAGGTGATAGAACGAGCCGAAGCTAGGTAAATGAAACATTTTACCACATTGTCTTAAAACAGGAAAAGGAAAACCATTGTCAATAAGAGAAGATGAATTTTATTAACCAACATCACAGTGCCCAAGTGCTCGGTAACAACCAATCACAGCTCACCTTTTTTTCTAGGTTTGATCATGTAACATTCGCAAGCCGAGCCATTAGGCACAGTGATGTCAATTTTAGTCGAGACCAAGAGGGCAAAATGAGTGGATTTTGCTGCTTAATTCATATTCCACAATGCAATAGTAATCAGAGAGCCATGTTTGGACTAGTGGAACATATCAGATCATATTATTAAAAAGAACATTTTTGACTTGACTTTCGCTCCAACCTAGTTCTAAAAGTAATTGATTACTCCGTTATACCTTGTAACTTCTCGTGTACACTGCCATTCCAGGAACTCTCTTTAATCAAAGTGGCTGAACGGGAGAAGATGTCTGTGGCGTGAGGTAGAAGAAGTTGCAAATGCTTATGGAGCAGAGCAACGCTGCTGGAGTTCTGGAAAATCAAAATGCATACAACATTATTGCTATATTTATGGCACCAGATGTGAGGAGCACTATTCAAATGTGTACACAACCCAAAAGTCCCAACCTATTTACAGTAGGAGTTAAATGATTTCAGAATTTTTGTCAGCGCGAGTACGATCAAATACGATTAATAGATGACAACCTTGCTGACTCACTCACTACTTTGTCTTAGTTTGCACAGGCCCTATCCCACAACTTATTCACCCAATCACATTAAGACTGAGCATGGGTCGACAATTTTTAAGATCCACGTGTTTACAAAGTCGATCCATTCAACCATTATTTGAACCGCTTTTCCTCATGAGAGTCGCGGGCATGCTATAGCCTATCCCAGTTGACTTTGAGCAGTTAGCAAGGGACACAGTAAACTGGTTGTCAGCCAATCTCAGGGCATACATGGACAGACAAACAACTATTCATTCGTTCGTTCGTTCGTTCGTTCGTTCGTTCATTCATTCATGGGTCCCACAGCAATATTGATGGATGCTTGCAAAGACCCAGCCTGTCAGCAGGGTCTTTGAAGTTCACGAGGATTTTTTTCTTCATTTCCCGGCTGAGTAGAGGGTGGCAGTCAGACATACATGGCTGCACACAATCGTAAGAGATGAATGTGCAGATAAGGAATAGTAAAGAAAAAGTGTGGCAGCAGCAAGGGAGAAAATTCAAAATAAAACAAAACAAAATTAAATTGTAGTGGCAATACAAAGACAGAAAAATATATTAACAGAGATGCGTGTATGAAATGGAGAGTCGCTGTCCTGCCTGTTATACGTAGATGTGTCCCTGTTGCAACATACCTGATTCAAATGGGACAGCAGACCTCCAGTTTGGACAACCCTGATGTAAAGGAAATATTGCTAACTTGCTGCTGATGCTAGAGAGTGAAAGACTTGTGTAATTACCCAGCCTTACTTATATTGCCCTTTGGAGGGTAATCAACAGAGTGGGGAGTTTTTGGGGACCACTGGCATAAAGAATGCAAAAAAGCAAATTGTTGAGTATTAATACCTCAGTTACGTGGTTGACGTGGCAGTAGGCTAATAGTTGCTTCTGCAAGGAGCAAAGGAGTTGGTGGAGATGAGCTGGTTGGCTGCTATCAGAGGAGGACATGTCCTGCTGCAACTTGTCACTGTTTTTCTCCAGCTCACCAAAAGCCTGATCCTGCATAGTAACAAATGATCACAAATGGGGCGTTGTGTTTGTTTCAGGTAGAAGCGATACCTTGACCACAAAGTACTTGCCAACTTTCCCTATTCATGTGGGACACTCCCAAATTTCAATGTTATCTCCCGTATTGGTTTCGGATCAGTCACTCTTCCCGCCAATCTCACAAATTTACAGTGAAGTAAACAATTTACATTTTGGGGAATGTGATGCGACACGGCTCGCAGTCTCGCAGCCAACCGCAGTGTTTCCCTGCATTCATGAATTTGCATGTGAGTTCATTTCTTCCACCTAGTAAACGTAGCATAACAAAGACTGGGCGTCAGTGAAATGGGCGTTTGTCAGAGATTGACTGAGAGGTCTGTTGGCATTTCAACCTGTTGGCAACAATTACACGGATGGACAAAAACCCAATTCTGTCTGTCCTCAGTCCGTCCGTTCTTTAACTTTCTCATCCTTTGTACGCAAAATGGATGAACCGTGTGACCACGATGGACCACTGAGTCGGAATGTTTACCTCTGCAAAAACGTATTAACCTTGCTGTATGCTCCGCTACACAATTTGTGTGTATGCGTGCGTGTTTCTTAATCTCTGCGATCTGGTACTGGATGGACCACAGACTTGTACTCTGCTGCAGACCTGTGGTGGCAAACCACTGTATGAGAAGGCCTCTGCATCAGTAGAGCTTTATGCCTAGCAATGCCCCTGCTTGGGCCGATATGCTGATGAAAAAAAATAAAATTATCCCTATTTCTCATAAGCCAGAGTTGGCAAGTATGTGCCTTGAACCACAATTCATTCGAATGTCAGAAAAGTGGAAATTTATTATCCTTTTTTTTTGGTGAACAGTGTCATACGTATATATATCAGTATTCTATTGCGCGTTAACGAAATCTAGCTTTGTTAAACATACCCTACCATCTCCACTACTTACAGTATAGAAGCCAAGATTCCTTAGGAGTGTCTTCATGAGGATTTCTGCTAGATGGGTGTCAGGATGGCCTGCTGTGCCACTGTGATTTGGGTCTGGGGATGCCGTGAATCCCAGACCACAGCTAAGCGCCTCAGGACCATCAGCAGGAGAGCTATAACCTAGAAGTGAGGCTACATGCGTGTGGTCTTGGAGACTGGTCAGGATGATGTCAAGCTGCATTCTCTGTGGCAATAGACAAACTTGGTTAAGAGCTATAACGAAAGATGATATTTCTTTGATCATCTTATTGCTGTCTTTTGTTGACATCAACTTGTGTCAAACCATCTGTGAATTACGCAGCATAGGGTACCTGTCCTTTGGACAGACTCTCCCATCTGTCAGGACCCTGAGGAAGCAAGGAATGAAGAAGCTCCATCCTCTCTCTTAGTGGAGGCAGCAGCATGGTTGCACCCACTGAAAGTGTCTCAATTACTGCCTGATGAGGAAAAATGCAAATAAATCGGTATCAAATATGATGAAAGGATTTAAGATTAAAACGTGTATCGATATCGTAAGTGACTTAAGAAGTGTGTCAATTTAGCATTTGACCCCAGTCACCTCAAATATCTCCAATTCAATATCATTAGTGCTATATATGTTGAATTGTAGAAAACTCTGGGAGAACTGTGTTGACGATAGACTGCGAGAGAGCAATCAGAGAGCCCGTGTGAGAAAGCGAGAGTGAGAGCGCAAGAGTATGCGAGAAACAGACATGAATATAATGAGTTGTATTGACGGTGGAAAAGACCAAGTGTGTCGCTGTTCCAATCGGGATATTTAAATTTGTGAGTGAATTTGTCCTTTCAGGTATGCAAACGAGATATACAATCTTGAGCTTAACCTGAGAATTGACTGCATGTAAATGTAGTCAGAGATAGTTAGTTGTTGAAATATACATTAATAAACAAACAAACATTTCATGTTTTGATCTTGTTTTACCTCCTGAATCTCATCTGGTACAGAAGAGTCCATCAGTCTGAAGAGCAGATTCCGCAGTGGCCTGGCTTGCCGACCTAAAATACTTGTAGCTACTCCCCCGGCAAGTGCCAGAGCCAGATGATTGGATAAAAGCCGAAGGCACAGCTTAAGAAAGTTATGATGCTCCCTGAAAATACAATTTTTTTCAGAGGAGGGTCTATATTATTAAAAATGTGTTCCTCAAATTTTCGTTTATATAGCCGCAAATCACAGTACACACAATATAACTGTAAAATAGAGCGTGGTAGAGCCATTTTCCTTATCTTGTTAGCGATAGCATGTGTAAGGCAGGAGAAAACCACAGGCACAAAATAAAATCTAGAAGAGTAACTTCCCTACAAGAGTATGTCAAGACTATTTGTCTGATTGAGGTTAAATCATATTTACCTAGATGAAGGGAAGGGGAGAGGAGGAACTTCACTGTTGATACCATCACAATAGTGGTCAAGGAAGGAGCGTAAGTGCGAAAAGGTGCTTTCCTCGAGGTCGACACAATAGGGTCTGTGCCAGGCTACCACTTGCCTTAAGTGCAAAAAACACATTTGTCATGAATTTCAGGCGGAGAGTCAGCAAATGCAAATAAAACCCAAAAGAGAACCAAGTCTAATAAACCACAAACTGACAGGTCAGGAGCGTCAGCATGCTATACAATTAAATTAATTAAAGTGCAGACCTGAGGTATTGTGTTATGAACACTTACCATACCCCAAAGTCAATTATAGGTGTACATATGATTAGATATTTGCTTTGGCAAAATGGTGATCTAATGTCTTACAAAATGTGAGGTATATTAATGGGTCTTGTTCTAACCCAGAAGTAAGACGCTGCTGAGTTTACAAAAACTTTGCAGCCGCTATACTCATGTTCGTCAGTAGACTCGAGGTGCGCCTTGTGACCACTCACAAAGTAGGACATCTCAAAACTACATAGAAAATACTCCTTCAGTGTACCAAAAGTCAATGATTAGTACTTGAGCCCATTGCAGGGGCTACGTAAAAACTTTTTATAGTTTATTTGATGCACCAAAATCAGAACGGCCACGAGTAAACTCAAGTTGCAGGGGGCGCTGCTCTGAGAAAATGAACGTGTGTTTAGTCTGCAGGGGCCGGCTCCTCACTTTTTGACAGGAATGGGTAGAAATGCTCCAACATGAGTAAATACAAAAAAGGTACAAAAAGTTCTTAGCCCACCTGTCTCTGGGAAGAGCTGTCCAGGCCAGACTATGGGAAGTTCCTGCTGAAATCTGCTGCACAGTCACCCCATCCAAGCCTATAATCTTTTTAGGCTTTGTGATTGGTCCTGTGGAGTTTCCCTGGCCACACTGGCCCATGGAGTTGTTCCCCCATGCATATACTTCATTGTCTATAGATGTCGGTTGGAATGAAGAACAGGAACAAAGTTTAATTTCCAGAGACGCTCCTGTATTACAGTGAATTTATTTTATATCATTTAAGTGCATTCAAAAGGCTCAATTATCTGAATATGGTGTTTGGATTTCGTATTGCTTCACACATACCATGCGACAGGGCCAAACAGTGGCTGTCCCCTATGGAGATGTCCACCACCCTGGTGGTAGCCAATTCCTCGATAAGTTTTGGTCTGAGTGCTGTTGCCTCTGAGGACCCACAACCCAGGCAAGCTCCACAACCCCAGGCATACACCTATGATCACAGTGACGCCAAGGAACATTGGCACATGATGAACAAGCGAAAAAAGTAAGAATTCGAGAAGACGGCAAACATTTTTTCACAGGACTGGATGTCTTGGCCTGTAATAGCTCAAAGACTTCAACCAGACCTTTTGGTGGCAACAGCTGCCATTTTTGTGCATCACAATGTTAGTTGTATTTTTAGTACGATTGTTAAATGGTTTTAAGGCCCATTTCACAAACCTTCACGAAATTCTGTGGAAATCAATTGAGTCATTTTTGAGCGATGCTCGTAACAAACATTTAAAAAAAAAACTTTACACCCATGTTGGTGATTTTGTTGCTCAAAAGAAACATTGTAAGCTTAGGCTGATTTGAACAAGAACCTATTATCCCCACTGTATGTCCACATTACCTGTCCAGTTGAAGTTAAGGCAAGAGACGACTGGCTTCCAGCACACACTTTTCTGACGAACATCCCTTGTAAGGCTTCTACCACTTTTGGTTTGTAAACACGATTAGTGTCACCATGGCCAAGTTTCCCTGCGGAAAAACAATTTAGATTTTAATAATAAATGTATTCCTCATGCAAAGGATTTGTTTATAGTATCCAATTACTACAAAGTACTGTATTTTCCGGACTATAAGGCGCTGTTTTTTTTCCCATAGTTTGGCTGGGGGTGCGATTTATACTCTGGAACGATTTATGTGTGAAATTATTAACACATTATGATATAATTTCACATGTTTTTTTTTTACACTAAACCGCAAGAGGGTGCTCTAGGCCTGTGTTGATGATTGTGTTGATGAGTCCAAAGTAAGCGACGTAGAAGAGGAAGCGCCGTATCTTCTACCTCCGGAGTTTGTGGAGTTGTTTAAAAGTGACACAGATGAGGAAGATTTCATTGGATTAAGTGATTAAGAGTGACACGGAGGGTTTGGTAAACTTGTTAGCATATTTTTTTATGCTCTAGCTGTCTGAATACCTCTTAATATGTTATGTTAATATACCAGGCACATTCTCAGTTCGTTGTTTACGTATGTGTCGTGTAACATTAGCATACCGTACAATTATTCAGCCTGTTGTTGCCTCTAGGGGTGTAACGATTCATCGATACACATCGATTAATCGATATAATGCTCTACGATTTGTTGGCATCAATGCTAAACGTAAACATCGATCTATATCGCCCGTTTTTGACCTCGGACATTAGACGCGACTTTATTTTGAAAGCCAGTTCATTGTTGCTTGCTTCCTCTTTCCAGGAGTAGTGCGCGGCGTGTTGTGTTGTGAGCAGAGCAGGCACGTGAAAGGGGAGCCGACAACTACGCGGCTCCTGGGCTGGTGCTATGGCTAGTGTCCAAGAAGACGAGGAAATTCGCTCGCCTTTGGGCTTCAAGTCATTCGTTTGGAAGCACTTTGTAATTTCCTAAATAAAGAGTTTGCAGTACCTTGTTGATTTTGCGTATGAATTGTTATAAATCAGGATATTGTTCTATATCGATCGTAGAGCACTATATCGTGATGTATCGTGAATGAATCACAGCAGGCTTTAAGATATCGGCAAATATCGTATAGTGTGTCATTGTATCGATATGATATCGTATTGTGACAAAACTCGCAATTTACACCCCTAGTTGCCTCCATTCTATTTTTATTTTAAATTGCCTATCAAGATGACATGTCTGTTCTTGGTGTTGGATTTCATCAAATAAATCTCCTCTAAAACTTATACTCCAGTGCGACTTACATATGTATTTTCCTTCTTTATTATGCATTTATGGTTGGTGCGACTTGTACTCCAGAGCGACTTATAGTTCGGACAATACGGTAAGTGTTTTTACACACCATTATCTCCTCCTCCAAACGACCAAACAGTACGGCCATCCTTTGACAGTGCAATTGTATGAGAGCTACCACATGACACTTCTCCCACATTGCTGATGTCTTTGACCAAGGTGGGAATGTTTCGGCTGTTGCTGTCACCATGACCTGCATTTAAAAGAGACAAAATCATGGACTGTATTATACAAGGCAAGTACCATTCTCTTCCACCACTATTAATGCCAGACAGGAATATCTGCGTAAAAAAATATTTGTTTATGATTGTATCGTTAAATTCATACTTCTAACACAGTGGTTCCCAAAGTGGGCGGTACCGCCCCCCTGGGGGCGGTGGAAAGCTCTGGGGGGGCGGTGAGGAAGAAAGGGGCGGTAGGGGGGCGGTAGGGGGGCGGCAGTCGATTTGTACACAACACGCACGCCGCTCTGGCCCAGTCAGATACGACAGCATAGCTACAAAAGCAAAAGCTCACGTTTGTAATTTCAAGCTTGTAATGTTCAGAATTTTATCTTATAATAAAAACCGCATTCTGGCGGTCAACATCATCTTGAGTTCAAGTCAACATGAAATTGGGGACTCGCCAGAACGCGCCGTGTTGTGTTGTGTTGAGCTGGTTAGGGCAATGGTCCCCAACCACCGGGCCGCGGCCCGGTACCGGTCCGTGGGTCACTTGGTACCGGGCCGCCAAGCCGCACAGAAATTTTTTTTTTATCGACGATCAATTAATTCAGGTCAAGACGCTCGTCCCGGTCACGTGACATGTTTCCCCAGTCGAGCCCGCAAAGCTAATATGTGGCGACAGGCTAACTAACCAGGCAGTGAAGCATTCAAAACTGCTTCAACACATGGAGACCAAGCAACCTGCAATAAAAGACAAACCTTAAATCACTTCGGGTGTCATTGTCTCCGATTACGTCTAGATGGGACCGGCTCGTTTCTGAGAAACAAACTCAGTGCTCCCACTAATTCAACGTAATGGTAATGATATTATAAATGTATTATTTATTTATTTATATAAATGTATTATTTATTTATATAAATGCCGGTCCGCGAAAATATTTCTGACATGTAACCGGTCCGTGGCGCAAAAAAGGTTGGGGGGGGTAGGGGGGGTAGGAGGGGGGCGCTAGGAATTCACTGGGGAGCCAAAGGGGGCGCCAGCCTGCAAAAGTTTGGGAACCACTGTTCTAACATATGACAGTTTTACAGGTACAGGGAATTTTCTGAAAAAAATGTAGCTCTGATAGAAAAACAACAGCTGAGCTGTTCTTGTGCATCAATCCACAATGAAACCTTCGTAGATGAGCAGCTACTCTCCGTCGGTTTGACACTTCACGACACGTCAAGGCAACTCAAAATCGGCTACGACACACTACGTTTGTCTGCGACACGTCTATCAACTCGTTAGCGGGCTATATTTCTGTCGTCTAATGGCATAACAAAACCTAGCCGAAACAAACTTGTTAAACGTTTAGAGAAACGTAATGCAAAGCTATTAAAAATCTAAAAATTCTAATGAAAAATGTAAGTTAAGCAATCAATACAAGAAGACATAAAGCCCAACCCGAAGAAATCAAATGTGCTGTGTTATTTCTGCTGCAATAATGTGTGGTGTACTTGCAGCTGTTGTTGGAAAACATCTTCTCTAAATGTGTGTTTCAGATAAATGACATACCCAATCTTCCAAAATCACCTTCCCCCCATGTATACAGCTCTCCATCTTCACTGACTGCAGCACTGTGTCTGTAGCCAGCAGATACACATACCACCACCTCATGTAAAAAAAGAAAAAAGCTTCACATATCTTTATCAATGCTGGTCACCATACACAAGTTGGTTTACTTTTCTTTCATGTCACAGGAACTATTATAGAATGCAGCTCAAAACAAAATACAATATAATCTGTAATTTTATGTAGCATCTATTATGTACTGTACTTGCATTTGAATCAGTACAGGAATCCAGGAAGTGATCGAGAGGGAAGGCAGGATGGTAATTTCAATATGTAATGGAATTAAATTTGTCGCTAAAACTGAAGTAAACTGGCTGAAACTGGCCTACCTTTCCTTGTAACGGTCCTTGGATAAGTTTTGGGTATTTCTGTGTCGAGCTGTTCCCGTGACCCAGCTTGCCGTAATCGCCATCACCCCAGCTGAACATTTCACCTTCCGTAGTGAAGGCCAGGGTGTGGCCATCCGAGCCCTTGGATGACGACACCTTTTTGATGGCACGGTGGGGTTCAAAGGTCAACTTCTTCAGTGTGGACTGGTTGTTGGAGTCCCCGAGGCCTAGGCGGCCGTAGCTTCCCTTCCCACAAGCTCGCACAGAACCATCAGAAGAGATTACAAAAGTGCAGTATTGGCCTGCCTCAATCTGTTCAGGAAAATTCAGTGAATGTATTTAGCATGAAAACATATGAACAATCACCTCATCACAAACTTGTTGGATCAATGATTACAGCATGTGTAACAAACGCAATCCACTTCTTCACTTGAGTGAATACTATGAGTCGTTTATGAAAAGGTCCCCCAAAGATCATCGTCAAACACACATCTGGGTGTGGTGAAATTTGTCCTCTGCATTTAACCCATCCTCATGTGATTTTAATCCATCCCCTGGGGGAGAGCGGAGCAGTAAGCAGTAGCGGAGCAGTAAGCAGTAGCGGAGCAGTAAGCAGTAGCGGAGCAGTAAGCAGTAGCGGTGCCGCGCTCGGGAATCATTTGGTGATCTAACCCCCCAATTCCAACCCTTAATGCTGAGTGCCAAGCAGGGAGGCTATGGGTCCCCTTTTTATAGTCTTTGGTATGACCCGGCCGGGGTTTGAACCCACAACCTTCCAGTCTCAGGGCAGACTCTCTACCACTAGGCCGCCGAGCTGAAGACATTTTGATTGAACCTCTGTTGCAGAAATTGGTGGTAGGCTAGCAACATGTGGTCTCTTTGTGGCAACAAAGCACATGCTTCAAAATGCACGCACTTCAAACTTAAGTTCTGGTATTCACATATTAGTTCACCACTACATGGCACAAGATTCTACATACTGTCTATAGTAACCCTAACCCTATAAGAAGTTAAGGAAGATTGCGCTTTCCCTTCAGTGGCTCCATCCGCTGAGCTCTTGCTAGCAGGGCTGGGGGGGGTATCATGTTTGTACGGAATTTTGTCATCTGAAGAAACAAACTTAGCTTCACAGTACATGGCAGAGATGGGACCAAGTCACACATGTGCAAGTCTCAAGTGAGTCTTAACCTTCAAGTCTCAAGTAAGTCCCAAGTCATTTTTTTCTTGGGCAAATCAAGTCAAGTCCTTAAATAGGTCAAGTCAAGTCCAACTCAAGTCCTTAAATAGGTCAAGTCAAGTCCAAGTCAAGTCACCTTATTATTGCAATTTTACCCCCAGAATCTGATTTTAGTAACGTGAAAAGACAAGATATAAGTAACTTTAAGTAACCATCATTGTCCAATGTGTCTAACCTGTTTAAAAAATATGACAATAATTTGGATTTGCACTGTAATTACTGATATTCAGTAAAATACACCATGGAATCAAACAAAAAAGAAATTACATCATACAATGATTGACAGCTCAATCTAAACAAATGAACGTCTGCCGACAGTGTCTGACACATTTGAGTTGCAAATATGAAAAAATAATCTGAAAAAAATCTGAAAGAAGAAACACATTAAGGAGCATTAGAAACATTTTATGTTTCATCTGTAACATCTGGAGACACCAGAGCTCTATAAACTTCAAATGGACAATGTTAGAGTGGTGCTCACTCGAACTTATCTTGCAAGAACCACACGGGAGGCAGTATGCTCTTTTTAAGCATTTGCAAACGGAGAGCCATTCGTCGCTGTGCGTACAGCGATGATCGAATGAGGTCTGTCTCTGGCCTCTTGCAAGAGCATTTTTATTAATAAGAAACAGGGTGGGGGTGAGAGTGGACTGGATGGAGTTGAAGCCCTTGACCTCCAGTCAAAGCATTGCAGGGGGTGTTTTACGACGTTGTGTAGGATACGTTATTACAGGTTACATTCCAACATAAGCATAAAACTAATCTAGCTAGGTTATTCATTACAGGTTACATTCCAACATAATCATACGATCAAGATAATCTGGAAAACCCTGACAGACAAACTTTGAAGTTGTCGTCTGGCTGTCTGAAATGTTTCTGTTGCATATCTTGCACTGTGCTGTCCGTCCTTTGCCGTCATAAATGTTTGTGCATGTCTGATATAAAGTGGCATGATTCTCCAATAAACACGTTATTTAGGTAGAGAGGGCACGACTGATTGATTGACAGGGTAGCGATCCAATCATGACAACGCCATTCTCAGCCTGCGCTCCTACTGTGTTATCGATATTACCGTTTTTTTCCGTGTATAGTACGCAAAATTTAACTAATTTATTGTCCTAAAATCTGGGGTGCGCATTATACATGGGTACAAAAAAATTTGTAATTTTTTTTTTTTAAATCTTTTTTTTTTTTTTTTTTTTTTAAGTCCCAATGATCGTCACACACGTAGGGAGGCAATGGGTCCCATTTTTATAGTCTTTGGTATGGTCTTAACTAGGCTGGATGTAATTTTTTTTGTTGGCGTTGATTTCTCCGACTGCCCGTAAACGCACCACCGCGCTCCGTGCGCGCACGGGACAGCAAACGAGCAGGTGATCAAGCAAGCGTCTGATACGAGAGCATTGCGGTCGCATGGAGCGTGTTTGAAGTGAACAGCAGAGAGGAAAGGCAAAGTGTTGTGAAATAAAATGCACAGAACGGATGCGCAAGACACGTCAGCTATATAAAGAGCGAGAGTTGTTTTCTTCCTATTAGTTTCAATTCACAGTTTAATTAGCAGTTTCAATCAGCAAATAACAAAATGCGTATTACAGGTAATATTTGATTTCACAACACTTTGCCTTGTTCCTTTGGTCTCTGCTGTTCATCCTAAAACACAAAGGCGCTCTTTAAGCAATGCGACAGTGAGCGCCCGGCGCGCTGCGGTTGCGCGACCGCACCAAATTAAGCTCCCTGCGCAGTGCGCACTGAGGTCCACTTAAATTTTAGAAAGTACATCAGGACTTTAAAAATATCTTCTAAATTTCAGCGACGGCTCTGTCACAATAATCAACCAGCGCGGTGCAGTTGGGCGGTCGGCGGCGCGCTACGGTTGAGCGTTCTCTCGCACGCTCTCTCTCTCGCTCTCTCTCGCTCTCGCACACACGCAAACGGGATATCATACGGAGGCCGCCATTACAGATGCGCAGAACGGATGCGCAAGACACGTCAGCTATATAAAGAGCGAGAGTTCAGTTCTCTACCTAAATCCGTATTACAGGTAATATTTTATTTCACAACACTTTGCCTTGTTCCTTTCTTCTCTCCTGTTCAATTCAAACACGCTCCATGCGACCGCAATGCTCTCGTATCAGACAAGGCTTGCTCGATCACCTGCTCGTTTGCTGTCCCGTGCGCGCACGGAGCGCGGTGGTGCGTTTACGGGCAGTCGGAGAAATCAACGCCAACAAAAAAAATTACATCCAGCCTAGTTAAGACCATACCAAAGACTATAAAAATGGGACTCATTGCCTCCCTGCGTGTGTGACGATCATTGGGACTTAAAAAAAAAAAAAAAAAAAAAATTAAAATTTATTTTTAAAAAAATTCATAAAAATTGGGTGCGTATTATACATGGGTACAAGCTTTTTTCCAGCATCAGCATGCCATTTTTAGGGGTGCGTACTATACATGGGGGCGCACTATACACGGAAAAAAACGGTACTTTTTTAAATGTATTATTAATTTTATATTCAAACTGAAAACATAAACTAAATAGCACTGAAGTCATTCAAGTCATCGTGTCCCTAGTCAAGTCAAATCCCGAGTCTTTAACTTCCAAGTCGAGTTTTTTTATTTTTTGTCAAGTCACAAGTCATCAAAATAGCAACTCGAGTCGACTCGAGTCCAAGTCACAGTGACTCGAGTCCCCATCTCTGGTACACGGGGACAGAGTTTTATTTTTATGATCACAGCAGGGCAATGGGTCATTACAAACAGAGCACCACATTGTATTGAAGCAAGCAAGTAGCAAGCAACCCTTCCAAAGACAGACCAACAGCCCTTATGACCCCTGAAGCTGAGAAGCAAAATTTAACTCAGCTCCAGAAGTCAGTGCAGAAGTCAAGAGTGTACAAAGTGCACCAGAGTAAATATTGGATGTTTGCCTTACCGTCTGCGCATCAGCAAAACTGGGAGCCAGCTTAGGTTGCAGTATTTTTTCCTGTGTACCCTCCACGAGTTGATGGCTGCTGTTGCTTCCCCACACATAAACCTCACAGGTTTCAGATACTACAGGTGCTTCACCAGTCTGGATGCTGTCTGGACTAACACAAGTGCGAGAGTAGTCGGATGCCATTCGACATACCTGGAAGAAAAACTTTACCATTAGGGGAATGTCCTACAAATAGACTTCTAGAGTAAATTGCATCACAATTTTGCAAAACAATCTACGCAAGCTGGATTCATACATACACATAAATGAATATATGTTATGTATGTATGTTCAAATGGAATTTTCTTTGCAGAACAGTTTTCAGTAAGGTAGAGGAGCTGCACTCCAATTAGGAGGAGCTTTACTTTTTTAATTTAAATGAAAGAATCAGAGACCTAAAATGTGGGACGATTATACATTTAGAAAAAGAAAAAAACAGACGACACCAACAACTCGTAGTTAGAATATAACGGCAGCAATTTGTCTGCTGATTATATTAATATGTTTTCAAATAATTGAATGTTTGGCAGTTTAAAAGTTATGGTGTAGATAAAGCACCATAAGTCTTCTGCAATGTCAGGGCAATTTTTTTATTTAGTTTCCGGGAAATACAGATGAGGGTTATACCCTCTCCGAAACAACGGATCCACTCGGACGTGATTCGCTGTCGCCACGAGTGACGAATGGAAATTATAGGGGTGAGTCCAGGCCGTAAATATATATGTATGCACAGTGATAGACAGGTGAATTAGAAAAAAAAACATATTGTCTTACTTCTTCAAAAAGACAGAGTGCTGCCTCATACAATGAACAAAGCCCATCAGGGTTCCGTGTAGGTTCCCTCCATTGACTGCGATCTGCCGAAGAGCCCTGAATGATCAAATTCACAGATGACATTTTATGATTATATGGATCTTATCACGCTAACAAACAAGGTTATACTGTCCAGTTCTAATCTGAGTAAACGGGGCAACTCAATTGTAGTGGTTGACAAATGGCGTAGCTTAAAGAGGCTTTTCAATTTAAAATAAATAATAATATATATAAACAATATATATAATAATATAATAAATAATAATTTGTAGTATTTGCTAAAAGTCATTATGACTTGACAGTAGCACATGATAAATAATGATCGTTCATTTCTGGCCAGATTTTATGGCTTAAATTGGATATAAAGAACGGCACACCACCCAATAAAACAACAATTTTAATACTCAAGTACCGTATTTTCCGGACTATAAGGCGCACCTAAAAACCTAAAATATTCTCAAAAGCCGACAGTGCGCCTTATAGTCTAGTGCGCCTTAAATATGGACTAAACTCCTAAATTCAAACTGGCCCGAAGCATTGTGTCATGAAATCAAGCATAAGTGGCCTGCTGAAGACTATGAATCATGAATCAAAAAGACTATGGATCATTATTTTGTGATTATAAAGTCATTTGTTGCATCTGAAGTTGAAATAAAAAAGATAAAATGGAGAATGATTTGATTTGGATTAAAAATCTGATTTTAAAAATACGGTAATCATTTAGAACATTGTTTAACTTTAAACTTCCCAGTGCTCTAATTTCAGACTATCAACAGTCATTATTCTGATTTTTATAGTTTTTCATGAAAGCAGACGTATTATCATTGGTGTGTAATCAAAATGGGAACTTTGCAACATCTGTTTTTACTTTGAGAAACAATGACCAAACCAGGAACTGAATCAAATTCAAAAAGGCTGGTGAGTACAACAATAGTCCCTCTTGTGTGACATAGCTTACTTTTTGTTCAGTTGTGTTTTATCACTTAACAATACCTAACCCTAAACACAAATTAAACGGGAAACAGTAATTGGGCAAATAATGCTTTTGTAATACACTTCAATGCAAAATAAGATTGTATCTGATTATTTGATAGAATTCATTCTAAAACTATTCGATAGTCACAGCCCTAGACGCAAACGTCATCATCATTTGTCACACACGAACCGATACACCCCAACGACTTTGTGCTGACGTGTTACCTTTTTACGCAAGAAAAACACCTAATTCCTGATAGAGACCAACTATAACACTAAATGCTATTTGGTTTAAAGAATATTTTTGTGAGGCATTATAGGTATCCCTGCAATGAGTTTACAACAAAGGCTTGACAATTTCTGTCAATGATTGGTTGTTTTTCCTCAGGTGAGGTGAATTCTTGCATTATAAATGTGAAGACAAGATGGGCACAGAACCATCAGATTTTTGTTCACAGATATTTATCAAGTACAGTGATCCCTGGTTTATTTGGAGAAATCCATTCCAGAACCACCCGCAATAATCGAAGATCCACAAAATAGAAACCGTATATGTATTTATGTATGTAATCACACACAACTCGATTGAATCTAACAGCACATAGTGTTTATTGTTGGTCGCTAGAGGGTAAAGTTGTATTGCAGGTTTATTTTAACCGTTGGTTTACTTGTCAAGCAATGCAAAGTATCCACCATTCAGGATTAACACACTACACTAACCCGAGAGAGATCATGCTGAGCGAAACCAAAGTGAGTCACAGTAGCGCATGAATCTCCTGTTGCATTGTGGTCCTATACACTATATTAAGGTTTTCTAAACCCTCCCCAATACTTTTACGCTACTTAAACCTTTCCCATTCCCTTAGTAACCATTCCCACACTGTTCTGTACATGCATTGTACTTGTACAGTAAATAAAAGAACACATAATATTATCACGTGATCTCCTCCTATACCCCCGGCGCTAGTCCTCGGTCAGCACATTGCTCACAGCCTTCCCCGTGCTATCAGCGTGTATTTAAACGCCGTTCTCCCGACACGTACAAAGCCGCGAAATAGTGAAGCCGCAATAGGTGAAGCGCGAAGTGGCGTCACTATACTTCTGTCAAGTCCTAATGATTGTTTGAACAAATATGGCTAACTCCCACTTCACTGCTTATCAGTAGAGGGGTTACAACACACTAAAGCCACAAAACATTTATTCTACCTATTAATTTACTTACCAATGAGCGTCTCATCTGCATTAGGATGTTCATGAAACAATCGTAGCCAATGAGACCCTCCTGGCTCTGTAGCACTTTACTATGTTCCATAGTACTAAGCACAGCTGATGCTGCCAGTGCCATCTCAATCCATTCGAGCAAGTAGCGAAGGGAACCCCTCTGGGAGGCGAGTCCTAGCAGTAACTCTGAAGCTAGCCGGCGACCTAAAATATCTGCCCCAGAGTTTGGCATAGTAACTCCTTTGAGAAACGTTGTGACCTGGGCCAGACAGTCCAGGCCCATTGAAGGGATCTTACTCTCATTGGCCAGAGAAAGGGGTGGCAGGGAACTAACTACATCGATGGCCGTACGGATGACATCATTGCACAAGTTTAAGTTGGCACCGGGTCCCCCACAAGGGCTTGGTGGAGGAGGCATCATCCAGCTCTGTCGCAGCAGCGCAAACAGAAGGCTGAGGCCGGTGCGAACGCCCATCTCAATGAGTGCATCGGTGCTAGAGCGAGGCCGCTCACTGACACAGTGCAGATCACTGGAGCCTGAGTTGTTCTCTGGAGAGTGCTGCTGCTGCTTGACCTTTCCCTTGTCGTGGTACTTGTTGGAAAGTGCATAGAATATACGTTGAAGAACCAAGACACGCTTTCGCAGGGCAGCAGCAAAAGGAGAGTCCGAGCAGACCATCTTGGCCAAGGCCAATTGGCTGCCCAGGAGAGCATCCAAGTAGTGCTCCTGTTCATCGCTGGAGAGGGACTCACGCTCAAAGTCGGGCAGTTGGGGACCCTTTAGACATAGCACCTGCTGGGGTAGCAGTACAACCTCCTTGTTGGCCAAGAGCTTCGAGTAGAGGACAGAAACACCCTCTCGCGTGGCTATCGACTCGCTGTCCTCTGTGATCCATGAGCTGTTTAGGTGCTCCAACCATTTGAGTTTTACTGGCGGGATCATTAACGCCATGGCACGTCACTCTGGAGCCATCAATCCTGGAAATGTGAATCACATAATGCAAGATGTTAGTGTTGCGTGTAAATCAGGGTATAACATACAAGTGACTCAGGGCAAAGGGTGATCTTGACTGGTTGCCCCCCAATCACAGTGCAAACTTGAAATAGGATTTAAGTGGAAATTGTTCCCATCACACATGTACAGCTGAAAGGATCGGAATAGTGAGCACAATTATCTTATTTTTACTGCTGACTGAAAACAAATGCATTCAAGATCAAATGATAAATGAGCAAAATTTTATCGAACAAATCCCCCCTCTATTCCTGTGAGTATTTGGAACAATTGTGATTAATGGGGTTTCATTTTTCTGGTCGTGAGCTATTATATTGATTATTCAAACAGTAAAGCGATAAATCCCTAAACTCAGATGTCAATTTGGGTTTTGCATGTGCACTGTACACTACACTAGGAATATTGAGAAAAGATGAAACATAATTCAGGGCTAAAGCAAAACCATCGGCTGTAGCCAGTACAACAATTTTTGTGATCACGGGATTACTACATAACAGATACATAAACCGATGGGGGGGTGGGGACAGCAGATGAGATGATGGCAAACATTTAGTTTTAGATTAAGATCTCCAGTTTAGATTTGAGTAAAAGACCAGAACGTAAGACCCCAAAATAGTAGTGACGTCAGCAACAATGCCAGAGGGCAAAAGTGAAGGTATCACACTCTACTGCTTTACAGAGGATATAAACAAGTCATGACCCTAAACATAAGAGCTCATTGCTTATATATGTAATGTCCATGTCTTAGGCTTGTGAAGCATCTTCTGGGAATGGCTCACTAATCTTCACTGAATAACATGGCAGCAGCAAAATGATCTCATCTATTTAAAGACAAGAAATCATGACACCCCTAAGCTACTATATGTAAAACGGTGGCCAAGAATGGTGTTCATGGGAGGACTCCATGGAGGAAGCCACGGCTGTCCTTAAAAAAAAACAAAAAAAAACCTTGCTGCATATGTAATGTTGGCAAAAAAAGGTACTCGACAGAAGTACCAGTAAAGTATTCTGTGGACTGATAAAAATTGAATTTGAGAGGAATACACAATGTCACGTGTGGAGGAAAAATGGAACAGCTCAACAATATCAAAACCTCATCCCAAGCATAGTGGAAGGATGCATCATGGTTTGGGGATGCTTTGCTAATTACTTAGGGACTTGCCAATTTGCAATCACTAATGGAAAAATATATTCAAAAATGTATCAGAATGTTTTGCAGGAAAACTTGAGGCAACCTGTCAGACAGCTGATGCTAAAAATAGGATGGATGTTGCAACAGGACAATCATCCAAAACACGCAAGTAAATCAACTTCAGAATGGTTTCAGAAGAACAAAAGAAACATTCTGGAGAGGTCAAGGCAGTGAGTTATACCAAACATCCCACTGCAAAAACACTGAATGAGAAATGGTCAAAGATTGATCCTGATCAATGTGCCAGGCTGATCTGCTAATATATGGTTATAGTTACCTGGTTGAAGTTATTGCTTCCGGGGGGGCAGATATTAATCATGTATTCCTCCCCCCCTTCTGTCATTGTATGCAAACATCATTAAAAATATGAAAACCTATACATTAATGCAGATCCTGTTTTTCATCTGTGTCATTTTGGAGAGAAAAAATATATATAGTTATTTTATGCTGAAACGTGGAGAATTCTAAAAGCTTTTTCAGGACACTGTAAAAATGAATGCAATCACTCACTGCTGGACTTACACTTAATCCTTAAAAACATTCTTTGTTGAATGACACTGGTAAAGTTTCATTTGATAGTTTTATAGATACACCTCAGTCAATTGGTAATTCCATGCACACGGAAACTATTTGACATTATGAAACGATGAAGCAAATTAAAAAACAGCCTTTCACAACCCTTTTCGCATACATACGTACATTGACAGTATGCAGTATTTTCATGTACAGTAGTTCTTCACCACATGGACCTCTAAGTGTAATACAGAGAAGATACATTTACAACAGTACAAATACTCTGAGAAAATGATCCACACCTTAATCAACAGCCAAAAACTGTAAATATTATCACCCTTGTATTTTTTGCATATTTCTTCTTGATTCTTAACAAAAGTGATACAGAAAATAAACGATGCAGACATCATATTTACCTGAAAATATATCTATGGTACTCAAAATACAGTGAAGGCAAACGATTAGCTTTGATGACACACCGATAAGGTTCCACACAATGCCACAACTTTGAGCAGTTTAGGTGTTTTGGGTGATAAGAGTACGCCAGTATTTATAACAGCGATTATAACAACAAGGCACGGGTCAATTTAACAGTAGCAATGGGCCATGCTAATGCTAGCGCAAAATTTGGTTCCAGTGTGGTAAACCCCTGCCCAACGTTACTAAAAGACGCCACAGGTCAGCTATTGCAACAAAAGCTGTTGTTTTCAGACTGAGAAAGGGTTGCTGACTTTCTTGTTGTATTATGCTCGACATTGTATTATGACAAACAGCTTCATAAACCACGGAGAGCATAAACACAGGACACGTAGGTACTACCAACTCATGGATGTCATCACGCGAGGACTGTCAACTTGCTACTTATTACGAGTGAACCAGGAAGACTACTGTCAAATAATGCCAATGTTTACGTAAGCTATCATACATGCTAAGTTTCCTTACGTCACTGAGCTAGTAGAGCAATATCGCCCCAGCGATCAGAAAGGTAGCCAACACCCTTATGTGCAGGTATGACGAGGGAATCGTACAAGTTGTGCATTGAGTTAGGATACCTAAATAAAATTCCATGTTAGTAATAAATGATTAAAAAAAACAACAACAGCTATATTAGTTGTGCTTTCTGCAGTCTCATAGCAGGTTAGCATACTGGCTACGCTTTATAGTTAGCAGGGATAAACGCTCGCTTACCATCAAAAACTGTCAAAGGTCTCCTCTTTTGTTGTGTTTATGAGGGAATATGAAACGGAGTCATATTGTCAACATGAAGAGTTCAAGTAATCTCCGCAGGATTTAAAAACGCTTCTGAGCACAGAGACAGGGCAGTGCATGCATGTCCATGCCTTCTACCCGCCTCTTCCGGTGCAGTGAGTGCGGCGGAGCAGACGACCGCTCCTCAGTCCCACACAGAGAGAGCCTCAGCCCCACCGAGCCCCAGCCCAGGACTGTGACGTATACGCGTGGGAGCCCAACTCCCCATCTCACCCTGCCCAGATCAGTTTTGCCTGGGTGATTGATGACTTTCCAACATGACTATGTGCTGTGGAGCCACTCATTCAGAAAATGCAAATACTAGCAATAGTTAAGGTTGTATAGTATTGTAGTCTATACTCTACAATAAAGATGTATTCTGTCAAATTGTATTTGTTGGAATTACTATAGCAACAGAAAAACAAATGCACCTCCTGTGCTTACTCCAGCTTACTCCCACAATCAGTTCTGGGCTGGCCCTCGGTCATATCGTCCAGATGCCCGGTGGGCCGCCATTTTTGGGGGGATCGTTGCAGTTTTTAGTAATTATTTTCCTACTCTATATCAGATAACGCAGAGGTGTCAAACAATTTTTTTTCATGGGCCGCATTGTAGTCATAGGTTCTTTCGGAGGGCCATTATGACCAACCCAAATAAATGTATGAGCACCTCATATTATATACAGTAAAAGCTCCAAAACAAATAACTCGTTTTCAAATCAGACGAGTCAAAAATGGTCAAATATTTTAAAATAAACATATTATTAAGAGTAAAAACAATTTGCAATTCTAGTAATGACACACGAATTTGATGCACAATTTGTCTTCGCGGGCCACATAAAATGATGTGGCGGGCCGTATCTGGCCCCCGGGCCTTGACTTTGACACCTGTGAGATAACGTAACGTCACTAGAGCAGGCGTTTTGTTTACGAGGTTTTGCAAGATTTGCATTTTGGTCGTTAACAGCCAATCAGACTTTTACATAAGCAGTTTTCTCCGGGCACTCCGGTTTCCTCCCACATCCCAAAAACATGCTTGGTAGGCCGATTGACCACTCCAAATTGTCCCTAGGTGTGAGTGCGAGTGCAAATGGTTGTTTGTCTCTGTGTGCCCTGCGATTGGCTGGCAACCGGTTCAGGGTGTCCCCCGCCTACTGCCCGATGACGGCTGGGATAGGCTCCAGCACGCCCGCGACCCCAGTGGGGACTAAGCGGTACAGAAAATGGATGGATGGATGGACATCTGAAAAGCACAATGACTTATATCTTTGCAATTTATTTGATACGTTTTACTTTGGTTTGTTTTTGTTTGATTTTGAATGTTTTACATTATCTTCGCAATTTATTTGCTACGTTTTACTTTAGTTTGTTTTTGTTTGAGTTTGAATGTTTTACATTTTCATTTCATTACACCATGACAATGATTGATCCCAGAAACAATGAGTTCTTATCTATGTTAGGTTCAGCCTTCAGTGAAATCTTAGCGTGTTTCTATGTCAGTGTATTCTAACCTGGATTTGATCGAATCCTCGGAGTTCGGTGAGTCGGTCTCAGGGGTTTGAAAGATTCTCCACTGCGGAGATCCGAACACAGCTGAATGTCATGTAAATTTGTGATGACGCATATCTGAAGTGGTCTCAAAGGCAACAGCAGAAGTTACACTGATTTGCAGGTAGTACGTCATTTGTTGTGAGTTCATGCATTGTGTTGGTTTTGTTCTTTGAACAAAGTGATGTTAATGCACGGCTCATTTTTTGCACCAGTAAAAAACATCTATGTCTTAAATATGAAAAAAAATATATTTATTCTTTTCACTAAAAACTCTGACTTCATAAGACCAAGTCGGGTTGTTATGATGTGTCTAGTGTGTTGGTGGAGTGCCCAGTGCATGTCACTTCTCACTGTCAACCCTCACTGCTGGCTAGCAGTATGCGAAGGGGAGAGCCGAGTGCGCAAGTCTCTCCCTGCCAGTACAAAGCCTCTCTAACAGCAAGCCCTGTGTAGTGCCTCCACGCGGCGACACATGGTAACTGGGTACAACACGGGCCCAGGCTAAACTACAAGGGACTCGGAGGAGGTTTGGCCCACCAGTGTGTGGACACGCCCTGGTGCCCACGAACCAGGCCCAAACTATGGGTTAAATCAGGGGTCACCAAACCTTTTCCAATGAGGGCCGCATAACTTTTCCCTTCTCTGATGGGGGGCCGGGGTCAGTTTCTAACAGAAAAAGTGTGACAATCACAGGTGTCCCTAAATGTAATCATTTAGTGTTTTCCAGAAAACATGCTGACACTCCAGCGCACCACACATATCCAAATATTAATAACTCTTTCTGAGATCAAATAGCCCTCTCTGGGTTCTTCACAGAATAAAATAGCGCGGAAAATATATAGGCCAATAACACTATTTATGAACTCGATAAAGAATCAAATAACCCTCAGTGGGTTCTTAACAGAAAGAAAGTTATGCTGTGCCGTGCACAATCCTAGGTAAAAGTTCAACTTCGCTTGAGACCCCATTTGTCACGAATGAGGTGAGCCAGGGCGACCAAATGCAGCTTGGACTAGGATTTATTGAAGGGAAAGGGAGTTGGAAGGGAGTCAGGTGGGGAAACGAAGACACAAACGGGATAGAGACTCACGGCCAGAAAACAGACAGAAGTCTTCTTGGAAACTTGGATACATGGACACTTGGACAAGGATAAAATTCTGACCGTGAGCCTCCAGACAGACCGAGGAAAACCAAACGACAGGAACACTGGGCGCGGACAGGGACGGATCACAACAGTAGACACCGACCGGGAGAAATACACGGGCAGGGCTTAAATACACAGGGTAACAAGAGGAACCAGGTGACAGACATTACGGTAACGAAAGGGGTGTGGCCGAGGGAAGTGCAGGCAGCCCGTGCTCTGGCACGGTTGTGACAGTACCCCCCCCCACAAGGGACGGCTCCCGACGTCCCAAAATCCAATCCCTCACGACGGCACGCGGGTGGGCGGGTGGGCAGAGAGCCGCACTCGGGCGGCGACTAGGGGCAGAGAGCCGCACTCGGGGGGCGGCAACTAGGGGCAGAGAGCCGCACTCGGGGGGCGGCGCCTAGGGGCGGAGAGCCGCACTCGGGCGGCGGCAACTAGGGGCAGAGAGCCGCACTCGGGGGCGACTTGGGGGACAGAACTGCACTCAGCGGAGGTCAGGGGCCCAGGACCACACTCGCGGCACACACTGGGGGCCTGACGCGCAATCGGCAGGAACTTGGGGAACAGAACTGCACTCAGCGGAGGTCAGGGGCCCAGGGCCACACTCGCGGCACACACTGGGGGCCTGACGCGCAATCGGCAGGAACTTGGGGAACAGAACCGCACTCGGGCGGCGACTTGGGGGACATGAACCGCACTCGGGCGGCGACCTGGGGGACATGAACCGCACTCGGGCGGCGACCTGGGGGACATGAACCGCACTCGGGCGGCGACTTGGGGAACCGATGGCGGCCACGGGTCCGATGGCGTCGCAGATGGGGCTTGGCTTGGCTTGGCTTGGCTTGGCTTGGCTTGGCTTGGCTTGGCTTGGCTTGGCTTGGCTTGGCTTGGCTTGGCTTGGCTTGGCTTGGCTTGGCTTGGCTTGGCTTTGGTTGCGGCTTTGGTTGCGGCTTTGGTTGCGGCTTTGGTTGCGGCTTTGGTTGCGGCTTTGGTTGCGGCTTTGGTTGCGGCTTTGGTTGCGGCTTTGGTTGCGGCTTTGGTTGCGGCTTTGGTTGCGGCTTTGGTTGCGGCTTGGCTCGGCTTTGGTTGCGGCTTGGCTCGGCTTTGGTTGCGGCTTGGCTCGGCTTTGGTTGCGGCTTGGCTCGGCTTTGGTTGCGGCTTGGCTCGGCTTTGGCTTGGCTCGGCTTTGGCTTGGCTCGGCTTTGGCTCGGCTTTGGCTTGGCTTGGCTTGGCTCGGCTCTGGCTTGGCTCGGCTCGGCTCTGGCTTGGCTCGGCTCGGCTTTGGCTTGGCCTTCGCTCGGCTGTGGCTTCGCTCGGCTGTGGCTTCGCTCGGCTTTGGCTTCGCTCGGCTGTGGCTTGGGCTGTGGCTTGGGCTGTGGCTTGGGCTGTGGCTTGGGCTGTGGCTTGGGCTGTGGCTTGGGCTTGGCTGTGGCTTGGCTGTGGCTTGGCTGTGGCCCGGCTGTGGCCCGGCTGTGGCCCGGCTGTGGCCCGGCTGTGGCTTGGCTTGGCTTGGCTTGGCTTGGCTTGGCTTGGCTTGGCTTGGCTTGGCTTGGCTTGGCTTGGCTTGGCTTGGCTTGGCTTGGCTTGGCTTTGGCTTGGCATGGCTTCGGCTTGGCTTCGGCTTGGCTTCGGCTTGGCTTTGGCTTTGGCTTTGGCAACGGAAGCTGGTGGTGGAGGGGGGTCCAAGCGCTGGTCGCTGTGTTGGTCGGTGTCTTCTGTCACGAATGAGGTGAGCCAGGGCGACCAAATGCAGCTTGGACTAGGATTTATTGAAGGGAAAGGGAGTTGGAAGGGAGTCAGGTGGGGAAACGAAGACACAAACGGGATAGAGACTCACGGCCAGAAAACAGACAGAAGTCTTCTTGGAAACTTGGATACATGGACACTTGGACAAGGATAAAATTCTGACCGTGAGCCTCCAGACAGACCGAGGAAAACCAAACGACAGGAACACTGGGCGCGGACAGGGACGGTTCACAGCAGTAGACACCGACAGGGAGAAATACACGGGCAGGGCTTAAATACACAGGGTAACAAGAGGGACCAGGTGACAGACATTACGGTAATTAAAGGGGTGTGGCCGAGGGAAGTGCAGGCAGCACGTGCTCTGGCACGGTTGTGACACCATTCTTCCATCTCCCGGCTCATGCGTCCTATTAAACCCCGAGACGCGCCCACCATACTTGGGGCCCCGTCGGTCGTGACGCTGGCAACCTTTGCCCAGTCCAGATCCAACTGTTGCATGGTTTGTCGAAAATATCCTCCCCAGTCGTAGTGCCTTTCAGGCTTTGTAGGGATGCCAGCTCCTCGCACATCTCAAAGTTTGTGGTAATTCCACAAATAAAAATAAGAAGCTCCGCGGTGTCAAGTCAAGTTTATTTGTATAGCCCTAAATCACAAGCAGTCTCAAAGGGCTTCACAGAGACAAACAATTGACAACTATTCTCAAAGCATCACCTGATCTAAAGCTCCCAAAAGGGCAAGGAAAAAAAAAAATATATACTACCAGGGGAAAAATGAGAAACCTTGAGAAGGGAACTTTTCTGCTCGCATTTGGCCTTGCAAGCTGGCGTACTTGTCTTTGTGACGGGATTCATAATGTCGGCGCAGGTTGTATTCCTTGAATACCGCCACCATCTCTTGACAGACGAGACAAGCAGTCTTTTCTTTGAATTGAACAAAAAAAAAAAAAAGTGTGTCCACTGCGGGTTAAATATCCTCCATTCGGAATCAATTTTTCTCTTACCCAACCTTTTTGCCATTATTCCGTTCTTTCACGTTCTATGACTGGGTTATGGGTGGCTATAAGGGTAAAAACGTGCTGGGGCAAAGTGAGGTCGTAGTAGCAATTTTTTCTCCGTCTCTGGTATTGTTTAGCATTTTTTGCCGTCTCTGGTATTGTTCAGGGGGTCGGGTCTAATGCGGAGGGGGGCCGTATATGGCCCGCGGGCCTTAGTTTGGGGACCACTGGGTTAAATAGTACCATTGCCCAGTGGGCTCTTCGGGAGAGGAATGGGCTAAGGGAGTCAACCCCTACAGAAAATCAATTTCCCCTTGGGTTGGCGTCAGGAAGGGCATCCGGCTGTAAAAAGTTTTGCTCCAAAAATGTTCTCGGTGTGGGGCTCTCGGCCACGAGCTGTTCCCGGTGGAGAAGAGCCATGCTGAGAATCCAGTCCAACCCAGCGCCGCCTGGAACACGGACTTTAAACCGATGATGATGATGAAAGAGGGGTTCGGTAACTTCAACAAGATTAAGAACCACTGCTCTATGTTTCAATTTCTTAAAACTGAAGACTATTTATGATTTTAGCATTGATACATGAAGCTGATGCACAATTTGTCGACATGGGCCACACCTGGCCCCCCACGTTTGAGCTCTGTGATGAAGATAATCATGATACTTTACTGATCCCAGAGGGGAAATTCAAGAACGGTTTCAGTCCGTGACCAGGAATCGAACCCAGGCCACAGCGATGAGAGCACCAATTCCTAACCACTAGACAACCAGGGACGATAACAATAATTCGTAATCAATTAGGCCAACATTTATTTATTTACCGAACAATTCTCAGCCCAAGGTTCTTGAATGCACTGCAACAGTGGACATGGAATTTTAGTCGAATCAATCCATAAAAAATGGAAATTATTTCAACTGGCTACGTCCTGATTTTAAATTTTCGACCCTCGTGAGGATAAGCGGTTTGGATGATGAATGACTGAATTATTTTTATTCATCGAATCGGATGTCATTATGTAGATATACGTAGCTTTACACAGTTTGCCTTCTTAAGACAGGAATATGTCACGACTGCCACAAAATATTTTTTCATTTTGGTGAATTCCTGTCATGCCAGATTTAGGGGCTGCCAAGAAATAAGTGGGGGGGGGAACCAAGTTTCAATAACAGCAAGCAAAATGTAATGGAGACTCGGTTTCAAGGCATTTATTTTCTTACAGTATTTGGAAAGTGTATGAGAGTTCTTCTGGAGGGAAGCAATCATATCCAGTGTACCAGCATACCATCAAACATTTATTGTACGCACATACAGCAGTGCTTCTCAAATAGTGGGGCGCGCCCCCCTTGGGGGGCGCGGTGCTATACCTGGGGGGGCGCGTGTGACCCTGGGGAACAGGCTTTTTTTTTGGCAGTACTAGAATAAAGTGTAATTGGCATCTTCACAGCAGGGGGCAGTGGCGCTCCCATTGTTACTTCTGTGACGTTTGCAACAGTGCAACATTTTACAACTTACAAGACAAGTTAGGATAGTCACGGTGGGGAGGGGGGGCGCGAATAGTTTTCTTCTTGCTAGGGGGGGGCGTAACAGAAAATAATTGAGAAGCACTGACATACAGAAACATTTTAATTCGAAATAACACTCATTTATCTTTGTTGCCCAGTTTCGGTTATATCCAGATTGATCGCAGAGAGTAACTCTCCTCCACAGGGCCGGTTCAGCAAATCTTTCAGGGCTTCATTGACCTCATTGCTGAAGAGCGTGGTGAAGTCACCATTGGGGCAACCAGCACACCCATCGGTAGGATATGAACCAATCACCTCCTGCAACCATGTCAGCTCATTGCTGAGCTCTCTGTTGAGCGCATCAAAGTGGTTTTGTCTCTCCTGGTATCGGCTGCTGATGCCACTGAGGCTGGAGCTAAAAGACTGCATTTCATCCTGCAGACTTCTCTTCAAGGACTCCACCTTACGGAACTCGTAGCGGATTTGCGAGAGCTCGTGGCGCAATTCTTCACTTTCTTCCTTGTACCAGGCCTCTTTCTCATTGTATATAGAGACCATGGCATCAATATCTTCTTGCAGAGAATCATGGGATGCTGCCAAGCTCATGAACGACCGTTCCATTTGATCAATGTCCTCCACCACCTGAGCAAAGCGCTCAAAGTTTACATAAGTGTTGTTAGGTGGCATGCTTGAGTGGGACTTAATAGTGTACTCTTTCAGACGCTTGGTCTTGAGCTGGCGTCTATCTCGTTTCTGCATCTCTTGGCCTTTATTTTCCTCCTTGCGCTCATTTGACTTCAGGGTTCAAAGAAAAGATGTTTGGTTAGGCCCTCATAGAAGATGCCATTTCTACATAAACATGGAATCAATTACAAGCAATTATCCAAAAATGTCAACTTAGCATTTCACAATACCTTGATCCATGGGTGATTAAGTGCATTTTGAATTGTCAGTCTTTTCCTGGAATGAAAAAATACAGCTTTCTAAAATCATTGGACTTGAAGTTATTCCTACAGTCTGCCTAGGACATTATTAGCCAAGCACTTACTTTTTGTCCCGCTCCAGCAAGTGAGTGATGAAATTTTTGGCCAGTTCACTGGTGTTGCAGAAGAACTCCTCATCAAACTCATAGTTTATGGCTGAAATGTTCTTCAGTGTGTCCTGTTTTGTCTCCCCAAGGAAAGGAGAAGCACCACTTAATCTGACAAACAGGTTTACTTAGTTTTTTTCTGTTTAAGGGAAACAATGTGTGAAGTGAATTACAGTACAGTCGACCCCGGCTAATCACGGAGGAAAGGAACCGGGCTGGCCCGTAGTATAATTGATGCTTATTGAAATGCATTGGGAAAATCACCCCAGAAATTGTTACTGATAAACACTGATAAATATGCTACGAAAATAGAGGGAAAAATTCTGAAAAATAACAACAAAATTGATTAATTAAAAAAAAATGCAAATATGAGAATCCGCAAGTGGTGAACGATAAGCAACATAACATGACACAGTTCACTTGCAGGATGTAGGTTATGACTCCAATGCTCCACATGTCTGCTTCCAAACCCAACGGCTCATAGTTGACAATCTCAGGTGCTTTAGAAAAAGAAAATAATAAAAACAGCTAAAGTAGCAGAACAGAGCATTCTGGTCAAGACAAACGAGCAGATAAACAGTCTTACCAACAAACTCGGGTGTTCCAAAGATATTTTTGAATTCCACTCCAGCTTCAATTTTGTGAGCAAGACCAAAATCAATGAGTTTAATCCTTGGCAATGGCACATTCTTATCTAGCAGCATTATGTTTTCAGGCTATAGAAAAACAAATGACAAATTCATTAACACTACTTCAGTATTTTGTACTAAATACTCAATATTAAAAAGGTTTGGATTAGTTAAAAAAAAAAGCACAGCATTAAGACAGAACTATACGTTATGGGGAGGATATGCCGAGGATTGCCACTCGAGGCAATGTCAGTGAACAACATCCTAGTGGATTCGTCATTTCTGGAGGTGAGAGGATATATTTTTCCCGGAAGAAAAAAAAAAAAAAGGTCTTAAATAATTGCAGCAAAGATCTTTAGAGAAATTCCTTCAAAAAATCAGCAAAGTGGTCTAGCTATGGTGAGGAGGGAAGTGAAGCAAAGAAAGGAAAGCCAGAATTGAGTGGAAGTGAAGAGGGTAAAAATAAAAGTGTTAGAAATTGTCCCAGTTCTTTATCTTTAATGCTCACTATGCTAATAGTAATTACCAGGACGCTGCTTCTCAGTTTAACATATTGTAATGTCGTGGTTCCTAAAAGTACTAATTGCAGTCGATTAATGGTATAAAGATATGAATCGTACAAATCGTATGGTAATCTTTTCAGGACAAACCTTGAGATCAAAGTGGGCT
The DNA here is from genome assembly GCF_033458585.1 of Syngnathus typhle. Lineage (NCBI taxonomy): Eukaryota > Metazoa > Chordata > Actinopteri > Syngnathiformes > Syngnathidae > Syngnathus > Syngnathus typhle. Next base: position 7,670,862 of record NC_083741.1, on the reverse strand, counting down.
ATTTTTCTGGAGTGGAGGTAGTTCACCCCCTCGAGGATTTGCTTGATGAACTGGGTTGCCTCGTCCTCGCTTAGAGATTCCTTCTGGGCCAAGAAGTCGAACAGCTCACCGCCAGAGACCCTGGGATACAGACAATTACAGACATAAATATTTTTTTGACCCATGTTATCATACTAATCCCTAACCAAAAACGCCTGCTTTCCTTTATTCGCCAAACTTGAAGCATTCTATCATTTCTCCTCTACAAGCACCAGCCAATTCCAAAACGTTACCGGTTCCTCACATTGTGATGTCACGCTGACGTAACAGAAGATAGTTGAGAAGCATTGGCTTATGAAGTACATCTTTATCATTACAATATTTCGAAATGTCTGTTGAAATGTAAAAAAAGCTGCAATCTCCATAAGGCCATGATAATATCTTTGTGTATTTTACAAAACCACAAAGTTTAATTAATTGCTTGAATGCACATTAAATGGACAATTTCCAGAAAAATCAACAATATATTGGAAAAAGTATTGAATTAGTCACTCACAACTCCAGAATGAGAACGACATCAGTACGATTCTCGTAGACATCGTGTAGAGTGACAATATTTTGGTGCTGAATCTGCTGAAGAATTGCTACCTCGCGTTGGATCTCCTCCAGCCGAACTCCCCGCGAGCTGGCAATACTTTGACGCTTTTTGATGAACTTGGCTGCAAATTCCTGTCCTGTATTTTTCTCTCTGCATTGCTTTACGATGGCAAACTGTCCACTAAAACACAAAAAGTAGACGAAAGATTATTTTAATTAATTTGCTTTCACGTGTGTTAGCTGGCGGCGGCTTGGTGGCGCACTGGTTAGCACGCCCGCCTCACAGAAGGAGGGTGCGGGTTCAATTCCACCTCTGGCCCTCCCTGTGTGGAGTCTGCATGTTCTTCTAGTGCCTGCGTGGGTTTTCTCCGGGCACTCCGGTTTCCTTCCACATCCCCAAAACATGCTTCGTAGGCTGATTGGGCACTCCAAATTGCCCCTAGGTGTGAGTGCGAGTGCGGGTTGTCTCTGTGTGCCCTGCGATTGGCTGGCAACCGGTTCAGGGTGTCCCCCGCCTACTGCCCGATGACTGCTGGGATAGGCTCCAACATGTCCGCGGCCACCGTGGGGACAAGCGGTACAGAAAATGGATGGATGGATGGATGGATAAATAAATAATAGAGGAAGGTTATTTTTTACTTCCACAATACAAAGACGTTTTGTTGGAAGATTTGTTGTAACAATTAACCCTGTTGGCTCCTTATTGGATTTCTGTTTTAAGCAACCTGCGACATAGAAAGGAAGAAACTCTTTTATTTCGTCATGTTTTCTGTTAAACATTCGGAGTCAATTGAACACCTTGACGTGCTTTACCTCTCGTGACGTCGCATCGGAAGTTCGATATTCACAATCGATCAAGTGAATGGCAGGGGCCACTGTACTTTTAATTCCTGCCGCTCAGAGCCAACCCATGACCCTGGATAAGCAGTTGAAAAAAATCAACTTATTTACCCCAATTAGTAATTGTTTGATCACACATTTGATGATCTGACGGTAAGGGCTTGTTTTGTTTTGTCATTGTTTTAGTAGCCACCGCGTGTACACATTTTTTTTGCCTTTAGTTGACCTGAGTGGTTCCAAGTGAACGCCCTTCCCTATCTGCAGCCAGTCTGACAGCAAAGAAAGTGCATCTAAAGATAGAACACTCCTTTGAAAAGCAGCCTGACATGTCAAGCAGTTGTCGTCACCTGCCAACCCAAACCAAACCAAGACTTGTGTGTTTCTACTAAGATTCGATACGGAAATAAAACAGTTTCTATTTCGTCAAACAACAATAATATTTATGGGGTAAAAAGCAAATAAACCAGCATCATTTTCCATGCCAAAAAGAGACAAGTCAGTTACTATAGGCTTCTTATTTTAGTGTTTTCATTTGAATGTTTTTATATTGCATTTACTGCCAATACTGTTTTCCCAAAAACATTTATTCTACCACAGTTTCACAATCGCTTCACTATTGCGATTGTGTAGGCAAGGGATAGACAAAACGGCCAGTTCCGACTTACATTCACAAGATCAATTTACGTCGCTGCCGTTTGGAACGCCGACATAAATCGAGGAGCAGACCTGCTGTTACGTCAGGGAATATGCGCGTAGCAAAAATGAACTAAACGGACACACTTATGTTTACTCATGCAAAAAGGTTAGCACGTACAGTACCTTCCCAACTCTTCCCCGATTTCATAAAAATCTTCAACCTTCTTTTGCTTGAAAATATCCATGTTTTAAGCACTAACGGTTGTTTAAAAGCGCAGTTGAGCCTTGTAAACACGAGCATGCTGTGGTAGATTGGAATCGAGCACTCGGTGCTCGACTGTGTGGTCTGTCTGTATTGAGAGTCGGGGAGATGTTGACTGAGCGGGCAGTAAAAGATCGACTTGTACTGCATCCTTGCCTCCGTGTATTATTGGTGAAACAACCAGTAAGCAACCCACGGTTAGTGACAACACTACAACAGTGTATCAGAGCATAAAGCCACAACATGGTGTCAGAAGTGGGATTTACGGAGTAAGTCAAGGACAGTATTCAACACGTGTTGACCGAAGATAAGCGGCAAGCTAACGGGAGCTAACACAGCCGACATGGAGCAGTTCAGGCCACCGTCTCCGCTGATAATCACGGGGAACCTCGCTGAAAACTGGCGCAGGTGGGAGCAGCGTTTCCAGCTCTATATGGTTGCTTCTGGCGCGGTGGATAAAAATGAGGGGGTTAAAATTGCCATCCTGCTCCACACTGTCGGCGAAGAGGCGCTGGAAGTGTATAATACACTTGCCATTACCCCAGAAGGGGAGGAAGCAACGATGGAGGAAGTTTTGGAAGCATTCAGAGGCTACTGCAGTCCACAAAAGAACGTTGTTTTTGAACGCCATCAGTTTTGGTCACACACAATGTCATCAGGAATATCGGTGGACAGATTCATCACAGAACTACGTCAGAAGAGCAAGAACTGTGAGTTTGGAAGACATGAAGATGACATGATAAGGGATAAATTGGTGTTCAGCATTAGTGATACCCATCTGAAAGAGAGACTGTTACGTGATAATGCACTTACTTTACGCAGAGCAATGGAAACATGTAGATCAGCAGAACTCGCCAAGTCACAAATACAAGCGATGCAAGCGTCACCTGTTGTCCATGATGCCTCAGTGGATGCGTTAAATAGAGCAAGAGTGCAAACACGCAGCTGGGACAAGAACAAACCAAGCTACAAGAAGCAGGTAATGACTGTGTGCCGTAAATGCGGAAACAAGCACGAGCCTCGTCAATGCCCAGCTTACGGCGCTGTGTGTCATAAATGTGGAAAAAATAACCACTTTTCAAAGGTGTGTAGGGGTGGCTATGAGAAAAATAGCCATTGTAAGACAAAGACTGTAAACAATTTAGAAAAAGAAATGGACTGTTTATACATAGGCATGATTGGAAATGGAACCAAGAAAACAGCACACCAAACAAAGGACACTGTATGGCGCGAAACAGCCACGATCAGAGGTGTTGCAATTGACTTCAAGCTGGACACTGGTGCTGACGCTAATGTGCTGCCCAGGCAGCTATACCAGCAGCTACCAGGTCCCGTTCAGCTGCGTCCAACAAAGACTATGTTGATAGCTTTTGGAGGGGCACGCCTGACAGCAGATGGTGTTGCATCTTTAGAATGCAGAACGTCTAAACGCAAGGCTGTGCTGGACTTCCACGTGAGTAGCCAAGCAGACAAGCCAATTCTAGGAGGGGAGGCTTGTGAAGAGCTGCAACTGGTGAAGAGGATGGGGTCGCTCGCGGCAAAGGCTCCACAACAACAACAACCGCCAGCCACCAAAGAGGAGCTACTACTAAGATATGCTGATGTATTCACAGGATTGGGGGAATTTCCTGGAGTTCATCACATACACGTCGACCCCAGCGTCACTCCTGTGATTCACGCATGCAGGAATGTACCCCTCTCCATCATGGATGCGCTGAAAGTGACAATCAAAGACTTACAAAACAGAAAAGTGATAACACCGGTGAATGAACCAACAGAATGGGTGAACAGTCTTGTTGCCACTAAGAAAAAGAACGGGTCGCTGAGGGTGTGTTTGGATCCTTGCAACCTGAATGAGGCAGTCAAGCGCCAGCATTACTCCATTCCTACTCCTGAAGATGTGCGCAGCAGACTGGCTGGAAAATCCATCTTCTCCATCTTGGATGAGAAGGATGGGTACTGGCAGATCAAGCTAGATGAGCCATCATCTAAGCTCTGCACCTTCAACACGCCGTGGGGACGCTTTCGCTTCCTCAGGCTACCATTTGGGATTAAGTCGGCCAGTGAAGTCTTTCAACAAAAGAATTGTGAGACCTTCGGCGACATTCCAGGTGTGTACGTCATAGCAGACGACATGATTATAGCAGCATCGTCAGAGCAAGAACATGATGAAATCCTGCAGAAAGTAATGGAGAGAGCAAAGTCTGCCAATGTGAAATTTAACAAAGACAAAATCCAGTTCAAAGTGAACACAGTAAAATATATGGGACACATCATCACGGCAGCAGGACAGAGGGCTGATGACGCCAAGATCAAAGCGATTGTCGACATGCCGACCCCGGACGACAAACAAAGTCTCCAACGCCTGCTGGGAATGACAAAATTCCTGGCGCAGTACATACCAAATGAAGCCTCACTCACGGCACCCCTCAGACAGCTGCTAAAGAAGGACGTAGCATGGCAGTGGTGCCCACACCACAGCGCAGCACTACAGACGCTGAAGTCTACCCTCACACAAGCGCCTGTTCTGAGGTACTACGATCACAAGCAGCCGCTGACTCTGCAAGCAGATTCCTCAAAGGATGGGCTGGGAGCCTGTCTGCTGCAGGATGGCCACCCGGTGTGCTATGCATCAAGAGCGCTCACGGACACTGAAAAAAGATATGCGCAAATCGAGAAAGAGTTACTTGCCATAGTGTTTGCTGCTAAAAGGTTTCACCAGTATGTTTACGGAAGAACAGTAACAGTGCAGTCTGATCACAAACCTTTGGAGGTCATTGTGCGCAAACCACTGAGCAAAGCGCCAGCACGGCTGCAAGGGATGCTTCTACAACTACAGAGGTATGATTTGAATGTGACATATACACCAGGCAAACACATGTACATCGCGGACACGCTCTCACGCGCCACAGCGTGCAATGACAGTGGCAATCTCAATGAGAACCCTTGTGATGAGAGAGTTGTGTATGCCTTGGAAGCCACAGACGCGTTGAGTAACGAAACACTTAGCCAGCTGAAATCAGCAACGGCAGCAGATGGCGTGTTACAAGCTGTATGTGAGAGACACTTGAAGGGTTGGCCCATGAAAAAGAAAAGTCTGGACAGTAAACTACACAGTTACTGGCCAATGAGGGACAATATCAGCATCGTGAATGACATTGTGATGGTCGGAGACAAAATCATAATACCCGAGTGCTTCAAGAGAGTGATTTTGGAGAAGCTGCACCTTGCACACCAAGGCGTGCAGCGTACTAAAGCTAAAGCGAGAAAAGTCCTTTACTGGCCTGGCATGACACGAGACATAGAGACAATGGTGGAAAAATGTGTGCAGTGCCAGCAGCTACAGCCCAGACACCAGGCTGAGCCACTCATTCCACACCAGGTTCCTGAACTGCCATGGATGAAAGTTGGAGCTGACATCTTCGAGCTGCATGGTCAGTCATACCTGCTGTTGGTGGATTACCTGACAAAATATCCAGAAGTGCTCAACCTGACTGATAAAACAGCTCGCACGGTGATTCAGAAGATGAAGTCTGTCTTTGCCAGACATGGGATACCTAAGGAGGTAGTGAGTGATCATGTCCCATTCGCCAGCTATGAGATGCAGTCATTTGCAGCTTCATGGGAGTTCAAGCTCACACACTCCAGCCCAGGTTTTCCCTCTTCAAATGGAATGGCGGAGCGGGCCATAAAGACGGTAAAACACGCGCTGAAGAAAGCAGTGCAGACTGGCACTGACCCACATCTAGTGTTGCTGTCGCTGAGAAACACACCGGTGACAGGACTAAACCTGACACCTGCACAAATGTTGATGGGTAGAGTCCTGCGCAGCACACTTCCATGTTCCAGTGCTGTGCTGAAACAGTCATCCCCACAGCATATTCTCGAAAGAATACAGGACTTGCAGTCCCGGCAAAAGCAACACTACGACCAGCGTGCAAAGCAACTGCCAGTGCTGACCCCAGGAGACACGGTGCACATGCAGACGCGACGCGGCTGGGAGCCAGCGGTTGTCATCAGGCAGCGAGATGAACCACGCTCCTACACTGTACAGACACCGGCAGGGAGGACACGCAGGAGGAACAGGCGACATCTGAGAAAGATACACCCAAGCCTGTTCAAAGACTCTCACCCTGATGAACATTTGGACTCTGAGTTTCAACATACTCAGGCTACTGCAACAGTGGACTCACCACCACTGGAACCGGTACCACGCAACCCTTGTCCTGTGCCTGTGGACAGTATGCCCACATGCTATACCAGGAGTGGCAGAGCAGTTAGGCGCCCTGCCAGGTACACTGAATGACAAAGTGATGTTGTTACTCAATGTTAAGAAAGAAAGTGATGGAGAAATTAAAGTGTGGATGTTTTGTGTTTATCGTGAAGTGTTATAAAATGTTATAGGTTCGGAAGGAAAAAAAAAAAAGATTGTTGAAAGCCATTAGGGTTGTTGAAACATGATTTGTTTGTAATTGATATATGCATGTCGAAATTGTGATCAATGTTGATACCAAAGAGTTAAGGTAACCGATACTAGATAAGCTACTTCTCAGTTGGAAAAGAGGGATGTGGTAGATTGGAATCGAGCACTCGGTGCTCGACTGTGTGGTCTGTCTGTATTGAGAGTCGGGGAGATGTTGACTGAGCGGGCAGTAAAAGATCGACTTGTACTGCATCCTTGCCTCCGTGTATTATTGGTGAAACAACCAGTAAGCAACCCACGGTTAGTGACAACACTACAACAGTGTATCAGAGCATAAAGCCACAACACATGCATGGCCTCGTGTTCCATATAATCGGTGAAACTAGTAAAGCTAGTCCCCTTGAAATTCTGTGCAGTGGCTGTCTCTTTTTCCATGCACAACGCGAGTATAAACAAGACAGTGGTGTTCAGGGGGGAAATGTCTTGCAGAGTTAAAAATAGTCCCCGTGTGAACTATTGTGAACTCCGTGTCCCCTGTGGGGGGCTCTTGATCGCTCTCTACAATGTCATGACACCTAGTGTGGTCCCGTTACAGACACATGCAACTTGCAAATTACAATCAGTGTTGTGTGCACTGTTAACTAATAGGACACAGCAGGTTTACGCAAAAAAAAGGTATGAATCAATCAACAACGCAATGTCTCGTTGTCAATGTCGTTGGCAATGATATATATATTTTCTGTAATTGTACAATGAGTCTGTGTTGTGTTCTTGCACACGCACACACACAAACACACACACACGCACACGCGCACACACACGCACACACACACACACACACACACACACACACAGACGACATGACTTATCAAGGAGTGAATGAATTTCATTAGTTCTGATCATATTGTGAGTTGCTCTGTGACTCCTGTTTATTCTCTCAACTCATCATGGCCCACTTTTCCTGTTTTGCCTTCTTCCTCAGTTGGTAAAGAACTGTACTGTATTTTCTGCCCACCGTGCAAGCACCATGCACACGGAACACAGATAACCAGTGATAGGCAGCTGAGTGATAATAAAGTCAAACAATACCATTGTTCAAACCACACGGTAGTTGTTTTATAGTCAAATGAGCGGCTGTCCTTTCTTTTGAGCGCTGACCCAAGCAGGGAGCATTCATTCACTGGTGCACATCTGCGTGTTGGTTTCATGACAAACGTGTAGGAATGGAGACAAAATCATCTATTGATCTACATCTGGAGTCAGCTGAAGGAGGCCTGAAGGAGCTAGTGCTTCAATGGTTCATTGGGACACAGGCACAGATCATACTACAAAATGGAAACTTTCCTGACTGGTTTCAAGGATTCACAGGAAGAAAGTAAGAACCAATGATTCCTTTTCACAGCATGGAATAGATTGCACTGTTCCAGTATCGCCCATATCATGACGAACATCTTAACAATATCTGCTAACATGTATGCTTGACATGTGCATGATTACCCACAATAATTAAGAATCAAATACCTGTAAACATAATATGCATAATATTATTTTCTGTCATTGTCATTTTCAAGTGATTTCTAGAGCATTTTTATTATATTATAGTATTTTCTGTCATTGTCATTTTCAAGTGATTTCTAGAGCAGGTCACAGGCTACTCATGTGGTCCTTGGTGGCTAGCAGGTGCCTGTGGGCACCACGTTGGTGACCCCTGCTCTAGTGCAATGGGTGTGTATATGTAATCTATGATGTACATAAACAAATAGCAAGGAGTTACACCAGAGGGGTATTCCAGAAAGCGGGTAATGTGAAAACTCTGAGTAAGTTAACCGTGAAATGAAGGAAACTCTGAGTTGTGTGTTCCAGAAGGAGAGGTAACTCAGTGAACATAACCTGCTCGTTGGCAGGTTTACTATAAGAGACCCAGGGTTTCAACCTGTCTCCTCCCTCAAAAAGAAAGTGGTTAATCATAGATTGGCTGTTCATTCGAAATTCGATTGACATCGAAGCCGTAATAATTCGAAACACTTTACCTCGCGAGAGAATCTTCCAACCCAGATTAGACGTTTTATAATTTCTAGAAGAATATCTTTTCGAACTCTACCGCTTTTCTATGAATAGTATACCGTTTTTTTCCGTGTATAGTGCGCCCCCATGTATAGTACGCACCCCTAAAAATGGCATGCTGATGCTGGAAAAAAGCTTGTACCCATGTATAATACGCACCCAATTTTTATGAATTTTTAAAAAAAAAAAAATTAATTTTTTTTTTTTTTTTTTTTTTTTTTAAGTCCCAATGATCGTCACACACGCAGGGAGGCAATGGGTCCCATTTTTATAGTCTTTGGTATGGTCTTAACTAGGCTGGATGTAATTTTTTTTGTTGGCGTTGATTTCTCCGACTGCCCGTAAACGCACCACCGCGCTCCGTGCGCATGGAGCGTGTTTGAAGTGAACAGCAGAGAAGAAAGGAACAAGGCAAAGTGTTGTGAAATAAAATATTACCTGTAATACGGATTTAGGTAGAGAACTGAACTCTCGCTCTTTATATAGCTGACGTGTCTTGCTCATCCGTTCTGCGCATCTGTAATGGCGGCCTCCGTATGATATCCGGTTTGCGTGTGTGCGAGAGCGAGAGAGAGCGAGAGAGAGAGCGCGCGAGAGAACGCTCAACCGTAGCGCGCCGCCGACCGCCCAACTGCACCGGGCTGGTCGATTATTGTGACAGAGCCGTCGCTGAAATTTAGAAGATATTTTTAAAGTCCTGATGTACTTTCTAAAATTTAAGTGGACCTCAGTGCGCACTGCGCAGGGAGCTTAATTTGGTCACTGTCGCATTGCTTAAAGAGCGCCTTTGTGTTTTAGGATGAACAGCAGAGACCAAAGGAACAAGGCAAAGTGTTGTGAAATAAAATATTACCTGTAATACGCATTTTGTTATTTGCTGATTGAAACTGCTAATTAAACTGTGAATTGAAACTAATAGGAAGAAAACAACTCTCGCTCTTTATATAGCTGACGTGTCTTGCGCATCCGTTCTGTGCATTTTATTTCACAACACTTTGCCTTTCTTCTCTGCTGTTCACTTCAAACACGCTCCATGCGACCGCAATGCTCTCGTATCAGACGCTTGCTCGATCACCTGCTCGTTTGCTGTCCCGTGCGCGCACGAAGCGCGGTGGTGCGTTTACGGGCAGTCGGAGAAATCAACGCCAACAAAAGAAATTACATCCAGCCTAGTTAAGACCATACCAAAGACTATAAAAATGGGACCCATTGCCTCCCTGCGTGTGTGACGATCATTGGGACTTAAAAAAAAAAAAAAAAAAAATTAAAAAAAAAATTTTTTTTTTTTTTTTTTGTACCCATGTATAATGCGCACCCCGGATTTTAGGACAATAAATTAGTAAAATTTTGCGCACTATACACGGAAAAAAACGGTAATTTATCTCCATAACCTTCTCTGGCTGTGGAATGCCTCATGGTGTTGTGGTAATCCGTAAATATACTCAAAACATTAACAAAGCAGCCTATTTTGACATGAAATAGCCTTGTGCGTGTAGAAGCTATTATTATAGCTTTAGCCACCCGCAAACTCCCATGAGCCTCAGCACGCAGACCCTCATGAGCCTCAGCAAAGTGTAAACAATCGCGTTTCTCAAACGATCTCCTATAAAATGATCGGAACTGACTAAAGTTCGATCTAACACATTGGTACTGCTTACCTATGTTTCCCTTCCATATCAATCCGTAAATTTACTCGAAACATTAACGGAGCAGCCTATTTTGAAATGAAATAGCCTCGCGGGTACAACGGCTATTCGGTGACGCCCCCTGACCACAGTTGCCGTAATGTTGGGAAGCGATGCGACCTTGTAATTTACTAGTCGTACTAAAACGTACTGAAACATTTTGGCAGAGCACTGTGTACAACCAGTATGGATCAACAAATTCATCAATTGATCCATATATAAGGTGCTCTGCATTATAAGGCGCACTGTGTTTTTTTGAGTAAAATGTACGTTTTTAAGTGCGCCTAATAATGCGGAAAATACGGTACTTTTTTCTGTTGTCTCAATGTTTGCTTTAAAATAGTATTTTATTGAGTGTTGGTGTAGGCTACAGCATCACATTTTAAATTACCGTTTTTTTTCATGTATAATGCGCAAAATTTAACAAATTTATTGTCCTAAAATCTGGGGTGCGCATTATACATGGGTACAAAAAAAAAATATTATTTTTTTTAAATCCGGATATGATACGGAGGCCGCCATTACAGATGCGCTTTCTTCTCTGCTGTTCACTTCAAACACGCTCCATACGAACACAATGCTCTCGTATCAGACGCTTGCTAGATCACCTGCTCGTTTGCTGTCACAATGTACCCTCCGAAACATTTCTTCGCTATTGAGTATGCTAGCGCATGCGCAGTGATACTGACCGGCAGAATAACATCCGGTTGTTCCCAAAGATGATCTTTTTTCTGAAATAATTTTACGTTCACGGACTTAAGTAGGAGTCAAAATTTGGGTGCGTATTATACATGGGTACAGGCTTTTTTCCAGCATCAACATGCCATTTTTAGGGTGCGTATTCTACATGGGGGCAAATTATACATGGAAAAAAACAGTACTACAATAGGTATAAAACATAAATGCATTTGTGTCAAGTGTTAATCCACAAAGTGTAGAATTAACTGAGAGGACGTTGGAAAACATTTTGTTTGGGGTTTAAATTATTTGAAGTAGCCACTGAATTAATATTTTAGTTTACATTAATATTGTCTTTGTTTAGTAGCGTAAGTCCATTTAAAATAATTAGATTAAAATCAAAGAGGTGCAATCACAGCCTAGCAAAACATGCCTTACCTTTTTGACTAATGTTTTTGTTTTATTATGAGCTGCTTCCAAGTTATTTTTTCTCCTGTTGGATTGCACCTATATGAAAATCAGATTTCATCCATCCATCCATTTTCTATACCGCTTGTATAGAAAATACAATACAAATAAAATCTAATTGTTTTTAGAAGTATTGTAGAATACAAAGTGCTTATTTTAACACTGAACTTTGATGTCGTGTTTTTTCTTTAAATATAAATATAGAGATTTGTGGTCCCTGAATATTTGATCACCGCATGGCAGGATTTACAAACTGCACGTGTCTTGCCCGTTGAGCCATCTTTTCTTTGGAATCCAAAGTGCTTCCAAACGAATGACTTGAAGCCTAAAGGGGAGCAAATTTCCTCGTCTTTTTGGACACTAGCCATAGGAGCCGCGTACTAGTTGTCGACTCCCCTTTCACGTGCCTGCTCTGCTCACAACACAACACGCCGCTCACTGCTCCCGGAAAGAGGAAGCAAGCAACAATGAACTGGATTTCAAAATAAAGTTGCGTCTAATGTCCGAGGTCAAACACGGCGATATAAATCTATGTTTACGTTTAGCATCGATGCCAATAAATCGTAGAGCATTATATCGATTAATCGATGTGTATCGATGAATCGTTACACCCCTACTCAATTGACCTACCAAGCATGTTTTGGGGATGTGGGAGGAAACCGGAATGCCCGGAGAAAACCCAGGCGGGCACGAGGAGAACATGCAAACTCCACACAGGGAGGGTCGGAGGTGGAATCGAACCGTCACCCTCCTAACTGTGAGGCGGACGTGCTAACCAGGTCTCCACCGAGCCGCCCAAAATCAGATTTCATTCGTAATTAAATTAATAACTATAGGCGATGCTATGATCTTATGGTTAGATGTTACATCACTGAAATAGTACATTCAAACTTGCGCATCGGGCAGCAATTTCCTCCCATGACGTCTCTCTCTCTCCTTCGCTGTTGCATCCGCATTAGATTTGCGGCGACATATACGTTCGAATTCGCCATAGGCTTGCATAAGGACCTCCAACGCCATTGTGGTAAAATAAGGTGATCTGTTTGTCCTCAGTTGTCCTAGCGACTCGTGGTATCGGGGCTCTATTGATGATGGCTTTTTATAGTGGTTGTGCATGCGCTTAACTGTAGGTTAACATACTCAGAGTTGATTGAACTAACTCAGATCAGCTTTTCTGGAACCGAATACTCAGTCTCCCATCTCAGAGTAAGTCAACTCAGAGTTCAGGGATAGACTCCGAGTATTTCGAACCTGCTTTCTGGAATACCCCCCTGGTGACTAGAAAATACTACATCACTCTCACATTCACATACTTTGTGTGAACATGTCAACAAAGTCTCCAGAAGAACCAATGGATGACCAATCAACCCTTCCTTTAGTGTGGAAACATTTTAAAAATATGTATCACCTCAGCAAGTCCATTGCCATACTATTAATGTCAGGAAATACATGTATTGGTATTTGATACTATCATTTGGGGATTTTGGGCATGTAGCATGTTGAAGGTTTTACTAAAGCCTTTGCATGTGGCCAACCATGAAAAGAAAACAAGGCTCCATAAGGCCACCAATAAGTGTCTGTTGGCAACTGAGATTAAGCTGAAAGATTCACAGTGATAATTGTTTACTCAGTTACAATATTACTCAGCTGAGGTGCTTCTGATGTTTGTTGTCGGCTTCCCTGTCACAGGCATGCAGAGGATCTCCTGGGAGATAAAGTTCTGGGATCTTTTCTCATCCGCCTCAGTGATAAAGCCATTGGCTACATCCTTTCCTACAAGTAAGAAGTAGAAGAGAGAATTTAATGAGTTTCGCTTGGGGGTATAATGAATCAATGAAATTAGAACAGCACAGACGACTACAACTCTCTTCTTCCGACATCAAATTAGAGTTGCCCTTTGACCCCTCAAAAAGTGACTTTCAATTCAGCTGTTGCAAAGATACTGCCTGTGGATATATGCAATTTATCATACCTCATTTTTATGCCATTGGGAAGTTATATGGATTTGGTCCCATTTTTTGCAGTCATAAAAGTTTTCTGTCAATTCATTGTGCAGAAACTAGCAAGAATAGTACTGATTATTTTAGCAAAAACAATGAGTTGTGCATTTCCTCTACAGGGGCCTTGACAGGTACCGCCATTTTGTTATAACTCAAAATCAAGAGGAACTTTTTTTCATATCAGGTGACTGTCACACTTTTTCCTGCATCGCTGACCTGATAGATCATTACAAAATCAGCCCCATCCAGCCATTTGGAGAATACTTGACATCCAGCTGTTATGAGGTGAGGTGTTTGAGACCAGTTTTCAGTCGTCTGGTATGTGAGTGATTGTTGCTGCACAAATAAAATGATGCTTGTTTGCAAGGCCTTAAAATGATCTATTAGCAGGGCTCGAAACTAACGATTGCCCGATTGCCCGGGGCAAGTAGCGATGGCAGACGGGCAAGTAGAATTTTTCCTCACTTGCCCGAACTTGCCCTGCCATAATACCATGTTTTCAAGCTGTAAAAAGACGATTTTGTGCATAATTTCTCGCAACTTCTGCCGCTTCTGGTCCGACATTTTGTTTTCTAGGGAGCGGTTAGTTTCTCGTGTAAGTCTGCAATACATTGATAACGGCAAAGCGCTTCGTAATTAAATGCATGCTCCCTCACCCGTCCCTGGCTCTTCTGCGCCTGCGCACCAGCAGAGCTTGTTTCCGGTTGGCTTTTTTATTGCAAAAATGTGTCGGGCAAGTAAAAATCCACTCCAAAAAAATTCGGGCAAGTAAAATTTTGTTTCGGGCAAGTAAAATTTTCTCCAACTTGCCCGAGGGCAACTTGGGCAAAAAATAAGCTTCGAGCCCTGATTAGTTTTGTCCACTGATAAATTGCTGTAAATATCTCACTGCAGGGTTATTTTGAAACCATGAAATAAAAGGAGAGCTATGTAGACATTTCCAATAAGACAAACCAGCATAATTTTTTGCCATGCAAACTGCCATCTCTGGAAAATAAAGAAAACCTCACACATTTATCAAACTGATTTACTTTTTTGGGTTTATGAAACAAATGTAAAGGAAAAGTCAACCCTAAAATTTTATTAAAAAACTTTAAAAAGAAACTACAATAATATGTTATGTGTGCCCCCCACTAGTCTAAACACGGCATTCTGATGAATATTGTGCCTGATATGAGTTAAGGAGCAAAATTCACCCGGGCCATTTTTAACCATCTGTAGGGGTGGCCCTTTTGTCACTTGCATTTGACTGAAAATGACATCACAGTTGCCAGGTCTCAAGGTCAAAATCAATTCTGGTGTAGGTACCGCATCTACCGTTTTTTTCCGTGTATAGTGCGCAAAATTTAACGAATTTATTGTCCTAAAATCTGTGGTGCGCATTATACATGGGTCCAAAAATTATTATTATTATTATTATTTTTTTTTTAGAAAACAAAACCAACAACAGGACTGACCGACAAAGTCGTGGAACAAAAAGACAGGGTGACATTACCAAAGACAGGAACAGAAAGCAAACAGACATCATGACAGTAACACATGCAATGATCCGACGGTGAGCGAGGGGCAGACAGGACTTAAATACAAAACACGTTACATCGATTGAGGTGACACAGGAAGAGAGGGGCGACGCGAACAGAAACTATGGCAACCTAGACACATAGCAAAACTGGGGACGAGACGTGACAAATGTCCCTCAAAATGAAACTTGAAATCACCAAGTTTTGGTTTCCAAGGGTGTTTTTATTCCTCTTCAACGTCTCTCCCATACAGAGCCGCCTTTTTCACGTCCGCACGCCTCTTTCCCGTGCGCGCACGGAGCGCGGTGGTGCGTTTATGGGCAGTCGGCGAAATCAACGCCAACAAAAGAAATTACATCCAGCCTAGTTAAGACCATACCAAAGACTATAAAAATAGGACCCATTGCCTCCCTGCGTGTGTGACGATCATTGGGACTTAAAAAAAAAAAAAAAAATTCATAAAAAGAAATTCATAAAAATTGGGTGCGTATTATACATGGGTACAGGCTTTTTTCCAGCATCAGCATGCCATTTTTAGGGTGCGTATTATACATGGGGGCGCAGTATACACGGAAAAAAACGGTACTCGGGTTTCAGATCAACTCGGCTGCCTTAGGCCTTTGATGACGTCACACTATATGATTGGCGAGAAGGACAGTGCATTGACGTTTAAGAGTGTGGGTGGTCTGTTTGGCGGAAATGGGATTGCAGTTCAAACATGAATGATGAAAACTTCTAAAAACAATGCACTGTTTTAAGTCGGTGATTATTTGATTTATTGATGCTTTCGATGTTTTAGAAGAAAATGTAACATTTACAGCCACAGCTGGTAGTGTCAGTTTGTAATGAGATTCTTTCATGTGGCGTGGGATTCTTTCAAGTTAGACGTTTTGATATGATGGTAGGAGATTGCCTGATTGCCTGATTAAATATAATATCACAATGATGACGTATTTTTTTTATCAAACATGAATAATAGAACTAATTTGGTCTAATAGCTGAACAATTCCAGACTGCACATCGTGAATTCAATTATCTAGAATTGTTTTTAGAAGTTTTCCTTGGAAAAACTGTGACATCATCAAAGGTTTTAGGCCCCCGAGCCGATCTGAACACCTGAATGGATGTGGTACCTACACCGGCTCAGTTTCAGAAAACTGCTGAGCCGTGATTGTGTGTGACCTGAGACCCGGCAACTGTGATTCATTTTCAGTCGACAGCAAGTAGCAAAATGGCTGCCCCTTGAGGTGGATAAAAACAGGTGGATTTAGCCTGCTTAATTCATATTTCACAAATGAAATATTAATCAGAATAGTGTGTTTCAACCATTTTGGCTACACAGGGCATATTATTACAAAGAAAGGTTTGGTGTTGACTTCAAGTACCAACTAAAAAGCTAATATGGTGCATTGTTGTTGTTTCCAGTCAAACGCAGGTGAACTGTATGATGTGGTGAATTACAACAACAAAGGGGAATCAGCAGTAAGTGTCCAGGCTTTGCGGAGTCTGTGGGACCCAAATGAGAAGTCCGCTGCTGAAAACAATCAAAAGATCCAGGAACGTACTGGTGGTGTATGCACCATATTTCAGCCACCTGCACTGCCACCTAAATCCAGAAATAAAAAATTGACTGCAACCGTGTCTGTAGACTCCATCTCCCTGTCTCAGGTATGAAACACGCACAATGATCCTGTTTCTGTACACGAGTTTACAAAAGATTGCCAATTTAGTAGACACGTCTCCATAATTGTGGCGATAATTGAGCCCTCCCACTTGCAGAAATGGCCAACATTGGGTGTAACCTAGCTCTGTGCAGCGTTACGCCATGTGCTGCGCAGCAGTTAAGACAGTCACAAAAACAGAGCCCAAAGACTTTAAAATACTAAGCACAAACCCAAACTTCTGATCTCACTGACAACTTGTCAAATTTGACATGATTTCTTTCAGACTCCTGCTGTTCCAAAAAGGGGTGTTCCACTGGCATTCTCTCTTAGTGGATCTTTTTCTGATATGAACAGAGCAGAAAGACTCAGGGGGATTACAAGCTCGATAACCGGTCAGACTTCACTTTTAAACACCAACGCAAGCTATCCTGGTGGCCATGTGGCTCACTCTCAGCAGACGCCTGTGGGTAGCAGAAGCAAATCTGTGCCAATGCTAAACAGAAATAAACCGGATCAGCAAGAGGAGCCCTATTCAAACCAGTTTGACAGTCAATCATTCACAGTCTCAGCATCTCAATCCCACGCCACTGCCAAGAGGGTAACATGTCACACATATTCACTTCATGACCCCACAGTGTCTTTGAGACAGAGGGATGATCTTGAATTGCTTAGTGCCAACCCACTGTACTATACCTCTGAAAGACCTGAATGGAGTTCAGGCTCTCTGAGAGCCACCATGTATGCTGAGATTCAGCAGGAGCCAGCAATTGTCACCTTCCCTAACGCCAACTATGAGCAGGTCCCCGGCAAGTCCACTGAAAACCAGGGAAACACTTACGAGTCGTTTGATGACATAAAGACCAAGCAGTCCAAATCTACATGGGGGAAAAATGTAAGTCAGTTATGAAAAGTAGAAAAGATGACATGATGGACACCATAAAATATGAGCATTTGCATGTTTTTCATTTCCAGAATATAAAATGGAAGAAATTTCTCCCTGATATGAAGAAATAAACATGGCATGAGGGACGTCTGGAGTGAAAATATAGTAATCCCTCGTTTATCACGGATAATTGGTTCCAAAACCACCCCGCGATAAGTGAAAACCGCGAAGTAGGGTCACTCTCTAATCTGTACATTTTGTGTGTGTCAATAAATGTATATGAAACCATTTAAGTGCATATGTCATGTATTGTTAGAACATTAAATAATAGTTTCAGACATGTAAATAATAAATTAATAGTATAAATAACATACAGAAAATATTGTATAAATATTGAAGATGTAGATATTATAAGTGTGTGCGCGTGTGTGTGTGTGCGTGTGTGCGCGTGGGTGTGTGTAACATGTAGTAGATGTGACGTTAACCTTGGTTAAACAGGGACCTCTAGTGGTCACAAGTTACCATAGCAGAGCTATGCCCACTTTGTAGATGTATATATAGATGTAGCTAAAGTATACATACTGTAAATATGATTTTAGGACTCTTTTATTATTATAACAACTTTTCACAACAAGGTACAATACTGTAAATATGTTTTCAGAAGTCTTTTATTATAGCAACTTTTTTTATAGCAAAGTACAACACTGCAAAGTTTTTACAACTCTTATTATAAGGACTTTTTTGGGGCTGTAAAAAATCCACGATGCAGTGAAGCCATGATAAACGAACCGCGAAGTAGTGAGGGATCACTGTATCAATTTAGACAAAACAATAGGATGAAACAGAATGAAACTAATCCCATTCATAATGTCCATCCATCCATAATCTGTACCAAAGGCGGGGTAACCTTGGAATGATCACCAGTCAGAAAACTGACAACTAGCGACAACGATTCACAGCTATAGGCAACTTAAGAGTCTGTTGAAATTTGTTGAAAAACCTATGTTGCACAACAGGAGGAAGTGAAATATTCCCATATTTAAGAACACAAAAGAAATTCATAACAGAAAACTGTATTGATCTCACACAAATCCGATTTGTTTCCTGTTCGTACCAAATCAAGCATTGTATTTCAATTTCATCAAATAAATTTGATCTTCTAATGGTCCATTCATTGGCACTCAGCGGCACTAACACACTAGAGAACAACCATCATAAGATACCAGACATTTTATATGACCATCCATATGCCCATTTAATTACATGGGCTTGTCCTCATTAGGGTCGCGAATGAACTCTAGTGAGTCTATTCCCAGCTGACTGGGTGAGAAAAATATACCGTATTTTGCGCCCTATTAGGCGCACCGGGGTATAAGGCGCACCTTCAATGAACGGCCCATTTTAAAACTTTGTCCATATATAAGGCGCACCGGACTATAAGGCGCATAAAATAGAAGCTTTACTGCAACAAACTGAGGTTGACTAGGGTTGCGGTATGCACCCACTAGCCAATAACCAACGAACCCTCTGTAAACAATCGCGTTTCTCAAACGATCTCCTATAAAATGATTGGAACTGACTAAAGTTCGATCTAACGCATTGGTACTACTTACCTATGTTTCCCTTCCATATCAATCCGTAGATTTACTCGAAACATTAACAGAGCAGCCTATTTTGACATGAAATAGCCTCGCGCGTGTAGCAGCTATCGTTATAGCATTAGCCATCCGCAATTTCCTATGAGCCTCAGCTCGCAATCTCCCATGAGCCTCAGCAAAGTGTAAACAATCGCGTTTCTCAAACGATCTCCTATAAAATGATCAGAACTGACTAAAGTTCGATCTAACGCATTGGTACTACTTACCTATGTTTCCCTTCCATATCGATCCGTAGATTTACTCGAAACATTAACGGAGCAGCCTATTTTGAAATGAAATAGCCTCGCGGGTACAACAGCTATTCGGTGACGCCCCCTGACTACAATTACCGTAATGTTGGGAAGCGATGCGACCTTGTAATTTACTAGTCGTACTAAAACGTATTAAAACATTTTGGCAGAGCACTGTGTACAACCAGTATGGATCAACAAATTCATCACTTGATCCATATATAAGGCGCACTGTCGACTTTTGATAAAAATTTAGGTTTTTAGGTGCGCCTTATAGGGCGGAAAATACGGTACACCTTTGAATGGGCACCAGTCAAATCGCAGTGCTCAATTAGCTAGTCTTTGTGCCCTCAGATTCAAAGCTACGTTGAGAGGATGCAAAAGTTAAGAGGTACACCAGATTGAGAACTTAATGCTAGCAGCTAGTGTATACATATTGTAGGAAATCAGGGTGTCATAAACAGGCTTGTTGCTTCCGTACATGTCAGTTGGTAGAAGCCACATGAATCTCTTCAGGGTGTGATTTGACCTTCATTACACACAGTTGCTCAAACTCTGACATTGAAGAATAGAATTCTTAGCATTTTATGGAGAGGCAATTTTCTTTGTCATGATAATAAAAACTCCTTCAAATGCAAGGTTTGCACACAGGGTATGTGTTATTTTGCGCCATTCCTCCATTCTTCAAGACTTTTGGGGCTGTCGCTGGGCAACACAGGCTTTCATTCCCTCCACCGATTTTCTCTGGGGTTGAAGTCTCAAGACTGGCAAGGCCACTCCAGATCTTTGAGATGCTTCTTAGCGAGCATTTGGCCCGGATGCAGATGAGGTGAGAAGTCTATTTGTACGGGCAACGACCCACCCTTAAATTCAACAAAGATTGAAAACAATTATTGTTCCTGATCCTTGGTGTTTATATTACTATGGCTTTTGCATTTTAAATTGAAGTTGAGAATGAGAAACCCTCTATTATGATGATGACGACGAGCATTCATTCATTCAGAGGTTGCGGTGTGACATTTTTCTTAATGAACACATTCTTAATGAACACATTCTGGGGTATACTGTGTTTTTCCATGCAAAATGCGCCCCCGTGCATAATACGCACCCTAATAATGGCATGTCGGTGCTGGAAAAAAGTCTGTACCCATGTATAATACGCACCCAAATTTTGACTCTTAAGTCCGTAAACGTAAAATTATTTCAGAGAAAAGATAATTTTTGGGAACAACCGGATGTTATTCTGCCGGTCAGTATCACTGCGCATGCGCTAGCAAACTCGATAGCGAAGAAATGTTTCGGATTTGTGACAGCAAACGAGCAGGTGATCGAGCAAGCGTCTGATACGAGAGCATTGTGTTCGTATGGAGCGTGTTTGAAGTGAACAGCAGAGACGAAAGGAACAAGGCAAAGTGTTGTGAAATTAAATATTACCTGTAATACGCATTTTGTTATTTGCTGATTGAAACTGCTAATTAAACTGTGAATTGAAACTAATAGGTAGAGAACTGAACTCTCACTCTTTATATAGCTGACGTGTCTTGCGCATCCGTTCTGCGCATACTGTAATGGCGGGCTCCGTATGATATCCGGTCTGCGATGGAGATTAAAAAACAAACAATATTTGACAATAACACACCATCAAGGATTGCACCATCGCATCAAACGATGTGTCGTCAATTATGAATTTTACTGACTAAGTGTGTTGGGCAGGATGGCTGAATGCGATGCGCGATTAACAACAAACAAGGAGAAAGGTGATTTCAAGTTTTTTTTCGAGGGAGATTTTCTTCAAAAATTGTTGTACCCATACGGACCCAAGATTTTAGGACAATAAATTTGTTAAATTTTGCGTATTATACATGGAAAAAAACGGCACTTCTCCTCACGAGGCTCCTGCCGGAGCTTACCCCAGGAGTCTATGGGCCTTTGTACAATTAGAAATGGTCTATTTTTTCGTTAAAAGACATGATTGATGTATGAGACTGTAATGTTACCCTTTGGAATGAAAAATTAAGAAACTGAAAATATTCAAATGTTGAATGTCCCTCAGCTATTTCTCAGAATTTGAAATTCAAGAAGTTGTATCAATTACCAAGTAGAGAATGTTATGAGAAGTCTGCAGAGCAGAGAAGGGAAATGAAATAGGGAAGAGAAAACGACTGTGACAGATTCATAAGTCGATTCTATTCAATTAGTCTAGTCATTTCCTTTGGCCTGCCGTTTGTACTCATAAAGATTGTGGGAAACTGGAGCATACGTCAGCTGACATTTGGGCGAGAGGCGGAATACACCCTGGATTGGTCGCCAATGAGATGGCAAAGGCAAATAAAACGGCAACTCTGTTGGTAGTGGTTTTCATCTATCTTCCTCTGGAGACATAAGTATCGTCTCACTTTTCATTTCATAAAACGGCATCCCCCCCAATAATTGCACTTTCGGACGTTGCATCAAGACATTTTCTCCCTGTCAACCGTCTTTACAGAATGTGGAAGTTGGGTCGGTCTCATCGGCCGTCCACAGCACCGCAGCCTAAATTGTACACTTCTCCCTCATTGAAAATGCAGTGGGAAAGTCCATTCATTTACAACGGCGCGTCCGCCAGAGGACACGACATTTCCCGGCGGCAGTTGACAGCAAGTGACAAAATGGCTGTCCCACCCCGAGATGGATGAAAACGGGTGCGTTTTTCTGCTTAATTCATATCCTAGCACAATATTTAGTGAGCTAGCATAGGACATAAAGATAACTTTTGAGTTGATTTTCCTTTTGACAAATATTTGTACCACAGTGCTTTAAATGAACGAGCCATCGATTGCAGTATGCAAAATGGTGTCAGCTGTCTGTGACAATTGATCTCCCTGAATGAATGTTAGCTAGCAAATCAGTGCACGGTAGAAGCAAATTATGAGATAATCCACAAAATGGCAAAGCAATGGCAAATAAAATGCCATGATCTAAAACAGGGGTCACCAACACGCGGTGAGGTAGCCCGTGAGGACCGCATGAGTCGCCCGTGAAGACAGAATGCCTATTATCAGCAATGCAAACCACGGCTTTAGCACCTACTCAATTAGCAGTGACGACAGTAGCCTTGACCGATTCTTCACAGAGATCCCTGAAATAGAGACGATCAAGGGGGATCAACCTTGATGGTGGACTGCTCCTGCTTTGATCTTGAAACTTCTTCCACGACCAAGCTTTTCGTTCCCTCTTTGTGGCCTTGGACCAGAGTCGTGGAGGCTCTTCCCAGCCAAGCCCCACTCTCCTTTCTTGCACCTTGCCAATTATTTCCTGATGTTGAAGCCTGCCGATAGCACCACAAGTGCAATTCTCACAGTAGGATCTGAGGACTATTTTAACTCAAGAACGAACCTGACCTTCTCCTGCTTGTAGCCCAAGGTTATGGACTGGATCGGCAGTTGCAGCGCGGTTGCCCCGAACAAGCCCGTGTCAGAGAAGCCTTTCGGTAAACCGAGCCATTTCCGAATGTAGGAGTTGGCTTAGTATGTCCAGCCCGTTCGCTGTTGAGGATGGAATGTTGCTGATCTTCAGTGGCCACATGACCCTTTGGTACAATGCGAAGTTGTAGCACCACAATTTGTGCGTTCCGGGTAGCTGGCTCTTGTCGGTGATCGCCAGGCCTTCTGCGAGTTGTTTCTTCTTTGTTACATTATCAACAAGGCGGTGTAGGACAGCACTTTTGGGTGCTGTGTGGGGAAACTAGCTATGTATCTTCCGATTTCAAAGTTTTAATCTTCTGATTGTCACTCATATTGTTTCGCATCTGTTGTGTACAGGCTTCATTACATTATGAACAAAGCTCCGTCGGGCAGCACTAACCTGGATGCTGGTGAAGAAACATCATCATGGGTTTAAAGTCCGTGTTCCAGGCGCCGCTGGGTTGGACTGGATTCTCAGTATGGCTTTCTTCCACCGGGGACAGTCCATGGCCATCTCGTGGTTGAGAGTCCTATACCGAGAAAATCTTTGGAGCAAAACCTTTTACAGCCGGATGCCCTTCCTGACACCAACCCAAAGGCAAATGCTGGTGAAGAAACCATCCTCCAATCTCACGTCTTAATAAAATCATCAACAAATGTAGCAAGCACAGAAGGTCGGTAGTGTGGCCGAGCGGTCTAAGGCGCTGGATTTAGGCTCCAGTCTCTCCTGAGGCGTGGGTTCAAATCCCACCACTGCCATTTATGCATCAATTCAGGTGTTTTCTTCTTGCCCAACTCCTGTCAGTGCAGCTGCGTAAAGTATCAGGACTCTGAAAAGGTATATATATATATAAATATTAGGGGTGTAACGATTCATCGATACACATCGATTAATCCATATAATGCTCTACGATTTATTGGCATCGATGCTAAACGTAAACATCGATTTATATCGCCGTGTTTGACCTCGGACATTAGACGCGACTTTATTTTGAAATCCAGTTCATTGTTGCTTGCTTCCTCTTTCCGGGAGCAGGGAGCAGTGCGCGGCGTTGTTGTGTTGTGAGCAGAGCAGGCACGTGAAAGGGGAGTCGACAACTAGTACGCGGCTCCTGGGCTGGTGCTATGGCTAGTGTCCAAAAAGACGAGGAAATTTGCTCCCCTTTAGGCTTCAAGTCATTCGTTTGGAAGCACTTTGGATTCCAAAGAAAAGATGGCTCAACGGACAAGACACGTGCAGTTTGTAAATCCTGCCATGCGGTGATCAAATATTCAGGGACCACAAATCTCGCCGCACATTTAAAGAAAAAACACGACATCAAAGTTCAGTGTTAAAGTAAGCACTTTGTATACTACAATACTCTTGCAATTTCCTAAATAAAGAGTTTGCAGTACCTTGTTGATTTTGCGTATGAATTGTTATAAATCAGGATATTGTTCTATATTTTTTATTTAAAAAAAAATATATATCGATCGTAGAGCACTATATTGTGATATATCGTGAATGAATCGCAGCAGGCTTTAAGATATCGGCAAATATCGTATCGTAGTTCTTTGTATCGATATGATATCGTATCGTGACAAAACCCGCGATTTACACCCCTAATAAATATCCATCTTTGCCTTTCATTCTAACCTTGACTACCCATTTACAGTAATCCCTTGTTTATCGCGGATAATTGGTTCCAAAAACCACCCGCGATAAGTGAAATTCGCTAAGTGCGGTCACCAACAGACTAACGAGTTAGCGGTAAGATGCTAATTCGCGATCGTGTTAACACGTGAAAACAGACTTCTAAAGGAATGTAAACGAACATTTGGAGCAATACTACATTGTCCTAAAGGTTAAACAAATGTTTCCTCATTTTAGAAGTTTTATTTTGACTTTCAAATGTTTTTTAATTTGGCAAAAAACTCCACGATGTAGTGAAGTCGCGATAAACAAAACGCAAAGTGGCGAGGGACCACTGTAACAGGTAACGACATTGTGTATTTGGACTGAGAATGGTGAAAGAAGGCACATAGATGCCTCGCAATCTGTATGCATTGTGGATGGGTCAACCTCCACGCAGCACAGCCAACGTGTGGAACATATTATCCGCACAACATTTCTTCTCAAAAGCATGACTTAAAAGAAGGTCCAAAGCTTTGCAAACACCACAAGTTCCAGTAGCAGAGGATGGTTTCGATCCATCGACCTCTGGGTTATGGGCCCAGCACGCTTCCGCTGCGCCACTCTGCTGAGTAGCATGGGTTATTCATGATGTCCTCCAATTGGCAAACAAGCATTCGGTTCCAGGCTTCAAAATTTGGGTGCGTATTATACATGGGTACAGGCTTTTTTCCAGCATCGACATGCCATTTTTAGGGTGCGTATTATGCACGGGGGCGCATTATGCATGGAAAAACACGGTAATAAATAAGAGGAGCAAAAATGGAGCAAGTGTGCATACAGCGGACAGTCAGAATATAGCGCAAAAGTACAGGCCGCTACGCAGAAGGGGGGAGACAGTTCTATGTATCCTCCGATTTCAAAGTTTTAATATCATTCTGATTCTGATTGTTCATTACATTATGAAAAAAGCGGGCAGCACTAACCTGGATGCTGGTGAAGACACCAACTATTTATCCTCCAAGTTCACGTTTTAATAGAATTGTCAACAAATGTCAATGTGGAAATTGCATCAAGCCGGTAGTGTGGCTGAGGGGTCTAAGGTGCTGGATTTAGGTTCCAGTCTCTCCTGAAGGGTGGGTTTAAGTCCCACCCCTGCCACTTATGCATCAATTCAGGTGTGTTCTTCTTGCCCAACTCCTTTCAATGCAGCGGCGTAAAGTATAAGAACTAGGGGTGTAACGATTAATCGATATAATGCTCTACGATTTATTGGCATCGATGCTAAACGTAAACATCGATTTATATCGCCGTCTTTGACCTCGGACATTAGACGCGACTTTATTTTGAAATCCAGTTCATTGTTGCTTGCTTCCTCTTTCCGGGAGCAGTGCGCGGCGTTGTTGTGTTGTGAGCAGAGCAGGCACGTGAAAGGGGAGTCGACAACTAGTACGCGGCTCCTGGGCTGGTGCTATGGCTAGTGTCCAAAAAGACGAGGAAATTTGCTCCCCTTTAGGCTTCAAGTCATTCGTTTGGAAGCACTTTGGATTCCAAAGAAAAGATGGCTCAACGGACAAGACACGGGTAGTTTGTAAATCCTGCCATGCGGTGATCAAATATTCAGGGACCACAAATCTCGCCGCACATTTAAAGAAAAAACACGACATCAAAGTTCAGTGTTAAAATAAGCACTTTGTATACTACAATACTCTTGTAATTTCCTAAATAAAGAGTTTGCAGTACCTTGTTGATTTTGCGTATGAATTGTTATAAATCAGGATATTGTTCTATATTTTTTATTTAAAAAAATATATATATATCGACCGTAGAGCACTATATGGTGATATATCGTGAATGATTCGCAGCAGGCTTTAAGATATGGGCAAATATCGTATCGTAGTTCTTTGTATCGATATATCGTATCGTGACAAAACCCGCAATTTACACCCCTAATAAGAACCCTTCAAAGGTCTTTGCAAAATATCAATCTTGCCGTTTTATTCTAACCTGGACTACCCATTTATAGTAATCCCTCATTTATCGCGGATAATTGGTTCCAAAAACCACCCGCGATAAGCAATGTTCCCTCTAAGGTGCGCGCGTGCGCAATCATGCACTGCCCGCACATTCTCAGCGCACAAGAAAATCTATCCAGCGCATAAACATCATCAACATAACGTAGTAATTAATATTAGATTATAATATATTATATTATATTACATCAATAATATTATATTAATATTAGTTCTAATCTAATTAATTCGCCCAATAATGTTTATTTTTTTTGTTTCTCACTCAGTGAGTGACAGGTGTCCAGCCAATGATATGATACGGTTCACTTACGGTACGAAGCCAATCATGGCATTGACGGCGCTTGCGTCTGGGCCCTGCCTATATGCGCCGTGCAGGTTAGCTAGCAGGTTGATTGATGCTAATCCAAACCCCGCAACATGGCGAAACGAACAGGCAGGAATACATCCATTCACAAAGCCACAGTAAAAAAGAAATACAGTTATTTTAAGATGGAATGGATGTCGGAGTATGTGCAAATTGAAGGTGAGCGGTGAGATTGGGTGAGATTTTGTCTTTTTCAAGTGAGAAAGGTCTACTCTGCAAACCATGCAGCGATGCCAAAGTAGCAAGTGAGTTTTCAGAGGGAAAATTGTGGACTGAATGGAAGCTGGACTATCTTAAGCGTCACGTTCAGCATAAAAGTAATTTAAAAGCTGTCGAAACTGTACGAAGACTCAAGATGGGACAGGGGAATGGTACTTTATTGCGGGAGAGCGCAAAAGAAAAAAGGAACGAGTTGTCACACAAAACAAAATCGGACCCTGAACAAGTTAAAGTTCACATTGACAATATTTTACTTGCCATCAAAATGAATGCATCAATGCTGTCAGTTCAACAAATCCACGATCACATGGCAAAGTATGTGAGTACACCACCGTGACGTGCGGTGAGGGTTGGGGTTGGTGAGGCACTGACTCAGAGTCAGATTTACAAACATACTGTATGACCCTAAGGCACTGACTCACAAGTCAGTTTTACATCCAAACATGGTTGTTATACCATTCTTGATTAAATTTAATAACATTTTAAACACACCACTGTACATTTAAACACACCACTGCAGTATACTTACCTTTACTTGTAAATGAAGTCCATTCTCCTGTCCTTCTGGACGAAGATCACCAAATGATTCCCGAGCGCGGCACCGCTGCTGCTCACTGCTCCCCTCTCCCCCAGGGGATGGATTAAAATCACATGGGGATGGGTTAAATGCAGAGGACAAATTTCACCACACCCAGTGACAATCATTGGGTGTAAGGGAGTGGAGACGACCAGGCGGGGGGTTAGTACTCCGTCGAAACGTCCGATTGCTCGTTGGACGCAGGATCGACAGACGCGGGGGCAGAAGACTCCGGCACCGGCGGACAAGGCCGCCTCGGGCCCTTACCCCTGGGCCCCTCAACCGTCCTCGGCTGTCCGCGCCGGGGGCCCGGTTGGTCTGGGTGACAGCGATGGAACACCGCGATGAGCGAACGGTCGAGGATCCAGCGGCTCGGGACCCAGGAGCAGTGGGCGTCGTCATAGCCCTCCCAATCCACCAGGTATTGGAAGCCACGACCGCGCCGCCGCGATCGGAGCAGGGAGCGGACGCCGGAAGCCGGGCCCCCCTCGACGAGCTGGGGCGGCGGCGGGGGCACGGGCGCCGGCGCCAATGCGCTCTCAAAGACGGGCCGCACACGGGACACGTGGAACGTGGGGTGTACCTTCATGGACTCCGGAAGGAGGAGACGGACGGCCTGATCACCTTCTGGATGGGAAACGGTCCAACAAACCGCGGCGCCAGCTTGCGGGACCCCTTTCGCTGCGGCAAATCCTGCGTCGAGAGCCACACCCGCTGGCCCACTCTGTACTCCGGGGCCGGCGACCGGCGCTTGTTTACCTGGCGGGCGTAGCCTGAAACAGAGCGGAGAAGAGCGGTCCGGGCCCTCGCCCAGGTGATGAGGACAACGGCGGACACAAGCCTGGGCCGACGGGCACGCCGTTTCACGTTCCTGGTGGGGAGGGAATTGTGGGCGTACTCCACCCAAGGCAGCTGTTGGACCCACCCACGCTGGTCCCCAGCGGCCATGCATCGGAGGGACCTGCCCAGCTCCTGGTTCAGACTGAGAGTGAAACCCCAACGAGAGGCTGGCCGTAGCGCCGAGGAGTCGGCAGAACTCCGCCCAGAAGGTGGACGCGAA
The DNA here is from genome assembly GCF_033458585.1 of Syngnathus typhle. Taxonomy (NCBI): domain Eukaryota; kingdom Metazoa; phylum Chordata; class Actinopteri; order Syngnathiformes; family Syngnathidae; genus Syngnathus; species Syngnathus typhle. Next base: position 7,641,967 of record NC_083741.1, on the reverse strand, counting down.
CTGCGGGCCACGGTCCGACACGATGCCCTGTGGGAGGCCGTGGTGACGAAACAACTCCCGCACCATGATGGACGCAGTCTGCTTCACAGACGAAAGCTTAGGCAGAGGAATGAAGTGCGTCATTTTGCTGAACTGGTCCACCACCGTGAGGACCACCGTGTTCCCCTCCGAGGGGGGAAGGCCCGTGACAGTCGATGGACAGGTGAGACCAGGGAGGGATAGAATCGTCAACAAATGTAGAATCTGCAGAAAGTCGGTAGTGTGGCCGAGCGGTCTAAGGCGCTCGGTTTAGGTTTTAGTCTCTCCTGAGGTGTGGGTTCAAGTCCCACCACAGCCCCTTCTGCAACAATTCAGGTGTGTTCTTGTTGCCCAACTCCTGTCAATGCAGCTGCATAAAGTATAAGAACCCTTCTTAGGTCTTTGCGAAATATCAATCTTGGCCTTTCATTCTAACCTGGAGTACCCATTTATAGTAATCCCTCGTTTATCGCAGATAATTGGTAAAGGGAAATTCGGTAAGTACGGTCACCAACAAGAAGTACTGGGCAGGCTAACGAGTTAAGATGCTAATTCGCGATCGAGTTAACACGCGAAAACGGACTTCTAAAGGAATGTGAACAAACATTTAGAGCATTACTACATTGTGCTAAAGGTTAGACACGTTTCCTCAATTTAGAAGTTTTATTTTGACTTTTAAATGATTTTTTTAATTTGGAAAAAAACTCAGCGATGTAGTGAAGCCGCGAGAAACGAAATGCGAAGTAGCGAGGGATCACTGTAATAGGTAACGACATTATGTATTTGGACTGAGAATGGTGAAAGAAGGCACATACATGCCTCGCAATCTGTATGCATTGAGGATGGGTCAACCTCCGCGCAGCACAGCCAACGTGTGGAAAATATTATCCGCACAACATTTCTTCTCAAAAGCATGACTTTTCCAAAGAAGGTCCAAAGATTTGCATGTGCCACAAGTTCCAAATAGCAGAGGATGGTTTCGATACATCGACCTCTGGGTTATGGGCCCAGCACGCTCCCGCTGCGCCACTCTGCTGCGTAGAAAGTGTCATTCAAGATGTCCTCCAATTGGCAAATAAGCATTTGGTTCCAGGCTTCATTATGATCAAAGCTCAGTCGGGCAGCACTAACCTGGATGCTATTATATGCTATGGTTTCAAAAACAACTAGTCCCTGATCTAACAATTAAGTCAAGTCAAGTTTATTTATATAGCCCTAAATCACAAGCAGTCTCAAAGGGCTTCACACATACAATACAAATTGACAATTATTCTCAAAGCATCCCCTGATCTTAAGATCCCACCTTAAAGATTAGTCTAATATATTTGATAATGGATTAAAATATTAAAATATTAAAATTTTATAAATATATTATATTTTTAAGATTGAGTTCACTGTAAAAAAATTCTGAAGAGATTTTTGAAGGATCAAGCCATTGTGAGTCTCAAATACGGATTGAGGGGGGCCCCGGTGATCCGCGTCCGGGCGAGGGAAAACCAAATCCAGTTTTGTTTCTCATCATTAGGGGTTTTTGTGAGCCGTGCTTTATCTAGCCCCCTACCTAGGACCCTTTTGCCATGGGTGACCCTACTAGACACTTCTGTGCTCGACACGGATTGTCCATACTGAACACCATGTTCAAGCATAAGGGTGTCCATGTGTGCACTTGGCACCAGGACACCCTAGGCCGCAGTTCGATGATCGACTTTGTAGTCGTGTCATCGGATTTGCGGCCGCACGTTTTGGACACTCGGGTGAAGAGATGTGTGGAGCTGTCAACTGATCACCACCTGGTGGTGGGTTGGCTCCGATAGTGGGGGAAGATGCCGGTCCGACCTAGCAGACCCAAATGTACTGTGAGGGTCTGCTGGGAATGTCTGGCAGAATCCCCTGTCAGGAAGAGCTTCAACTCCCACCTCCGGCAGAGCTTTTCCCACGTCCCGGTGGAGGCGGGGGTCATTGAGTTCGAGTGGACCATGTTTTGTGCCTCCATTGTTGAGGCAGCCGACCAGAGCTGTGGCCGTAAGGTGGTCGGTGCCTGTCGTGGTGGCAACCCCCGAACCCGCTGGTGGACACAGGTGGTAAGGGATGACGTCAAGCTGAAGAAGGAGTCCTATCGGAAGCGGAACACGGCTTCGGCGGTTGCTGAGACAAAAACCCGGGCGTAGGAGTTTGGCGAGGCCATGGAGAATGACTTCCGGACGGCTTCGAGGAAATTCTGGTCCACCCTCCGACGTCTCAGGCGGGGGAAGCAGTGCACTGTCAACACTGTTTACAGTGGAGATGGCGTGCTGCTGACCTTGACTCGGGACGTCGCGAGTCGGTGGGCAGAATACTTTGAAGACCTCCTCAATTCCACCGACATGCCTTCCATTGTGGAAGCAGGGCCTGGAGACTCTGAGGTGGACTTTCCAATCTCTGGGGTCGAAGTCAATGAGGTAGTAAAAAACTTCTCGGGTGCAAGGCCCCAGGGGTGGATGAGATCCGCCCGGAGTTTTTAAAGGCTCTGGATGTTGTGGGGCTGTCATGGCTGACATGCCTCTACAGTAGGGGTGTCCAAACTGGCCCGCGGTCCAGTTTTTATTGGCCCGCAGCAAATTCTGAAAACATAATTGAATGTGGCCCGCACAACAGCTTGAGCATTTCTCAGTTTCCACACTAGATGGAGCCCGCCACACAAAGCGCTTGACGTCCGATAAGCAAGGAAGAGAAGCGAACGCGCAGCGTTTGATTTGAGTCACACTAGCAACGACCCTGTGACACGGCCTTGATGGTGGACTGCTCCTGCTTTGATCTTGAAACTTCTTCCGCAACCAAGATTTTCGTTCCCTCTTTGTGGCCTTGGACCATAGTTGTGGAGGCTCTTCCCAGCCAAGCCCCACTCTCCTTCTTTGCACCTTGCCAATTACTTCCTGATGTTGAAGCCTGCCGATAGCCCCACAAGTGCAATTCTCACAGTAGGATCTGAGGATTATTTTAACTCAAGAACGAACCTGACCTTCTCCTGTTTGTAGCCCAAGGTCATGGACTGGATCGGCAGTTGCAGCGCAGTTGCCCAGAACAAGCCCGTGTCAGAGAAACCTTTCGGTAAACCGAGCCATTTCCGAATGTAGGAGTTGGCTTAGTATGTCCAGCCCGTTCGCTGTTGAGGATGGAATGTTGCTCATCTTCAGTGGCCACATGACCCTTTGGTACAATGTGAAGTTGTAGCACCACAATTTGTGCGTTCCGGGTAGCTGGCTCTTGTCGATGATCGCCAGGCCTTCTGCGAGTGTTTTCTTCTTTGTTACATTATCAACAAGGCGGTGTAGGACAGCACTTTTGGGTGCTGTGTGGGGAAACTAGCTATGTATCTTCCGATTTCAAAGTTTTAATCTTCTGATTGTCACTCATATTGTTTCGCATCTGTTGTGTACAGGCTTCATTACATTATGAACAAAGCTCCGTCGGGCAGCACTAACCTGGATGCTGGTGAAGAAACATCATCATGGGTTTAAAGTCCGTGTTCCAGGCGCCGCTGGGTTGTACTGGATTCTCAGTATGGCTTTCTTCCACCGGGGACAGTCCATGGCCATCTCGTGGTTGAGAGTCCTATACCGAGAAAATCTTTGGAGCAAAACTTTTTACAGCCGGATGCCTTTCCTGACACCAACCCAAGGGGAAATGCTGGTGAAGAAACCATCCTCCAATCTCACGTCTTAATAGAATCGTCAACAAATGCAGAAACCACAGAAGGTCGGTAGTGTGGCCGAGCGGTCTAAGGCTCTGGATTAAGGCTCCAGTCTCTCCTGAGGCGTGGGTTCAAATCCCACCACTGCCATTTATGCATGAATTCAGGTTTTTTCGTCTTGCCCAACTCCTGTCAGTGCAGCTGCGTAAAGTATCAGGACTCTGAAAAGGTATAAATATACAAATATCAATCTTTGCCTTTCATTCTAACCTTGAGTACTAGGGGTGTAACGATTCATCGATACACATCGATTAATCGATATAATGCTCTACGATTTATAGGCATTGATGCTAAACGTAAACATCGATTTATATCGCCGTGTTTGACCTCGGACATTAGACGCGACTTTATTTTGAAATCCAGTTCATTGTTGCTTTCTTCCTCTTTCCGGGAGCAGTGCGCGGCAAGAAGACGAGGAAATTTGCTCCCCTTTGGGCTTCAAGTCATTAGTTTGGAAGCACTTTGGATTCCAAAGGAAAGATGGCTCAACGGACAATTAAAATTATTGTAAATAAATAGTTCAGTAATGCACTTTAAAGTTAATGGTATTACAAAAAAAGAAAGAATATTCATTTTTCTTTACTTATATGAGAATAAATATAGAAATTTGATAAAGTTCAGTGTTAAAATAAGCACTTTGTATACCAGTTCAAAAAGTTCAAGTTCAAAGTCAGCTTTATTGTCAATCCCTTCATATGTCAGAAACACAAAGAAACCGAAATTTCGTTTCCTCCATCCCACGGTGACGAGACACAGTACACGATAAACATACAAGTAGACGACACAATATAAAAACAAGAAGGCACAAACAATAACTAATAAATAATAAATAAATAAAATGAGTGATGAATAAATAATAAACAAATAACCCAATAAATAAGAGGAGCAAAACCGAGCCAGTGTGCGTACAGCAGACAGTAAGCATAGCGCAAAGTACAGGACGCTACGCAGAAAGGGGGGGCGAGTTCAGGATCCTAACAGCCTGGAGTATGAAGCTGTTGGAGAGTCTGGTGGTGCGGGAGCGCAGGCTCCTGTACCTCTTCCCAGAGGGCAGAAGCTCAAACAAAGAGTGAGCGGGGTGACTCACATCACTCACATCACTCACAATCGTGGTCGCCTTGCGGGTGAGATGGGAGGTGTAAATGTCCTTCAAGGAGGGGAGCGAAGCACCAATAATCTTACCAGCCGTGTTCACTATGCGCTGCAGGGCTTTCAAGTTGTAGTCAGTGCAGCCGCCACCCCAAACAGCAATACAGCTGGAGAGGACGCTCTCAATGGTGCCGCGGTAAAATGTAGTCATGACGGCCGGAGGAGCGCTCGCTCGCCTGAGTTTCCGCAGGAAGTACAGGCGGCGCTGGGCTTTCTTTGCCAGTGATGCGGTGTTGGTGGACCAGGAGAGATCCTCACTGATGTGCACCCCCAGGAACTTGGCGCTGCTCACTCTCTCCACCACAGCACCGTCGATGGTCAGCGGCAGGTGTTGGGTGTGACCCTTCCGGAAGTCCACAACAATCTCCTTGGTCTTGTCGACGTTCAGCAGGAGGTTGTTGTCCCTGCACCACGTGGTCAGAAGGTCAACCTCCAGCCTGTATTGAGTCTCGTCTCCCTTGGTGATGAGACCCACCAGAGTCGTGTCGTCAGCAAACTTCACTATGCGGTTGTCGCTGTAGGTCGCAGTGCAGTCGTGCGTCAAGAGGGTGAAGAGCAGCAGACTGAGCACGCAGCCTTGGGGGGCCCCCGTGCTCAGCGTGATGCTGGCGGAGATTTTGTCGCCAACACGTACCACCTGTGGCCTCTGACAGAGGAAGTCCAGTAGCCAGTTGCAGAGGTAGGTACTGAGGCTCAGCGTGTCAAGTTTACTGATGAGGCGTTGTGGCACAATGGTGTTGAAGGCAGAAATGAAGTCCACAAACAGCAATCTCACATACGAGTCCCTTTTCCCCTTTTGGGTGAGGGCTGAGTGGAGGGCAAAGCAGATGGCATCCTCAGAGGACCGTTTGGCTCGGTACGCAAACTGGAAGGGGTCAATGGAGGGGGGGAGAACGGACCGGATGTGCTCCAAGACAAGCCGCTCAAAGCACTTCATGATGATGGGCGTAAGTGCCACGGGGCGGTAGTCATTGAAGCAGGACGGAGCGGGTTTCTTCGGCACAAGTACGATGGTGGCAGCTTTGAAACACGACGGGACGATGGCCTGCTGCAGGGAAGTGTTAAAGATGTCCGTGAAGACATCCGTCAGCTCACCAGCGCAGTCCTTCAGCGCACGACCCGGGATGTTGTCGGGGCCCGCCGCCTTACGGATGTTGATAGCGGCAAGCGCCCTCCTCACGCTGTCGGCGGAGAGGCACAGGGGCAGCTCGTGTGAAGGGGGAGTGGCCTTCAGCGGGCAAGTGCTGTTCTGAGCGTCAAATCGAGCAAAGAAGCGGTTAAGGTCATTGAGCAGACGGACATCCCCTTCACAGCTCTGCGGTGCGGGCTTGTAGTCCGTGATGGTCTGAATGCCCTGCCAAAGGCTCCATGCGTCCCTGCTGTCCTTGAAGTGGGCGGTAATTTTGCAAGAGAACGCCCTCTTTGCTTCTTTGATGCCCCGGGACAGGTCGGCCCTCGCAGTCCTCAAGCCAGCCGCATCCCCCGCTCTAAAGGCTTTGTCCCTGGCCCTCAGCAGCCTGAAGACAGCCCCCGTCAGCCATGGCTTCCGGTTAGCCCGAGTGACGATGGATTTTGAGTGAGTCACATCATCAATGCACTTCCTGATGTAGAAGGAAACAGAGTCAGTATACTCCTCAATGTCTGTCCGATCGTCGCAAGTGGCAGCCCTCCTAAACATGTCCCAGTCAGTAGAGCCAAAGCAGTCACGAAGCGCATCAGAGGCACCCTCAGGCCACACCCGTACCCGCTTTCGAACCGGCCTGGATGCTCTCATCATTTATCTGTATGCGGGCAAAAGCATAAAAGTGATATGGTCAGAAGATGGGGGAGGGGAGCGGCTTTGAAAGCTCCTTTATGCGAAGAGTAGACCAGGTCCAGGAAGCTGTCGCCACGCGTAGGAAAATTAACATGCTGGTGAAGCCTCGGAAAAACAGACTTCAGATTAGCATGATTAAAATCCCCAGCGAAGATGGTGACACCGTCAGGGTGCGCTGTCTGTTGTTCACTGACAGCCTGGTACAGTTCACTAAGAGCCGCGATCCTGTCGCCTTCGATGTTGGAAGGCGGGATGTAAACCGCGACCAGCAGAATCGCGGTAAATTCCCTTGGCAGGTAAAAAGGACGGCACTTAATGATCACAAACTCTGCCAGGGGCGAGCAGTGCTTGCATACCACTACAGAGTCCCGCCACCATTCGTCACGGATGTAGACGCATATTCCACCTCCACGAGATTTTCCCCCTTGTACAATGGCCCGGTCCGCCCGATAGCACGCTAGCCGCTCCAGATGTAGGGCAGAGTCCGGAATGTTGACGGTCAACCAAGTCTCAGTGAACACGAGCACACAGCAGTCCCGCACTGTCCGGTTTGTAGATCGCAGCAAGCGAATGTAATCCATGTTGTTGTCCAGCGATCAAACATTCGCCAGAAGAATGGAAGGCACGGCCGGGCGAGCAGGGTTGGCCGCCAGCCTGGCCCGGACGCCCCCGCGCTTGCCCCTCTTCAGCCTCCTCGCACACCACTTTCGACGCTTCCCAACCGGGGGAGGAATAGCAGACAAGCCCGGCGACGCTTCAGGACGTAGCAGTCCGAGCTCCTTTAATGTCCCCGCATCAAAGTCCAGAACTCGACAAAACTCGCTTTCGCCGATGTCAAGCAGAACCTGCCTGCCGTACTTGTAGCACGACTCAGTACGACGAGACGAACAAAAAAAACTGCCGGCCAAACACTCATTAGACGGACAAAACACCGTTTGGGTGGGACAGAAAGAGCTCGCTGCGTACGCACGCGCCGCCATCTTGAAAATCTACTAATATACTACAATACTCTTGTAATTTCCTAAATAAAGAGTTTGCAGTACCTTGTTGATTTTGCGTATGAATTGTTATAAAACAGGATATTGTTCTATATTTTTTATTTAAAATAAAAATATCGATCGTGGAGCACTATATTGTGATGTATCGTGAATGAATCACAGCAGGCTTTAAGATATCGGCAAATATCGTATCGCGGTCCTTTGTATCGATATGATATAGTATCGTGACAAAACCCGCGATTTACACCCCTATTGAGTAACCATTTACAGTAATCCCTTGTTTATCGCGGATAATTGGTTCTAAAAACCACCCGCGATAAATGAAATGCAGACTAACGAGTTAGCGGTAAGATGCTAATTCGCAATCGTGTTAACACGTGAAAACAGACTTCTAAAGGAATGTAAACGAACATTTGGAGCAATACTACATTGTCCTAAAGGTTAAACACATGTTTCCTCAATTTAGAAGTTTTATTATGACTTTCAAATGTTTTTTAATTTGGAGAAAAACTCCGCGATGTAGTGAAGTCGCGATAAATAAAACGCAAAGTAGCGAGGGATCACTGTAACAGGTAACGACATTGTGTATTTGGACTGAGAATGGTGAATGAAGGCACATACATGCCGCGCAATCTGTATGCATTGTGGATGGGACGCAGCACAGCCAACGTGTGGAAATTATTATCCGCACAACATTTCTTCTCAAAAGCATGACTTAAAAGAAGGTCCAAAGCTTTGCAGACACCACAAATCCCAAATAGCAGAGGATGGTTTCGATCCATCGACCTCTGGGTTATGGGCCCAGCACGCTTCCGCTGCGCCACTCTGCTGTATAACACAGGTTGTTCATGATGTCCTCCAATTGGCAAACAAGCATTCGGGTGCCAGGCTTCAAAATTTGGGTGCGTATTATACATGGGTACAGGCTTTTTTCCAGCATCGACATGCCATTTTTAGGGTGCGTATTATGCACGGGGGCGCATTATGCATGGAAAAACACGGTAATAAATAAGAGGAGCAAATATGGAGCAAGTGTGCATACAGCAGACAGTCAGAATATAGCGCAAAAGTACAGGCCGCTACGCAGAAGGGGGGAGACAGTTCTATGTATCCTTCGATAGCAAAGTTTTAATATCATTCTGATTCTGATTGTCACTCATATTGTTTCGCATCCGTTGTGTACAGGCTTCATTACATTATGAAAAAAGCGGGCAGCACTAACCTGGATGCTGGTGAAGACACCAACTATTTATCCTCCAATTTCACATTTTAATAGAATTGTCAACAAATGTCACTGTGGGAATTGCATCAGGTCGGTAGTGTGGCCGAGGGGTCTAAGGTGCCGGAGTTAGGTTCCAGTCTCTCCTGAAGGGTGGGTTCAAGTCCCACCTCTGCCACCTATGCATCAATTCAGGTGTGTTCTTCTTGCCCAACTCCTGTCAATGCAGCAGCGTAATGTATAAGAACCCTTCAAAGGTCTTTGCGAAATATCAATCTTGGCGTTTCATTCTAATTTATAGTAATCCCTCATTTATCGCGGATAATTGGTTCCAAAAACCACCCGCGATAAGCAATGTTCCCTCTAAACTGCGCGCGTGCGCAATGGCGCACTGCCCGCACATTCTCATCCTGAACTCGCTCCCCCGTTCTGCGTAGCGTCCTGTACTTTTACTGTCTGTACTGTCTGTATGCACACTGGCTCTTATTTGTTGTGTTATCTGTTTGTTTATTATTTATTATTACTCTTATTATTTATTGTTTGTGCCTTTTTGTTTATGATGTTTTTTACTTTTGCGCTATGCTTGCTCGCTCCGTTTTGCTCCTCTTATTTATTGTGTTATCTGTTTATTTATTATTTATTCATCACTCTTACTGTTGATTGTTTGAATTTTTGCCTTCTTGTTTTTATATTGTGTCGCGTACTCGTATGTCTATCGTGGTATGTGTCTCGTCACCGTGGGATGGAGAAAAACATAATTTCGGTCTCTTTGTGTGTTGTGACATGTGGAGAGATTGACAATAAAGCTGACTTTGACTTTGACTTTGACTTATATGCGCCGTGCAGGTTAGCTAGCAGGTTAATTGATGCTAATCCAAAGCCCGCATCATGGCGCAACGAACAGGCAGCGATACATCCACTCACAAAGCCACAGTAAAAAAGAAATACAGTTCTTTTAAGATGGAATGGCTGTCGGAGTATGTGCAAATTGAAGAAAAAGCGCTGAAATTGGGTGAGATTTTTTCTTTTTCAAGTGAGCGATGCCAAAGTAGCAAGTGAGTTTTCAGAGGGAAAAATGTGGACTGAATGGAAGCTGGACTATCTTAAGCGTCACGTTCAGCATAAAAGTAATTTAAAAGCTGTCGAAACTGTACGAAGACTCAAGATGGGACAGGGGAATGGTACTTTATTGCGGGAGAGCGCAAAAGAAAAAAGGAACGAGTTGTCACACAAAACAAAATCGGACCCTGAACAAGTTAAAGTTCACATTGACAATATTTTACTTGCCATCAAAATGAATGCATCAATGCTGTCAGTTCAACAAATCCACGATCACATGGCAAAGTATGTGAGTACACCACCGTGACGTGCGGTGAGGGTTGGGGTTGGTGAGGCACTGACTCAGAGTCAGATTTACAAACGTACTGTATGACCCTAAGGCACTGAGTCGCAAGTCATTTTTACATGCATACATGGTTGTTATACGATTGATTAAATTTAATAACATTTTAAACACACCACTCTACATTTAAACACACCACTGCAGTATACTTACCTTTACTTGTAAATGAAGTCCATTCTCCTCTCCTTCTGGACGAAGATCACCAAATGATTCCCAAGCGCGGCACCGCTGCTGCTCACTGCTCCCCTCTCCCCCAGGGGATGGATTAAAATCACATGGGGATGGGTTAAATGCAGAGGAAAATTTTCACCACACCCAGATGTGTGTGTGACAATCATTGGGTGTAAGGGAGTGGAGAATACAGCCAAGTGCGTAACGATATAGACCTTTATTGCGGGCGGGGGGTAAGGTGGGCGAAGCATGAGGCTGTGGCAGGTGGCGGCGATTCCGCTGATAGGGGGGCGTGGTCCTGTCACACAGGTGGCGCCAGTACGTGACATTGGGACTTTATGACTTTACTTTAGATCTCGATGAAGCAATAAAGTCGATTTTTGGCAGCACAACCACAAAGCCAGTCTTTTTTAGAGTACCAATCCTTTTGAAACAAACGTGTTGTAGTCCGTCCCGGGAGGCCCGTAGTTTGAATTAATCTTCGCAAATCTGGCGTTGGTCTTCCCTTACTTATGGTTTCTTGCTTTGACTGAAAGTCAAGTTTTGAAGTCAAGTCAAGTCAAGTTTATTTGTATAGCCCTAAATCACAAGCAGTCTCAAAGGGCTTCACATAGACAGAAATTGACAATTATTCTCAAAGCATCCCCTGATCTTAAGCTCCCAAAAGGGCAATGAAAAACTTAAAAACCCCTACCGGGGGAAAATGAGAAACCTTGAGAAGGGACCACAGATGGAAGGATCCCCCTTTCAGGATCACCAGGTTGAAATGGATGCAGAGAGGGCACAAATGATACAACATGAAAATCAATGAAATAAAAAGTGGATGTCCATGTCAGAGCAGAGGGCTACCGAAAGAGCCCTCAATTGTCCTGGCAGTGTCTTCGAGGAGGTTGAGCTGCAGTTCCCCCATCCTGAATTGGCCCACGAGAATCCAGATAGCCGCTGTCAGCATGGGTGCCACCTAACCACCTCCCCGGCCGGCGGGGAGGGGGGAGGGAGGGGGTGGAGAGGGAGAGAAAACAAACTCCAGCCGAATCGGCCACTACAGGTTAGTTAAAGGCCATGTCATAGAAATGTGTCTTTAAACGTGTCTTAAATGTTTCTACTGAGGTAGCAGTCCTAATATCCATTGGTAGGGCATTCCAAAGCTCTGGAGCCCGAATAGAAAATGCTCTAGAGCCTGCAGACATTTTCTTGGCCCTCGGTGTCGCTAAAAGGGTAGCGTTTTGCGAACGAAGGTTACGAGACGGAACATAAGGAACAACTAGGTCGACCAGATATGAAGGCGCTAAGCCATGCAGTGATTTATAGGTTAATAGAAGAACCTTGAAGTCACATCTTAAATGGACCGCGAGTCAAAAGGTTTGCCCACCCCTGCTCGACAGCATTGCAAAGACATCGGGGACGATGCCTCTAGATTGATTGACAGACTGGGGTGGTGGTTCCCCTCTTCAAGGAGGCTGTGTTCCAACTACAGAGGAATCACACTCCTCAGCCTCCCTGGTAAGGTCTATTCAGGAGGAGCAGTGTGGTTTTCGTCCTGGCCGTGGAACAGTGGACCAGCTCTATACCCTCGGCAGGATCATCGAGGGTGCAACGGATTAGCTCAACCAGTCCACATGTGTTTTGTGGACTTGGAGAAGGCGTTCGACAGTGTCCCTTGGGAGGTTCTGTGGAGGGTGCTTCGGGAGTACGGGATGCCGAACGAAGTGATAAGGGCGGTTCAGTCCCTGTATCATCGATGCCAGAGCTTGGTCCGCATTTCTGGCAGTAAGTCGTATTCATTCCCAGTGAGGGTTGGACTCCGCGAAGGCTGTCCTTTGTCACCAATTCTGTTCATAACTTTTATTTTATCTTTATTTTAACTTTTTATTTTATTTCATCATTATTTTTATCATAGGTAGCTACACTTCAACTGTGAGAGAGAATGTGAAAAAAAATCCCAGAAATCACATTGTAGGATTTTATTTGTAAATTATGGTAGAAAATGAGTATTTGGTCAATAATACAAGTTCAATTCAAGACTTTGTAAAATGAACTTTTTGAGCAATGACAGAGGTCAATTGTTGTTTGTAGGTTTGCACACAGGGTATGTAGTATTTTGGGCCATTCCTCCATTCTTCAAGACTTTTGGGGCTGTCGCTGGGCAACACAGGCTTTCATTTCCCTCCACCGATTTTCTCTGGGGTTGAAGTCTCAAGACTGGCAAGGCCACTCCAGATCTTTGAGATGCTTCTTACCGAGCATTTGGCGTGGATGCAGATGAGGTGAGAAGTCTATCTGTACGGGCAACGACCGACCCTTAAGTTCAACGAAGATTGAAAAAAAGGGTTGTTCCTGATCCTTGGTTTTTACATGACTATGGCTTCTGTATTTTAAATTGAAGTTGAGGATTCTAGGTAGGTAGTGTGGCCGAGCGGTTTAAAGCACTGAATTAAGGCTTCAGTCTCTCATGAGGAGACATATTCCATGTGAAACCTAATTGACGTGGAGTGGTGTTGATTTCATGGGGAAAGTTCAGCTGTGCAGCGGAGACACCAGCCCTCATGTTTCAGTCCCTTGCCTGGAACTGGAACATGAGGGCTGGTGTCTCCGCTTCTCTCCCCTTTCCTCACAAACCTAACAGGGAGCTGTTTGGCTGCAGACTGGTTGTTGGAACTCTTTTCTGCTGGTCTCGAGAACTTCGGCCAGCTTCGTCAGGACTGGCGCCATCTATAGCGTGCCTGTGTCAGTGCTCTTTTGTAGCCTGACAGTAGGTGCTGTAGGCTTGCGTTAGGTGCGCTGCACAAGGGACAGCTCCCTTCCTTGCCAAATCACTGGCGGAGCATTCTGTGGCTAAGTTGCCCTGATCAGAAAGCTGTCTGGCTTGCGGCATCTTCCACAGGTAAGCCCAGCTGAGAGGTCTCCCCTTCCCAAGTGGTCCATCTCCTTTGACGACCCTGTGACGCGGCCTTGATGGTGGACTGCTCCTGCTTTGATCTTGAAACTTCTTCCACGACCAAGCTTTTCGTTCCCTCTTTGTGGCCTTGGACCAGAGTCGTGGAGGCTCTTCCCAGCCAAGCCCCACTCTCCTTTCTTGCACCTTGCCAATTATTTCCTGATGTTGAAGCCTGCCGATAGCACCACAAGTGCAATTCTCACAGTAGGATCTGAGGACTATTTTAACTCAAGAACGAACCTGACCTTCTCCTGCTTGTAGCCCAAGGTTATGGACTGGATCGGCAGTTGCAGCGCGGTTGCCCCGAACAAGCCCGTGTCAGAGAAGCCTTTCGGTAAACCGAGCCATTTCCGAATGTAGGAGTTGGCTTAGTATGTCCAGCCCGTTCGCTGTTGAGGATGGAATGTTGCTGATCTTCAGTGGCCACATGACCCTTTGGTACAATGCGAAGTTGTAGCACCACAATTTGTGCGTTCCGGGTAGCTGGCTCTTGTCGGTGATCGCCAGGCCTTCTGCGAGTTGTTTCTTCTTTGTTACATTATCAACAAGGCGGTGTAGGACAGCACTTTTGGGTGCTGTGTGGGGAAACTAGCTATGTATCTTCCGATTTCAAAGTTTTAATCTTCTGATTGTCACTCATATTGTTTCGCATCTGTTGTGTACAGGCTTCATTACATTATGAACAAAGCTCCGTCGGGCAGCACTAACCTGGATGCTGGTGAAGAAACATCATCATGGGTTTAAAGTCCGTGTTCCAGGCGCCGCTGGGTTGGACTGGATTCTCAGTATGGCTTTCTTCCACCGGGGACAGTCCATGGCCATCTCGTGGTTGAGAGTCCTATACCGAGAAAATCTTTGGAGCAAAACCTTTTACAGCCGGATGCCCTTCCTGACACCAACCCAAGGGCAAATGCTGGTGAAGAAACCATCCTCCAATCTCACGTCTTAATAGAATCGTCAACAAATGTAGCAAGCACAGAAGGTCGGTAGTGTGGCCGAGCGGTCTAAGGCGCTGGATTTAGGCTCCAGTCTCTCCTGAGGCGTGGGTTCAAATCCCACCACTGCCATTTATGCATCAATTCAGGTGTTTTCTTCTTGCCCAACTCCTGTCAGTGCAGCTGCGTAAAGTATCAGGACTCTGAAAAGGTATATATATATATAAATATTAGGGGTGTAACGATTCATCGATACACATCGATTAATCCATATAATGCTCTACGATTTATTGGCATCGATGCTAAACGTAAACATCGATTTATATCGCCGTGTTTGACCTCGGACATTAGACGCGACTTTATTTTGAAATCCAGTTCATTGTTGCTTGCTTCCTCTTTCCGGGAGCAGGGAGCAGTGCGCGGCGTTGTTGTGTTGTGAGCAGAGCAGGCACGTGAAAGGGGAGTCGACAACTAGTACGCGGCTCCTGGGCTGGTGCTATGGCTAGTGTCCAAAAAGACGAGGAAATTTGCTCCCCTTTAGGCTTCAAGTCATTCGTTTGGAAGCACTTTGGATTCCAAAGAAAAGATGGCTCAACGGACAAGACACGTGCAGTTTGTAAATCCTGCCATGCGGTGATCAAATATTCAGGGACCACAAATCTCGCCGCACATTTAAAGAAAAAACACGACATCAAAGTTCAGTGTTAAAGTAAGCACTTTGTATACTACAATACTCTTGCAATTTCCTAAATAAAGAGTTTGCAGTACCTTGTTGATTTTGCGTATGAATTGTTATAAATCAGGATATTGTTCTATATTTTTTATTTAAAAAAAAAAATATATCGATCGTAGAGCACTATATCGTGATATATCGTGAATGAATCGCAGCAGGCTTTAAGATATCGGCAAATATCGTATCGTAGTTCTTTGTATCGATATGATATCGTATCGTGACAAAACCCGCGATTTACACCCCTAATAAATATCCATCTTTGCCTTTCATTCTTACCTTGACTACCCATTTACAGTAATCCCTTGTTTATCGCGGATAATTGGTTCCAAAAACCACCCGCGATAAGTGAAATTCGCTAAGTGCGGTCACCAACAGACTAACGAGTTAGCGGTAAGATGCTAATTCGCGATCGTGTTAACACGTGAAAACAGACTTCTAAAGGAATGTAAACGAACATTTGGAGCAATACTACATTGTCCTAAAGGTTAAACAAATGTTTCCTCATTTTAGAAGTTTTATTTTGACTTTCAAATGTTTTTTAATTTGGCAAAAAACTCCACGATGTAGTGAGGTCGCGATAAACAAAACGCAAAGTGGCGAGGGACCACTGTAACAGGTAACGACATTGTGTATTTGGACTGAGAATGGTGAAAGAAGGCACATAGATGCCTCGCAATCTGTATGCATTGTGGATGGGTCAACCTCCACGCAGCACAGCCAACGTGTGGAACATATTATCCGCACAACATTTCTTCTCAAAAGCATGACTTAAAAGAAGGTCCAAAGCTTTGCAAACACCACAAGTTCCAGTAGCAGAGGATGGTTTCGATCCATCGACCTCTGGGTTATGGGCCCAGCACGCTTCCGCTGCGCCACTCTGCTGAGTAGCATGGGTTATTCATGATGTCCTCCAATTGGCAAACAAGCATTCGGTTCCAGGCTTCAAAATTTGGGTGCGTATTATACATGGGTACAGGCTTTTTTCCAGCATCGACATGCCATTTTTAGGGTGCGTATTATGCACGGGGGCGCATTATGCATGGAAAAACACGGTAATAAATAAGAGGAGCAAAAATGGAGCAAGTGTGCATACAGCGGACAGTCAGAATATAGCGCAAAAGTACAGGCCGCTACGCAGAAGGGGGGAGACAGTTCTATGTATCCTCCGATTTCAAAGTTTTAATATCATTCTGATTCTGATTGTTCATTACATTATGAAAAAAGCGGGCAGCACTAACCTGGATGCTGGTGAAGACACCAACTATTTATCCTCCAAGTTCACGTTTTAATAGAATTGTCAACAAATGTCAATGTGGAAATTGCATCAAGCCGGTAGTGTGGCTGAGGGGTCTAAGGTGCTGGATTTAGGTTCCAGTCTCTCCTGAAGGGTGGGTTTAAGTCCCACCCCTGCCACTTATGCATCAATTCAGGTGTGTTCTTCTTGCCCAACTCCTTTCAATGCAGCGGCGTAAAGTATAAGAACTAGGGGTGTAACGATTAATCGATATAATGCTCTACGATTTATTGGCATCGATGCTAAACGTAAACATCGATTTATATCGCCGTCTTTGACCTCGGACATTAGACGCGACTTTATTTTGAAATCCAGTTCATTGTTGCTTGCTTCCTCTTTCCGGGAGCAGTGCGCGGCGTTGTTGTGTTGTGAGCAGAGCAGGCACGTGAAAGGGGAGTCGACAACTAGTACGCGGCTCCTGGGCTGGTGCTATGGCTAGTGTCCAAAAAGACGAGGAAATTTGCTCCCCTTTAGGCTTCAAGTCATTCGTTTGGAAGCACTTTGGATTCCAAAGAAAAGATGGCTCAACGGACAAGACACGGGTAGTTTGTAAATCCTGCCATGCGGTGATCAAATATTCAGGGACCACAAATCTCGCCGCACATTTAAAGAAAAAACACGACATCAAAGTTCAGTGTTAAAATAAGCACTTTGTATACTACAATACTCTTGTAATTTCCTAAATAAAGAGTTTGCAGTACCTTGTTGATTTTGCGTATGAATTGTTATAAATCAGGATATTGTTCTATATTTTTTATTTAAAAAAATATATATATATCGACCGTAGAGCATGTGGTGATATATCGTGAATGATTCGCAGCAGGCTTTAAGATATGGGCAAATATCGTATCGTAGTTCTTTGTATCGATATATCGTATCGTGACAAAACCCGCAATTTACACCCCTAATAAGAACCCTTCAAAGGTCTTTGCAAAATATCAATCTTGCCGTTTTATTCTAACCTGGACTACCCATTTATAGTAATCCCTCATTTATCGCGGATAATTGGTTCCAAAAACCACCCGCGATAAGCAATGTTCCCTCTAAGGTGCGCGCGTGCGCAATCATGCACTGCCCGCACATTCTCAGCGCACAAGAAAATCTATCCAGCGCATAAACATCATCAACATAACGTAGTAATTAATATTAGATTATAATATATTATATTATATTACATCAATAATATTATATTAATATTAGTTCTAATCTAATTAATTCGCCCAATAATGTTTATTTTTTTTGTTTCTCACTCAGTGAGTGACAGGTGTCCAGCCAATGATATGATACGGTTCACTTACGGTACGAAGCCAATCATGGCATTGACGGCGCTTGCGTCTGGGCCCTGCCTATATGCGCCGTGCAGGTTAGCTAGCAGGTTGATTGATGCTAATCCAAACCCCGCAACATGGCGAAACGAACAGGCAGGAATACATCCATTCACAAAGCCACAGTAAAAAAGAAATACAGTTATTTTAAGATGGAATGGATGTCGGAGTATGTGCAAATTGAAGGTGAGCGGTGAGATTGGGTGAGATTTTGTCTTTTTCAAGTGAGAAAGGTCTACTCTGCAAACCATGCAGCGATGCCAAAGTAGCAAGTGAGTTTTCAGAGGGAAAATTGTGGACTGAATGGAAGCTGGACTATCTTAAGCGTCACGTTCAGCATAAAAGTAATTTAAAAGCTGTCGAAACTGTACGAAGACTCAAGATGGGACAGGGGAATGGTACTTTATTGCGGGAGAGCGCAAAAGAAAAAAGGAACGAGTTGTCACACAAAACAAAATCGGACCCTGAACAAGTTAAAGTTCACATTGACAATATTTTACTTGCCATCAAAATGAATGCATCAATGCTGTCAGTTCAACAAATCCACGATCACATGGCAAAGTATGTGAGTACACCACCGTGACGTGCGGTGAGGGTTGGGGTTGGTGAGGCACTGACTCAGAGTCAGATTTACAAACATACTGTATGACCCTAAGGCACTGACTCACAAGTCAGTTTTACATCCAAACATGGTTGTTATACCATTCTTGATTAAATTTAATAACATTTTAAACACACCACTGTACATTTAAACACACCACTGCAGTATACTTACCTTTACTTGTAAATGAAGTCCATTCTCCTGTCCTTCTGGACGAAGATCACCAAATGATTCCCGAGCGCGGCACCGCTGCTGCTCACTGCTCCCCTCTCCCCCAGGGGATGGATTAAAATCACATGGGGATGGGTTAAATGCAGAGGACAAATTTCACCACACCCAGTGACAATCATTGGGTGTAAGGGAGTGGAGACGACCAGGCGGGGGGTTAGTACTCCGTCGAAACGTCCGATTGCTCGTTGGACGCAGGATCGACAGACGCGGGGGCAGAAGACTCCGGCACCGGCGGACAAGGCCGCCTCGGGCCCTTACCCCTGGGCCCCTCAACCGTCCTCGGCTGTCCGCGCCGGGGGCCCGGTTGGTCTGGGTGACAGCGATGGAACACCGCGATGAGCGAACGGTCGAGGATCCAGCGGCTCGGGACCCAGGAGCAGTGGGCGTCGTCATAGCCCTCCCAATCCACCAGGTATTGGAAGCCACGACCGCGCCGCCGCGATCGGAGCAGGGAGCGGACGCCGGAAGCCGGGCCCCCCTCGACGAGCTGGGGCGGCGGCGGGGGCACGGGCGCCGGCGCCAATGCGCTCTCAAAGACGGGCCGCACACGGGACACGTGGAACGTGGGGTGTACCTTCATGGACTCCGGAAGGAGGAGACGGACGGCCTGATCACCTTCTGGATGGGAAACGGTCCAACAAACCGCGGCGCCAGCTTGCGGGACCCCTTTCGCTGCGGCAAATCCTGCGTCGAGAGCCACACCCGCTGGCCCACTCTGTACTCCGGGGCCGGCGACCGGCGCTTGTTTACCTGGCGGGCGTAGCCTGAAACAGAGCGGAGAAGAGCGGTCCGGGCCCTCGCCCAGGTGATGAGGACAACGGCGGACACAAGCCTGGGCCGACGGGCACGCCGTTTCACGTTCCTGGTGGGGAGGGAATTGTGGGCGTACTCCACCCAAGGCAGCTGTTGGACCCACCCACGCTGGTCCCCAGCGGCCATGCATCGGAGGGACCTGCCCAGCTCCTGGTTCAGACTGAGAGTGAAACCCCAACGAGAGGCTGGCCGTAGCGCCGAGGAGTCGGCAGAACTCCGCCCAGAAGGTGGACGCGAACTGCGGGCCACGGTCCGACACGATGCCCTGTGGGAGGCCGTGGTGACGAAACAACTCCCGCACCATGATGGACGCAGTCTGCTTCACAGACGAAAGCTTAGGCAGAGGAATGAAGTGCGTCATTTTGCTGAACTGGTCCACCACCGTGAGGACCACCGTGTTCCCCTCCGAGGGGGGAAGGCCCGTGACAGTCGATGGACAGGTGAGACCAGGGAGGGATAGAATCGTCAACAAATGTAGAATCTGCAGAAAGTCGGTAGTGTGGCCGAGCGGTCTAAGGCGCTCGGTTTAGGTTTTAGTCTCTCCTGAGGTGTGGGTTCAAGTCCCACCACAGCCCCTTCTGCAACAATTCAGGTGTGTTCTTGTTGCCCAACTCCTGTCAATGCAGCTGCATAAAGTATAAGAACCCTTCTTAGGTATTTGCGAAATATCAATCTTGGCCTTTCATTCTAACCTGGAGTACCCATTTATAGTAATCCCTCGTTTATCGCAGATAATTGGTAAAGGGAAATTCGGTAAGTACGGTCACCAACAAGAAGTACTGGGCAGGCTAACGAGTTAAGATGCTAATTCGCGATCGAGTTAACACGCGAAAACGGACTTCTAAAGGAATGTGAACAAACATTTAGAGCATTACTACATTGTGCTAAAGGTTAGACACGTTTCCTCAATTTAGAAGTTTTATTTTGACTTTTAAATGATTTTTTTAATTTGGAAAAAAACTCAGCGATGTAGTGAAGCCGCGAGAAACGAAATGCGAAGTAGCGAGGGATCACTGTAATAGGTAACGACATTATGTATTTGGACTGAGAATGGTGAAAGAAGGCACATACATGCCTCGCAATCTGTATGCATTGAGGATGGGTCAACCTCCGCGCAGCACAGCCAACGTGTGGAAAATATTATCCGCACAACATTTCTTCTCAAAAGCATGACTTTTCCAAAGAAGGTCCAAAGATTTGCATGTGCCACAAGTTCCAAATAGCAGAGGATGGTTTCGATACATCGACCTCTGGGTTATGGGCCCAGCACGCTCCCGCTGCGCCACTCTGCTGCGTAGAAAGTGTCATTCAAGATGTCCTCCAATTGGCAAATAAGCATTTGGTTCCAGGCTTCATTATGATCAAAGCTCAGTCGGGCAGCACTAACCTGGATGCTATTATATGCTATGGTTTCAAAAACAACTAGTCCCTGATCTAACAATTAAGTCAAGTCAAGTTTATTTATATAGCCCTAAATCACAAGCAGTCTCAAAGGGCTTCACACATACAATACAAATTGACAATTATTCTCAAAGCATCCCCTGATCTTAAGATCCCACCTTAAAGATTAGTCTAATATATTTGATAATGGATTAAAATATTAAAATATTAAAATTTTATAAATATATTATATTTTTAAGATTGAGTTCACTGTAAAAAAATTCTGAAGAGATTTTTGAAGGATCAAGCCATTGTGAGTCTCAAATACGGATTGAGGGGGGCCCCGGTGATCCGCGTCCGGGCGAGGGAAAACCAAATCCAGTTTTGTTTCTCATCATTAGGGGTTTTTGTGAGCCGTGCTTTATCTAGCCCCTTACCTAGGACCCTTTTGCCATGGGTGACCCTACTAGACACTTCTGTGCTCGACACGGATTGTCCATACTGAACACCATGTTCAAGCATAAGGGTGTCCATGTGTGCACTTGGCACCAGGACACCCTAGGCCGCAGTTCGATGATCGACTTTGTAGTCGTGTCATCGGATTTGCGGCCGCACGTTTTGGACACTCGGGTGAAGAGATGTGCGGAGCTGTCAACTGATCACCACCTGGTGGTGGGTTGGCTCCGATAGTGGGGGAAGATGCCGGTCCGACCTAGCAGACCCAAATGTACTGTGAGGGTCTGCTGGGAATGTCTGGCAGAATCCCCTGTCAGGAAGAGCTTCAACTCCCACCTCCGGCAGAGCTTTTCCCACGTCCCGGTGGAGGCGGGGGTCATTGAGTTCGAGTGGACCATGTTTTGTGCCTCCATTGTTGAGGCAGCCGACCAGAGCTGTGGCCGTAAGGTGGTCGGTGCCTGTCGTGGTGGCAACCCCCGAACCCGCTGGTGGACACAGGTGGTAAGGGATGACGTCAAGCTGAAGAAGGAGTCCTATCGGAAGCGGAACACGGCTTCGGCGGTTGCTGAGACAAAAACCCGGGCGTAGGAGTTTGGCGAGGCCATGGAGAATGACTTCCGGACGGCTTCGAGGAAATTCTGGTCCACCCTCCGACGTCTCAGGCGGGGGAAGCAGTGCACTGTCAACACTGTTTACAGTGGAGATGGCGTGCTGCTGACCTTGACTCGGGACGTCGCGAGTCGGTGGGCAGAATACTTTGAAGACCTCCTCAATTCCACCGACATGCCTTCCATTGTGGAAGCAGGGCCTGGAGACTCTGAGGTGGACTTTCCAATCTCTGGGGTCGAAGTCAATGAGGTAGTAAAAAACTTCTCGGGTGCAAGGCCCCAGGGGTGGATGAGATCCGCCCGGAGTTTTTAAAGGCTCTGGATGTTGTGGGGCTGTCATGGCTGACATGCCTCTACAGTAGGGGTGTCCAAACTGGCCCGCGGTCCAGTTTTTATTGGCCCGCAGCAAATTCTGAAAACATAATTGAATGTGGCCCGCACAACAGCTTGAGCATTTCTCAGTTTCCACACTAGATGGAGCCCGCCACACAAAGCGCTTGACGTCCGATAAGCAAGGAAGAGAAGCGAACGCGCAGCGTTTGATTTGAGTCACACTAGCAACGACCCTGTGACACGGCCTTGATGGTGGACTGCTCCTGCTTTGATCTTGAAACTTCTTCCGCAACCAAGATTTTCGTTCCCTCTTTGTGGCCTTGGACCATAGTTGTGGAGGCTCTTCCCAGCCAAGCCCCACTCTCCTTCTTTGCACCTTGCCAATTACTTCCTGATGTTGAAGCCTGCCGATAGCCCCACAAGTGCAATTCTCACAGTAGGATCTGAGGATTATTTTAACTCAAGAACGAACCTGACCTTCTCCTGTTTGTAGCCCAAGGTCATGGACTGGATCGGCAGTTGCAGCGCAGTTGCCCAGAACAAGCCCGTGTCAGAGAAACCTTTCGGTAAACCGAGCCATTTCCGAATGTAGGAGTTGGCTTAGTATGTCCAGCCCGTTCGCTGTTGAGGATGGAATGTTGCTCATCTTCAGTGGCCACATGACCCTTTGGTACAATGTGAAGTTGTAGCACCACAATTTGTGCGTTCCGGGTAGCTGGCTCTTGTCGATGATCGCCAGGCCTTCTGCGAGTGTTTTCTTCTTTGTTACATTATCAACAAGGCGGTGTAGGACAGCACTTTTGGGTGCTGTGTGGGGAAACTAGCTATGTATCTTCCGATTTCAAAGTTTTAATCTTCTGATTGTCACTCATATTGTTTCGCATCTGTTGTGTACAGGCTTCATTACATTATGAACAAAGCTCCGTCGGGCAGCACTAACCTGGATGCTGGTGAAGAAACATCATCATGGGTTTAAAGTCCGTGTTCCAGGCGCCGCTGGGTTGTACTGGATTCTCAGTATGGCTTTCTTCCACCGGGGACAGTCCATGGCCATCTCGTGGTTGAGAGTCCTATACCGAGAAAATCTTTGGAGCAAAACTTTTTACAGCCGGATGCCTTTCCTGACACCAACCCAAGGGGAAATGCTGGTGAAGAAACCATATTTCCAATCTCACGTCTTAATAGAATCGTCAACAAATGCAGAAACCACAGAAGGTCGGTAGTGTGGCCGAGCGGTCTAAGGCGCTGGATTAAGGCTCCAGTCTCTCCTGAGGCGTGGGTTCAAATCCCACCACTGCCATTTATGCATGAATTCAGGTTTTTTCGTCTTGCCCAACTCCTGTCAGTGCAGCTGCGTAAAGTATCAGGACTCTGAAAAGGTATAAATATACAAATATCAATCTTTGCCTTTCATTCTAACCTTGAGTACTAGGGGTGTAACGATTCATCGATACACATCGATTAATCGATATAATGCTCTACGATTTATAGGCATTGATGCTAAACGTAAACATCGATTTATATCGCCGTGTTTGACCTCGGACATTAGACGCGACTTTATTTTGAAATCCAGTTCATTGTTGCTTTCTTCCTCTTTCCGGGAGCAGTGCGCGGCAAGAAGACGAGGAAATTTGCTCCCCTTTGGGCTTCAAGTCATTAGTTTGGAAGCACTTTGGATTCCAAAGGAAAGATGGCTCAACGGACAATTAAAATTATTGTAAATAAATAGTTCAGTAATGCACTTTAAAGTTAATGGTATTACAAAAAAAGAAAGAATATTCATTTTTCTTTACTTATGAGAATAAATATAGAAATTTGATAAAGTTCAGTGTTAAAATAAGCACTTTGTATACCAGTTCAAAAAGTTCAAGTTCAAAGTCAGCTTTATTGTCAATCCCTTCATATGTCAGAAACACAAAGAAACCGAAATTTCGTTTCCTCCATCCCACGGTGACGAGACACAGTACACGATAAACATACAAGTAGACGACACAATATAAAAACAAGAAGGCACAAACAATAACTAATAAATAATAAATAAATAAAATGAGTGATGAATAAATAATAAACAAATAACCCAATAAATAAGAGGAGCAAAACCGAGCCAGTGTGCGTACAGCAGACAGTAAGCATAGCGCAAAGTACAGGACGCTACGCAGAAAGGGGGGGCGAGTTCAGGATCCTAACAGCCTGGAGTATGAAGCTGTTGGAGAGTCTGGTGGTGCGGGAGCGCAGGCTCCTGTACCTCTTCCCAGAGGGCAGAAGCTCAAACAAAGAGTGAGCGGGGTGACTCACATCACTCACATCACTCACAATCGTGGTCGCCTTGCGGGTGAGATGGGAGGTGTAAATGTCCTTCAAGGAGGGGAGCGAAGCACCAATAATCTTACCAGCCGTGTTCACTATGCGCTGCAGGGCTTTCAAGTTGTAGTCAGTGCAGCCGCCACCCCAAACAGCAATACAGCTGGAGAGGACGCTCTCAATGGTGCCGCGGTAAAATGTAGTCATGACGGCCGGAGGAGCGCTCGCTCGCCTGAGTTTCCGCAGGAAGTACAGGCGGCGCTGGGCTTTCTTTGCCAGTGATGCGGTGTTGGTGGACCAGGAGAGATCCTCACTGATGTGCACCCCCAGGAACTTGGCGCTGCTCACTCTCTCCACCACAGCACCGTCGATGGTCAGCGGCAGGTGTTGGGTGTGACCCTTCCGGAAGTCCACAACAATCTCCTTGGTCTTGTCGACGTTCAGCAGGAGGTTGTTGTCCCTGCACCACGTGGTCAGAAGGTCAACCTCCAGCCTGTATTGAGTCTCGTCTCCCTTGGTGATGAGACCCACCAGAGTCGTGTCGTCAGCAAACTTCACTATGCGGTTGTCGCTGTAGGTCGCAGTGCAGTCGTGCGTCAAGAGGGTGAAGAGCAGCAGACTGAGCACGCAGCCTTGGGGGGCCCCCGTGCTCAGCGTGATGCTGGCGGAGATTTTGTCGCCAACACGTACCACCTGTGGCCTCTGACAGAGGAAGTCCAGTAGCCAGTTGCAGAGGTAGGTACTGAGGCTCAGCGTGTCAAGTTTACTGATGAGGCGTTGTGGCACAATGGTGTTGAAGGCAGAAATGAAGTCCACAAACAGCAATCTCACATACGAGTCCCTTTTCCCCTTTTGGGTGAGGGCTGAGTGGAGGGCAAAGCAGATGGCATCCTCAGAGGACCGTTTGGCTCGGTACGCAAACTGGAAGGGGTCAATGGAGGGGGGGAGAACGGACCGGATGTGCTCCAAGACAAGCCGCTCAAAGCACTTCATGATGATGGGCGTAAGTGCCACGGGGCGGTAGTCATTGAAGCAGGACGGAGCGGGTTTCTTCGGCACAAGTACGATGGTGGCAGCTTTGAAACACGACGGGACGATGGCCTGCTGCAGGGAAGTGTTAAAGATGTCCGTGAAGACATCCGTCAGCTCACCAGCGCAGTCCTTCAGCGCACGACCCGGGATGTTGTCGGGGCCCGCCGCCTTACGGATGTTGATAGCGGCAAGCGCCCTCCTCACGCTGTCGGCGGAGAGGCACAGGGGCAGCTCGTGTGAAGGGGGAGTGGCCTTCAGCGGGCAAGTGCTGTTCTGAGCGTCAAATCGAGCAAAGAAGCGGTTAAGGTCATTGAGCAGACGGACATCCCCTTCACAGCTCTGCGGTGCGGGCTTGTAGTCCGTGATGGTCGGAATGCCCTGCCAAAGGCTCCATGCGTCCCTGCTGTCCTTGAAGTGGGCGGTAATTTTGCAAGAGAACGCCCTCTTTGCTTCTTTGATGCCCCGGGACAGGTCGGCCCTCGCAGTCCTCAAGCCAGCCGCATCCCCCGCTCTAAAGGCTTTGTCCCTGGCCCTCAGCAGCCTGAAGACAGCCCCCGTCAGCCATGGCTTCCGGTTAGCCCGAGTGACGATGGATTTTGAGTGAGTCACATCATCAATGCACTTCCTGATGTAGAAGGAAACAGAGTCAGTATACTCCTCAATGTCTGTCCGATCGTCGCAAGTGGCAGCCCTCCTAAACATGTCCCAGTCAGTAGAGCCAAAGCAGTCACGAAGCGCATCAGAGGCACCCTCAGGCCACACCCGTACCCGCTTTCGAACCGGCCTGGATGCTCTCATCATTTATCTGTATGCGGGCAAAAGCATAAAAGTGATATGGTCAGAAGATGGGGGAGGGGAGCGGCTTTGAAAGCTCCTTTATGCGAAGAGTAGACCAGGTCCAGGAAGCTGTCGCCACGCGTAGGAAAATTAACATGCTGGTGAAGCCTCGGAAAAACAGACTTCAGATTAGCATGATTAAAATCCCCAGCGAAGATGGTGACACCGTCAGGGTGCGCTGTCTGTTGTTCACTGACAGCCTGGTACAGTTCACTAAGAGCCGCGATCCTGTCGCCTTCGATGTTGGAAGGCGGGATGTAAACCGCGACCAGCAGAATCGCGGTAAATTCCCTTGGCAGGTAAAAAGGACGGCACTTAATGATCACAAACTCTGCCAGGGGCGAGCAGTGCTTGCATACCACTACAGAGTCCCGCCACCATTCGTCACGGATGTAGACGCATATTCCACCTCCACGAGATTTTCCCCCTTGTACAATGGCCCGGTCCGCCCGATAGCACGCTAGCCGCTCCAGATGTAGGGCAGAGTCCGGAATGTTGACGGTCAACCAAGTCTCAGTGAACACGAGCACACAGCAGTCCCGCACTGTCCGGTTTGTAGATCGCAGCAAGCGAATGTAATCCATGTTGTTGTCCAGCGATCAAACATTCGCCAGAAGAATGGAAGGCACGGCCGGGCGAGCAGGGTTGGCCGCCAGCCTGGCCCGGACGCCCCCGCGCTTGCCCCTCTTCAGCCTCCTCGCACACCACTTTCGACGCTTCCCAACCGGGGGAGGAATAGCAGACAAGCCCGGCGACGCTTCAGGACGTAGCAGTCCGAGCTCCTTTAATGTCCCCGCATCAAAGTCCAGAACTCGACAAAACTCGCTTTCGCCGATGTCAAGCAGAACCTGCCTGCCGTACTTGTAGCACGACTCAGTACGACGAGACGAACAAAAAAAACTGCCGGCCAAACACTCATTAGACGGACAAAACACCGTTTGGGTGGGACAGAAAGAGCTCGCTGCGTACGCACGCGCCGCCATCTTGAAAATCTACTAATATACTACAATACTCTTGTAATTTCCTAAATAAAGAGTTTGCAGTACCTTGTTGATTTTGCGTATGAATTGTTATAAAACAGGATATTGTTCTATATTTTTTATTTAAAATAAAAATATCGATCGTGGAGCACTATATTGTGATGTATCGTGAATGAATCACAGCAGGCTTTAAGATATCGGCAAATATCGTATCGCGGTCCTTTGTATCGATATGATATAGTATCGTGACAAAACCCGCGATTTACACCCCTATTGAGTAACCATTTACAGTAATCCCTTGTTTATCGCGGATAATTGGTTCTAAAAACCACCCGCGATAAATGAAATGCAGACTAACGAGTTAGCGGTAAGATGCTAATTCGCAATCGTGTTAACACGTGAAAACAGACTTCTAAAGGAATGTAAACGAACATTTGGAGCAATACTACATTGTCCTAAAGGTTAAACACATGTTTCCTCAATTTAGAAGTTTTATTATGACTTTCAAATGTTTTTTAATTTGGAGAAAAACTCCGCGATGTAGTGAAGTCGCGATAAATAAAACGCAAAGTAGCGAGGGATCACTGTAACAGGTAACGACATTGTGTATTTGGACTGAGAATGGTGAATGAAGGCACATACATGCCGCGCAATCTGTATGCATTGTGGATGGGACGCAGCACAGCCAACGTGTGGAAATTATTATCCGCACAACATTTCTTCTCAAAAGCATGACTTAAAAGAAGGTCCAAAGCTTTGCAGACACCACAAATCCCAAATAGCAGAGGATGGTTTCGATCCATCGACCTCTGGGTTATGGGCCCAGCACGCTTCCGCTGCGCCACTCTGCTGTATAACACAGGTTGTTCATGATGTCCTCCAATTGGCAAACAAGCATTCGGGTGCCAGGCTTCAAAATTTGGGTGCGTATTATACATGGGTACAGGCTTTTTTCCAGCATCGACATGCCATTTTTAGGGTGCGTATTATGCACGGGGGCGCATTATGCATGGAAAAACACGGTAATAAATAAGAGGAGCAAATATGGAGCAAGTGTGCATACAGCAGACAGTCAGAATATAGCGCAAAAGTACAGGCCGCTACGCAGAAGGGGGGAGACAGTTCTATGTATCCTTCGATAGCAAAGTTTTAATATCATTCTGATTCTGATTGTCACTCATATTGTTTCGCATCCGTTGTGTACAGGCTTCATTACATTATGAAAAAAGCGGGCAGCACTAACCTGGATGCTGGTGAAGACACCAACTATTTATCCTCCAATTTCACATTTTAATAGAATTGTCAACAAATGTCACTGTGGGAATTGCATCAGGTCGGTAGTGTGGCCGAGGGGTCTAAGGTGCCGGAGTTAGGTTCCAGTCTCTCCTGAAGGGTGGGTTCAAGTCCCACCTCTGCCACCTATGCATCAATTCAGGTGTGTTCTTCTTGCCCAACTCCTGTCAATGCAGCAGCGTAATGTATAAGAACCCTTCAAAGGTCTTTGCGAAATATCAATCTTGGCGTTTCATTCTAATTTATAGTAATCCCTCATTTATCGCGGATAATTGGTTCCAAAAACCACCCGCGATAAGCAATGTTCCCTCTAAACTGCGCGCGTGCGCAATGGCGCACTGCCCGCACATTCTCATCCTGAACTCGCTCCCCCGTTCTGCGTAGCGTCCTGTACTTTTACTGTCTGTACTGTCTGTATGCACACTGGCTCTTATTTGTTGTGTTATCTGTTTGTTTATTATTTATTATTACTCTTATTATTTATTGTTTGTGCCTTTTTGTTTATGATGTTTTTTACTTTTGCGCTATGCTTGCTCGCTCCGTTTTGCTCCTCTTATTTATTGTGTTATCTGTTTATTTATTATTTATTCATCACTCTTACTGTTGATTGTTTGAATTTTTGCCTTCTTGTTTTTATATTGTGTCGCGTACTCGTATGTCTATCGTGGTATGTGTCTCGTCACCGTGGGATGGAGAAAAACATAATTTCGGTCTCTTTGTGTGTTGTGACATGTGGAGAGATTGACAATAAAGCTGACTTTGACTTTGACTTTGACTTATATGCGCCGTGCAGGTTAGCTAGCAGGTTAATTGATGCTAATCCAAAGCCCGCATCATGGCGCAACGAACAGGCAGCGATACATCCACTCACAAAGCCACAGTAAAAAAGAAATACAGTTCTTTTAAGATGGAATGGCTGTCGGAGTATGTGCAAATTGAAGAAAAAGCGCTGAAATTGGGTGAGATTTTTTCTTTTTCAAGTGAGCGATGCCAAAGTAGCAAGTGAGTTTTCAGAGGGAAAAATGTGGACTGAATGGAAGCTGGACTATCTTAAGCGTCACGTTCAGCATAAAAGTAATTTAAAAGCTGTCGAAACTGTACGAAGACTCAAGATGGGACAGGGGAATGGTACTTTATTGCGGGAGAGCGCAAAAGAAAAAAGGAACGAGTTGTCACACAAAACAAAATCGGACCCTGAACAAGTTAAAGTTCACATTGACAATATTTTACTTGCCATCAAAATGAATGCATCAATGCTGTCAGTTCAACAAATCCACGATCACATGGCAAAGTATGTGAGTACACCACCGTGACGTGCGGTGAGGGTTGGGGTTGGTGAGGCACTGACTCAGAGTCAGATTTACAAACGTACTGTATGACCCTAAGGCACTGAGTCGCAAGTCATTTTTACATGCATACATGGTTGTTATACGATTGATTAAATTTAATAACATTTTAAACACACCACTCTACATTTAAACACACCACTGCAGTATACTTACCTTTACTTGTAAATGAAGTCCATTCTCCTCTCCTTCTGGACGAAGATCACCAAATGATTCCCAAGCGCGGCACCGCTGCTGCTCACTGCTCCCCTCTCCCCCAGGGGATGGATTAAAATCACATGGGGATGGGTTAAATGCAGAGGAAATTTTTCACCACACCCAGATGTGTGTGTGACAATCATTGGGTGTAAGGGAGTGGAGAATACAGCCAAGTGCGTAACGATATAGACCTTTATTGCGGGCGGGGGGTAAGGTGGGCGAAGCATGAGGCTGTGGCAGGTGGCGGCGATTCCGCTGATAGGGGGGCGTGGTCCTGTCACACAGGTGGCGCCAGTACGTGACATTGGGACTTTATGACTTTACTTTAGATCTCGATGAAGCAATAAAGTCGATTTTTGGCAGCACAACCACAAAGCCAGTCTTTTTTAGAGTACCAATCCTTTTGAAACAAACGTGTTGTAGTCCGTCCCGGGAGGCCCGTAGTTTGAATTAATCTTCGCAAATCTGGCGTTGGTCTTCCCTTACTTATGGTTTCTTGCTTTGACTGAAAGTCAAGTTTTGAAGTCAAGTCAAGTCAAGTTTATTTGTATAGCCCTAAATCACAAGCAGTCTCAAAGGGCTTCACATAGACAGAAATTGACAATTATTCTCAAAGCATCCCCTGATCTTAAGCTCCCAAAAGGGCAATGAAAAACTTAAAAACCCCTACCGGGGGAAAATGAGAAACCTTGAGAAGGGACCACAGATGGAAGGATCCCCCTTTCAGGATCACCAGGTTGAAATGGATGCAGAGAGGGCACAAATGATACAACATGAAAATCAATGAAATAAAAAGTGGATGTCCATGTCAGAGCAGAGGGCTACCGAAAGAGCCCTCAATTGTCCTGGCAGTGTCTTCGAGGAGGTTGAGCTGCAGTTCCCCCATCCTGAATTGGCCCACGAGAATCCAGATAGCCGCTGTCAGCATGGGTGCCACCTAACCACCTCCCCGGCCGGCGGGGAGGGGGGAGGGAGGGGGTGGAGAGGGAGAGAAAACAAACTCCAGCCGAATCGGCCACTACAGGTTAGTTAAAGGCCATGTCATAGAAATGTGTCTTTAAACGTGTCTTAAATGTTTCTACTGAGGTAGCAGTCCTAATATCCATTGGTAGGGCATTCCAAAGCTCTGGAGCCCGAATAGAAAATGCTCTAGAGCCTGCAGACATTTTCTTGGCCCTCGGTGTCGCTAAAAGGGTAGCGTTTTGCGAACGAAGGTTACGAGACGGAACATAAGGAACAACTAGGTCGACCAGATATGAAGGCGCTAAGCCATGCAGTGATTTATAGGTTAATAGAAGAACCTTGAAGTCACATCTTAAATGGACCGCGAGTCAAAAGGTTTGCCCACCCCTGCTCGACAGCATTGCAAAGACATCGGGGACGATGCCTCTAGATTGATTGACAGACTGGGGTGGTGGTTCCCCTCTTCAAGGAGGCTGTGTTCCAACTACAGAGGAATCACACTCCTCAGCCTCCCTGGTAAGGTCTATTCAGGAGGAGCAGTGTGGTTTTCGTCCTGGCCGTGGAACAGTGGACCAGCTCTATACCCTCGGCAGGATCATCGAGGGTGCAACGGATTAGCTCAACCAGTCCACATGTGTTTTGTGGACTTGGAGAAGGCGTTCGACAGTGTCCCTTGGGAGGTTCTGTGGAGGGTGCTTCGGGAGTACGGGATGCCGAACGAAGTGATAAGGGCGGTTCAGTCCCTGTATCATCGATGCCAGAGCTTGGTCCGCATTTCTGGCAGTAAGTCGTATTCATTCCCAGTGAGGGTTGGACTCCGCGAAGGCTGTCCTTTGTCACCAATTCTGTTCATAACTTTTATTTTATCTTTATTTTAACTTTTTATTTTATTTCATCATTATTTTTATCATAGGTAGCTACACTTCAACTGTGAGAGAGAATGTGAAAAAAAATCCCAGAAATCACATTGTAGGATTTTATTTGTAAATTATGGTAGAAAATGAGTATTTGGTCAATAATACAAGTTCAATTCAAGACTTTGTAAAATGAACTTTTTGAGCAATGACAGAGGTCAATTGTTGTTTGTAGGTTTGCACACAGGGTATGTAGTATTTTGGGCCATTCCTCCATTCTTCAAGACTTTTGGGGCTGTCGCTGGGCAACACAGGCTTTCATTTCCCTCCACCGATTTTCTCTGGGGTTGAAGTCTCAAGACTGGCAAGGCCACTCCAGATCTTTGAGATGCTTCTTACCGAGCATTTGGCGTGGATGCAGATGAGGTGAGAAGTCTATCTGTACGGGCAACGACCGACCCTTAAGTTCAACGAAGATTGAAAAAAAGGGTTGTTCCTGATCCTTGGTTTTTACATGACTATGGCTTCTGTATTTTAAATTGAAGTTGAGGATTCTAGGTAGGTAGTGTGGCCGAGCGGTTTAAAGCACTGAATTAAGGCTTCAGTCTCTCATGAGGAGACATATTCCATGTGAAACCTAATTGACGTGGAGTGGTGTTGATTTCATGGGGAAAGTTCAGCTGTGCAGCGGAGACACCAGCCCTCATGTTTCAGTCCCTTGCCTGGAACTGGAACATGAGGGCTGGTGTCTCCGCTTCTCTCCCCTTTCCTCACAAACCTAACAGGGAGCTGTTTGGCTGCAGACTGGTTGTTGGAACTCTTTTCTGCTGGTCTCGAGAACTTCGGCCAGCTTCGTCAGGACTGGCGCCATCTATAGCGTGCCTGTGTCAGTGCTCTTTTGTAGCCTGACAGTAGGTGCTGTAGGCTTGCGTTAGGTGCGCTGCACAAGGGACAGCTCCCTTCCTTGCCAAATCACTGGCGGAGCATTCTGTGGCTAAGTTGCCCTGATCAGAAAGCTGTCTGGCTTGCGGCATCTTCCACAGGTAAGCCCAGCTGAGAGGTCTCCCCTTCCCAAGTGGTCCATCTCCTTTGACGACCCTGTGACGCGGCCTTGATGGTGGACTGCTCCTGCTTTGATCTTGAAACTTCTTCCACGACCAAGCTTTTCGTTCCCTCTTTGTGGCCTTGGACCAGAGTCGTGGAGGCTCTTCCCAGCCAAGCCCCACTCTCCTTTCTTGCACCTTGCCAATTATTTCCTGATGTTGAAGCCTGCCGATAGCACCACAAGTGCAATTCTCACAGTAGGATCTGAGGACTATTTTAACTCAAGAACGAACCTGACCTTCTCCTGCTTGTAGCCCAAGGTTATGGACTGGATCGGCAGTTGCAGCGCGGTTGCCCCGAACAAGCCCGTGTCAGAGAAGCCTTTCGGTAAACCGAGCCATTTCCGAATGTAGGAGTTGGCTTAGTATGTCCAGCCCGTTCGCTGTTGAGGATGGAATGTTGCTGATCTTCAGTGGCCACATGACCCTTTGGTACAATGCGAAGTTGTAGCACCACAATTTGTGCGTTCCGGGTAGCTGGCTCTTGTCGGTGATCGCCAGGCCTTCTGCGAGTTGTTTCTTCTTTGTTACATTATCAACAAGGCGGTGTAGGACAGCACTTTTGGGTGCTGTGTGGGGAAACTAGCTATGTATCTTCCGATTTCAAAGTTTTAATCTTCTGATTGTCACTCATATTGTTTCGCATCTGTTGTGTACAGGCTTCATTACATTATGAACAAAGCTCCGTCGGGCAGCACTAACCTGGATGCTGGTGAAGAAACATCATCATGGGTTTAAAGTCCGTGTTCCAGGCGCCGCTGGGTTGGACTGGATTCTCAGTATGGCTTTCTTCCACCGGGGACAGTCCATGGCCATCTCGTGGTTGAGAGTCCTATACCGAGAAAATCTTTGGAGCAAAACCTTTTACAGCCGGATGCCCTTCCTGACACCAACCCAAGGGCAAATGCTGGTGAAGAAACCATCCTCCAATCTCACGTCTTAATAGAATCGTCAACAAATGTAGCAAGCACAGAAGGTCGGTAGTGTGGCCGAGCGGTCTAAGGCGCTGGATTTAGGCTCCAGTCTCTCCTGAGGCGTGGGTTCAAATCCCACCACTGCCATTTATGCATCAATTCAGGTGTTTTCTTCTTGCCCAACTCCTGTCAGTGCAGCTGCGTAAAGTATCAGGACTCTGAAAAGGTATATATATATATAAATATTAGGGGTGTAACGATTCATCGATACACATCGATTAATCCATATAATGCTCTACGATTTATTGGCATCGATGCTAAACGTAAACATCGATTTATATCGCCGTGTTTGACCTCGGACATTAGACGCGACTTTATTTTGAAATCCAGTTCATTGTTGCTTGCTTCCTCTTTCCGGGAGCAGGGAGCAGTGCGCGGCGTTGTTGTGTTGTGAGCAGAGCAGGCACGTGAAAGGGGAGTCGACAACTAGTACGCGGCTCCTGGGCTGGTGCTATGGCTAGTGTCCAAAAAGACGAGGAAATTTGCTCCCCTTTAGGCTTCAAGTCATTCGTTTGGAAGCACTTTGGATTCCAAAGAAAAGATGGCTCAACGGACAAGACACGTGCAGTTTGTAAATCCTGCCATGCGGTGATCAAATATTCAGGGACCACAAATCTCGCCGCACATTTAAAGAAAAAACACGACATCAAAGTTCAGTGTTAAAGTAAGCACTTTGTATACTACAATACTCTTGCAATTTCCTAAATAAAGAGTTTGCAGTACCTTGTTGATTTTGCGTATGAATTGTTATAAATCAGGATATTGTTCTATATTTTTTATTTAAAAAAAAAAATATATCGATCGTAGAGCACTATATCGTGATATATCGTGAATGAATCGCAGCAGGCTTTAAGATATCGGCAAATATCGTATCGTAGTTCTTTGTATCGATATGATATCGTATCGTGACAAAACCCGCGATTTACACCCCTAATAAATATCCATCTTTGCCTTTCATTCTTACCTTGACTACCCATTTACAGTAATCCCTTGTTTATCGCGGATAATTGGTTCCAAAAACCACCCGCGATAAGTGAAATTCGCTAAGTGCGGTCACCAACAGACTAACGAGTTAGCGGTAAGATGCTAATTCGCGATCGTGTTAACACGTGAAAACAGACTTCTAAAGGAATGTAAACGAACATTTGGAGCAATACTACATTGTCCTAAAGGTTAAACAAATGTTTCCTCATTTTAGAAGTTTTATTTTGACTTTCAAATGTTTTTTAATTTGGCAAAAAACTCCACGATGTAGTGAGGTCGCGATAAACAAAACGCAAAGTGGCGAGGGACCACTGTAACAGGTAACGACATTGTGTATTTGGACTGAGAATGGTGAAAGAAGGCACATAGATGCCTCGCAATCTGTATGCATTGTGGATGGGTCAACCTCCACGCAGCACAGCCAACGTGTGGAACATATTATCCGCACAACATTTCTTCTCAAAAGCATGACTTAAAAGAAGGTCCAAAGCTTTGCAAACACCACAAGTTCCAGTAGCAGAGGATGGTTTCGATCCATCGACCTCTGGGTTATGGGCCCAGCACGCTTCCGCTGCGCCACTCTGCTGAGTAGCATGGGTTATTCATGATGTCCTCCAATTGGCAAACAAGCATTCGGTTCCAGGCTTCAAAATTTGGGTGCGTATTATACATGGGTACAGGCTTTTTTCCAGCATCGACATGCCATTTTTAGGGTGCGTATTATGCACGGGGGCGCATTATGCATGGAAAAACACGGTAATAAATAAGAGGAGCAAAAATGGAGCAAGTGTGCATACAGCGGACAGTCAGAATATAGCGCAAAAGTACAGGCCGCTACGCAGAAGGGGGGAGACAGTTCTATGTATCCTCCGATTTCAAAGTTTTAATATCATTCTGATTCTGATTGTTCATTACATTATGAAAAAAGCGGGCAGCACTAACCTGGATGCTGGTGAAGACACCAACTATTTATCCTCCAAGTTCACGTTTTAATAGAATTGTCAACAAATGTCAATGTGGAAATTGCATCAAGCCGGTAGTGTGGCTGAGGGGTCTAAGGTGCTGGATTTAGGTTCCAGTCTCTCCTGAAGGGTGGGTTTAAGTCCCACCCCTGCCACTTATGCATCAATTCAGGTGTGTTCTTCTTGCCCAACTCCTTTCAATGCAGCGGCGTAAAGTATAAGAACTAGGGGTGTAACGATTAATCGATATAATGCTCTACGATTTATTGGCATCGATGCTAAACGTAAACATCGATTTATATCGCCGTCTTTGACCTCGGACATTAGACGCGACTTTATTTTGAAATCCAGTTCATTGTTGCTTGCTTCCTCTTTCCGGGAGCAGTGCGCGGCGTTGTTGTGTTGTGAGCAGAGCAGGCACGTGAAAGGGGAGTCGACAACTAGTACGCGGCTCCTGGGCTGGTGCTATGGCTAGTGTCCAAAAAGACGAGGAAATTTGCTCCCCTTTAGGCTTCAAGTCATTCGTTTGGAAGCACTTTGGATTCCAAAGAAAAGATGGCTCAACGGACAAGACACGGGTAGTTTGTAAATCCTGCCATGCGGTGATCAAATATTCAGGGACCACAAATCTCGCCGCACATTTAAAGAAAAAACACGACATCAAAGTTCAGTGTTAAAATAAGCACTTTGTATACTACAATACTCTTGTAATTTCCTAAATAAAGAGTTTGCAGTACCTTGTTGATTTTGCGTATGAATTGTTATAAATCAGGATATTGTTCTATATTTTTTATTTAAAAAAATATATATATATCGACCGTAGAGCACTATATGGTGATATATCGTGAATGATTCGCAGCAGGCTTTAAGATATGGGCAAATATCGTATCGTAGTTCTTTGTATCGATATATCGTATCGTGACAAAACCCGCAATTTACACCCCTAATAAGAACCCTTCAAAGGTCTTTGCAAAATATCAATCTTGCCGTTTTATTCTAACCTGGACTACCCATTTATAGTAATCCCTCATTTATCGCGGATAATTGGTTCCAAAAACCACCCGCGATAAGCAATGTTCCCTCTAAGGTGCGCGCGTGCGCAATCATGCACTGCCCGCACATTCTCAGCGCACAAGAAAATCTATCCAGCGCATAAACATCATCAACATAACGTAGTAATTAATATTAGATTATAATATATTATATTATATTACATCAATAATATTATATTAATATTAGTTCTAATCTAATTAATTCGCCCAATAATGTTTATTTTTTTTGTTTCTCACTCAGTGAGTGACAGGTGTCCAGCCAATGATATGATACGGTTCACTTACGGTACGAAGCCAATCATGGCATTGACGGCGCTTGCGTCTGGGCCCTGCCTATATGCGCCGTGCAGGTTAGCTAGCAGGTTGATTGATGCTAATCCAAACCCCGCAACATGGCGAAACGAACAGGCAGGAATACATCCATTCACAAAGCCACAGTAAAAAAGAAATACAGTTATTTTAAGATGGAATGGATGTCGGAGTATGTGCAAATTGAAGGTGAGCGGTGAGATTGGGTGAGATTTTGTCTTTTTCAAGTGAGAAAGGTCTACTCTGCAAACCATGCAGCGATGCCAAAGTAGCAAGTGAGTTTTCAGAGGGAAAATTGTGGACTGAATGGAAGCTGGACTATCTTAAGCGTCACGTTCAGCATAAAAGTAATTTAAAAGCTGTCGAAACTGTACGAAGACTCAAGATGGGACAGGGGAATGGTACTTTATTGCGGGAGAGCGCAAAAGAAAAAAGGAACGAGTTGTCACACAAAACAAAATCGGACCCTGAACAAGTTAAAGTTCACATTGACAATATTTTACTTGCCATCAAAATGAATGCATCAATGCTGTCAGTTCAACAAATCCACGATCACATGGCAAAGTATGTGAGTACACCACCGTGACGTGCGGTGAGGGTTGGGGTTGGTGAGGCACTGACTCAGAGTCAGATTTACAAACATACTGTATGACCCTAAGGCACTGACTCACAAGTCAGTTTTACATCCAAACATGGTTGTTATACCATTCTTGATTAAATTTAATAACATTTTAAACACACCACTGTACATTTAAACACACCACTGCAGTATACTTACCTTTACTTGTAAATGAAGTCCATTCTCCTGTCCTTCTGGACGAAGATCACCAAATGATTCCCGAGCGCGGCACCGCTGCTGCTCACTGCTCCCCTCTCCCCCAGGGGATGGATTAAAATCACATGGGGATGGGTTAAATGCAGAGGACAAATTTCACCACACCCAGTGACAATCATTGGGTGTAAGGGAGTGGAGACGACCAGGCGGGGGGTTAGTACTCCGTCGAAACGTCCGATTGCTCGTTGGACGCAGGATCGACAGACGCGGGGGCAGAAGACTCCGGCACCGGCGGACAAGGCCGCCTCGGGCCCTTACCCCTGGGCCCCTCAACCGTCCTCGGCTGTCCGCGCCGGGGGCCCGGTTGGTCTGGGTGACAGCGATGGAACACCGCGATGAGCGAACGGTCGAGGATCCAGCGGCTCGGGACCCAGGAGCAGTGGGCGTCGTCATAGCCCTCCCAATCCACCAGGTATTGGAAGCCACGACCGCGCCGCCGCGATCGGAGCAGGGAGCGGACGCCGGAAGCCGGGCCCCCCTCGACGAGCTGGGGCGGCGGCGGGGGCACGGGCGCCGGCGCCAATGCGCTCTCAAAGACGGGCCGCACACGGGACACGTGGAACGTGGGGTGTACCTTCATGGACTCCGGAAGGAGGAGACGGACGGCCTGATCACCTTCTGGATGGGAAACGGTCCAACAAACCGCGGCGCCAGCTTGCGGGACCCCTTTCGCTGCGGCAAATCCTGCGTCGAGAGCCACACCCGCTGGCCCACTCTGTACTCCGGGGCCGGCGACCGGCGCTTGTTTACCTGGCGGGCGTAGCCTGAAACAGAGCGGAGAAGAGCGGTCCGGGCCCTCGCCCAGGTGATGAGGACAACGGCGGACACAAGCCTGGGCCGACGGGCACGCCGTTTCACGTTCCTGGTGGGGAGGGAATTGTGGGCGTACTCCACCCAAGGCAGCTGTTGGACCCACCCACGCTGGTCCCCAGCGGCCATGCATCGGAGGGACCTGCCCAGCTCCTGGTTCAGACTGAGAGTGAAACCCCAACGAGAGGCTGGCCGTAGCGCCGAGGAGTCGGCAGAACTCCGCCCAGAAGGTGGACGCGAACTGCGGGCCACGGTCCGACACGATGCCCTGTGGGAGGCCGTGGTGACGAAACAACTCCCGCACCATGATGGACGCAGTCTGCTTCACAGACGAAAGCTTAGGCAGAGGAATGAAGTGCGTCATTTTGCTGAACTGGTCCACCACCGTGAGGACCACCGTGTTCCCCTCCGAGGGGGGAAGGCCCGTGACAGTCGATGGACAGGTGAGACCAGGGAGGGATAGAATCGTCAACAAATGTAGAATCTGCAGAAAGTCGGTAGTGTGGCCGAGCGGTCTAAGGCGCTCGGTTTAGGTTTTAGTCTCTCCTGAGGTGTGGGTTCAAGTCCCACCACAGCCCCTTCTGCAACAATTCAGGTGTGTTCTTGTTGCCCAACTCCTGTCAATGCAGCTGCATAAAGTATAAGAACCCTTCTTAGGTCTTTGCGAAATATCAATCTTGGCCTTTCATTCTAACCTGGAGTACCCATTTATAGTAATCCCTCGTTTATCGCAGATAATTGGTAAAGGGAAATTCGGTAAGTACGGTCACCAACAAGAAGTACTGGGCAGGCTAACGAGTTAAGATGCTAATTCGCGATCGAGTTAACACGCGAAAACGGACTTCTAAAGGAATGTGAACAAACATTTAGAGCATTACTACATTGTGCTAAAGGTTAGACACGTTTCCTCAATTTAGAAGTTTTATTTTGACTTTTAAATGATTTTTTTAATTTGGAAAAAAACTCAGCGATGTAGTGAAGCCGCGAGAAACGAAATGCGAAGTAGCGAGGGATCACTGTAATAGGTAACGACATTATGTATTTGGACTGAGAATGGTGAAAGAAGGCACATACATGCCTCGCAATCTGTATGCATTGAGGATGGGTCAACCTCCGCGCAGCACAGCCAACGTGTGGAAAATATTATCCGCACAACATTTCTTCTCAAAAGCATGACTTTTCCAAAGAAGGTCCAAAGATTTGCATGTGCCACAAGTTCCAAATAGCAGAGGATGGTTTCGATACATCGACCTCTGGGTTATGGGCCCAGCACGCTCCCGCTGCGCCACTCTGCTGCGTAGAAAGTGTCATTCAAGATGTCCTCCAATTGGCAAATAAGCATTTGGTTCCAGGCTTCATTATGATCAAAGCTCAGTCGGGCAGCACTAACCTGGATGCTATTATATGCTATGGTTTCAAAAACAACTAGTCCCTGATCTAACAATTAAGTCAAGTCAAGTTTATTTATATAGCCCTAAATCACAAGCAGTCTCAAAGGGCTTCACACATACAATACAAATTGACAATTATTCTCAAAGCATCCCCTGATCTTAAGATCCCACCTTAAAGATTAGTCTAATATATTTGATAATGGATTAAAATATTAAAATATTAAAATTTTATAAATATATTATATTTTTAAGATTGAGTTCACTGTAAAAAAATTCTGAAGAGATTTTTGAAGGATCAAGCCATTGTGAGTCTCAAATACGGATTGAGGGGGGCCCCGGTGATCCGCGTCCGGGCGAGGGAAAACCAAATCCAGTTTTGTTTCTCATCATTAGGGGTTTTTGTGAGCCGTGCTTTATCTAGCCCCCTACCTAGGACCCTTTTGCCATGGGTGACCCTACTAGACACTTCTGTGCTCGACACGGATTGTCCATACTGAACACCATGTTCAAGCATAAGGGTGTCCATGTGTGCACTTGGCACCAGGACACCCTAGGCCGCAGTTCGATGATCGACTTTGTAGTCGTGTCATCGGATTTGCGGCCGCACGTTTTGGACACTCGGGTGAAGAGATGTGTGGAGCTGTCAACTGATCACCACCTGGTGGTGGGTTGGCTCCGATAGTGGGGGAAGATGCC
This sequence comes from Syngnathus typhle, assembly GCF_033458585.1. Lineage (NCBI taxonomy): Eukaryota > Metazoa > Chordata > Actinopteri > Syngnathiformes > Syngnathidae > Syngnathus > Syngnathus typhle. Next base: position 7,600,897 of record NC_083741.1, on the reverse strand, counting down.
GGTCCGACCTAGCAGACCCAAATGTACTGTGAGGGTCTGCTGGGAATGTCTGGCAGAATCCCCTGTCAGGAAGAGCTTCAACTCCCACCTCCGGCAGAGCTTTTCCCACGTCCCGGTGGAGGCGGGGGTCATTGAGTTCGAGTGGACCATGTTTTGTGCCTCCATTGTTGAGGCAGCCGACCAGAGCTGTGGCCGTAAGGTGGTCGGTGCCTGTCGTGGTGGCAACCCCCGAACCCGCTGGTGGACACAGGTGGTAAGGGATGACGTCAAGCTGAAGAAGGAGTCCTATCGGAAGCGGAACACGGCTTCGGCGGTTGCTGAGACAAAAACCCGGGCGTAGGAGTTTGGCGAGGCCATGGAGAATGACTTCCGGACGGCTTCGAGGAAATTCTGGTCCACCCTCCGACGTCTCAGGCGGGGGAAGCAGTGCACTGTCAACACTGTTTACAGTGGAGATGGCGTGCTGCTGACCTTGACTCGGGACGTCGCGAGTCGGTGGGCAGAATACTTTGAAGACCTCCTCAATTCCACCGACATGCCTTCCATTGTGGAAGCAGGGCCTGGAGACTCTGAGGTGGACTTTCCAATCTCTGGGGTCGAAGTCAATGAGGTAGTAAAAAACTTCTCGGGTGCAAGGCCCCAGGGGTGGATGAGATCCGCCCGGAGTTTTTAAAGGCTCTGGATGTTGTGGGGCTGTCATGGCTGACATGCCTCTACAGTAGGGGTGTCCAAACTGGCCCGCGGTCCAGTTTTTATTGGCCCGCAGCAAATTCTGAAAACATAATTGAATGTGGCCCGCACAACAGCTTGAGCATTTCTCAGTTTCCACACTAGATGGAGCCCGCCACACAAAGCGCTTGACGTCCGATAAGCAAGGAAGAGAAGCGAACGCGCAGCGTTTGATTTGAGTCACACTAGCAACGACCCTGTGACACGGCCTTGATGGTGGACTGCTCCTGCTTTGATCTTGAAACTTCTTCCGCAACCAAGATTTTCGTTCCCTCTTTGTGGCCTTGGACCATAGTTGTGGAGGCTCTTCCCAGCCAAGCCCCACTCTCCTTCTTTGCACCTTGCCAATTACTTCCTGATGTTGAAGCCTGCCGATAGCCCCACAAGTGCAATTCTCACAGTAGGATCTGAGGATTATTTTAACTCAAGAACGAACCTGACCTTCTCCTGTTTGTAGCCCAAGGTCATGGACTGGATCGGCAGTTGCAGCGCAGTTGCCCAGAACAAGCCCGTGTCAGAGAAACCTTTCGGTAAACCGAGCCATTTCCGAATGTAGGAGTTGGCTTAGTATGTCCAGCCCGTTCGCTGTTGAGGATGGAATGTTGCTCATCTTCAGTGGCCACATGACCCTTTGGTACAATGTGAAGTTGTAGCACCACAATTTGTGCGTTCCGGGTAGCTGGCTCTTGTCGATGATCGCCAGGCCTTCTGCGAGTGTTTTCTTCTTTGTTACATTATCAACAAGGCGGTGTAGGACAGCACTTTTGGGTGCTGTGTGGGGAAACTAGCTATGTATCTTCCGATTTCAAAGTTTTAATCTTCTGATTGTCACTCATATTGTTTCGCATCTGTTGTGTACAGGCTTCATTACATTATGAACAAAGCTCCGTCGGGCAGCACTAACCTGGATGCTGGTGAAGAAACATCATCATGGGTTTAAAGTCCGTGTTCCAGGCGCCGCTGGGTTGTACTGGATTCTCAGTATGGCTTTCTTCCACCGGGGACAGTCCATGGCCATCTCGTGGTTGAGAGTCCTATACCGAGAAAATCTTTGGAGCAAAACTTTTTACAGCCGGATGCCTTTCCTGACACCAACCCAAGGGGAAATGCTGGTGAAGAAACCATCCTCCAATCTCACGTCTTAATAGAATCGTCAACAAATGCAGAAACCACAGAAGGTCGGTAGTGTGGCCGAGCGGTCTAAGGCTCTGGATTAAGGCTCCAGTCTCTCCTGAGGCGTGGGTTCAAATCCCACCACTGCCATTTATGCATGAATTCAGGTTTTTTCGTCTTGCCCAACTCCTGTCAGTGCAGCTGCGTAAAGTATCAGGACTCTGAAAAGGTATAAATATACAAATATCAATCTTTGCCTTTCATTCTAACCTTGAGTACTAGGGGTGTAACGATTCATCGATACACATCGATTAATCGATATAATGCTCTACGATTTATAGGCATTGATGCTAAACGTAAACATCGATTTATATCGCCGTGTTTGACCTCGGACATTAGACGCGACTTTATTTTGAAATCCAGTTCATTGTTGCTTTCTTCCTCTTTCCGGGAGCAGTGCGCGGCAAGAAGACGAGGAAATTTGCTCCCCTTTGGGCTTCAAGTCATTAGTTTGGAAGCACTTTGGATTCCAAAGGAAAGATGGCTCAACGGACAATTAAAATTATTGTAAATAAATAGTTCAGTAATGCACTTTAAAGTTAATGGTATTACAAAAAAAGAAAGAATATTCATTTTTCTTTACTTATATGAGAATAAATATAGAAATTTGATAAAGTTCAGTGTTAAAATAAGCACTTTGTATACCAGTTCAAAAAGTTCAAGTTCAAAGTCAGCTTTATTGTCAATCCCTTCATATGTCAGAAACACAAAGAAACCGAAATTTCGTTTCCTCCATCCCACGGTGACGAGACACAGTACACGATAAACATACAAGTAGACGACACAATATAAAAACAAGAAGGCACAAACAATAACTAATAAATAATAAATAAATAAAATGAGTGATGAATAAATAATAAACAAATAACCCAATAAATAAGAGGAGCAAAACCGAGCCAGTGTGCGTACAGCAGACAGTAAGCATAGCGCAAAGTACAGGACGCTACGCAGAAAGGGGGGGCGAGTTCAGGATCCTAACAGCCTGGAGTATGAAGCTGTTGGAGAGTCTGGTGGTGCGGGAGCGCAGGCTCCTGTACCTCTTCCCAGAGGGCAGAAGCTCAAACAAAGAGTGAGCGGGGTGACTCACATCACTCACATCACTCACAATCGTGGTCGCCTTGCGGGTGAGATGGGAGGTGTAAATGTCCTTCAAGGAGGGGAGCGAAGCACCAATAATCTTACCAGCCGTGTTCACTATGCGCTGCAGGGCTTTCAAGTTGTAGTCAGTGCAGCCGCCACCCCAAACAGCAATACAGCTGGAGAGGACGCTCTCAATGGTGCCGCGGTAAAATGTAGTCATGACGGCCGGAGGAGCGCTCGCTCGCCTGAGTTTCCGCAGGAAGTACAGGCGGCGCTGGGCTTTCTTTGCCAGTGATGCGGTGTTGGTGGACCAGGAGAGATCCTCACTGATGTGCACCCCCAGGAACTTGGCGCTGCTCACTCTCTCCACCACAGCACCGTCGATGGTCAGCGGCAGGTGTTGGGTGTGACCCTTCCGGAAGTCCACAACAATCTCCTTGGTCTTGTCGACGTTCAGCAGGAGGTTGTTGTCCCTGCACCACGTGGTCAGAAGGTCAACCTCCAGCCTGTATTGAGTCTCGTCTCCCTTGGTGATGAGACCCACCAGAGTCGTGTCGTCAGCAAACTTCACTATGCGGTTGTCGCTGTAGGTCGCAGTGCAGTCGTGCGTCAAGAGGGTGAAGAGCAGCAGACTGAGCACGCAGCCTTGGGGGGCCCCCGTGCTCAGCGTGATGCTGGCGGAGATTTTGTCGCCAACACGTACCACCTGTGGCCTCTGACAGAGGAAGTCCAGTAGCCAGTTGCAGAGGTAGGTACTGAGGCTCAGCGTGTCAAGTTTACTGATGAGGCGTTGTGGCACAATGGTGTTGAAGGCAGAAATGAAGTCCACAAACAGCAATCTCACATACGAGTCCCTTTTCCCCTTTTGGGTGAGGGCTGAGTGGAGGGCAAAGCAGATGGCATCCTCAGAGGACCGTTTGGCTCGGTACGCAAACTGGAAGGGGTCAATGGAGGGGGGGAGAACGGACCGGATGTGCTCCAAGACAAGCCGCTCAAAGCACTTCATGATGATGGGCGTAAGTGCCACGGGGCGGTAGTCATTGAAGCAGGACGGAGCGGGTTTCTTCGGCACAAGTACGATGGTGGCAGCTTTGAAACACGACGGGACGATGGCCTGCTGCAGGGAAGTGTTAAAGATGTCCGTGAAGACATCCGTCAGCTCACCAGCGCAGTCCTTCAGCGCACGACCCGGGATGTTGTCGGGGCCCGCCGCCTTACGGATGTTGATAGCGGCAAGCGCCCTCCTCACGCTGTCGGCGGAGAGGCACAGGGGCAGCTCGTGTGAAGGGGGAGTGGCCTTCAGCGGGCAAGTGCTGTTCTGAGCGTCAAATCGAGCAAAGAAGCGGTTAAGGTCATTGAGCAGACGGACATCCCCTTCACAGCTCTGCGGTGCGGGCTTGTAGTCCGTGATGGTCTGAATGCCCTGCCAAAGGCTCCATGCGTCCCTGCTGTCCTTGAAGTGGGCGGTAATTTTGCAAGAGAACGCCCTCTTTGCTTCTTTGATGCCCCGGGACAGGTCGGCCCTCGCAGTCCTCAAGCCAGCCGCATCCCCCGCTCTAAAGGCTTTGTCCCTGGCCCTCAGCAGCCTGAAGACAGCCCCCGTCAGCCATGGCTTCCGGTTAGCCCGAGTGACGATGGATTTTGAGTGAGTCACATCATCAATGCACTTCCTGATGTAGAAGGAAACAGAGTCAGTATACTCCTCAATGTCTGTCCGATCGTCGCAAGTGGCAGCCCTCCTAAACATGTCCCAGTCAGTAGAGCCAAAGCAGTCACGAAGCGCATCAGAGGCACCCTCAGGCCACACCCGTACCCGCTTTCGAACCGGCCTGGATGCTCTCATCATTTATCTGTATGCGGGCAAAAGCATAAAAGTGATATGGTCAGAAGATGGGGGAGGGGAGCGGCTTTGAAAGCTCCTTTATGCGAAGAGTAGACCAGGTCCAGGAAGCTGTCGCCACGCGTAGGAAAATTAACATGCTGGTGAAGCCTCGGAAAAACAGACTTCAGATTAGCATGATTAAAATCCCCAGCGAAGATGGTGACACCGTCAGGGTGCGCTGTCTGTTGTTCACTGACAGCCTGGTACAGTTCACTAAGAGCCGCGATCCTGTCGCCTTCGATGTTGGAAGGCGGGATGTAAACCGCGACCAGCAGAATCGCGGTAAATTCCCTTGGCAGGTAAAAAGGACGGCACTTAATGATCACAAACTCTGCCAGGGGCGAGCAGTGCTTGCATACCACTACAGAGTCCCGCCACCATTCGTCACGGATGTAGACGCATATTCCACCTCCACGAGATTTTCCCCCTTGTACAATGGCCCGGTCCGCCCGATAGCACGCTAGCCGCTCCAGATGTAGGGCAGAGTCCGGAATGTTGACGGTCAACCAAGTCTCAGTGAACACGAGCACACAGCAGTCCCGCACTGTCCGGTTTGTAGATCGCAGCAAGCGAATGTAATCCATGTTGTTGTCCAGCGATCAAACATTCGCCAGAAGAATGGAAGGCACGGCCGGGCGAGCAGGGTTGGCCGCCAGCCTGGCCCGGACGCCCCCGCGCTTGCCCCTCTTCAGCCTCCTCGCACACCACTTTCGACGCTTCCCAACCGGGGGAGGAATAGCAGACAAGCCCGGCGACGCTTCAGGACGTAGCAGTCCGAGCTCCTTTAATGTCCCCGCATCAAAGTCCAGAACTCGACAAAACTCGCTTTCGCCGATGTCAAGCAGAACCTGCCTGCCGTACTTGTAGCACGACTCAGTACGACGAGACGAACAAAAAAAACTGCCGGCCAAACACTCATTAGACGGACAAAACACCGTTTGGGTGGGACAGAAAGAGCTCGCTGCGTACGCACGCGCCGCCATCTTGAAAATCTACTAATATACTACAATACTCTTGTAATTTCCTAAATAAAGAGTTTGCAGTACCTTGTTGATTTTGCGTATGAATTGTTATAAAACAGGATATTGTTCTATATTTTTTATTTAAAATAAAAATATCGATCGTGGAGCACTATATTGTGATGTATCGTGAATGAATCACAGCAGGCTTTAAGATATCGGCAAATATCGTATCGCGGTCCTTTGTATCGATATGATATAGTATCGTGACAAAACCCGCGATTTACACCCCTATTGAGTAACCATTTACAGTAATCCCTTGTTTATCGCGGATAATTGGTTCTAAAAACCACCCGCGATAAATGAAATGCAGACTAACGAGTTAGCGGTAAGATGCTAATTCGCAATCGTGTTAACACGTGAAAACAGACTTCTAAAGGAATGTAAACGAACATTTGGAGCAATACTACATTGTCCTAAAGGTTAAACACATGTTTCCTCAATTTAGAAGTTTTATTATGACTTTCAAATGTTTTTTAATTTGGAGAAAAACTCCGCGATGTAGTGAAGTCGCGATAAATAAAACGCAAAGTAGCGAGGGATCACTGTAACAGGTAACGACATTGTGTATTTGGACTGAGAATGGTGAATGAAGGCACATACATGCCGCGCAATCTGTATGCATTGTGGATGGGACGCAGCACAGCCAACGTGTGGAAATTATTATCCGCACAACATTTCTTCTCAAAAGCATGACTTAAAAGAAGGTCCAAAGCTTTGCAGACACCACAAATCCCAAATAGCAGAGGATGGTTTCGATCCATCGACCTCTGGGTTATGGGCCCAGCACGCTTCCGCTGCGCCACTCTGCTGTATAACACAGGTTGTTCATGATGTCCTCCAATTGGCAAACAAGCATTCGGGTGCCAGGCTTCAAAATTTGGGTGCGTATTATACATGGGTACAGGCTTTTTTCCAGCATCGACATGCCATTTTTAGGGTGCGTATTATGCACGGGGGCGCATTATGCATGGAAAAACACGGTAATAAATAAGAGGAGCAAATATGGAGCAAGTGTGCATACAGCAGACAGTCAGAATATAGCGCAAAAGTACAGGCCGCTACGCAGAAGGGGGGAGACAGTTCTATGTATCCTTCGATAGCAAAGTTTTAATATCATTCTGATTCTGATTGTCACTCATATTGTTTCGCATCCGTTGTGTACAGGCTTCATTACATTATGAAAAAAGCGGGCAGCACTAACCTGGATGCTGGTGAAGACACCAACTATTTATCCTCCAATTTCACATTTTAATAGAATTGTCAACAAATGTCACTGTGGGAATTGCATCAGGTCGGTAGTGTGGCCGAGGGGTCTAAGGTGCCGGAGTTAGGTTCCAGTCTCTCCTGAAGGGTGGGTTCAAGTCCCACCTCTGCCACCTATGCATCAATTCAGGTGTGTTCTTCTTGCCCAACTCCTGTCAATGCAGCAGCGTAATGTATAAGAACCCTTCAAAGGTCTTTGCGAAATATCAATCTTGGCGTTTCATTCTAATTTATAGTAATCCCTCATTTATCGCGGATAATTGGTTCCAAAAACCACCCGCGATAAGCAATGTTCCCTCTAAACTGCGCGCGTGCGCAATGGCGCACTGCCCGCACATTCTCATCCTGAACTCGCTCCCCCGTTCTGCGTAGCGTCCTGTACTTTTACTGTCTGTACTGTCTGTATGCACACTGGCTCTTATTTGTTGTGTTATCTGTTTGTTTATTATTTATTATTACTCTTATTATTTATTGTTTGTGCCTTTTTGTTTATGATGTTTTTTACTTTTGCGCTATGCTTGCTCGCTCCGTTTTGCTCCTCTTATTTATTGTGTTATCTGTTTATTTATTATTTATTCATCACTCTTACTGTTGATTGTTTGAATTTTTGCCTTCTTGTTTTTATATTGTGTCGCGTACTCGTATGTCTATCGTGGTATGTGTCTCGTCACCGTGGGATGGAGAAAAACATAATTTCGGTCTCTTTGTGTGTTGTGACATGTGGAGAGATTGACAATAAAGCTGACTTTGACTTTGACTTTGACTTATATGCGCCGTGCAGGTTAGCTAGCAGGTTAATTGATGCTAATCCAAAGCCCGCATCATGGCGCAACGAACAGGCAGCGATACATCCACTCACAAAGCCACAGTAAAAAAGAAATACAGTTCTTTTAAGATGGAATGGCTGTCGGAGTATGTGCAAATTGAAGAAAAAGCGCTGAAATTGGGTGAGATTTTTTCTTTTTCAAGTGAGCGATGCCAAAGTAGCAAGTGAGTTTTCAGAGGGAAAAATGTGGACTGAATGGAAGCTGGACTATCTTAAGCGTCACGTTCAGCATAAAAGTAATTTAAAAGCTGTCGAAACTGTACGAAGACTCAAGATGGGACAGGGGAATGGTACTTTATTGCGGGAGAGCGCAAAAGAAAAAAGGAACGAGTTGTCACACAAAACAAAATCGGACCCTGAACAAGTTAAAGTTCACATTGACAATATTTTACTTGCCATCAAAATGAATGCATCAATGCTGTCAGTTCAACAAATCCACGATCACATGGCAAAGTATGTGAGTACACCACCGTGACGTGCGGTGAGGGTTGGGGTTGGTGAGGCACTGACTCAGAGTCAGATTTACAAACGTACTGTATGACCCTAAGGCACTGAGTCGCAAGTCATTTTTACATGCATACATGGTTGTTATACGATTGATTAAATTTAATAACATTTTAAACACACCACTCTACATTTAAACACACCACTGCAGTATACTTACCTTTACTTGTAAATGAAGTCCATTCTCCTCTCCTTCTGGACGAAGATCACCAAATGATTCCCAAGCGCGGCACCGCTGCTGCTCACTGCTCCCCTCTCCCCCAGGGGATGGATTAAAATCACATGGGGATGGGTTAAATGCAGAGGAAATTTTTCACCACACCCAGATGTGTGTGTGACAATCATTGGGTGTAAGGGAGTGGAGAATACAGCCAAGTGCGTAACGATATAGACCTTTATTGCGGGCGGGGGGTAAGGTGGGCGAAGCATGAGGCTGTGGCAGGTGGCGGCGATTCCGCTGATAGGGGGGCGTGGTCCTGTCACACAGGTGGCGCCAGTACGTGACATTGGGACTTTATGACTTTACTTTAGATCTCGATGAAGCAATAAAGTCGATTTTTGGCAGCACAACCACAAAGCCAGTCTTTTTTAGAGTACCAATCCTTTTGAAACAAACGTGTTGTAGTCCGTCCCGGGAGGCCCGTAGTTTGAATTAATCTTCGCAAATCTGGCGTTGGTCTTCCCTTACTTATGGTTTCTTGCTTTGACTGAAAGTCAAGTTTTGAAGTCAAGTCAAGTCAAGTTTATTTGTATAGCCCTAAATCACAAGCAGTCTCAAAGGGCTTCACATAGACAGAAATTGACAATTATTCTCAAAGCATCCCCTGATCTTAAGCTCCCAAAAGGGCAATGAAAAACTTAAAAACCCCTACCGGGGGAAAATGAGAAACCTTGAGAAGGGACCACAGATGGAAGGATCCCCCTTTCAGGATCACCAGGTTGAAATGGATGCAGAGAGGGCACAAATGATACAACATGAAAATCAATGAAATAAAAAGTGGATGTCCATGTCAGAGCAGAGGGCTACCGAAAGAGCCCTCAATTGTCCTGGCAGTGTCTTCGAGGAGGTTGAGCTGCAGTTCCCCCATCCTGAATTGGCCCACGAGAATCCAGATAGCCGCTGTCAGCATGGGTGCCACCTAACCACCTCCCCGGCCGGCGGGGAGGGGGGAGGGAGGGGGTGGAGAGGGAGAGAAAACAAACTCCAGCCGAATCGGCCACTACAGGTTAGTTAAAGGCCATGTCATAGAAATGTGTCTTTAAACGTGTCTTAAATGTTTCTACTGAGGTAGCAGTCCTAATATCCATTGGTAGGGCATTCCAAAGCTCTGGAGCCCGAATAGAAAATGCTCTAGAGCCTGCAGACATTTTCTTGGCCCTCGGTGTCGCTAAAAGGGTAGCGTTTTGCGAACGAAGGTTACGAGACGGAACATAAGGAACAACTAGGTCGACCAGATATGAAGGCGCTAAGCCATGCAGTGATTTATAGGTTAATAGAAGAACCTTGAAGTCACATCTTAAATGGACCGCGAGTCAAAAGGTTTGCCCACCCCTGCTCGACAGCATTGCAAAGACATCGGGGACGATGCCTCTAGATTGATTGACAGACTGGGGTGGTGGTTCCCCTCTTCAAGGAGGCTGTGTTCCAACTACAGAGGAATCACACTCCTCAGCCTCCCTGGTAAGGTCTATTCAGGAGGAGCAGTGTGGTTTTCGTCCTGGCCGTGGAACAGTGGACCAGCTCTATACCCTCGGCAGGATCATCGAGGGTGCAACGGATTAGCTCAACCAGTCCACATGTGTTTTGTGGACTTGGAGAAGGCGTTCGACAGTGTCCCTTGGGAGGTTCTGTGGAGGGTGCTTCGGGAGTACGGGATGCCGAACGAAGTGATAAGGGCGGTTCAGTCCCTGTATCATCGATGCCAGAGCTTGGTCCGCATTTCTGGCAGTAAGTCGTATTCATTCCCAGTGAGGGTTGGACTCCGCGAAGGCTGTCCTTTGTCACCAATTCTGTTCATAACTTTTATTTTATCTTTATTTTAACTTTTTATTTTATTTCATCATTATTTTTATCATAGGTAGCTACACTTCAACTGTGAGAGAGAATGTGAAAAAAAATCCCAGAAATCACATTGTAGGATTTTATTTGTAAATTATGGTAGAAAATGAGTATTTGGTCAATAATACAAGTTCAATTCAAGACTTTGTAAAATGAACTTTTTGAGCAATGACAGAGGTCAATTGTTGTTTGTAGGTTTGCACACAGGGTATGTAGTATTTTGGGCCATTCCTCCATTCTTCAAGACTTTTGGGGCTGTCGCTGGGCAACACAGGCTTTCATTTCCCTCCACCGATTTTCTCTGGGGTTGAAGTCTCAAGACTGGCAAGGCCACTCCAGATCTTTGAGATGCTTCTTACCGAGCATTTGGCGTGGATGCAGATGAGGTGAGAAGTCTATCTGTACGGGCAACGACCGACCCTTAAGTTCAACGAAGATTGAAAAAAAGGGTTGTTCCTGATCCTTGGTTTTTACATGACTATGGCTTCTGTATTTTAAATTGAAGTTGAGGATTCTAGGTAGGTAGTGTGGCCGAGCGGTTTAAAGCACTGAATTAAGGCTTCAGTCTCTCATGAGGAGACATATTCCATGTGAAACCTAATTGACGTGGAGTGGTGTTGATTTCATGGGGAAAGTTCAGCTGTGCAGCGGAGACACCAGCCCTCATGTTTCAGTCCCTTGCCTGGAACTGGAACATGAGGGCTGGTGTCTCCGCTTCTCTCCCCTTTCCTCACAAACCTAACAGGGAGCTGTTTGGCTGCAGACTGGTTGTTGGAACTCTTTTCTGCTGGTCTCGAGAACTTCGGCCAGCTTCGTCAGGACTGGCGCCATCTATAGCGTGCCTGTGTCAGTGCTCTTTTGTAGCCTGACAGTAGGTGCTGTAGGCTTGCGTTAGGTGCGCTGCACAAGGGACAGCTCCCTTCCTTGCCAAATCACTGGCGGAGCATTCTGTGGCTAAGTTGCCCTGATCAGAAAGCTGTCTGGCTTGCGGCATCTTCCACAGGTAAGCCCAGCTGAGAGGTCTCCCCTTCCCAAGTGGTCCATCTCCTTTGACGACCCTGTGACGCGGCCTTGATGGTGGACTGCTCCTGCTTTGATCTTGAAACTTCTTCCACGACCAAGCTTTTCGTTCCCTCTTTGTGGCCTTGGACCAGAGTCGTGGAGGCTCTTCCCAGCCAAGCCCCACTCTCCTTTCTTGCACCTTGCCAATTATTTCCTGATGTTGAAGCCTGCCGATAGCACCACAAGTGCAATTCTCACAGTAGGATCTGAGGACTATTTTAACTCAAGAACGAACCTGACCTTCTCCTGCTTGTAGCCCAAGGTTATGGACTGGATCGGCAGTTGCAGCGCGGTTGCCCCGAACAAGCCCGTGTCAGAGAAGCCTTTCGGTAAACCGAGCCATTTCCGAATGTAGGAGTTGGCTTAGTATGTCCAGCCCGTTCGCTGTTGAGGATGGAATGTTGCTGATCTTCAGTGGCCACATGACCCTTTGGTACAATGCGAAGTTGTAGCACCACAATTTGTGCGTTCCGGGTAGCTGGCTCTTGTCGGTGATCGCCAGGCCTTCTGCGAGTTGTTTCTTCTTTGTTACATTATCAACAAGGCGGTGTAGGACAGCACTTTTGGGTGCTGTGTGGGGAAACTAGCTATGTATCTTCCGATTTCAAAGTTTTAATCTTCTGATTGTCACTCATATTGTTTCGCATCTGTTGTGTACAGGCTTCATTACATTATGAACAAAGCTCCGTCGGGCAGCACTAACCTGGATGCTGGTGAAGAAACATCATCATGGGTTTAAAGTCCGTGTTCCAGGCGCCGCTGGGTTGGACTGGATTCTCAGTATGGCTTTCTTCCACCGGGGACAGTCCATGGCCATCTCGTGGTTGAGAGTCCTATACCGAGAAAATCTTTGGAGCAAAACCTTTTACAGCCGGATGCCCTTCCTGACACCAACCCAAGGGCAAATGCTGGTGAAGAAACCATCCTCCAATCTCACGTCTTAATAGAATCGTCAACAAATGTAGCAAGCACAGAAGGTCGGTAGTGTGGCCGAGCGGTCTAAGGCGCTGGATTTAGGCTCCAGTCTCTCCTGAGGCGTGGGTTCAAATCCCACCACTGCCATTTATGCATCAATTCAGGTGTTTTCTTCTTGCCCAACTCCTGTCAGTGCAGCTGCGTAAAGTATCAGGACTCTGAAAAGGTATATATATATATAAATATTAGGGGTGTAACGATTCATCGATACACATCGATTAATCCATATAATGCTCTACGATTTATTGGCATCGATGCTAAACGTAAACATCGATTTATATCGCCGTGTTTGACCTCGGACATTAGACGCGACTTTATTTTGAAATCCAGTTCATTGTTGCTTGCTTCCTCTTTCCGGGAGCAGGGAGCAGTGCGCGGCGTTGTTGTGTTGTGAGCAGAGCAGGCACGTGAAAGGGGAGTCGACAACTAGTACGCGGCTCCTGGGCTGGTGCTATGGCTAGTGTCCAAAAAGACGAGGAAATTTGCTCCCCTTTAGGCTTCAAGTCATTCGTTTGGAAGCACTTTGGATTCCAAAGAAAAGATGGCTCAACGGACAAGACACGTGCAGTTTGTAAATCCTGCCATGCGGTGATCAAATATTCAGGGACCACAAATCTCGCCGCACATTTAAAGAAAAAACACGACATCAAAGTTCAGTGTTAAAGTAAGCACTTTGTATACTACAATACTCTTGCAATTTCCTAAATAAAGAGTTTGCAGTACCTTGTTGATTTTGCGTATGAATTGTTATAAATCAGGATATTGTTCTATATTTTTTATTTAAAAAAAAAAATATATCGATCGTAGAGCACTATATCGTGATATATCGTGAATGAATCGCAGCAGGCTTTAAGATATCGGCAAATATCGTATCGTAGTTCTTTGTATCGATATGATATCGTATCGTGACAAAACCCGCGATTTACACCCCTAATAAATATCCATCTTTGCCTTTCATTCTTACCTTGACTACCCATTTACAGTAATCCCTTGTTTATCGCGGATAATTGGTTCCAAAAACCACCCGCGATAAGTGAAATTCGCTAAGTGCGGTCACCAACAGACTAACGAGTTAGCGGTAAGATGCTAATTCGCGATCGTGTTAACACGTGAAAACAGACTTCTAAAGGAATGTAAACGAACATTTGGAGCAATACTACATTGTCCTAAAGGTTAAACAAATGTTTCCTCATTTTAGAAGTTTTATTTTGACTTTCAAATGTTTTTTAATTTGGCAAAAAACTCCACGATGTAGTGAGGTCGCGATAAACAAAACGCAAAGTGGCGAGGGACCACTGTAACAGGTAACGACATTGTGTATTTGGACTGAGAATGGTGAAAGAAGGCACATAGATGCCTCGCAATCTGTATGCATTGTGGATGGGTCAACCTCCACGCAGCACAGCCAACGTGTGGAACATATTATCCGCACAACATTTCTTCTCAAAAGCATGACTTAAAAGAAGGTCCAAAGCTTTGCAAACACCACAAGTTCCAGTAGCAGAGGATGGTTTCGATCCATCGACCTCTGGGTTATGGGCCCAGCACGCTTCCGCTGCGCCACTCTGCTGAGTAGCATGGGTTATTCATGATGTCCTCCAATTGGCAAACAAGCATTCGGTTCCAGGCTTCAAAATTTGGGTGCGTATTATACATGGGTACAGGCTTTTTTCCAGCATCGACATGCCATTTTTAGGGTGCGTATTATGCACGGGGGCGCATTATGCATGGAAAAACACGGTAATAAATAAGAGGAGCAAAAATGGAGCAAGTGTGCATACAGCGGACAGTCAGAATATAGCGCAAAAGTACAGGCCGCTACGCAGAAGGGGGGAGACAGTTCTATGTATCCTCCGATTTCAAAGTTTTAATATCATTCTGATTCTGATTGTTCATTACATTATGAAAAAAGCGGGCAGCACTAACCTGGATGCTGGTGAAGACACCAACTATTTATCCTCCAAGTTCACGTTTTAATAGAATTGTCAACAAATGTCAATGTGGAAATTGCATCAAGCCGGTAGTGTGGCTGAGGGGTCTAAGGTGCTGGATTTAGGTTCCAGTCTCTCCTGAAGGGTGGGTTTAAGTCCCACCCCTGCCACTTATGCATCAATTCAGGTGTGTTCTTCTTGCCCAACTCCTTTCAATGCAGCGGCGTAAAGTATAAGAACTAGGGGTGTAACGATTAATCGATATAATGCTCTACGATTTATTGGCATCGATGCTAAACGTAAACATCGATTTATATCGCCGTCTTTGACCTCGGACATTAGACGCGACTTTATTTTGAAATCCAGTTCATTGTTGCTTGCTTCCTCTTTCCGGGAGCAGTGCGCGGCGTTGTTGTGTTGTGAGCAGAGCAGGCACGTGAAAGGGGAGTCGACAACTAGTACGCGGCTCCTGGGCTGGTGCTATGGCTAGTGTCCAAAAAGACGAGGAAATTTGCTCCCCTTTAGGCTTCAAGTCATTCGTTTGGAAGCACTTTGGATTCCAAAGAAAAGATGGCTCAACGGACAAGACACGGGTAGTTTGTAAATCCTGCCATGCGGTGATCAAATATTCAGGGACCACAAATCTCGCCGCACATTTAAAGAAAAAACACGACATCAAAGTTCAGTGTTAAAATAAGCACTTTGTATACTACAATACTCTTGTAATTTCCTAAATAAAGAGTTTGCAGTACCTTGTTGATTTTGCGTATGAATTGTTATAAATCAGGATATTGTTCTATATTTTTTATTTAAAAAAATATATATATATCGACCGTAGAGCACTATATGGTGATATATCGTGAATGATTCGCAGCAGGCTTTAAGATATGGGCAAATATCGTATCGTAGTTCTTTGTATCGATATATCGTATCGTGACAAAACCCGCAATTTACACCCCTAATAAGAACCCTTCAAAGGTCTTTGCAAAATATCAATCTTGCCGTTTTATTCTAACCTGGACTACCCATTTATAGTAATCCCTCATTTATCGCGGATAATTGGTTCCAAAAACCACCCGCGATAAGCAATGTTCCCTCTAAGGTGCGCGCGTGCGCAATCATGCACTGCCCGCACATTCTCAGCGCACAAGAAAATCTATCCAGCGCATAAACATCATCAACATAACGTAGTAATTAATATTAGATTATAATATATTATATTATATTACATCAATAATATTATATTAATATTAGTTCTAATCTAATTAATTCGCCCAATAATGTTTATTTTTTTTGTTTCTCACTCAGTGAGTGACAGGTGTCCAGCCAATGATATGATACGGTTCACTTACGGTACGAAGCCAATCATGGCATTGACGGCGCTTGCGTCTGGGCCCTGCCTATATGCGCCGTGCAGGTTAGCTAGCAGGTTGATTGATGCTAATCCAAACCCCGCAACATGGCGAAACGAACAGGCAGGAATACATCCATTCACAAAGCCACAGTAAAAAAGAAATACAGTTATTTTAAGATGGAATGGATGTCGGAGTATGTGCAAATTGAAGGTGAGCGGTGAGATTGGGTGAGATTTTGTCTTTTTCAAGTGAGAAAGGTCTACTCTGCAAACCATGCAGCGATGCCAAAGTAGCAAGTGAGTTTTCAGAGGGAAAATTGTGGACTGAATGGAAGCTGGACTATCTTAAGCGTCACGTTCAGCATAAAAGTAATTTAAAAGCTGTCGAAACTGTACGAAGACTCAAGATGGGACAGGGGAATGGTACTTTATTGCGGGAGAGCGCAAAAGAAAAAAGGAACGAGTTGTCACACAAAACAAAATCGGACCCTGAACAAGTTAAAGTTCACATTGACAATATTTTACTTGCCATCAAAATGAATGCATCAATGCTGTCAGTTCAACAAATCCACGATCACATGGCAAAGTATGTGAGTACACCACCGTGACGTGCGGTGAGGGTTGGGGTTGGTGAGGCACTGACTCAGAGTCAGATTTACAAACATACTGTATGACCCTAAGGCACTGACTCACAAGTCAGTTTTACATCCAAACATGGTTGTTATACCATTCTTGATTAAATTTAATAACATTTTAAACACACCACTGTACATTTAAACACACCACTGCAGTATACTTACCTTTACTTGTAAATGAAGTCCATTCTCCTGTCCTTCTGGACGAAGATCACCAAATGATTCCCGAGCGCGGCACCGCTGCTGCTCACTGCTCCCCTCTCCCCCAGGGGATGGATTAAAATCACATGGGGATGGGTTAAATGCAGAGGACAAATTTCACCACACCCAGTGACAATCATTGGGTGTAAGGGAGTGGAGACGACCAGGCGGGGGGTTAGTACTCCGTCGAAACGTCCGATTGCTCGTTGGACGCAGGATCGACAGACGCGGGGGCAGAAGACTCCGGCACCGGCGGACAAGGCCGCCTCGGGCCCTTACCCCTGGGCCCCTCAACCGTCCTCGGCTGTCCGCGCCGGGGGCCCGGTTGGTCTGGGTGACAGCGATGGAACACCGCGATGAGCGAACGGTCGAGGATCCAGCGGCTCGGGACCCAGGAGCAGTGGGCGTCGTCATAGCCCTCCCAATCCACCAGGTATTGGAAGCCACGACCGCGCCGCCGCGATCGGAGCAGGGAGCGGACGCCGGAAGCCGGGCCCCCCTCGACGAGCTGGGGCGGCGGCGGGGGCACGGGCGCCGGCGCCAATGCGCTCTCAAAGACGGGCCGCACACGGGACACGTGGAACGTGGGGTGTACCTTCATGGACTCCGGAAGGAGGAGACGGACGGCCTGATCACCTTCTGGATGGGAAACGGTCCAACAAACCGCGGCGCCAGCTTGCGGGACCCCTTTCGCTGCGGCAAATCCTGCGTCGAGAGCCACACCCGCTGGCCCACTCTGTACTCCGGGGCCGGCGACCGGCGCTTGTTTACCTGGCGGGCGTAGCCTGAAACAGAGCGGAGAAGAGCGGTCCGGGCCCTCGCCCAGGTGATGAGGACAACGGCGGACACAAGCCTGGGCCGACGGGCACGCCGTTTCACGTTCCTGGTGGGGAGGGAATTGTGGGCGTACTCCACCCAAGGCAGCTGTTGGACCCACCCACGCTGGTCCCCAGCGGCCATGCATCGGAGGGACCTGCCCAGCTCCTGGTTCAGACTGAGAGTGAAACCCCAACGAGAGGCTGGCCGTAGCGCCGAGGAGTCGGCAGAACTCCGCCCAGAAGGTGGACGCGAACTGCGGGCCACGGTCCGACACGATGCCCTGTGGGAGGCCGTGGTGACGAAACAACTCCCGCACCATGATGGACGCAGTCTGCTTCACAGACGAAAGCTTAGGCAGAGGAATGAAGTGCGTCATTTTGCTGAACTGGTCCACCACCGTGAGGACCACCGTGTTCCCCTCCGAGGGGGGAAGGCCCGTGACAGTCGATGGACAGGTGAGACCAGGGAGGGATAGAATCGTCAACAAATGTAGAATCTGCAGAAAGTCGGTAGTGTGGCCGAGCGGTCTAAGGCGCTCGGTTTAGGTTTTAGTCTCTCCTGAGGTGTGGGTTCAAGTCCCACCACAGCCCCTTCTGCAACAATTCAGGTGTGTTCTTGTTGCCCAACTCCTGTCAATGCAGCTGCATAAAGTATAAGAACCCTTCTTAGGTCTTTGCGAAATATCAATCTTGGCCTTTCATTCTAACCTGGAGTACCCATTTATAGTAATCCCTCGTTTATCGCAGATAATTGGTAAAGGGAAATTCGGTAAGTACGGTCACCAACAAGAAGTACTGGGCAGGCTAACGAGTTAAGATGCTAATTCGCGATCGAGTTAACACGCGAAAACGGACTTCTAAAGGAATGTGAACAAACATTTAGAGCATTACTACATTGTGCTAAAGGTTAGACACGTTTCCTCAATTTAGAAGTTTTATTTTGACTTTTAAATGATTTTTTTAATTTGGAAAAAAACTCAGCGATGTAGTGAAGCCGCGAGAAACGAAATGCGAAGTAGCGAGGGATCACTGTAATAGGTAACGACATTATGTATTTGGACTGAGAATGGTGAAAGAAGGCACATACATGCCTCGCAATCTGTATGCATTGAGGATGGGTCAACCTCCGCGCAGCACAGCCAACGTGTGGAAAATATTATCCGCACAACATTTCTTCTCAAAAGCATGACTTTTCCAAAGAAGGTCCAAAGATTTGCATGTGCCACAAGTTCCAAATAGCAGAGGATGGTTTCGATACATCGACCTCTGGGTTATGGGCCCAGCACGCTCCCGCTGCGCCACTCTGCTGCGTAGAAAGTGTCATTCAAGATGTCCTCCAATTGGCAAATAAGCATTTGGTTCCAGGCTTCATTATGATCAAAGCTCAGTCGGGCAGCACTAACCTGGATGCTATTATATGCTATGGTTTCAAAAACAACTAGTCCCTGATCTAACAATTAAGTCAAGTCAAGTTTATTTATATAGCCCTAAATCACAAGCAGTCTCAAAGGGCTTCACACATACAATACAAATTGACAATTATTCTCAAAGCATCCCCTGATCTTAAGATCCCACCTTAAAGATTAGTCTAATATATTTGATAATGGATTAAAATATTAAAATATTAAAATTTTATAAATATATTATATTTTTAAGATTGAGTTCACTGTAAAAAAATTCTGAAGAGATTTTTGAAGGATCAAGCCATTGTGAGTCTCAAATACGGATTGAGGGGGGCCCCGGTGATCCGCGTCCGGGCGAGGGAAAACCAAATCCAGTTTTGTTTCTCATCATTAGGGGTTTTTGTGAGCCGTGCTTTATCTAGCCCCTTACCTAGGACCCTTTTGCCATGGGTGACCCTACTAGACACTTCTGTGCTCGACACGGATTGTCCATACTGAACACCATGTTCAAGCATAAGGGTGTCCATGTGTGCACTTGGCACCAGGACACCCTAGGCCGCAGTTCGATGATCGACTTTGTAGTCGTGTCATCGGATTTGCGGCCGCACGTTTTGGACACTCGGGTGAAGAGATGTGCGGAGCTGTCAACTGATCACCACCTGGTGGTGGGTTGGCTCCGATAGTGGGGGAAGATGCCGGTCCGACCTAGCAGACCCAAATGTACTGTGAGGGTCTGCTGGGAATGTCTGGCAGAATCCCCTGTCAGGAAGAGCTTCAACTCCCACCTCCGGCAGAGCTTTTCCCACGTCCCGGTGGAGGCGGGGGTCATTGAGTTCGAGTGGACCATGTTTTGTGCCTCCATTGTTGAGGCAGCCGACCAGAGCTGTGGCCGTAAGGTGGTCGGTGCCTGTCGTGGTGGCAACCCCCGAACCCGCTGGTGGACACAGGTGGTAAGGGATGACGTCAAGCTGAAGAAGGAGTCCTATCGGAAGCGGAACACGGCTTCGGCGGTTGCTGAGACAAAAACCCGGGCGTAGGAGTTTGGCGAGGCCATGGAGAATGACTTCCGGACGGCTTCGAGGAAATTCTGGTCCACCCTCCGACGTCTCAGGCGGGGGAAGCAGTGCACTGTCAACACTGTTTACAGTGGAGATGGCGTGCTGCTGACCTTGACTCGGGACGTCGCGAGTCGGTGGGCAGAATACTTTGAAGACCTCCTCAATTCCACCGACATGCCTTCCATTGTGGAAGCAGGGCCTGGAGACTCTGAGGTGGACTTTCCAATCTCTGGGGTCGAAGTCAATGAGGTAGTAAAAAACTTCTCGGGTGCAAGGCCCCAGGGGTGGATGAGATCCGCCCGGAGTTTTTAAAGGCTCTGGATGTTGTGGGGCTGTCATGGCTGACATGCCTCTACAGTAGGGGTGTCCAAACTGGCCCGCGGTCCAGTTTTTATTGGCCCGCAGCAAATTCTGAAAACATAATTGAATGTGGCCCGCACAACAGCTTGAGCATTTCTCAGTTTCCACACTAGATGGAGCCCGCCACACAAAGCGCTTGACGTCCGATAAGCAAGGAAGAGAAGCGAACGCGCAGCGTTTGATTTGAGTCACACTAGCAACGACCCTGTGACACGGCCTTGATGGTGGACTGCTCCTGCTTTGATCTTGAAACTTCTTCCGCAACCAAGATTTTCGTTCCCTCTTTGTGGCCTTGGACCATAGTTGTGGAGGCTCTTCCCAGCCAAGCCCCACTCTCCTTCTTTGCACCTTGCCAATTACTTCCTGATGTTGAAGCCTGCCGATAGCCCCACAAGTGCAATTCTCACAGTAGGATCTGAGGATTATTTTAACTCAAGAACGAACCTGACCTTCTCCTGTTTGTAGCCCAAGGTCATGGACTGGATCGGCAGTTGCAGCGCAGTTGCCCAGAACAAGCCCGTGTCAGAGAAACCTTTCGGTAAACCGAGCCATTTCCGAATGTAGGAGTTGGCTTAGTATGTCCAGCCCGTTCGCTGTTGAGGATGGAATGTTGCTCATCTTCAGTGGCCACATGACCCTTTGGTACAATGTGAAGTTGTAGCACCACAATTTGTGCGTTCCGGGTAGCTGGCTCTTGTCGATGATCGCCAGGCCTTCTGCGAGTGTTTTCTTCTTTGTTACATTATCAACAAGGCGGTGTAGGACAGCACTTTTGGGTGCTGTGTGGGGAAACTAGCTATGTATCTTCCGATTTCAAAGTTTTAATCTTCTGATTGTCACTCATATTGTTTCGCATCTGTTGTGTACAGGCTTCATTACATTATGAACAAAGCTCCGTCGGGCAGCACTAACCTGGATGCTGGTGAAGAAACATCATCATGGGTTTAAAGTCCGTGTTCCAGGCGCCGCTGGGTTGTACTGGATTCTCAGTATGGCTTTCTTCCACCGGGGACAGTCCATGGCCATCTCGTGGTTGAGAGTCCTATACCGAGAAAATCTTTGGAGCAAAACTTTTTACAGCCGGATGCCTTTCCTGACACCAACCCAAGGGGAAATGCTGGTGAAGAAACCATATTTCCAATCTCACGTCTTAATAGAATCGTCAACAAATGCAGAAACCACAGAAGGTCGGTAGTGTGGCCGAGCGGTCTAAGGCGCTGGATTAAGGCTCCAGTCTCTCCTGAGGCGTGGGTTCAAATCCCACCACTGCCATTTATGCATGAATTCAGGTTTTTTCGTCTTGCCCAACTCCTGTCAGTGCAGCTGCGTAAAGTATCAGGACTCTGAAAAGGTATAAATATACAAATATCAATCTTTGCCTTTCATTCTAACCTTGAGTACTAGGGGTGTAACGATTCA
This sequence comes from Syngnathus typhle, assembly GCF_033458585.1. Classification (NCBI taxonomy): domain Eukaryota; kingdom Metazoa; phylum Chordata; class Actinopteri; order Syngnathiformes; family Syngnathidae; genus Syngnathus; species Syngnathus typhle. The sequence goes on along the minus strand of NC_083741.1, from coordinate 7,579,143 downwards.
TCGATACACATCGATTAATCGATATAATGCTCTACGATTTATAGGCATTGATGCTAAACGTAAACATCGATTTATATCGCCGTGTTTGACCTCGGACATTAGACGCGACTTTATTTTGAAATCCAGTTCATTGTTGCTTTCTTCCTCTTTCCGGGAGCAGTGCGCGGCAAGAAGACGAGGAAATTTGCTCCCCTTTGGGCTTCAAGTCATTAGTTTGGAAGCACTTTGGATTCCAAAGGAAAGATGGCTCAACGGACAATTAAAATTATTGTAAATAAATAGTTCAGTAATGCACTTTAAAGTTAATGGTATTACAAAAAAAGAAAGAATATTCATTTTTCTTTACTTATGAGAATAAATATAGAAATTTGATAAAGTTCAGTGTTAAAATAAGCACTTTGTATACCAGTTCAAAAAGTTCAAGTTCAAAGTCAGCTTTATTGTCAATCCCTTCATATGTCAGAAACACAAAGAAACCGAAATTTCGTTTCCTCCATCCCACGGTGACGAGACACAGTACACGATAAACATACAAGTAGACGACACAATATAAAAACAAGAAGGCACAAACAATAACTAATAAATAATAAATAAATAAAATGAGTGATGAATAAATAATAAACAAATAACCCAATAAATAAGAGGAGCAAAACCGAGCCAGTGTGCGTACAGCAGACAGTAAGCATAGCGCAAAGTACAGGACGCTACGCAGAAAGGGGGGGCGAGTTCAGGATCCTAACAGCCTGGAGTATGAAGCTGTTGGAGAGTCTGGTGGTGCGGGAGCGCAGGCTCCTGTACCTCTTCCCAGAGGGCAGAAGCTCAAACAAAGAGTGAGCGGGGTGACTCACATCACTCACATCACTCACAATCGTGGTCGCCTTGCGGGTGAGATGGGAGGTGTAAATGTCCTTCAAGGAGGGGAGCGAAGCACCAATAATCTTACCAGCCGTGTTCACTATGCGCTGCAGGGCTTTCAAGTTGTAGTCAGTGCAGCCGCCACCCCAAACAGCAATACAGCTGGAGAGGACGCTCTCAATGGTGCCGCGGTAAAATGTAGTCATGACGGCCGGAGGAGCGCTCGCTCGCCTGAGTTTCCGCAGGAAGTACAGGCGGCGCTGGGCTTTCTTTGCCAGTGATGCGGTGTTGGTGGACCAGGAGAGATCCTCACTGATGTGCACCCCCAGGAACTTGGCGCTGCTCACTCTCTCCACCACAGCACCGTCGATGGTCAGCGGCAGGTGTTGGGTGTGACCCTTCCGGAAGTCCACAACAATCTCCTTGGTCTTGTCGACGTTCAGCAGGAGGTTGTTGTCCCTGCACCACGTGGTCAGAAGGTCAACCTCCAGCCTGTATTGAGTCTCGTCTCCCTTGGTGATGAGACCCACCAGAGTCGTGTCGTCAGCAAACTTCACTATGCGGTTGTCGCTGTAGGTCGCAGTGCAGTCGTGCGTCAAGAGGGTGAAGAGCAGCAGACTGAGCACGCAGCCTTGGGGGGCCCCCGTGCTCAGCGTGATGCTGGCGGAGATTTTGTCGCCAACACGTACCACCTGTGGCCTCTGACAGAGGAAGTCCAGTAGCCAGTTGCAGAGGTAGGTACTGAGGCTCAGCGTGTCAAGTTTACTGATGAGGCGTTGTGGCACAATGGTGTTGAAGGCAGAAATGAAGTCCACAAACAGCAATCTCACATACGAGTCCCTTTTCCCCTTTTGGGTGAGGGCTGAGTGGAGGGCAAAGCAGATGGCATCCTCAGAGGACCGTTTGGCTCGGTACGCAAACTGGAAGGGGTCAATGGAGGGGGGGAGAACGGACCGGATGTGCTCCAAGACAAGCCGCTCAAAGCACTTCATGATGATGGGCGTAAGTGCCACGGGGCGGTAGTCATTGAAGCAGGACGGAGCGGGTTTCTTCGGCACAAGTACGATGGTGGCAGCTTTGAAACACGACGGGACGATGGCCTGCTGCAGGGAAGTGTTAAAGATGTCCGTGAAGACATCCGTCAGCTCACCAGCGCAGTCCTTCAGCGCACGACCCGGGATGTTGTCGGGGCCCGCCGCCTTACGGATGTTGATAGCGGCAAGCGCCCTCCTCACGCTGTCGGCGGAGAGGCACAGGGGCAGCTCGTGTGAAGGGGGAGTGGCCTTCAGCGGGCAAGTGCTGTTCTGAGCGTCAAATCGAGCAAAGAAGCGGTTAAGGTCATTGAGCAGACGGACATCCCCTTCACAGCTCTGCGGTGCGGGCTTGTAGTCCGTGATGGTCGGAATGCCCTGCCAAAGGCTCCATGCGTCCCTGCTGTCCTTGAAGTGGGCGGTAATTTTGCAAGAGAACGCCCTCTTTGCTTCTTTGATGCCCCGGGACAGGTCGGCCCTCGCAGTCCTCAAGCCAGCCGCATCCCCCGCTCTAAAGGCTTTGTCCCTGGCCCTCAGCAGCCTGAAGACAGCCCCCGTCAGCCATGGCTTCCGGTTAGCCCGAGTGACGATGGATTTTGAGTGAGTCACATCATCAATGCACTTCCTGATGTAGAAGGAAACAGAGTCAGTATACTCCTCAATGTCTGTCCGATCGTCGCAAGTGGCAGCCCTCCTAAACATGTCCCAGTCAGTAGAGCCAAAGCAGTCACGAAGCGCATCAGAGGCACCCTCAGGCCACACCCGTACCCGCTTTCGAACCGGCCTGGATGCTCTCATCATTTATCTGTATGCGGGCAAAAGCATAAAAGTGATATGGTCAGAAGATGGGGGAGGGGAGCGGCTTTGAAAGCTCCTTTATGCGAAGAGTAGACCAGGTCCAGGAAGCTGTCGCCACGCGTAGGAAAATTAACATGCTGGTGAAGCCTCGGAAAAACAGACTTCAGATTAGCATGATTAAAATCCCCAGCGAAGATGGTGACACCGTCAGGGTGCGCTGTCTGTTGTTCACTGACAGCCTGGTACAGTTCACTAAGAGCCGCGATCCTGTCGCCTTCGATGTTGGAAGGCGGGATGTAAACCGCGACCAGCAGAATCGCGGTAAATTCCCTTGGCAGGTAAAAAGGACGGCACTTAATGATCACAAACTCTGCCAGGGGCGAGCAGTGCTTGCATACCACTACAGAGTCCCGCCACCATTCGTCACGGATGTAGACGCATATTCCACCTCCACGAGATTTTCCCCCTTGTACAATGGCCCGGTCCGCCCGATAGCACGCTAGCCGCTCCAGATGTAGGGCAGAGTCCGGAATGTTGACGGTCAACCAAGTCTCAGTGAACACGAGCACACAGCAGTCCCGCACTGTCCGGTTTGTAGATCGCAGCAAGCGAATGTAATCCATGTTGTTGTCCAGCGATCAAACATTCGCCAGAAGAATGGAAGGCACGGCCGGGCGAGCAGGGTTGGCCGCCAGCCTGGCCCGGACGCCCCCGCGCTTGCCCCTCTTCAGCCTCCTCGCACACCACTTTCGACGCTTCCCAACCGGGGGAGGAATAGCAGACAAGCCCGGCGACGCTTCAGGACGTAGCAGTCCGAGCTCCTTTAATGTCCCCGCATCAAAGTCCAGAACTCGACAAAACTCGCTTTCGCCGATGTCAAGCAGAACCTGCCTGCCGTACTTGTAGCACGACTCAGTACGACGAGACGAACAAAAAAAACTGCCGGCCAAACACTCATTAGACGGACAAAACACCGTTTGGGTGGGACAGAAAGAGCTCGCTGCGTACGCACGCGCCGCCATCTTGAAAATCTACTAATATACTACAATACTCTTGTAATTTCCTAAATAAAGAGTTTGCAGTACCTTGTTGATTTTGCGTATGAATTGTTATAAAACAGGATATTGTTCTATATTTTTTATTTAAAATAAAAATATCGATCGTGGAGCACTATATTGTGATGTATCGTGAATGAATCACAGCAGGCTTTAAGATATCGGCAAATATCGTATCGCGGTCCTTTGTATCGATATGATATAGTATCGTGACAAAACCCGCGATTTACACCCCTATTGAGTAACCATTTACAGTAATCCCTTGTTTATCGCGGATAATTGGTTCTAAAAACCACCCGCGATAAATGAAATGCAGACTAACGAGTTAGCGGTAAGATGCTAATTCGCAATCGTGTTAACACGTGAAAACAGACTTCTAAAGGAATGTAAACGAACATTTGGAGCAATACTACATTGTCCTAAAGGTTAAACACATGTTTCCTCAATTTAGAAGTTTTATTATGACTTTCAAATGTTTTTTAATTTGGAGAAAAACTCCGCGATGTAGTGAAGTCGCGATAAATAAAACGCAAAGTAGCGAGGGATCACTGTAACAGGTAACGACATTGTGTATTTGGACTGAGAATGGTGAATGAAGGCACATACATGCCGCGCAATCTGTATGCATTGTGGATGGGACGCAGCACAGCCAACGTGTGGAAATTATTATCCGCACAACATTTCTTCTCAAAAGCATGACTTAAAAGAAGGTCCAAAGCTTTGCAGACACCACAAATCCCAAATAGCAGAGGATGGTTTCGATCCATCGACCTCTGGGTTATGGGCCCAGCACGCTTCCGCTGCGCCACTCTGCTGTATAACACAGGTTGTTCATGATGTCCTCCAATTGGCAAACAAGCATTCGGGTGCCAGGCTTCAAAATTTGGGTGCGTATTATACATGGGTACAGGCTTTTTTCCAGCATCGACATGCCATTTTTAGGGTGCGTATTATGCACGGGGGCGCATTATGCATGGAAAAACACGGTAATAAATAAGAGGAGCAAATATGGAGCAAGTGTGCATACAGCAGACAGTCAGAATATAGCGCAAAAGTACAGGCCGCTACGCAGAAGGGGGGAGACAGTTCTATGTATCCTTCGATAGCAAAGTTTTAATATCATTCTGATTCTGATTGTCACTCATATTGTTTCGCATCCGTTGTGTACAGGCTTCATTACATTATGAAAAAAGCGGGCAGCACTAACCTGGATGCTGGTGAAGACACCAACTATTTATCCTCCAATTTCACATTTTAATAGAATTGTCAACAAATGTCACTGTGGGAATTGCATCAGGTCGGTAGTGTGGCCGAGGGGTCTAAGGTGCCGGAGTTAGGTTCCAGTCTCTCCTGAAGGGTGGGTTCAAGTCCCACCTCTGCCACCTATGCATCAATTCAGGTGTGTTCTTCTTGCCCAACTCCTGTCAATGCAGCAGCGTAATGTATAAGAACCCTTCAAAGGTCTTTGCGAAATATCAATCTTGGCGTTTCATTCTAATTTATAGTAATCCCTCATTTATCGCGGATAATTGGTTCCAAAAACCACCCGCGATAAGCAATGTTCCCTCTAAACTGCGCGCGTGCGCAATGGCGCACTGCCCGCACATTCTCATCCTGAACTCGCTCCCCCGTTCTGCGTAGCGTCCTGTACTTTTACTGTCTGTACTGTCTGTATGCACACTGGCTCTTATTTGTTGTGTTATCTGTTTGTTTATTATTTATTATTACTCTTATTATTTATTGTTTGTGCCTTTTTGTTTATGATGTTTTTTACTTTTGCGCTATGCTTGCTCGCTCCGTTTTGCTCCTCTTATTTATTGTGTTATCTGTTTATTTATTATTTATTCATCACTCTTACTGTTGATTGTTTGAATTTTTGCCTTCTTGTTTTTATATTGTGTCGCGTACTCGTATGTCTATCGTGGTATGTGTCTCGTCACCGTGGGATGGAGAAAAACATAATTTCGGTCTCTTTGTGTGTTGTGACATGTGGAGAGATTGACAATAAAGCTGACTTTGACTTTGACTTTGACTTATATGCGCCGTGCAGGTTAGCTAGCAGGTTAATTGATGCTAATCCAAAGCCCGCATCATGGCGCAACGAACAGGCAGCGATACATCCACTCACAAAGCCACAGTAAAAAAGAAATACAGTTCTTTTAAGATGGAATGGCTGTCGGAGTATGTGCAAATTGAAGAAAAAGCGCTGAAATTGGGTGAGATTTTTTCTTTTTCAAGTGAGCGATGCCAAAGTAGCAAGTGAGTTTTCAGAGGGAAAAATGTGGACTGAATGGAAGCTGGACTATCTTAAGCGTCACGTTCAGCATAAAAGTAATTTAAAAGCTGTCGAAACTGTACGAAGACTCAAGATGGGACAGGGGAATGGTACTTTATTGCGGGAGAGCGCAAAAGAAAAAAGGAACGAGTTGTCACACAAAACAAAATCGGACCCTGAACAAGTTAAAGTTCACATTGACAATATTTTACTTGCCATCAAAATGAATGCATCAATGCTGTCAGTTCAACAAATCCACGATCACATGGCAAAGTATGTGAGTACACCACCGTGACGTGCGGTGAGGGTTGGGGTTGGTGAGGCACTGACTCAGAGTCAGATTTACAAACGTACTGTATGACCCTAAGGCACTGAGTCGCAAGTCATTTTTACATGCATACATGGTTGTTATACGATTGATTAAATTTAATAACATTTTAAACACACCACTCTACATTTAAACACACCACTGCAGTATACTTACCTTTACTTGTAAATGAAGTCCATTCTCCTCTCCTTCTGGACGAAGATCACCAAATGATTCCCAAGCGCGGCACCGCTGCTGCTCACTGCTCCCCTCTCCCCCAGGGGATGGATTAAAATCACATGGGGATGGGTTAAATGCAGAGGAAATTTTTCACCACACCCAGATGTGTGTGTGACAATCATTGGGTGTAAGGGAGTGGAGAATACAGCCAAGTGCGTAACGATATAGACCTTTATTGCGGGCGGGGGGTAAGGTGGGCGAAGCATGAGGCTGTGGCAGGTGGCGGCGATTCCGCTGATAGGGGGGCGTGGTCCTGTCACACAGGTGGCGCCAGTACGTGACATTGGGACTTTATGACTTTACTTTAGATCTCGATGAAGCAATAAAGTCGATTTTTGGCAGCACAACCACAAAGCCAGTCTTTTTTAGAGTACCAATCCTTTTGAAACAAACGTGTTGTAGTCCGTCCCGGGAGGCCCGTAGTTTGAATTAATCTTCGCAAATCTGGCGTTGGTCTTCCCTTACTTATGGTTTCTTGCTTTGACTGAAAGTCAAGTTTTGAAGTCAAGTCAAGTCAAGTTTATTTGTATAGCCCTAAATCACAAGCAGTCTCAAAGGGCTTCACATAGACAGAAATTGACAATTATTCTCAAAGCATCCCCTGATCTTAAGCTCCCAAAAGGGCAATGAAAAACTTAAAAACCCCTACCGGGGGAAAATGAGAAACCTTGAGAAGGGACCACAGATGGAAGGATCCCCCTTTCAGGATCACCAGGTTGAAATGGATGCAGAGAGGGCACAAATGATACAACATGAAAATCAATGAAATAAAAAGTGGATGTCCATGTCAGAGCAGAGGGCTACCGAAAGAGCCCTCAATTGTCCTGGCAGTGTCTTCGAGGAGGTTGAGCTGCAGTTCCCCCATCCTGAATTGGCCCACGAGAATCCAGATAGCCGCTGTCAGCATGGGTGCCACCTAACCACCTCCCCGGCCGGCGGGGAGGGGGGAGGGAGGGGGTGGAGAGGGAGAGAAAACAAACTCCAGCCGAATCGGCCACTACAGGTTAGTTAAAGGCCATGTCATAGAAATGTGTCTTTAAACGTGTCTTAAATGTTTCTACTGAGGTAGCAGTCCTAATATCCATTGGTAGGGCATTCCAAAGCTCTGGAGCCCGAATAGAAAATGCTCTAGAGCCTGCAGACATTTTCTTGGCCCTCGGTGTCGCTAAAAGGGTAGCGTTTTGCGAACGAAGGTTACGAGACGGAACATAAGGAACAACTAGGTCGACCAGATATGAAGGCGCTAAGCCATGCAGTGATTTATAGGTTAATAGAAGAACCTTGAAGTCACATCTTAAATGGACCGCGAGTCAAAAGGTTTGCCCACCCCTGCTCGACAGCATTGCAAAGACATCGGGGACGATGCCTCTAGATTGATTGACAGACTGGGGTGGTGGTTCCCCTCTTCAAGGAGGCTGTGTTCCAACTACAGAGGAATCACACTCCTCAGCCTCCCTGGTAAGGTCTATTCAGGAGGAGCAGTGTGGTTTTCGTCCTGGCCGTGGAACAGTGGACCAGCTCTATACCCTCGGCAGGATCATCGAGGGTGCAACGGATTAGCTCAACCAGTCCACATGTGTTTTGTGGACTTGGAGAAGGCGTTCGACAGTGTCCCTTGGGAGGTTCTGTGGAGGGTGCTTCGGGAGTACGGGATGCCGAACCAAGTGATAAGGGCGGTTCAGTCCCTGTATCATCGATGCCAGAGCTTGGTCCGCATTTCTGGCAGTAAGTCGTATTCATTCCCAGTGAGGGTTGGACTCCGCGAAGGCTGTCCTTTGTCACCAATTCTGTTCATAACTTTTATTTTATCTTTATTTTAACTTTTTATTTTATTTCATCATTATTTTTATCATAGGTAGCTACACTTCAACTGTGAGAGAGAATGTGAAAAAAAATCCCAGAAATCACATTGTAGGATTTTATTTGTAAATTATGGTAGAAAATGAGTATTTGGTCAATAATACAAGTTCAATTCAAGACTTTGTAAAATGAACTTTTTGAGCAATGACAGAGGTCAATTGTTGTTTGTAGGTTTGCACACAGGGTATGTAGTATTTTGGGCCATTCCTCCATTCTTCAAGACTTTTGGGGCTGTCGCTGGGCAACACAGGCTTTCATTTCCCTCCACCGATTTTCTCTGGGGTTGAAGTCTCAAGACTGGCAAGGCCACTCCAGATCTTTGAGATGCTTCTTACCGAGCATTTGGCGTGGATGCAGATGAGGTGAGAAGTCTATCTGTACGGGCAACGACCGACCCTTAAGTTCAACGAAGATTGAAAAAAAGGGTTGTTCCTGATCCTTGGTTTTTACATGACTATGGCTTCTGTATTTTAAATTGAAGTTGAGGATTCTAGGTAGGTAGTGTGGCCGAGCGGTTTAAAGCACTGAATTAAGGCTTCAGTCTCTCATGAGGAGACATATTCCATGTGAAACCTAATTGACGTGGAGTGGTGTTGATTTCATGGGGAAAGTTCAGCTGTGCAGCGGAGACACCAGCCCTCATGTTTCAGTCCCTTGCCTGGAACTGGAACATGAGGGCTGGTGTCTCCGCTTCTCTCCCCTTTCCTCACAAACCTAACAGGGAGCTGTTTGGCTGCAGACTGGTTGTTGGAACTCTTTTCTGCTGGTCTCGAGAACTTCGGCCAGCTTCGTCAGGACTGGCGCCATCTATAGCGTGCCTGTGTCAGTGCTCTTTTGTAGCCTGACAGTAGGTGCTGTAGGCTTGCGTTAGGTGCGCTGCACAAGGGACAGCTCCCTTCCTTGCCAAATCACTGGCGGAGCATTCTGTGGCTAAGTTGCCCTGATCAGAAAGCTGTCTGGCTTGCGGCATCTTCCACAGGTAAGCCCAGCTGAGAGGTCTCCCCTTCCCAAGTGGTCCATCTCCTTTGACGACCCTGTGACGCGGCCTTGATGGTGGACTGCTCCTGCTTTGATCTTGAAACTTCTTCCACGACCAAGCTTTTCGTTCCCTCTTTGTGGCCTTGGACCAGAGTCGTGGGGGCTCTTCCCAGCCAAGCCCCACTCTCCTTTCTTGCACCTTGCCAATTATTTCCTGATGTTGAAGCCTGCCGATAGCACCACAAGTGCAATTCTCACAGTAGGATCTGAGGACTATTTTAACTCAAGAACGAACCTGACCTTCTCCTGCTTGTAGCCCAAGGTTATGGACTGGATCGGCAGTTGCAGCGCGGTTGCCCCGAACAAGCCCGTGTCAGAGAAGCCTTTCGGTAAACCGAGCCATTTCCGAATGTAGGAGTTGGCTTAGTATGTCCAGCCCGTTCGCTGTTGAGGATGGAATGTTGCTGATCTTCAGTGGCCACATGACCCTTTGGTACAATGCGAAGTTGTAGCACCACAATTTGTGCGTTCCGGGTAGCTGGCTCTTGTCGGTGATCGCCAGGCCTTCTGCGAGTTGTTTCTTCTTTGTTACATTATCAACAAGGCGGTGTAGGACAGCACTTTTGGGTGCTGTGTGGGGAAACTAGCTATGTATCTTCCGATTTCAAAGTTTTAATCTTCTGATTGTCACTCATATTGTTTCGCATCTGTTGTGTACAGGCTTCATTACATTATGAACAAAGCTCCGTCGGGCAGCACTAACCTGGATGCTGGTGAAGAAACATCATCATGGGTTTAAAGTCCGTGTTCCAGGCGCCGCTGGGTTGGACTGGATTCTCAGTATGGCTTTCTTCCACCGGGGACAGTCCATGGCCATCTCGTGGTTGAGAGTCCTATACCGAGAAAATCTTTGGAGCAAAACCTTTTACAGCCGGATGCCCTTCCTGACACCAACCCAAGGGCAAATGCTGGTGAAGAAACCATCCTCCAATCTCACGTCTTAATAGAATCGTCAACAAATGTAGCAAGCACAGAAGGTCGGTAGTGTGGCCGAGCGGTCTAAGGCGCTGGATTTAGGCTCCAGTCTCTCCTGAGGCGTGGGTTCAAATCCCACCACTGCCATTTATGCATCAATTCAGGTGTTTTCTTCTTGCCCAACTCCTGTCAGTGCAGCTGCGTAAAGTATCAGGACTCTGAAAAGGTATATATATATATATAAATATTAGGGGTGTAACGATTCATCGATACACATCGATTAATCCATATAATGCTCTACGATTTATTGGCATCGATGCTAAACGTAAACATCGATTTATATCGCCGTGTTTGACCTCGGACATTAGACGCGACTTTATTTTGAAATCCAGTTCATTGTTGCTTGCTTCCTCTTTCCGGGAGCAGGGAGCAGTGCGCGGCGTTGTTGTGTTGTGAGCAGAGCAGGCACGTGAAAGGGGAGTCGACAACTAGTACGCGGCTCCTGGGCTGGTGCTATGGCTAGTGTCCAAAAAGACGAGGAGATTTGCTCCCCTTTAGGCTTCAAGTCATTCGTTTGGAAGCACTTTGGATTCCAAAGAAAAGATGGCTCAACGGACAAGACACGTGCAGTTTGTAAATCCTGCCATGCGGTGATCAAATATTCAGGGACCACAAATCTCGCCGCACATTTAAAGAAAAAACACGACATCAAAGTTCAGTGTTAAAGTAAGCACTTTGTATACTACAATACTCTTGCAATTTCCTAAATAAAGAGTTTGCAGTACCTTGTTGATTTTGCGTATGAATTGTTATAAATCAGGATATTGTTCTATATTTTTTATTTAAAAAAATATATATATCGATCGTAGAGCACTATATCGTGATATATCGTGAATGAATCGCAGCAGGCTTTAAGATATCGGCAAATATCGTATCGTAGTTCTTTGTATCGATATGATATCGTATCGTGACAAAACCCGCGATTTACACCCCTAATAAATATCCATCTTTGCCTTTCATTCTAACCTTGACTACCCATTTACAGTAATCCCTTGTTTATCGCGGATAATTGGTTTCAAAAACCACCCGCGATAAGTGAAATTCGCTAAGTGCGGTCACCAACAGACTAACGAGTTAGCGGTAAGATGCTAATTCGCGATCGTGTTAACACGTGAAAACAGACTTCTAAAGGAATGTAAACGAACATTTGGAGCAATACTACATTGTCCTAAAGGTTAAACAAATGTTTCCTCATTTTAGAAGTTTTATTTTGACTTTCAAATGTTTTTTAATTTGGCAAAAAACTCCACGATGTAGTGAAGTCGCGATAAACAAAACGCAAAGTGGCGAGGGACCACTGTAACAGGTAACGACATTGTGTATTTGGACTGAGAATGGTGAAAGAAGGCACATAGATGCCTCGCAATCTGTATGCATTGTGGATGGGTCAACCTCCACGCAGCACAGCCAACGTGTGGAACATATTATCCGCACAACATTTCTTCTCAAAAGCATGACTTAAAAGAAGGTCCAAAGCTTTGCAAACACCACAAGTTCCAGTAGCAGAGGATGGTTTCGATCCATCGACCTCTGGGTTATGGGCCCAGCACGCTTCCGCTGCGCCACTCTAATGAGTAGCATGGGTTATTCATAATGTCCTCCCATTGGCAAACAAGCATTCGGTTCCAGGCTTCAAAATTTGGGTGCGTATTATACATGGGTACAGGCTTTTTTCCAGCATCGACATGCCATTTTTAGGGTGCGTATTATGCACGGGGGCGCATTATGCATGGAAAAACACGGTAATAAATAAGAGGAGCAAAAATGGAGCAAGTGTGCATACAGCGGACAGTCAGAATATAGCGCAAAAGTACAGGCCGCTACGCAGAAGGGGGGAGACAGTTCTATGTATCCTCCGATTTCAAAGTTTTAATATCATTCTGATTCTGATTGTTCATTACATTATGAAAAAAGCGGGCAGCACTAACCTGGATGCTGGTGAAGACACCAACTATTTATCCTCCAAGTTCACGTTTTAATAGAATTGTCAACAAATGTCAATGTGGAAATTGCATCAAGCCGGTAGTGTGGCTGAGGGGTCTAAGGTGCTGGATTTAGGTTCCAGTCTCTCCTGAAGGGTGGGTTTAAGTCCCACCCCTGCCACTTATGCATCAATTCAGGTGTGTTCTTCTTTCCCAACTCCTTTCAATGCAGCGGCGTAAAGTATAAGAACTAGGGGTGTAACGATTAATCGATATAATGCTCTACGATTTATTGGCATCGATGCTAAACGTAAACATCGATTTATATCGCCGTCTTTGACCTCGGACATTAGACGCGACTTTATTTTGAAATCCAGTTCATTGTTGCTTGCTTCCTCTTTCCGGGAGCAGTGCGCGTTGTTGTTGTGTTGTGAGCAGAGCAGGCACGTGAAAGGGGAGTCGACAACTAGTACGCGGCTCCTGGGCTGGTGCTATGGCTAGTGTCCAAAAAGACGAGGAAATTTGCTCCCCTTTAGGCTTCAAGTCATTCGTTTGGAAGCACTTTGGATTCCAAAGAAAAGATGGCTCAACGGACAAGACACGGGTAGTTTGTAAATCCTGCCATGCGGTGATCAAATATTCAGGGACCACAAATCTCGCCGCACATTTAAAGAAAAAACACGACATCAAAGTTCAGTGTTAAAATAAGCACTTTGTATACTACAATACTCTTGTAATTTCCTAAATAAAGAGTTTGCAGTACCTTGTTGATTTTGCGTATGAATTGTTATAAATCAGGATATTGTTCTATATTTTTTATTTAAAAAAATATATATATATCGACCGTAGAGCACTATATGGTGATATATCGTGAATGATTCGCAGCAGGCTTTAAGATATGGGCAAATATCGTATCGTAGTTCTTTGTATCGATATATCGTATCGTGACAAAACCCGCAATTTACACCCCTAATAAGAACCCTTCAAAGGTCTTTGCAAAATATCAATCTTGCCGTTTTATTCTAACCTGGACTACCCATTTATAGTAATCCCTCATTTATCGCGGATAATTGGTTCCAAAAACCACCCGCGATAAGCAATGTTCCCTCTAAGGTGCGCGCGTGCGCAATCACGCACTGCCCGCACATTCTCAGCGCACAAGAAAATCTATCCAGCGCATAAACATCATCAACATAACGTAGTAATTAATATTAGATTATAATATATTATATTATATTACATCAATAATATTATATTAATATTAGTTCTAATCTAATTAATTCGCCCAATAATGTTTATTTTTTTTTGTTTCTCACTCAGTGAGTGACAGGTGTCCAGCCAATGATATGATACGGTTCACTTACGGTACGAAGCCAATCATGGCATTGACGGCGCTTGCGTCTGGGCCCTGCCTATATGCGCCGTGCAGGTTAGCTAGCAGGTTGATTGATGCTAATCCAAACCCCGCAACATGGCGAAACGAACAGGCAGGAATACATCCATTCACAAAGCCACAGTAAAAAAGAAATACAGTTATTTTAAGATGGAATGGATGTCGGAGTATGTGCAAATTGAAGGTGAGCGGTGAGATTGGGTGAGATTTTGTCTTTTTCAAGTGAGAAAGGTCTACTCTGCAAACCATGCAGCGATGCCAAAGTAGCAAGTGAGTTTTCAGAGGGAAAATTGTGGACTGAATGGAAGCTGGACTATCTTAAGCGTCACGTTCAGCATAAAAGTAATTTAAAAGCTGTCGAAACTGTACGAAGACTCAAGATGGGACAGGGGAATGGTACTTTATTGCGGGAGAGCGCAAAAGAAAAAAGGAACGAGTTGTCACACAAAACAAAATCGGACCCTGAACAAGTTAAAGTTCACATTGACAATATTTTACTTGCCATCAAAATGAATGCATCAATGCTGTCAGTTCAACAAATCCACGATCACATGGCAAAGTATGTGAGTACACCACCGTGACGTGCGGTGAGGGTTGGGGTTGGTGAGGCACTGACTCAGAGTCAGATTTACAAACATACTGTATGACCCTAAGGCACTGACTCACAAGTCAGTTTTACATCCAAACATGGTTGTTATACCATTCTTGATTAAATTTAATAACATTTTAAACACACCACTGTACATTTAAACACACCACTGCAGTATACTTACCTTTACTTGTAAATGAAGTCCATTCTCCTGTCCTTCTGGACGAAGATCACCAAATGATTCCCGAGCGCGGCACCGCTGCTGCTCACTGCTCCCCTCTCCCCCAGGGGATGGATTAAAATCACATGGGGATGGGTTAAATGCAGAGGACAAATTTCACCACACCCAGTGACAATCATTGGGTGTAAGGGAGTGGAGACGACCAGGCGGGGGGTTAGTACTCCGTCGAAACGTCCGATTCCTCGTTGGACGCAGGATCGACAGACGCGGGGGCAGAAGACTCCGGCACCGGCGGACAAGGCCGCCTCGGGCCCTTACCCCTGGGCCCCTCAACCGTCCTCGGCTGTCCGCGCCGGGGGCCCGGTTGGTCTGGGTGACAGCGATGGAACACCGCGATGAGCGAACGGTCGAGGATCCAGCGGCTCGGGACCCAGGAGCAGTGGGCGTCGTCATAGCCCTCCCAATCCACCAGGTATTGGAAGCCACGACCGCGCCGCCGCGATCGGAGCAGGGAGCGGACGCCGGAAGCCGGGCCCCCCTCGACGAGCTGGGGCGGCGGCGGGGGCACGGGCGCCGGCGCCAATGCGCTCTCAAAGACGGGCCGCACACGGGACACGTGGAACGTGGGGTGTACCTTCATGGACTCCGGAAGGAGGAGACGGACGGCCTGATCACCTTCTGGATGGGAAACGGTCCAACAAACCGCGGCGCCAGCTTGCGGGACCCCTTTCGCTGCGGCAAATCCTGCGTCGAGAGCCACACCCGCTGGCCCACTCTGTACTCCGGGGCCGGCGACCGGCGCTTGTTTACCTGGCGGGCGTAGCCTGAAACAGAGCGGAGAAGAGCGGTCCGGGCCCTCGCCCAGGTGATGAGGACAACGGCGGACACAAGCCTGGGCCGACGGGCACGCCGTTTCACGTTCCTGGTGGGGAGGGAATTGTGGGCGTACTCCACCCAAGGCAGCTGTTGGACCCACCCACGCTGGTCCCCAGCGGCCATGCATCGGAGGGACCTGCCCAGCTCCTGGTTCAGACGCTCCGCTTGACCGTTGGACTGAGAGTGAAACCCCAACGAGAGGCTGGCCGTAGCGCCGAGGAGTCGGCAGAACTCCGCCCAGAAGGTGGACGCGAACTGCGGGCCACGGTCCGACACGATGTCCTGTGGGAGGCCGTGGTGACGAAACAACTCCCGCACCATGATGGACGCAGTCTGCTTCACAGACGAAAGCTTAGGCAGAGGAATGAAGTGCGTCATTTTGCTGAACTGGTCCACCACCGTGAGGACCACCGTGTTCCCCTCCGAGGGGGGAAGGCCCGTGACAAAGTCGATGGACAGGTGAGACCAGGGAGGGATAGAATCGTCAACAAATGTAGAATCTGCAGAAAGTCGGTAGTGTGGCCGAGCGGTCTAAGGCGCTCGGTTTAGGTTTTAGTCTCTCCTGAGGTGTGGGTTCAAGTCCCACCACAGCCCCTTCTGCAACAATTCAGGTGTGTTCTTGTTGCCCAACTCCTGTCAATGCAGCTGCATAAAGTATAAGAACCCTTCTTAGGTCTTTGCGAAATATCAATCTTGGCCTTTCATTCTAACCTGGAGTACCCATTTATAGTAATCCCTCGTTTATCGCAGATAATTGGTAAAGGGAAATTCGGTAAGTACGGTCACCAACAAGAAGTACTGGGCAGGCTAACGAGTTAAGATGCTAATTCGCGATCGAGTTAACACGCGAAAACGGACTTCTAAAGGAATGTGAACAAACATTTAGAGCATTACTACATTGTGCTAAAGGTTAGACACGTTTCCTCAATTTAGAAGTTTTATTTTGACTTTTAAATGATTTTTTTAATTTGGAAAAAAACTCAGCGATGTAGTGAAGCCGCGAGAAACGAAATGCGAAGTAGCGAGGGATCACTGTAATAGGTAACGACATTATGTATTTGGACTGAGAATGGTGAAAGAAGGCACATACATGCCTCGCAATCTGTATGCATTGAGGATGGGTCAACCTCCGCGCAGCACAGCCAACGTGTGGAAAATATTATCCGCACAACATTTCTTCTCAAAAGCATGACTTTTCCAAAGAAGGTCCAAAGATTTGCATGTGCCACAAGTTCCAAATAGCAGAGGATGGTTTCGATACATCGACCTCTGGGTTATGGGCCCAGCACGCTCCCGCTGCGCCACTCTGCTGCGTAGAAAGTGTCATTCAAGATGTCCTCCAATTGGCAAATAAGCATTTGGTTCCAGGCTTCATTATGATCAAAGCTCAGTCGGGCAGCACTAACCTGGATGCTATTATATGCTATGGTTTCAAAAACAACTAGTCCCTGATCTAACAATTAAGTCAAGTCAAGTTTATTTATATAGCCCTAAATCACAAGCAGTCTTCACACATACAATACAAATTGACAATTATTCTCAAAGCATCCCCTGATCTTAAGATCCCACCTTAAAGATTAGTCCAATATATTTGATAATGGATTAAAATATAAAAATATTAAAATTTTATAAATATATTATATTTTTAAGATTGAGTTCACTGTAAAAAAATTCTGAAGAGATTTTTGAAGGATCAAGCCATTGTGAGTCTCAAATACGGATTGAGGGGGGCCCCGGTGATCCGCGTCCGGGCGAGGGAAAACCAAATCCAGTTTTGTTTCTCATCATTTGGGGTTTTTGTGAGCCGTGCTTTATCTAGCCCCTTACCTAGGACCCTTTTGCCATGGGTGACCCTACTAGACACTTCTGTGCTCGACACGGATTGTCCATACTGAACACCATGTTCAAGCATAAGGGTGTCCATGTGTGCACTTGGCACCAGGACACCCTAGGCCGCAGTTCGATGATCGACTTTGTAGTCGTGTCATCGGATTTGCGGCCGCACGTTTTGGACACTCGGGTGAAGAGATGTGCGGAGCTGTCAACTGATCACCACCTGGTGGTGGGTTGGCTCCGATAGTGGGGGAAGATGCCGGTCCGACCTAGCAGACCCAAATGTACTGTGAGGGTCTGCTGGGAATGTCTGGCAGAATCCCCTGTCAGGAAGAGCTTCAACTCCCACCTCCGGCAGAGCTTTTCCCACGTCCCGGTGGAGGCGGGGGTCATTGAGTTCGAGTGGACCATGTTTTGTGCCTCCATTGTTGAGGCAGCCGACCAGAGCTGTGGCCGTAAGGTGGTCGGTGCCTGTCGTGGTGGCAACCCCCGAACCCGCTGGTGGACACAGGTGGTAAGGGATGACGTCAAGCTGAAGAAGGAGTCCTATCGGAAGCGGAACACGGCTTCGGCGGTTGCTGAGACAAAAACCCGGGCGTAGGAGTTTGGCGAGGCCATGGAGAATGACTTCCGGACGGCTTCGAGGAAATTCTGGTCCACCCTCCGACGTCTCAGGCGGGGGAAGCAGTGCACTGTCAACACTGTTTACAGTGGAGATGGCGTGCTGCTGACCTTGACTCGGGACGTCGCGAGTCGGTGGGCAGAATACTTTGAAGACCTCCTCAATTCCACCGACATGCCTTCCATTGTGGAAGCAGGGCCTGGAGACTCTGAGGTGGACTTTCCAATCTCTGGGGTCGAAGTCAATGAGGTAGTAAAAAACTTCTCGGGTGCAAGGCCCCAGGGGTGGATGAGATCCGCCCGGAGTTTTTAAAGGCTCTGGATGTTGTGGGGCTGTCATGGCTGACATGCCTCTACAGTAGGGGTGTCCAAACTGGCCCGCGGTCCAGTTTTTATTGGCCCGCAGCAAATTCTGAAAACATAATTGAATGTGGCCCGCACAACAGCTTGAGCATTTCTCAGTTTCCACACTAGATGGAGCCCGCCACACAAAGCGCTTGACGTCCGATAAGCAAGGAAGAGAAGCGAACGCGCAGCGTTTGATTTGAGTCACACTAGCAACGACCCTGTGACACGGCCTTGATGGTGGACTGCTCCTGCTTTGATCTTGAAACTTCTTCCGCAACCAAGATTTTCGTTCCCTCTTTGTGGCCTTGGACCATAGTTGTGGAGGCTCTTCCCAGCCAAGCCCCACTCTCCTTCTTTGCACCTTGCCAATTACTTCCTGATGTTGAAGCCTGCCGATAGCCCCACAAGTGCAATTCTCACAGTAGGATCTGAGGATTATTTTAACTCAAGAACGAACCTGACCTTCTCCTGTTTGTAGCCCAAGGTCATGGACTGGATCGGCAGTTGCAGCGCAGTTGCCCAGAACAAGCCCGTGTCAGAGAAACCTTTCGGTAAACCGAGCCATTTCCGAATGTAGGAGTTGGCTTAGTATGTCCAGCCCGTTCGCTGTTGAGGATGGAATGTTGCTCATCTTCAGTGGCCACATGACCCTTTGGTACAATGTGAAGTTGTAGCACCACAATTTGTGCGTTCCGGGTAGCTGGCTCTTGTCGATGATCGCCAGGCCTTCTGCGAGTGTTTTCTTCTTTGTTACATTATCAACAAGGCGGTGTAGGACAGCACTTTTGGGTGCTGTGTGGGGAAACTAGCTATGTATCTTCCGATTTCAAAGTTTTAATCTTCTGATTGTCACTCATATTGTTTCGCATCTGTTGTGTACAGGCTTCATTACATTATGAACAAAGCTCCGTCGGGCAGCACTAACCTGGATGCTGGTGAAGAAACATCATCATCGGTTTAAAGTCCGTGTTCCAGGCGCCGCTGGGTTGGACTGGATTCTCAGTATGGCTTTCTTCCACCGGGGACAGTCCATGGCCATCTTGTGGTTGAGAGTCCTATACCGAGAAAATTAAACTCTAACCTTGAGTACCCATTTACAGTAATCCCTTGTTTATCGCGGATAATTGGTTCCAAAAACCACCTCGAATGTAAACGAACATTTGGAGCAATATTACATTGTCCTAAAGGTTAAACACGTTTCCTCAATTTAGAAGTTTTATTTTGACTTTTAAATGTTTTTTAATTTGGAAAAAAACTCCGCGATGTAGTGAAGTCGCGATAGACGAAACGCAAAGTAGCGAGGGATCACAGTAATAGGTAACG
Organism: Syngnathus typhle; assembly: GCF_033458585.1. Classification (NCBI taxonomy): domain Eukaryota; kingdom Metazoa; phylum Chordata; class Actinopteri; order Syngnathiformes; family Syngnathidae; genus Syngnathus; species Syngnathus typhle. Next base: position 7,559,623 of record NC_083741.1, on the reverse strand, counting down.
ACATTGTGTATATGGACTGAGAATGGTGAAAGAAGGCAGATACATGCCTCGCAATCTGTATGCATTGAGGATGGGTCAACCTCCACGCAGCACAGCCAACGTGCGGAAAATATTATCCGCACAACATTTCTTCTCAAAAGCATGACTTAAAAGAAGGTCCAAAGGTTTGCAAACGCCACAAGCTCCAAATAGCAGAGGATGGTTTCGATCCATCGACCTCTGGGTTATGGGCCCAGCACGCTCCCGCTGCGCCACTCTGCTGTGTAGCACAGATTAATCATGATGTCCTCCAATTGGCAAACAAGCATTCGGTTCGAGGCTTCAAACTTTGGTTGCGTATTATACATGGGTACAGGCTTTTTTCCAGCATCGACATGCCATTTTTAGGGTATGCTATGGTTTCAAAAACAACTAGTCCCTGATCTAACAATTAAGTCAAGTCAAGTTTATTTATATAGCCCGAAATCACAAGCAATCTCAAAGGGCTTCACATATACAAAACAAATTGACAATTATTCTCAAAGCATCTCCTGATCTTAAGCTCCCATCTTAAAGATGAGTAATATATTTTATAATGGATTAAAATATAAAAATATAAAAATTTTATAAATATATTTTAAAAGAAATTTTGCTGAAGAGATTTTTGAAGGAACAAGCCATTGTGAGTCTCAAATACAATTCATTAATGTCGTTTGCAGATCAGCACAAAACTTCACACCTTTGGGTTGGAAGAATTTGAAAACAATGACAGTTGCGTATGGAGGTGTTATGTTCCTCAGCAAAACGTACGTTTCTCTATGCATTCAAACAATGCACATTGCCAGTAAGAAGTACTGCCCGCGGAAACGACACTTTGTCAGTTCCTGATTTTGGCCAGTAGGCGCAAAAGAGCTCTTGGTGTGCGAACATGCAAAAGAAGAAGAAATTACGGAAGTAGGGCTTCCAAACAGATTCCCATTGGGGGGAGTAAATCAAACTAGATTGTTTCTTTTACTTAAAACGAGCTCGATCTTGGACTAACTATTGCTCAGTATGGGCACCAGAGATGACGAATATGATTATTTGTTCAAAGGTAAAATTACTTTATTGTCATTATCTTGCCCCTTGCTTATGTTAGCTGTCAAGCTAAACTTAGCCGCCACTACCTTTGTGCTTGTGATTGCTTTTCGTCGAGCTTCTCGGACAATGTCAGCAAGTTTACTTAATTTACACGAAACGAACGCGTCATTTCCCAAATATAACTGTCGTAAAAAGAAAAAGAAAAGTTTGAAAAGCGATTTGTGACTATAAGGAGCCAGGCCTTTTGACAGTGTTGGGTGCGGACTAGCGGACACGCCTAACGTTTACCGTTATCAGTCACATTATCTTCATGGGATTGCCACGAGGAGCCAGTCCACACGGTTTATTTGCTGATACCAATAATATCGAAAGCAAATATTTAACGTGTAGGTTAAACGCACCGTATACGTGTCGTACTTTAAACAGTTTGGTACGGCATTTACCTTGATTTCAAGTAGGTCATCAAAACGCAAGGAAGGGATTTTTTTTATTAACATTTTTGAGCATCTTGCGAATTAACCAAATGTATAACAAAGGCAACAAATAATCAAGTATAATTGGGCTATGTTTTTTGTGGCTGGATAGCGGGTGTAAACATTACGTCTTTCCATTTGTAATGTACATTGCGTAGAAACCCCATATTAAAATTGACATTATATCCGTGACACGTAAAATTTTTTATACCCTCATCAATCACGTTGAGCAATGTCATAAACGTGTTCCTTGTGTCAAATGTAAGCCAAGACTGGTGATGGTTAGTATTTTCATTTTAGTGCATCTATTTTATTTACGAATAAAACTACATTTGCTGGCTCCACATAAGACCATCTACACAATCTCATGAAATTTAGTACTATAGTATATAGTACTGTAGTAGATCTAAAGTCAATTCTGAAGAAAACTAATGTTTGATTATTACCAATTTGCCAGATAGCTATATGTTTATTCAGATATTACATTTCAAGAACTGGCTATTACCAAGTGGGGTCTCATGTTACGGTATCATTTTGTTTCTATATTTCAAAGTTATTACTATAAATGTTGTAATCTTCAGCTACAAGAGTTGATGTAGTAAAATTGCCACTGCGTAGTTAGTGTACTTCTCTGCCATGACTGAGTTTCATATGTTCATAAAGGTTTAATCTTTGACAGAGCTCTTGGATTAAGTTACATTAGATTTCAAGTGTACCCGTCCGTGCCTGCTATGCTTTTTCTAGTGATATCCCAATCATCAAGATTTTTTGGCTTCCGATACGATTTTTTTAAGACATGCTCTTTCCAATACCAATTCGATACTGCCCCCCCCCCCCCACACACACACACGCACACATTTTTTTAATTTTACTTCAACCTTAAGGTGTGGAAGGTATCATATATGCTTTAAAGGGATTTCTTACGTGTTTTTCCTACACTTACAACACATTGAGCAATCGTGTTTAGCTGTTTTTAACAAACCTAAACTGTCAGTCAGGTCATATAAAAATAACTAAATATATTTTAATCTTTTGGATCTTAAGCCTTAAAATTGCTTGGTTCAAATTCAACGGACCTAGGAAGTTCAGTGAATTTTTTGGGTTTTCTTGTGCAAAACAACCCAGGAATGTTTAACCCAAATTGGGCTGTTTTTAACAGGTGTAGCAAAATTCAACTTCAACTGCAGATTCATATGATTTACGGATACCGTAAAGCATGTAGACGCTGCAAAAACACATGAGACATGATCCAATTCTGTCCGATACTTACAAAAGAGCTGGATCACAAGCCAATACCGATACAGAATATCAAATCGGGACATCCCAACTTTTTACAATGGATGCGTGGATGAAACATTAATATATATTTTCTGAATTGTAGTGGTCCTTATTGGTGACTCTGGTGTGGGAAAGAGTAACCTGCTATCACGTTTCACTCGCAATGAGTTCAACCTGGAAAGTAAGAGCACCATTGGAGTCGAATTCGCCACGCGCAGCATTCAGGTGGATGGAAAAACGGTGAAGGCCCAGATCTGGGATACAGCTGGCCAGGAGCGCTATCGTGCCATCACTTCAGCGTGAGTACTGACAAAAAGAAGCAACGGGAAAGCCACCTGGTATGAGCCTGTTCTCGATATAGATATAGATAGATCTTTATTTGTCATTGTAACATGTACAACGAAATTTAAAAAGTGCCAACCGATCTGCGCATGAGATAAAAAAAAAATAAACCGAATAAATAGGATAAAAGATTTTAAAAAATACAAGCTAAAACCCACAGAAAAAGAACATACACAGGCATAATCATTTACGTTTAGCTGCATTCAATGCGACTACTGCTGTAGGGTAAAAACTGTTGGCAAATCTGCTAGTCCTTGACCTAATTGCTCTGTAGCGTCTGCCTGATGGCAACAGTTCGGCGGTGCACAAAATTCAGATTGGTTCTGGAAACATTCCTATTTGCCCAAAACATTATTGTTCCTTTAAGAGCTATAATCACAGTCAATTACTGATGTGTGTGTTTTTTTTTTTAGATGATCTGAATCAGGCTTGTTGAAATTGTGGTTCCACCTTGCAACTGAAACATACTGGCTCAGCTGTCATGCTTTAACGTTCAATTAGGGACCTCTGTGTTTCTTTTCATGCTTTGCTTTGTGCAAATCAAACGTGCAAATAATTGCGACATATATCATCATCGGTTTAAAGTACGCTTTCCAGGCGCCGCTGGGTTGGACTGGATTCTCGATATGGCTTTCTTCCACCGGGGCCGGTCCATGGCCATCTCGTGGTTGAGAGTGCCTTTTAGTGAGAAAATATTTGGGGCAAAATTTTTACAGTCTGATGCCCTTCCTGACACCAACCCAAGGGGAAATTGATTTTCTGTAGGGGTTGACTCCCTTAGCCCATTCCTCTCCCGAGGAGGAGCCCACTGGGCAGTGGTACTATTTAACCCATAGTTGGGGGCTGGTTCGTGGGCACCAGGACGTGTCCACACACCGATGGGCCTGCGTGCCGTGCCGCACGTCTAGGGGCCAAACCGCCTCCGAGTCCCTTGTAGTTTAGCTTTGGTCCGTGTTGTACCCAGTTACCATGTGTCGCCGCGTGGAGGCACTATATAGGGCTTGCTGTTAGAGAGGCTATGTACTGGCAGAGAGAGACTTACGCACTCGGCTCTCCTGTTCGCATACTGCTAGCCAGCGGTGAGGGTTGACAGTGAGAAGTGACATGCACTGGGCACTCCACCAACACAACAACCCGACTTAGTCTTATGAAGTCAGACACACGTGCGTGTGTGTGTGCGCGCGCGTGTGCGTGTGTGTGGGTATATATATATATATATAGTCGCGACATATACTCTCCTCCTCAAGTAATGGAATAGGGAATAGTGAGGCAAATTAGTTTTTTTCTTGTAGACTACTAAGAACATTTGAGTCAAAAGAGTTAAAGCTGCAACCCAATTTCACCATTGTAGTTATCTATTAACCCACAAGCCACTGCCCAAACAACAAAGGACTTCCAACAGAGGATAGAATATTTTTTTTTGTCTGACCAAGCCAATATTCAGACCTCAAACCACAATAGCTTGCATTTTATCATGCTAATACAAGAACATCAAATATACACAAGTGTAGTACAGTAATCCCCCGTTTATCACGGATAATTGGTTCCAAAACCACCCCGTGATAAGTGAAATCTGCAAAGTAGGGTTACCCTTTCAGCTGTACATTTTTTGTGTCAAATGTAACCATTTAAGTGCATATGTTATTAGAACATTAAATAATAGTTTCAAACATGTAAATAATACATTAACAGTATGAAGAACATACAGCAAATATTGTATAAATATTGAAAATATTATACGCGTGTGTAACATGTAGATGTGACGTTTTGTTGTTAACCTTGGTTAAACAGGGGCCTCTAGTGGTCACAAGTTACCATAGCAGCACTATGCGCATTTTGTAGCTGTATATGTAGATGTAGCTAAAGTATACATACTGTAATTATGATTTTAGGACTCTTTTATTATTATAACAACTTTTTACAACAAGGTACAATACTGTTAATGTGTTTTTAGAAGTCTTTTAGTATAACAAAGTACAACACTGGAAATCTGTTTTTAGAACTCTTGTTATAACAACTTTTTTTTTTGGCTGTAAAAAATCCGCGATGCCGCAATAAACGAACTGTAAAGTAGCGAGGGATCACTATAATGCCAATTGGCCACAGGTTTGTTGTATAGAGTACTCCTAGATATGAATTAACTTTTAAGACATGAGTGTATTATATATATAGTATGTGGCTGGAACAGTTTCAAGGCAGTAATCTCAAGGTGGGAAATCTTGATGTGCATGTTCTCTTTTTCTCCCTTCCTATACTTGATCTCAACTAAGCCTCAGCAATAACTATGTTTCACAAATGATTTCCAGTCAGTTGCATTGCCAATGACAAAAGCTGACTTGCTGAACTCCGATTACCAAATGGCTGTAAATCACTAGCTTTGTCAGGATGAATTGACTCTGATGAAAATTGATTCTAAATGGACACTGCAGGTACTACCGCGGTGCAGTGGGCGCTCTCCTGGTCTATGACATTGCCAAGCATCTAACTTACGAGAATGTGGAGCGCTGGCTGAAGGAGCTGAGAGATCACGCTGACAGCAACATCGTGATCATGCTTGTGGGCAACAAGAGCGATCTGCGTCACCTCCGGGCCGTTCCAACTGATGAGGCTCGGGCTTTTGCAGGTAAATCAAATTTCACTTTGTGTGTTCTACCCTTCACATAGGGCAGTGCTTCTCAAATAGTGGGGCGCGCCCCCCTGGGGGGGCGCGATGCTATACCAGGGGGGGCGCGTGTGACCCTGGGGAACAGGCTTTTTTTTTTTTTTTTTTTTTTTTTTTTGGCAGTACTAGAATAAAGTGTAATTGCGCATTTACTACATGAGGCGACAGTGGCGCTCTCATCGTGACTTCTGTCACGTTTGCGACAGTGCAACATTTTACGACTTACAAGACAACAGGTTTGCCTTGATTAGCAGTGTTGAAAGCTCCGACTGCGTCCCGTCTATAGCCTCCGTTATTCAACAAACACCAACATGAAAAAGTTTTTAACAGGGATGAAAAGAAAAGCGGAGAGAAACAAAGACAATGAAACAAAAGAAAGTCAGCTGAAAGCTAAGACGAGGAAATACGACGAAGCGTATTTAGCGCTTGGCTTCACTGTGAGTACAGTTGGAGAAGAGGAAAGACCGATATGTCTGCTGTGTCTAAAAATGCTCGCAGCGGACAGCATGAAGCCAAATAAATTGGCGCGTCACTTAAATACGTTACACCCCGATCACGCCGATAAGCCACTTGAGTTTTTTCAGCGAAAACGTGCTGAATATGGCCAACAGTCATCCCGTTTTGTGAAGGCTTCTTCAGTAAACCATCGAGCGCTTTTAGCATCATATAAGGTGGCGTACCAAATCGCGCAGTGCAAAAAGCCCCACACCATAGCAGAGGAGCTAATACTGCCTGCAGCATTAGACATGGTCTCTGTCATGCTGGACGACGCCAGTGCAGCAAAACTAAAAACTATCCCTCTGTCCAATGACACTGTCGCCAGACGTATAGATGACATCGCTAACGATCTTCAAGAACAGCTGGTAGATAAACTCAAAGACAAACGTTTTGCCTTACAGTTTGATGAAGCAACTGACAGCAACAAAGACTGTCTGTTTATTGCTTATGTACGTTTTGACTTGTCAAACTCCCTGTGTGAGGATCTACTTTTTTGTAAATATGTCCGAGACAGAGCCACAGCTGAAGAGCTCTTCAAAATTCTGGACTCCTTTTTGACTGAGAATGGGCTAAAGTGGGAGAACTGCATTGGTGCCTGCAGTGATGGTGCACAAACCATGGCAGGGAAGAGAAAAGGACTTCGGGCACTCATCAAGACAGCCTCACCTCATGCTGAGTGGACACACTGTATTATACACAGAGAAGCACTTGCAACCAGGCGACTTTCCCCTGAATTAAGTGAGGTTCATCATCATCATCATCATCGGCAGTCACTCGGAACGAGTATGACGGTCTTCTTTTCAGGGTCGTCTACTTGTGGGTCCGCAGGTGGGCGTAGAGGCCGATCCGGGATCCACATATTTTTGTGCAGTGTGGGCAGGGGAAAGTGGCGGTGGGTTGTGGTCGTGCTGGAGCCAGTTTTTGTCTTTCCTTTCGGAGTTGTCGTTTGGTTTCTGCGACACGGCGGAGTTCCTTTTCGTGATGTGCTGCACCTTCTTGCACCGCTGCCCTCCAGCAGTTCCTGTTCAAGGCGATGCGCTCCCAGTCCCGAGATGTTATTTGGAATTTCTTGAGATTGGTCTTGAGGTTGTCCTTAAAACGTTTCTTTTGCCCGCCCGGGGCTCGCGGACCTCTCTCCAGCTGGGAGTATAACATCTGTTTGGGGAGGCGGGTGTCAGCCATGCGGATGAGATGTCCTGTCCATCGGAGTTGGTGCTGCATTATTAAGGTGGTGATGCTCGGTATCCTGGCTTCCTCCAGAACGCTGATGTTTGTGCGTCTGTCCTCCCATTTGATCCGGAGTATTTTCCTCAAGGTTCTCTGGTGGTGTTGTTCAAGAGCTCTTAGGTGCCTGCTGTAGGTTGTCCATGACTCTGCCCCGTGAAGTAAGGTGGGGAGAACCACAGCTTTGTAAACCAGGAGCTTGGTGTCAACCCGGAGGTCTCGGTCTTCGAAGACTCTTTTCCGGAGTCTGGCATACGCTCCACTGGCACAGCTCAGGCGATGGTTGACCTCGGAGTCAATGTCCGCTTTGGAGGAGAGAAAACAGCCGAGGTAGGGGAAATGGTGAACATAATCAAGTGCAGTGTTGTCCACATTTATGATGGGCGGAGTAGATGGCTGGTTGGGTGGGGGTTGATGTAGCACCTGGGTCTTCTTGATGTTCACGGTCAGACCCAGGGCTCTGTATGCCTTAGCAAAGGAGTTCAGGATGCCCTGGAGGTCTTCTGCAGAGTGTGCTGCTATGACATTATCGTCTGCATACTGGAGCTCCACGACCGTGGTGGTTCTGATCTTGGTTTTGGCTTTGAACCTGTTAAGGTTGAAGAGCCTGCCATCAGTCCTGTACCATATTGGGATTCCGTGTGGTAGTTCTTTGTTGATGAGGTGGAGTATGGCGGCAATGAAGACAGAGAACAGGGTGGGTGCAATAATGCATCCCTGTTTGACCCCTGTCTCTACAGTGAAAGGCTCAGTCAAGGAGCTGTTATTGAGCACTGTGGCTGTCATTCCGTCATGTAATAAACGCAGTATTCTGACGTATTTGTCCGGGCAACCATACCTCAGAAGGATGCTCCATAGGGCCTGGCGATCCACCGTGTCAAAGGCTTTTGTAAGGTCTATGAAAGCCATGAACAAAGGCTGTTTATGCTCACGGCATTTCTCCTGGAGTTGGCGTGCTGTAAAAATCATGTCTGCAGTGCCTCTAGATGGGCGAAAACCGCACTGCGATTCTGGGAGAATTTCCTCAGACAGTGGCAGTAGGCGATTGGCAAGAACACGAGCAAGTACTTTGCCAACTGTTGAAAGGAGCGAGATGCCCCTATAGTTTCCGCAATCCGCTTTGTCCCCTTTCTTGAAAATGGTCACTATCAGAGCATCCCTGTGCTCCGAGGGGAGTACTTCTTTTTCCCAGACCTTCAGAAAGAGGGAATGGAGGTGGCGCTGGAGCTCTAGTCCACCTTCCTTTAGGACCTCAGCTGGGATCCCATCTGGCCCAGAGGCCTTGTTGTTCTTCAGGCTCCTGATGGCATCTTGGACCTCTACTAAAGTGGGAGGTTCACCCATGTCTTCCCTGATGGGACTCTGAGGGATGTGACTGAGGAAATCTGACTGAGTTGTGCTGTCACGGTTGAGGAGTTCCTGAAAGTGCTCTCTCCACCGGTTGTTTATGGACTCATTGTCCTTCAACAGCTCCTGCCCGTCTTTAGAGCGTAGGGGGTTTTGGCCGCGATGGCTTGGGCCGTAGACAGCCTTAGTAGCGCTGAAAAAGCCTCTGGTGTCACCAGAGTCTGCCAAACTCTGGATTTCCAGTGCCCTTTCTGTCCACCAGGAGTTTTTAATCTGTCTCACCCGGCTCTGGACGTCAGCCTTGGCTTTGGAGTGGGCCTGTCTCTTTGCTGTGCAGGTGATGTCATTTTGCCAGACACGAAAGGTTTCCCTTTTCTTGGAGATGAGCTGTTCTATCTCTGTGTCGTTCTCATCAAACCAGTCCTGATGCTTTCTGGCCTTGTACCCGAGAGTGGCACGGCAGGTGTCGAGGATGGAAGACTTGAGCAGGCTCCAGTGTTTTTCGATGTCCTCAGGGTATTCCTGAATGAGGCTTTCTCCAAGAGAGGCCTGAAACAGCTGCAGGGTGGCAGTGTTGTTCAGGGCCTCGAGGTTTAGTCTCTGCCGGCTCAGCTTCTTTTGGAGTCTCCTCTTCCTCTTGAGTCTGATGGACATCGTGGATCGTATCAGGCGGTGATCTGTCCAGCAGGCCTCTGAATCCATCATGGCTTTTGTGATGGTCACGTCGCGCTGATCCCTGGCTCTGACAATGACATAGTCAATAAGATGCCATTGTTTAGAGCGAGGGTGTCTCCATGAACCCTTGAGTTTGTTCTTCTGGCGAAAGATGGTATTTGTGATGGTAAGGTCATATTGAGCACATTTGCTAAGAAGCAAAACCCCGTTGGAGTTGATGTTTCCAATGCCTTCCTTTCCAATGGTGCCCTTCCAGAGGTGGTGGTCCCGGCCCACTCTGGCATTGAAATCTCCCAGTATAATAATCTTGTCCTCTTTGGGGATTTTTGACAATACATCATCCAGACAGGCATAGAAGGCCTCTTTTTTGTCCTCATCGGAAGCAAGGGTAGGTGCATAAGCACTAAGAACTGTTGCCGTCTGGTTGTTGACCAGCACCAGACGGAGGGTCATCAGGCGCTCACTGATTCCCACAGGGAGTTCAGAGAGCTGACTGATCAGTTGGTTCTTGATGGCAAAACCAACCCCATGGATCCTAGGCTCATCTGTGGCCTTTCCTTTCCAAAAGAAAGTGTATCCACCCTTTTCCTCCTTCAGATGACCTTCCTCTGCCCGCCGGGTTTCTGAAAGAGCAGCTATGTCAATCCGGCATCTTCTCAGTTCCCTGGCAATGATGGCGGTTCTCCTCTCCGGCCTATCACTGGTTACACTGTCCATTAGTGTGCGCACATTCCATGCTCCAAAATTCATGTTTTTGTGGTTTCGACCGCATATTGGTGATCCCTCTGAACGCGGTAATCCAGTCGGGAGGTTTGAGGCAGGCTATGTTTAGGGCACCTTTTCTAGCCCCTTCCCCATCAGGGGTGAGCAGAGTGGATCCTAAAAAGGGCTGCTCAGTCGTGGATGCAGCTACCGAAGAGCTCTATCTGCCTCGGTCCAGGAGCCCAACGATCATCTAACATCCACCGCCTGATGTGCCAGCTTGTGACTAGGGGCTTCCAGACTTCACAATCCTGCCCCCGTTGCCACTTACTGGTCGCCACAGGACTTTAATCCGGGATGTAAGGTGGATTCCCTGAAAAAGACGCCTGTGCGTGACTTTGTTTAAAGTGGGGAGACTGGTGCACAGACAGTCACCACACTGTCCTTGACAGATCGGGGTCAGAGTCCAGTGGCAAGGAGACCAAGACGACTGGTGACCCTTTTCTGCTGCAGCCTTCATCCGCCTTCCCAGCCGTTGTGACGCCACCCCTCAGGTCAGCCATCATCCTCCGCCTGGTCCACCGTTGAGGTCTTCACTATTTACCCATAGCTGGAGCTGTTTACCCACAGCCGGGACAGTGGTTGATGGGCAGTAGGGCGTGTCCACACACCGGTGGGCCTACATGCCACATCTCTGGGGCCCACTGCTGCTCCGAGATCCTGCACAACTTAGCCTGGGACCGCAAGGTGCCAGTTACCGTGTGTGGCCACGAGGAGGCGTGTGCAAGTCTTGGCAATGGAGAGGCTGTGTACCGGCTGAGGAGACTTACACACTCGGCTCCTCTTTTCACCCCCGGAAACAGAGGGCTAGCCGGTGGCGGTAGCTGAAAGCAGAAAAGTGGCAAGCAGAGGCAGCATGCAGCATGCACAAACTACAGGCACTACTACTCCAACAATACTGCACTGACGCATCACACGCCCTGTGCGCTGATGGAACACACACCCACACACTAAGTGAGGTTATGACTGACATCATAGGTGTAGTCAATTTTATAAAGACCAGACCACTAAAAACAAGAGTCTTCTCTGCCATCTGTGAGGAGATGGGAGCTGAACATCAAGCTGTGCTCTATCACAGTGAAGCAAGGTGGTTGTCACGAGGAAAAGTCTTGTCCCGAGTTTTTGAGCTCAGAGAGCAAATAAGAGTGTTTTTGGAGCAGGAGCACAAGTATGAAGTGGCAGAAAAAAATTGTGATGAGAAGTTCCTGGGAAATCTGGCCTACCTGAGTGACATATTTGAAAAGCTAAATGAACTGAATCTGCAGCTTCAGGGGAAAGATAAACACCTCCCTCAGGTCACAGACAAGATTAGCGCTTTCACCCGAAAGCTTGCAATGTGGGGCAGGCAACTTGATGAAGGAAACATCGATTCATTTGAGAACCTGCATGAATTTGTGGACACCAATGACTATGATGCTACCTCAGTGATTCCACACATTAAGCAGCACATTTCTTCACTGATGGGATTCTTTAAAAAGTACTTCCCTGAAAACAGTTCCCAGTATGACTGGGTGAGAGACCCTTTCAGTGCACCAGCTCCAACTGGTTTCAGCTCTGCAGAAGAGGAGCAGTTCATTGACATGACGTCTGACTCCACATTGAGACTGAGGTTTACATCACAGACACTCAGTGCATTCTGGCTGAGTGTAGAGAGGCAGTATCCACTCTTAGGGGAGAAAGCTATGAGCATTCTGCTTCCTTTTGCAACATCTTACCTTTGTGAGATTGGCTTCTCTGCTGTTGCTGCACTGAAGACCAAGTACAGGTCCCAGCTAAACATTGAGCAGGAGCTGAGAGTTGCAGTATCATGCTTCGAACCTCGCTTCGAAAAGCTGTGCACTGCAAAACGTGCTCATTGTAGCCATTAAACCTGACTTCCTCCTCAATTTTGATGAAAAAAAGAAAGAAAAAAAGAGCACAAATTGTTTAATTCACCTTGTTTTGTAGGTTCAAGTGTTTTATATATTGTGCTCCTGAGTTAATGTTGCTGAACTGAATATAAATAAGTTATTATTTTTTTAGTTTTTGTAGTTTATTAGTTATTATAATTATTAAATATTATTTATTGATTTGATTTAATTTTGCAATGGTGCAATTAGTTTGTCAAACATGTTTACAGTTTAAACAAGGATTTATTTATTCTCAATTTCAGGCATTGATGCACTTAAAATCTTTTCTGTTGCAGACTTAAAACACAATTTGATAAAGTTATTCTTTGTAAGTTTGACCATATGTCTTTCTTTTTTTCTTTAATGTTAATAAGGATAAAATCTTATGCAGAGATGGATAGTCACGGTGGGGAGTGGGGGGGCGCGAATAGTTTTCTTCTTGCTAGGGGGGGCGTAACAGAAAATAATTGAGAAGCACTGACATAGGGTAACCTATGCTGTGTCCTCACCCAATAAATAGGTTGACATTTTTCATACAACGTTTTAATAATTAAGAATAGGGTCAGCAACTTAAAATGTTCACGATTTTGTCCTTGTAGAAATATTTAGTGTGGAAACGATGCACTTCAGTTGTATGGACTCTGCCAGCTTGATTGTTTCAGCTCAGTGTATCTTTAAGCAAAAATACTGCATTTTTCACAAGTTCAAGACTCATTGAAGTTTTTGCCGAATGATGTGTCATTAGAGCAAATACATCCACTTGAGTGCAATGTGGACTCGTAGTGCAATGCAAGGGTGTTAAACTCAATTGCACAGGGTGGTAAAAGTCAAAGCACACTTAAGATAATGGGTAAATTATATTGAACTGATTAAAATGAAATATTTTTGAATATAGATGTGAATCCAAAATGTAATATAAGATTCTGTATTGTAGGGATTTTCAGGATGGATTGCAGTTGTCCATCAGTGGGGCAACTCCTATGTGATGTTTTGCTCACTTCCATCACAAAGAACAGCTACTCACCCTCGTGTTGCACCTAAATACCAGTACCGGTTCCGTATTGTAAATTTTACGGGGCAAAAATGACGTGATAGGATAATTTCCAAATGCTGGAAAGAAGAAAAAGAAAAACCACGTCTTCTTTTGATTGGACTTTCGGTGTTGAACCAAGGCAGAGCCGTGGTGAATGGCATGCTCTCCAGACTCCTTTGCTTAGTGGGTGCGGCTTGCCGGCGCGCTACTGGCCCACAGCACAGCCTGTCTGTGATGCACGAAGGTTAATTCCTTCCCGTATAAATAATTGAACAAATATCAGAGTCTCCTTCTATACTTTGCAGCGTTCACGTAATGGCCGTCTAACTTAAATTGCACGATTTGCTACGTTGTGTGCACATTTCGGGCCGGCTCCCTCGATCTCCTCCATTTACTGAAGCACAGCCTGGCTTTTTAGCAATGGGGACTGCACAGTGATCATCCAGTGGTACATGTAGAATTATAAATACTGTTCTGTTCAGTCCTCTTTTAAACACAATTATATAGCTGGGTGGGTCTTGAATTATCAAGCGATCGCAAACTTGCATGCCAAAACTATATTTATTTTGTGTTTGAAGCAAAAGTAGTTGGATCACTCATGCCATCCATGCAGCGTATGATTGACTTATTGTCTTATGCGGTTCAAACATAGAGGAACGTACTATTCAGTGAGATTTTATACTGTCTAAAATAAAGAAATCATTTGGTGCACTAAGACCTTTGTACTCAATCTGAAAATTATTCGCAGTGTTCAAACACATTTTTTACTTTAATTGTTCTGAAGTTTGTAGAAAGTGTTTTAAAAATACACAATTCATCAAAGGTATTCTAGTAATTGTTTGAATGACTACGTGTGAGCTGTTAATCCAGTTTTAAGATTCTGCCATGGTATCGTTTCAGTACCAGTATTGAGGAAATCTATGCAGGTATCGTATGTGCAAACGTGTAGTACACTATCAAAATTTCTGTATATTTACGGTGAATTTACAACACTATTCTGCTGTTTTTCCCAACTGTAAAATACTGTTAAATATTCATCTATAGGGGGCGGCTCGGTGGAGCACTGGGTAGCACATCCGCCTCACAGTTAGGAAGGTGCGGGTTCGATTCCACCTCCGGCCCTCCCTGTGTGGAGTTTGCATGTTCTCCCCGGGCCCGCGTGGGTTTTCTTCGGGCACTCCGGTTTCCTCCCACATCCCAAAAACATGCTTGGTAGGCCGATTGAAGACTCCAAATTGTCCCTAGGTGTGAGTGTGAGTGCAAATGGTTGTTTGTCTCTGTGTGCCCTGCGATTGGCTGGCAATCGGTTCAGGGTGTCCCCCGCCTACTGCCCGATGACAGCTGGGATAGGCTCCAGGACTCCCGCGACCCCTGTGGGGACTAAGCGGTTCGGAAAATGGATGGATGGATTCATCTATAGGAAGTCGTTAATAGTTGAATCGGTCAGTTAACAAGGACATAAGTGTAATTCAACAACATAAAACTGGATTGCTGTAAATGTTTGCGTTCGAAAAGTATCTTAATGTAGTTAAAAAAAACAACAACATTACATTTTCATCCCACATGTAAATTTACAGTTAAAATTAGTACCAAAATGTAATTTAACAGTATAGAAAAGTAGTTTCTGTCAAGCAGGAGAGATAGACACCACATCAATTGTATTTCTACTGCTTGACGGAAAATACATTCCGCTTCTCCTTTCATTAAAACAAATGACACAAAGATGGAAACACCAAATATTTATTGGACTTCACAATATTGCTCCTTTTTCTATCAGTATGTCGAAATGAGCAATCCCAGGTGCACTTTTAACCTACTGCTTTTTTTCAGTTGGCACAGACAGGCTAAGAGTGTGGAATGTTGTTGGATGTGTTTGTAATTAGGTTTCAGAAACACAAGAACAATTTGAATGAAATACAAGAGATGTCAAACTACAGAGGGGCCCTGATGTAGTAGCTAGAGCGGGTCGAATGCTGTTCGAATCCCACTCTGCTTGCCTCGTGTCATCAATTCAGCCCATTTATTCCCATCCGATTGTGAACGTGCGAGCACATGTATATCCACCGTGGGCACTTTCAGTGTGTGTCATCATCTCTTGTCAGTGCTTCTTTTCTAATTGTGTAAAAATTCTGCCCAAGTAAAACGTATAAAAAAAGAGGTTTTTCCATACCAAATAGTTAATCACAAATGCACCCCAACACTGACCTAACTATGTCACGAATAACACAATGCACACATTCACAGAAAGAAAACATTTCCTTTTTCTTTTACTACATGAAGTATCTCACAGAATTACTGGTTTGTACTTGTTGTGCAATCAATACATTTGTGTTTGAGCAAGTCAAAGTCGTGCCATGTACTGACTGCATCAAATTTCAGCGTTCAGTAACATTTTTGATTTTGTCCTGCAGAGAAAAACGGTTTATCTTTTCTGGAGACTTCGGCGCTGGATTCCACCAATGTTGAGACTGCCTTCCAGACTATTCTCACAGGTGTGTATTGTATCACTGATGTGTTTGTAAATCCATCAGAACACTAAATCACAGATGTAATGATGATTCAGCACGTTTTGAGAGATTTGAGTATTTTCTGCACAATAAGGCGCACTTAAAAGCCTTTAATTTTCTCAACAAACGAAGGTGCGTCTTTTGTGTGCCCCAAATTCCAAAATCTGTGAAGTTGTTTTGTGTGACTTTTTTAATATACAGGTGTAATATGTAGACCTGATGAACCAATCAGAGGACATTATGTTGTACGTAGTCGGGGCAAAAAAAACAATCTTAATATACCTGATGAACCAATCAGAGGATATTATGTTGTATGTAGTCGGGGCGAAAAAAACAGGATTGTACGTAACCCGTAGAGTACGTACCTTTGCCGCCATTGATAAATAAATACTATCGTTTGTACATAGCAAACAGCATTAGGACCCTCTAAAATGGCATAGACAAAGAGACATGCTTACGAGGCACAATTAGAGCTTTCTGGAAAGCCAAGATTATTGCAGAAGTGCAACGTGACAACGACGAGAGGGAACTTGGCATGTTTAATGGCGGACTTGCCCAACTGTTTAATTTGAATACAAAAGATGAGGATTTTCATGGATTTGTCACCTGTCAACAATTTTTGAACGACATGTTTTTAATTAGAGAGGCAAGAACCGTTAAGATAAATGTCGACAATTTTTGAATGATATGTTTTTAATCGGAAGCAAAAGCCGTTGAGATAAATATTATGTAATGACACTGAATCTGCATCGAATTTTGTTTTTTGTCTATCTGTTTTTTTTCCCATAATACAAATAATTACAATATTTACAAATATTTATGAATTAAAGCTTTAGTTTCTGCATTAGATGTATTTTATTTCCAAAGTGTCATATGTATTACAACACACACACCTTTATTGGTCAGAATTAGAGAAAAATGAAAATATCTTGTCTAAAATACGATTAGGGACACTAAGTTATCGCTCTTCAAAAAAAATTGTTGTTCGCTTCAAAGTGTATTGAAGAATACTGACTATTTTCAGTTGATTTAAACAAAATTTAATGCATAAATGAATCAAAGTTATTGCAGGATATTTTGTTTTTACTTTTGTTGAATTTATTTTTTATTTTTTTTAAGAGCTGAGCATTAAGAAAGTTATGACATGTGAGTTTCATTTGCATAACCAGCTTTCCAGAACTGGAGTTTCCACTGTGCATAAACTGTATATGGGAAAAAAAGTGTTAGGATGCGTGGCCAGTACACCAACTGACCCTGAAAGTGGAAAGTGGCAGTTAGACCACAATTGTCTGCAATCGTGAAGGAGAGGAAAGTTCTCCAATCTGTGGCTAATCTTGGCCCAGTTTAGACGCAGTTTGACTCATGGTTCAAGTTGACAAACAGATTCCAGTGTCTGTAATTTCTTATAAACGGCGGCACGAGGAAACCGACTTGTCAAAGTCTGCTTTATTGTCAACGTCTTCACATGCCAAGACACACAAAGAGATTGAAATTACGTTTTCTCTATCCCACGGTGACAAGACATATTACACAATAGACATAAAGTAAGTAAACGGCGCAATATAAAAAACAAGAAGGCACAAAAAATAAATAAGAGTAATAATAAATAAACAGATAACACAACAAATAAGAGCCAGTGTGCATACAGACAGTAAAAGTACAGGACGCTACGCAGAACGGGGAAGCGAGATTCTTTTTTGTGCAATAACTTGTGATATCATAAAATCAAATTAGTTAATCTTCTTGTGTTCAATTGATTTTTGTTGACTTTTGTCAAACAATGATGTTCTTTATTTTGGTAAAAATAGAACCTCATTGTCTGACTCAAAGTTAAAGAAAATCAACTCGTGGATGTCACAAAATTAGGCATTTACCCTCTGGTCCCCCTACAGAGATCTACCGCATCGTGTCCCAAAAGCAGATGTCGGAGCGCCAGGAAAGCGACATGTCCCCCAGCAACAACGTGGTCAACATCCAAGTGCAGCCCACTGAGAACAAACCAAAGATGCAGTGCTGCCAGAACATCTAGCTTATCCCTGGCTCTTCCCACCCTTGCCTCCAAGACCCCAATCCTGTCCCCCTTCTTTCATTCTCCATAGTCCCTTCAAGGCTCCAGGGCTGTGACCTGAACTCGCCACTACTTTTAACCGATCTCTCTCCCCTGTCCCAACCCCCTCTGCCCTTTTGCCCCCATCCTTCCAGTTAATGTTTCAGTATAGAGAGTTACAGACCCCCCCCCCCCTCAAGCTGAGCCGCTCTGTCTTTAGGCTCGTAAGGACAGAAGGCAGCAGGCATTTCATATCACTTTAGATTTCATTCCAGTTGTTGCGCTGACATGTCACAAAAATGTCTTAATATATGAATGTGATTTGTTTCCTTCCTCTTATGTCTTTATTCTTTGTCCGTTTTGATTCTTCCACATTTTTTCCTGATCTTTTTTTGTATAGCATCAAATATCAACTACTAGTACATATGAATATAAAGCACATGAAAGTAGATGAGCTCCTGTCAATGTAGACTCCCCTCTTTGCCACTTAGTGCAATGTACTGTTTAGGAAACCACATGCAGGAGTGTCATGACCTTTGATCCCATTGCTGTGAACATGACGCTAAGTGAAATTTATGCTGTGGAGAGGACAGCAAGCTCGCCACAAACGTGCGGCCTCCTCACACGCCGTTACCATCTCGTTTACAAAAGAAAGCAGGTTAGGGGCAGCTTTGCATGTTTTGAAAAGATGGCCATATGTAGTGCTGCATGTTTTATTAGTCAAGAGACACTCTGGCCTTTGCTATCGCCTTGGACGTGTGCCACCTTGAAAGCTTGCCGTGTTCATTTGTTTGCCCTCCTTCACAGACTCACATGCTTGTGAGGTTGGGAACTTCTGTTCCAAATTGAGGAACAGGGCTTACATCTGTCACACAATTGACAACAACTATGCAGGAACTAGCATGTGGCTGTGAACATGTTTCGCTGGTTGCACTAGTTGAAAGAATTCAAATCAAATCACACTGATGGAGGCTTGTGACATCTTTCTGTGTTTCTCAATGCTAAAACACGCATGTGACCACAAAGCTAAGACAACACTGTTGGACTTGCTTGGTTGACCTTAGGTTTTTTTTTTGTTTTTTTTTTAAACTAGCTTTAGTAAATAAGTGTAGTTTTCAAAACTCAACTCGTATATTTTTTTTTTTTATAGGTGACACAACATCTGAGTCTCAAAAGCTTTATCGTTAATTGCTTGATCAAAAATAGTGAATAGTGATAAATGATTTTGAGCACCATTAAGTTCGTGACGTTAAGAGGAAAAGATATGGTGGATTCATCCATGTGGTTGGCTGTTTTTTCTAGTGCCTACTTCACCGGTCACCTTTGCGACCCCCTTCCTCCTACACACACAAGTGGTCTGCCCCCTCAACATATTTTCCCTGTCACATAAAGCCTACTTTACACCAAGCTGCCTCTGACTTGAACACAATGCATGGCTTTTGGTGGGACTCCCCCTCCACACTTCCGCCTTCTGTTGCAAACATCCGATGTCCATCGAATCAGCTTAGCGCGCTAGGACGACAAGCTAAGTGTCAGTCCAACACTCCAGTGTTTATTCAGCTTTGTGATGATTTGGCAGGCATCTATGCACTACCTGCACTCTGTGTATGTATGTGTGTGTAGAGGCAGAGTATGGATGGATCAGTGGTTGGTTCCAGTGTGGTAGCTTGGCTGGCAGTACCAATGGCGTTTCCTCGAACAGACGGCGCTGCCAACCAAGCTACTCCACACTCGCAAGCTGGCAGTTTTATGAGTTGAGGTGATTCCTTTCATGATCAAAAAATGATTCCAAAATAATAATCCATTGTTTTGTGTCTTTTTTATTTGTCATTTTTATATGTTTTGAAATTCATCAACTGACTGTAATTCCAATGTAAGAGTGAAATGATGTCATTTCAATTACTATGAAGCGTTAAACGTGAGTGGCGGCTCAGAATGAATGGTTTTATGTTTTGTACAGACTGATAAAATTGTACAATTGTGTCTATATCTTAAGTTATCAGTTCATCTTAATAAAGCGCACCAGTCATAAACCTAGATGCTTTGTCTTTTCACTCGAGAGTTCACTAACCTATTAGTGCATATGACTACCACTCCCTGATCCTTTATTGATTGGAAACATGAGCAGTAAAGAAAATTTCAATTTGAAATGGTGATAGAAAAAAGGTATATAAAGTGTATCCATTTAGAACAATAACAGGAGGTGAGTTGAGCGGGAAATAAATCGGATTGTCTGAATGTCATCTTATTGCTGAGTGAAGTTATACTTTGACATAGTTTCACAGTACTGATTTCTGTGCATACATACAGTATTTATCAGTTTCACTGGGGAGCACAATTTGTGTTGCTTTGTTTTTGGGTGCAGAATCCAAAACTGATATCAGTTTTTCTCTCACATCAAGTGTTTGAGCTTGAGCCTTGTTTTCTTAAAAAGTACACATGTAATATACGTATGTAGCTGTGTAAATAAAACACTTAAGATTTGCATCTAGTTATGTGTTCAAAATTAAAATTATTGCATTAAACAATATATAACTTACGTTTTTCACATGGTTACAAGTTAGGAGAAAACCCAGCACAAATGCTTTGTTTTTATTGGGAGCTGTATGCACCTCTCATCGCACGCATTTGTAATTGGCCAAAAAGATTGACAGGTAGCTGTTAAGTCCAATTGTAATTAGATCTTATCACAGTCTTGCTACAGCTAAAATGTACACTTTTGTTTATCTAGAGGATATGCTGTGGAGAGAAAAACTGACATGCAGAAAGAAGAACTGACTGCAGTTTTGGAATCAGCATGCCTTTTTTAATCAATCTAACTCTTATTTATGTCAACAATTTTTTTGTAATTGTACCCCAGTGTTATACTAAATTCAGCGGTACAATATAGATAATGTTGATAGTAAATACAAGTTAACCTTGGCACCAAATGCCATCTGTTGGACCAAATGACTAAGTTGCTTGAATAAATGAGTCTCAACCAATTCTTGTTTCAAATCCTCTCACTTTCAAACGGCTATGTTGGCACAACAGTATATGTGGATTGACAGATGACTAACTTTGCTCCAACTAGTGTAATTATATTGTTCTAATAATCTTTGGCATGCATGTGTATTCACCCTAATGCAACAACAAAATAATTACAAGTGGACACAATGTAAAACCAATACATCACTTTTTTCTACAGTAACCACAAAAAAGAAAGTAGAAATAATGTAAAAAAAATAAATTAAAAAAAGTGTATTGATGCTTTGTTAATCTGGCTTGATGATGTTTCAGTGATCACTTAAAAGAGTACTGGACAAGCTGAATCAGCCAAATTTGCTGACACACATAAGGGTGTGTTCAAATGGGTCCTGTCCACCTTTGAATGTGTGAAAAACATCTGCATACCACAAAAAGATACACTGCTGTACACAAGCATATAAATACCTCTACTGAATTTAGTTGTTGGTTAGGGGTATACAGTGAAAACACAAAAGGATCATGGCACAAAACACCTAAAGTTGAATATATTTACAATGATAAAAGATCAAATAGCAGTGTAATGTAGGAGACACTGCACCTCAGATCTGTTCTTTCCGTTTTTCTGTTCAGCACTTACTGAAAACTACAAAACCAAACGGCTTCTTCACAGTTTCTGAGTACGTCAGTGAATTCTATCCAGTTCACAAAAGGCAGGCAGGGATGGCCAGGTTTCCAGCGTGTGGAGGGTGTTCTACAGCAGTGAACCAGTGGGGCTTCCCACCAGAGGGGGGCTATGGCTCTGAGAGGGGGTGGGCCGCACAGGTAGCAGGTCATAGTGGCTGGGGATGTGGCTGTTCCTGGGCAGGTCATAGGGGCTCTGCGGGTAACTAGGTACCACCACGCCTCCAGCTCCTGGGATGATACTGATGGTGGGCTCTGGAAGATCAAAAGACCAAAGCTGTCAATTGCGCGCTAACAACACAGCCACAGGGGAGTAATAATAATAATAATAATAATAAATTATATTTATAACGCACTTTACATTTGGGGGAATCTCAAAGTGCTACATGGCAGATAAAAAACAAGAAAACAAAACAAGGACAAGTTTAGAACAACTGGACGACAACCAAGATATGAGAAAAATTACGGAAATGCTAAGGTAAAAAGGTGAGTTTTAAGTCCAGTTTTGAAAGAGTCAGTGGATTGGGGTGCTCTTAGGTGGTCGGGGAGGGAGTTCCACAGTGTAGGGGCTGTATAGCAGAAGGCTCGGTCGCCCATGGTGCGCAGCTTGGTTTTAGGAACGTGGAGAAGGTGTGAATTGGATGAGCGGAGGCTTCGGGTGGCAGGTTTTGGGGCAAGGAGTTCTTTGAGGTATGGGGGAGCATGTCCAAGGATACAATGGTGAGTGAGGAGGGCGATCTTATAATCAATTCGGAATTTGATGGGGAGCCAGTGCAGAGAACGGAGGATGGGTGTGATGTGATTGCTTTTCCGCACCCCCATCAGGATCCTAGCAGCGCTGTTTTGAATGTACTGAAGCCTCTGGAGGCTCTTGCTAGGGATCCCGATGAGGAGTGCGTTACAATAGTCTATCCTTGAGGAGACAAAGGCGTGGACAAGTTTCTCAGCATCCGTCAGGGTAAGTGTGGGGCGGAGTTTGGAGATATTTCTGAGGTGGAAGAAGGAGGTTTTGCAGATGTGTTTTATGTGTGACTCAAGGTTGAGTTGAGGGTCCAGTTTCACACCCAGGTTGGTGACAGTGGCTGAGAGGGGAATAGTGAGACCGGCGAATAAGATGCTTGTTATTGGGCAGGTATGGATCTGATGGGGAGTGCCAATTAACATGGCTTGGGTTTTGTCACTGTTAACTTGCAGGAAGCTGAGATTCATCCACGCCTTTATCTCCTCCAGACACAGGGAGAGGATGGATGAGGGAGATGGAGAAGGCTGGGTTATGGAGGGCGGGGGGTCAAGTTTGAGGTATAGCTGGGTGTCGTCCGCATAGCAATGAAATGAGATGCCGAACTTCCTGATTATATTGCCGAGGGGTAGTATGTAGAGAGTGAAGAGGGTAGGACCGAGTACAGATCCCTGGGGGACACCGGAGGTGACAGTGTGAGTGTCGGATTTTTTCCCCCCCAGGGAAACGTACTCGGTCCGGTTTGAGAGGTAGGACTGAAGCCAGGTTAGAGCAGTGCCAGAGAATCCAGTGGAGTGAAGCTGGTTAAGGAGGATATTGTGGTGGACAGTGTCAAATGCAGCGGACAGATCCAACAGGATGAGAAGTGACGGGGAGCCTGCATCGGCAGCCATGAGAAGGTCGTTGGTGACCCTAACAAGTGCTGTTTCAGTGCTGTGGCCAGAGCGGAACCCGGATTGAAATTTCTCAGCGATGTTATTGCGGGTAAGGTGAGTGTGAAGTTGGGCAGCTACCACTTTTTCCAGAACCTTGGAGAGGAACGGGAGTTTAGATATTGGTCTGTAGTTGGCAAGGTTGTCCGGGTCAAGCGAGGGTTTTTTGAGCAGGGGGTTAATAATGGCAGTCTTCAGTGCAGGGGGTACAGAGCCAGACTGGAGTGAGAGGTTGATGACATTGGTTATAAGGGGACTAATGGCTGAGGTTTGTTGTTTAATGAGGGCTGTGGGGAAAGGGTCCAGGGCACATGTGGAGGGTTTCATCTTTTTGATGATGTCCTCTACCTCCGACTGCAAGATAGGAGAGAAGCAGCGGAGAGGCTGGACTGTCCCGGGTGGAAGGAAGGGGGGAGGAGGTGAAGTGGTGGGGCCAGAAGAGGAGAGGAGCTGGGTGCGGATGTTGTTAACCTTAGCGGTAAAAAAGGTCATAAAGTTATTGCACACTACCTCTGAGGATTCTGTTGGAGTGGTGTGAGGTGGTTTGAGAAAGTGGTTGATGGTTGAAAAGAGTTGTTTTGAGTTTCCAGGGGTATTGTTTATGATATTGGAATAGAACTGGGCACGTGCAGTCCCAAGGGCTTTTGAGTAGGCCTTCTGGTGTTCTTTGTAGGCCTGTTTGTGCACGGTCAGTCCTGAGGCTTTAAGACGACGCTCCAGGATGCGCCCAGTTGACTTCAACAGACGCAGCTCACTGGTGTACCAGGGGGCTGAGTGTGAAAAAGTGACTGTTTTGGTTTTTTGGGGGGCATGGATACTTAGAAGTTTGGCCAAAGAGTTATTGTAATGGTCCACTGCCTTGCTGACTGATGTAAAGGTTGCAGAGGAGGAGGAGAGAAACTGGAGGTCCTGTGCTATAGTGTCTTGATTGATGTTTTTGAAATTTCTGAATGAGATTTGCCGCTTGGGTTTGGAGTGGGGGCGTGGGAAAGGAAGTTCCATTTGAATAAGTTTGTGGTCAGACACACCGACCTCGAGAACTTGCAGGTTGCTTATTGCCGATGAGGAGATGACAAGGTCAAGTGTATGCCCTTTGTCATGTGTGGGGACATTTACATATTGGGTGAGGTGTAAACAGTCCAATAGTTGCAACAGGTCAGAGGCAGGGGGGCTGGAGGGGGTGTCGACGTGGATGTTAACATCACCCAGTATGATTAGATTAGAGGAAGTGGAGGTACAGAGGGTAGTGAGTAGATCGTGTAGTTCTGGAATGAAAGAGGAGTTTGGTTTAGGAGGGCGGTAAATAAGTAAAACTGTGATGGGATATGGAGGTTTACATTTGAATGCAAGGGATTCGAATGAGGAGTGATCAGGTAGAGGGAGGGGGGACAGCTCTAGATCAAGACGGTGGAGTACAGCCAGGCCACCGCCACGGCCAATGCTGCGAGGTTTAGTTATGTATCTATAACCAGAGGGACAGGCTTCATTGAGGGATTGATAGACATCAGGTGGTTGCCAGGTCTCAGTCAGGCACATTATGTCTAGGCCTTTGTCCAGGATGAGGTCGTGAATAAATGATGATTTACGGGTGAGTGCTTGGATGTTGAGGAGATCCATTTTGATTGTGGCTGTGGGGCTGTGTTTAGGTAGGGGGCGAAGTAGAGAGAAATCCACTCCACGTTTTCTGTGCCGCATGCAGTGCAATCCACTCTGGGTTGGAGTAAGATCCACTCCGTGTTGGTGTCCGTTCCGTACTGGAGAAATTAACACTCCGTGTTTTCCCGGCGACCCGGTGTCCGTCTTGTGTCGGAGTCCGCTCCGTGTAGGAGTAGAGTCCGCACCATGTTTTCCAGGCCACCTGGAGTACTGCAGCCCCGCGTGGTTGCTAAGATAAGATCCAAGTGCGCCAGGTATCTGATGACGTGTTTTACTTGCGACGGGGTGTCGGGCGCAGGAGGAGCAGATGGATGGTACACTGTTATGGACGGGTTGGGAGAAAACAAAGTTACGACGGGTGCTTCTGTGGATGTAACGTGGTCTGCGGAGAAGTCCAAGTTGTTTGATGACTGAGACACACCCTGGAATGGTGTGATTACTCAGCTCCAGCAAGCGGGGGATGGAGTAAGTTAATATAGTGCCGGTTGGAGAACACTGAACTTGAGTGTTAGCCATTGGCTAGCCTAGCCAGGATGCCTTGGCGGGGAGTGGTGGGGTGGGCGCGCCGTAGTAGGTAGCCGGCTCTGTGGAGGTTCGCCGCGGTCCAGGCGCACTGCACACTAAAACTAGAAGCTAAAAACTAAACTTAATAATGGCTAAAAAATAAATAAATAAAAACACTAAAACTAAACTAATTCTGGTGGAGAAGCGGCGAACAAGCAGCGCCAGCGTCCTCTCCCCAGATTACTTCCGCCTTGGTCCACACGCAGCTGAAATGATCAAGATCGGTAGATCACTCTGAGTAACATGTTTGGTTTTCATCAATGAATTGTTATTCTCATTCAAAACTATCCTGTATTGAGTTTTTTCTTTTCTCGCCACCTTTGTCTGTCTCAATTAACACACACTGGATTACGTATCTTTGACAAAAGTGTCGGCCTCAACAATTAGATGCATGCTAGTTTCTAACAAGGTTCATACACGCGGTATATGACTGTTGTGAATGCAGCCTTTTACTTGATGTGATAGTTTGGTTGAACAAATACAGTGGTGGCTTGAGATACAAGTTTTATTCATTCTGTGACCATGCTTGTAACTCAAATCGCATATACCTATCTCAAATAATCATTGAAAGAAATGGAAACGGCACTAATTTACGTTTGGATGGATGGATGGATGGATGATCGACGGTCCGTCCGCCCGCCCGCCCGCCCGTATTCACACCTACGAGCAATTTGGAGTGCTCAATCAGCCTACCATGCATGTTTTTGGGATGTGGGAGGAAACCGGAGTTCCCGGGGGAAACCCACGCAAGCACGGGGAGAACATACACACGGGGAGGGTCGGAGGTGGAATCAAACCCGCATCCTCGGACGTGGTAACCAGTGCGCCACCAAGCCGCCCAATAATTAAATCAAATAAAAAAAAAAAAGGTGATTAAGAAAAAGTACTTGTCACATTTAAATGCACATTCTGCTGGTCATTCTGGTGTTTAGACCTTGGCCAACTGCCCCTCTCTCATCTTCACAGAACAGATAAAGAATAAGTTCCTGTGAGGATTACTATAGTATTATCCTTGTACACATATGTATATTGTTCCACTGTTTGTGATCTGTTCGTTAAGGGGTAAAATACCATGACATAGAACCTGTTTATCGTTATACTGTGTGACTATGGAATTGCCCATTACATTGTATGTTAACATTAGATCAGCAGAAGCCTATAAATCTCTGTTTAGTTCGATGTCTACGTCTATGAGCTGAGTGGCAAACAGCTTGAATTTTTTTTCAACTACTGATGCCTGCTGTGAAGTGAGCTGAGTCACCTGCCACCACAACACAAGGGTCATCATTTTAAGCAAAAAAAAGAAAGAAAAAGAATAATGAAAACCAGTAGATTGGCAGCTGATATCTTGAAAAAACGTTGAAGTTGTATCTCAAGTTACCACTGTACACTACTACACTTTCAGTGGATGGTCTTTTTAGATACTTATTATTTTTAGGGAAAATTTTAGAATATACATTTAGTTTTGTTTCTTGTGTGACTAAGAATAATAATAAATATTGTTATTTTAAATGTAGTTTTGGCGTCAACATTCTCTCTCTCTCTCTCTCTCTCTCTCTCTCTCTCTCTCTCTCTCTCTCTCTCTCTCTCTCTCTCTCTCTCTCTCTCTCTTCTCTCTCTCTTTCTCTCTCTCTCTCTCGCTGTGGTTGTTGGAGGTACCTAACACCAGCAGTTTCATATGCGCATTCACTGAAACCCTCTTTAGTAAAATATATATATTTTTGTTCAAATTCAAGACATCAATGTATTTTTATCCAAATTGTTCTTCTTAGTGTATATATTTTGTATCATAGTCTATTTTATTGCATGGCTTATAGTCAAAGTCATTTTAGATAATTGTATTATTTATCCTAAAATTTTAATGTTTTATGTTGCACGGTTATACAACAAAAAATTCCTAGTTTGTGAATGCCTTCACAGACCATGGTAATAACGCAAATTCTGTTCCTGATCTCAATTTCTATATGATAACGATACAACGTCCAGCCTTCGGTTTAATTTATGAGTTTAGGTAGTTTTGACCCTTCTTTGGATCAGAATCCTGATCAAGTATGCTGGGTCAAATCCTCAAACTTAGGTGCTGGGGATAAGTAACCCAGCATTGGCTCGTCCTGTTTGGACCCAACGCTAGGTTAGTATTTCATCCCATTTGGGTTACTTTTAACCCAACAGTTTTAAGAGTGTAGAAGTCAGAATTCAAGTCAAACATACCCATGTTGTAGACATTCTTGGCAGGCACATTGGTACTGGAAGTGGTGATGATGGTAGCTGCACAGCAGTGTGCCACGTGTTGGTGGTGAGCTGGTGATTTCATCTCCACGTAGCTGCTCTCTGAGTGTTTGCACACCAAACCAGGTGGATCGTTGATGGTGGCGTACGGGTTTTCACTGTTGAGGGAGCAAGTGCTGGACATGGAGCTCTTCATGTAGTCTAAGTGAGCAACAAGCACAAAAGAAAATGTTTATTGCCAATTGTCAGCGGAAGTATTCTTTATTGTTAAACATGATCATACAAAAGTTTTGTCACATGTGTAAATTCCAGAGATCATATGCACCAGGCATTTTGTGAAACTTAAAGGAAAAACAGCACACAATGATAACTTTCAGTGGAGGAGAGATGTGGGTGGCACACAGAGGAGAGGAATCAGTTGCAACCTGCAGACAAAGACAATCATAAGGACAAGCTCATACACAACATGTCAGCGGCGTAAAGAAACATTCAGGTAAAGTTTAGGTTGAGGAAACTGGGGATTTCCATGCTTCACCTTTTTAGTTCACCTTGCCAGTCTTATGTGTAAAATTGTAAAGACAATAACATTCACATAATGTTATTGATCATTTGTGATGGACCCCCCAAACTCCATCCCTGCATCCGTTTTCTCCTGCTTATCCCATCCAGGGTCAGGGGGAGTTTTGAGCCTATTCCAGTTGTCTATTCTATTCTATTCTATTCTATTCTATTCTATTCTATTCTATTCTATTCTATTCTATTCTATTCTATTCTAGTCATAAATTAACCCACACTTACTGTTTAGTAAGATCTTGTAATATTTTTTGTATGGCAACAAAGTTCAAACACAGTGTTATATGACATTCAGTGCTCCAATATCAAGACACAAGTGAGGAGGTTTAAAATGCAGGAGAGGCAATCTTTGGCTAGGGAAAGTGTACAAATGAGTGGATTGGCTGAGGAGTCGGAGGTGATGAGATCACAATTTGAGGTCCTCCTCACAATGTACCTCTGTAGAGTGGCTCCACTTGGTAACTGTAACGCCGGTCAATGCAGTACACACCTATATGGTAGCAAAAACCAATCGCCAGACAATTAAAGCAAGGCCGAGGGGTGCGCTCATGTATGCATTTCATCTGAAGTGTGTGTGTGTTTTTTCTTAGGCGACTTTCCATAGAGAGGTTGAGGGAGGTGGTGAATTTAATTATTGTGAAGCATTTGAGTGGACCTTCATGTATGAAAACGTTTGAGTCATCATTGCTTGATGCAGCAAAAGAGGTGACTGACCCAACTCACTGAGGTTACAATAGGCGCCCCACTCCGGAGCACTGTTCCTGTGTCGTCGTTTGGCCTTCATCTGGGCAATAAAAGGAAAGCCTTATTACAGAAACAGGGGAGGAGTTAGAGCATTGACATCATTATCATTATTAAAAATGCAAATTCAACTCGACTCATTATCAATACTAAACGGCAAATTCAACTCGCACAGCTGCACATTTGCGCTGCATACCACACAGAATCGGATCACACACAGAGGAAGCGTAAAAGAGGCGCACAGCACAGACTTAAGGTGTTAAAGTCAAAGTAGCTCCACTTTATTTGCCACATCATTTTATAGGGCAAATAAAGTGGTGCTACGTCATGTTTTCTTGCTAAATGGCTTTGTTTCTTTTCATTTTGTCAGTACCTTTGTCTGCAGCAGGACTTTCACTAGCCCATATGACATTTAAGGTCCCACAACTGACAGCAAATTTATAGCAATTCATCTATACGTATATTTGTGGCAGTGACAGACAATGAAATTATGCTCTTTGGTAATGACCATGTTGGCAACATGTTAAAAGTTGAGTTCCCCTCATCTCTTGAAACTTTAGTAAATGCTGCAAAACAGAATGCAGATCGGTCCAGACATTTTTACATGAGTCAATGATATGAAAATAAGTCTACCTTGTGATCCCAAATGGTTTGACTCAGCACAGCTTGTGTAGTTTGTTCTGACACGCTACTAAACTGAGAAGGACATAGTATGTTTCCTATGTGAGAAGTCATTTTGGCCCACCTTGGTGGAGCGCCTCTTGTCTGGTTTGGCGTAGTGGGCAGCGTAGGTGTAGGGGCCCAGTGTGCGGTAGTTAGGATTGGAGAAGCAGTGGCCTATGGAGCTGTTACAAGGTGATGACTCTGAAGAAGCCAGCAGGCCAGCACACCCTGTTGTCGCCACATGACATCTCTACACATCATCTTTTTTACAGTACACACATCCGGTGAACATGACAACCAGAGGTAAAAGTCTGGTATCTGTCGCAGAAAGAAGTTAAGTGACACCTTAACGATGTTGCCTTATTTGATGATGGTGGACGCTGCAAAGGAAGAATCAGATTATCTCATTCATCTCAGGTGCAGTGCCAACAGCAACTAATATCCCACTAAATGATGCTTTGCCAGGGTTGCAAAGAAGCATAGGATCAACTCTGTAGCTGCGAGGCACACACTAATCTTCTTTTTAAAGAGAGAGAGAAAGAGAGAGAGACAGAGAGAGACAGAGACAGAGAGAGAGAGAGAGAGAGAGACAGAGAGAGAGAGAACGAGAAAGAGCTTACCAGAGAGGGAATAGTCGGTGGAGTTGATGTGCAGGGCGGGTGTATAGGTGACGTTGGGGACATGCTGGCCTTTCTCCCTCTGTCGGTAGCGCAACCAAACCACCAGAGACAGCATGGCCATGATGAGCAGCAACAGAAAGATGATGCCCAGGATGGCGCCCGCTGATTGACGCTCCGATGCAAGGCCAGGGCTGATCTTGGTGTAGGGGTTCAGCTCCTCCATCACAAGGGCTGCTGAAAAGTCAAATTCATAAACATGTCAAACAGGGCAACTCAAATGCTTCTTGATATACAAAGCTCTGAATGGTCCTGGGCCCAAAAACTTTGTTTCCTATGAGACTTGCGGACCACTTGGGTCATCGGGTGCAGGCTTATTGAGCGTTTCCAGAACCAAAACTAAACCAATGGAAGAGTATGTGTTCTTCAACTGGGGAATGAATGAACTTGCTGAACATCTGAGAGCTGATTAAATTGTTCATGGATTTAAATCTGGACTGGAAAGTAGCCTGTTTTCACTAGCTTGTTTTCATTATCCTGCTTTTATTTCCTTGTTTTAATCATTATAATACATTCAATTAATGATTCAAGGGACTATCACATGCTTGGGTTATCCATCCATTTTCTGAACCACTTATCCTCACGAGGGTCGCGGTCGTGTTAGAAACCAAATAATAAAGCTCTATTTACTCCTCTGCTCCTCTCAAAATGTAGTTAATACAACATTTCATACAAGATCCCTGTAAATCTGATTTATTCACACAGTCTGATTATCAATGTGAACCCACGTATCTTAACACAGGAGAAGGATCACCTTGATCGCACCGGATGCCTTTGAATCCAATGCTACAATAGCAGGTTCCTGTCACGTAGTCACATGTGGCGTTGTTCATACACTCACATAGCTGCTGGCAGCCGTAACCAAAAGTCCCAGCGGGACATTCTGCACACAGAAAAAGAGGTTTTACCTGGCTTACAGGTTGGGCAAACGAAACAATGGAAGCACCACTCACTGAGTTCACAGCTTTCGCCAATGAAGCCCGTCCTACACGAACACTGCCCACTGACGTGGTCACAGTCAGCCCCGTTCTGACAGCGGCAAACTTCAGCACACTGAGTACCGTAGAAACCTGTTGGGCAGCCTGAGGAAGGATCAAAAACAAAACAAACAAACAAAAACATATGTATGTTAGACACACAAACGACTTAAGCCACTTAATACTTGCTCCAAACTGGCAAATATGAAATAATTTCTAAGATTTTAACCCACTTTTACTAATTCAGTTTTGAGGTTTGTAATTACGAAAAAAAAAAAAAAAAACCCTGACTTATTTTCAATGTAATAAGCCAATGGTGATTACTATTAAATAACTATTGGAGATGTTTAATCAAGCACAACTGTATTTTTTAAATTGATATTGCTACATCAATCCATTTGCTATAACGCTTCGACTCAGGGTCTTGGCTGTGCTGGAGCCTTTTCCATCTGACTTTGGCGAGAAGTGGTTTAGACCCTGGACCGGACATTGACGACAACCATTTTACACTCATATGCACATAGGGAAAATTTAGATAGGGTGACCAGACGTCCTCTTTTTCCCGGACATGTCCTACTTCTGCGCCCCTCCCCCCCTCCCCAAATTGTCTGGGGGGTATTTCAAAATTGTCTGGGATTTCGTTGGACTGCCTCAAACATTCTACACAATTCCAGTCTACACCGAGTGTTTACAAGCAATGCCGAAACGAAAATGCACGTTCACGGAGGAATTGAATAAAAAAAATTCCCAGGGTCGCGATCCTTATGAAGCTGAGTGCTTGACATGCAAGGCAGGCATTTACGTGTCTGGCAAATAAAGGTGCCAACGCACCCCACAAGAGGAGGACTGAAGAGGATTTGTTCTTATAATGCTGCAGCGGTGGCCATAAAAACACATTTTTGTTAGTGTATATATGTTGTTTTGTGTTATTCGGGCCAATAAATTCAATTGCTATACAGACACCATGTCATTTGTGTCATAACATATGACACAAATGACGACCCCCCCCCCCCAAAAAAACAAAAACAAATATGACCGCGCCCCCCTCCAAAAAAAGTGTCCTCTTTCTTAGAAATCCAAATCTGTTCACCCTATTTTAGGTAACGCAACTTGTATGTTTTTGGAATGTGGGAGCAAGCCAGAATATGCGTAAATACCCCCACAAGCATGAGGAGAACATACTCCATCAGGAAGGTCGGAGTTCCGATCTGATTTGCAATTACTGTTCGCCTTGAGGGCTAACAATATGAGGCTGTGCGTTAGCCATGTAGCTTTATCAATCAACCACTAGATGGCGGCTGAATCTCAGAATGTAATACCACAGTGTGCCTATGTCTTCATCACAGGTGGACGCTGACATTGCCGATCTTGTATTAAAAACAAGTTTTAAACTTGTAATTACAGTTAGAGCAACGATATAACCTTTTGGATTAAAGGTTGATGTAGTTCACATGATTTACAGGTAGCTGAAGTGTCAGAGAGAGACAGAGACGTACGCTGAGTACAGAAGAGTCCTGTCCATCCAGGGCTGCAGTCACACTCTCCATCTGTGGGGCTACACTGGGCATCATTGTGACAGTTACATGTGTGAATGCAGTCGGGACCCCACGAGCCCTGAGGACAGGCTGCAAGCAAGACACACAAATATGTCACAGAGATGACTGGATGTGCAAGTAAAAACATCTGAATGGACCAAAAAGGCAATCGAAGTTGATATTGCTTATGGAGAGTATTATCATTCATGTCTTACGTTTGGAGCAGTCCTCTCCAATCCATCCAGGGTAGCACTGACACGAGCCATCGATGGGATTACAAGTGCCGTTGTTTGTGCACAGGCACGTCTCGGTGCAGTGTTTACCATATTTTCCACTGGAACATACTGTTGACACATAATTGCTCAAAAAGGATTCATTTTATTCATAAAAAAAATGAACATTCACATCTTTCATATAGTATGCAAAGCATTGGCCATTGCAAGCATAAGCGACTTTAAAATTCTGGTATATGAATTATTAATTTTTAAATATTTTCTGTTTTAATAAATGTATTATTTCAAATTGTGATAAAGCACTGAGCAAACAAAACATTTTGAGAATTATTTGTTTTTTTAATCAAAAAAAAATTAAGAGAGATGTTAATTATACAACATTGGCTAGTACAAATAATGTCAGAAAATTTTCACACACGCACGCGCACGCATGCACGCACACACACACACACAGACGCACACGCACACGCGCACACACACACACACACACACACACACACACACACACACACACACACACACACACACACACTCAAACATAAGGTTGAAGGACTCACACAGAAGTTTTGCAATTAATGTGAAGGACAGATTTATGAGGCATGCAATGAAGATGAAGAAGGTCAGACAGTTAACTAAGTACAAGGTCTTTGTGACTCGTTGGTTCCTTGCAGTAACTTGGAATTTTGAACGTGGATTCTGAATGTTGTAGAAGTGGATAGTAGGTATTGTAATCAACAATAAAGCGGTCCCAATTGTCTCCTGATTAGGCACCTGATTAAGGCACAAATATATAAAGGTAAACTATTAGTACTCTACTTATGACTACTTCAACATATGACAGGGATTAGCCTCTCCGTGTCTGTTTTTAGAGAACCGAGCAGCCTCTCAGCAGATGAAGTTTCCTGTCGCGTCTATTTCTTTACACCACTCATCAACATACGCAAACACGACGTGTTTCGAGAGGTTTTATGTAATGAATTCTCCATCCATCCATCCATCCATCCATCCATCCATCCATCCATCCATCCATCCATCCATCCATCCATCCATCCATCCATCCATCCATCCATCCATCCATCCATCCATCCATCCATCCATCCATCCATCCATCCATCCATCCATGCATGCATCCATCCATCCATCCATCCATCCATCCATCCATCCATCCAATATTCTTACAGCTTTTCCCTACGGGGGTTGTGGGCGTGCTGGAGCAGTCATCGGGCAGTAAGCGGAGGATACCCTGAACTGATCGCAGAGCACAGAAAGATGAACAACTATCCACGCACACACTCACACCTACACATTATCCATCCATCTATTTTCTGTACCGCTTTTCCCCACAGGGGTCGTGGGCGTGCTGGAGCCTATCCCAGCAGTCATCAGCAGTCGGCAGAGACACCCTGAACCGGTTGCCAGCCAATCACAGGGTTAACAGAGACGAACAACTGTTTGCGCTCGCATTCACACCTAGGGACAATTTGGAGTGCTCAATCAGCCTACCAAGCATGTTTTTGGGATGTGGGAGGAAACCGGTGTGACCGGAGAAAACCCACGCAGGCACAGGGAGAACACGCAAACTCCACACAGGGAGGGCCGGAGGTGGAATCGAACCCGCACCCTCTGAACTGTGAGGCAGATGTGCTAACCAGTGCCGCACTGTTCCACCTCTCAACACATTATAATGTAACATATTATTGTGAAGACTATAGAATAAAAACATACATTGAAAATGGAATAAAAAAAGATCTTGAATTGCATACTAATTATAACGCATGTCCTATAGAGAGTCAATAAAACTCATTTGAATTAAAATAAATCCCAGTCCTCTCATATGCTGGCGGTGAAGGTGTGATGTGTGAGAGTTGTAGTGAGTAACGATGGATGGGCGCTAACACCGGACATCGACTTTATCGGGACTTCTAAGTTATCTATGGATTGCTTCAAAGATGCAGCAGAATAACTAATGTAGGACAGACTGCCTTCATGTTTAATGCTAATGAATATTTTACAGCTCACTTCTCCAGCATCTCCATTTAGAATTCAACTTGGCAATGAACCTTTGACGGCCTTCATTGATGAGTTAAGATCAGTTTAACCCACAGAAATATGAATCGTGCTACATATACAGCATATCAAGAATGTGATCAAATGTATTCCCCTCAAATGGAACGTGTGTAATGGATGGAATATGTAACAAGAATATTTAAATATTCTCAAGGTCAACAGGAAAAGAGCAAACTTTACACCGCAGTGTAGAAGCTCCACATGAAAACCCCAGTCTTAGAACTGCAAGGCAGGTATTCTAACCAGGTATGATGCTACGTAATTCTTTGACATTGGTTCAGGAGTTGGTGAACCACCTTTTGGACAATGTACCTAATTTGGCCACTCCTCGGACTCAAATGTCTCGCTACAATGTCAACAAATCATGTGAAGAGCTAAGACAAAATGAAAATCAATACAATATTTAAACCTCTCAAACTTTCATGGAATCACTACATAGAAACACTGTGACTAAACATTTTGACTTCAGAATATTGGTCTTGGGGTGAGAGAAAATACCTCCAAAACAAGCTACAGTGTGTCATATAGATAACAAAACATACCCCACAACTTTCTCTGAATTTGCTATTTCGCCAATTTGAAAAAACAGTTCGTCTCCAAAATAACACTCCCTGGTGGTATTCTGACAAATCTGCCTGGTAAGCCTTGTAGGTGTTGAAATGGTATGTTGGTTATCAATATGGCTGGCTGGACTATATGCATTAGTCAAGTCATTTTTATTTACATATATAGCCCTTAATCACAAACACGTCTCAAAGGGCTTCACAAGCCACAGTTGATTATTATTCTCAATATCCCCTGACCTTAACTCCCAGGAGGGCAAGGAAAAACTCACAAAGCCATAATGTTACAGGTTAATTTAAGTCTTAAGAGTTTACCAAGCTGATTGTTTTTTTCCCCATTTCATTTTACTAGGCTGAGAAAACTGAGCAGCACATCCTGTAGTTAAGGTAGTTCAACCTGCCAAATAAGATGCCGACACAATTCACTTTGTATCACCAGAACGGATTGCTTGTGTTAGCAGGCAGAACATGGGAAAACCACATCACTTTCCTGATATATGCCACAGGAAAGATTACAACCGATGAGGGTCTCAAGCTATTTCCCCTCTGGTAGGCACAACAATTTGATTGCTATGAAAACAAGAGCACCAGCACACTGCATTTTTTCTCCCCTTCAGTGAAATAATGTGATAATCAATTTAAATTATGTCATTTAGTCATCATGATTATTTTGTGTATTACAAAAAAATGTTACATTTCATTTTAACGTGCTGTAGTGTTAGAATGAAAACTTGTTCCTTTTAAAAAACAGGTTCCTTTTATTGCGTGAAGGCGAATAATTCGTGTTATTCCTGTACTTTATTGTGTACTTTATTGTTCACACGTTATTCTACACCATTCACTTTTTTCTTCTTCTATTTTACTACTCACACTTTTTTGACGCGCTACAACTTCTACATAGTAATTCATCCGATTCACACCATTCCAATTTCAACATATTGCAAATATTCACGTGAGGGGGCGATTACATTTTTCTTCATTTGAAAAATTTACGGTTTTCCCAAAATTCACAAACTTTACTGTATTGTGTACCGTTTTTTTCCGTGTACAGTGCGCCCCCATGTATAGTACGCACCCCTAAAAATGGCATGCTGATGCTGGAAAAAAGCTTGTACCCATGTATAATACGCACCCAATTTTTATGAATTTTTTTTAAAAAAAAAATTAATCTTTTTTTTTTTTTTTTTTTTTAAGTCCCAATGATCGTCACACACGCAGGAAGGCAATGGGTCCCATTTTTATAGTCTTTGGTATGGTCTTAACTAGGCTGGATGTAATTTTTTTTGTTGGCGTTGATTTCTCCGACTGCCCGTAAACGCACCACCGCGCTCCGTGCGCATGGAGCGTGTTTGAAGTGAACAGCAGAGAAGAAAGGAACAAGGCAAAGTGTTGTGAAATAAAATATTACCTGTAATACGGATTTAGGTAGAGAACTGAACTCTCGCTCTTTATATAGCTGACGTGTCTTGGTCATCCGTTCTGCGCATCTGTAATGGCGGCCTCCGTATGATATCCGGTTTGCGTGTGTGCGAGAGCGAGAGAGAGCGAGAGAGAGAGCGCGCGAGAGAACGCTCAACCGTAGCGCGCCGCCGACCGCCCAACTGCACCGGGCTGGTCGATTATTGTGACAGAGCCGTCGCTGAAATTTAGAAGATATTTTTAAAGTCCTGATGTACTTTCTAAAATTTAAGTGGACCTCAGTGCGCACTGCGCACGGAGCTTAATTTGGTGCGGTCGCGCAACCGCAGCGCGCCGGGCGCTCACTGTCGCATTGCTTAAAGAGCGCCTTTGTGTTTTAGGATGAACAGCAGAGACCAAAGGAACAAGGCAAAGTGTTGTGAAATAAAATATTACCTGTAATACGCATTTTGTTATTTGCTGATTGAAACTGCTAATTAAACTGTGAATTGAAACTAATAGGAAGAAAACAACTCTCGCTCTTTATATAGCTGACGTGTCTTGCGCATCCGTTCTGTGCATTTTATTTCACAACACTTTGCCTTGTTCCTTTCTTCTCTGCTGTTCACTTCAAACACGCTCCATGCGACCGCAATGCTCTCGTATCAGACGCTTGCTCGATCACCTGCTCGTTTGCTGTCCCGTGCGCGCACGAAGCGCGGTGGTGCGTTTACGGGCAGTCGGAGAAATCAACGCCAACAAAAAAAAATACATCCAGCCTAGTTAAGACCATACCAAAGACTATAAAAATGGGACCCATTGCCTCCCTGCGTGTGTGACGATCATTGGGACTTAAAAAAAAAAAAAAAAAAAATAAAAAATAAAAAATTTTTTTTTTTTTTTTGTACCCATGTATAATGCGCACCCCAGATTTTAGGACAATAAATTAGTAAAATTTTGCGCACTATACACGGAAAAAAACGGTACTTTATAGTTTACACATGTTATTCTACCCCATTCACTTTCTTCTTCTTGTTCTTCTTCTTCCATTTAATTCCTCACACTTTTTTTACGCGCCAATACTTTGACATAATTCATCCGATTCATGCCATTCCAATTTCAACATATTCCAAATATTCACGTGAAGGGCGATTACCGTGATACTGCATGCGCAGTGATACTGACCGGCAGAATAACATCCGGTTGTTCCCAAAGATGATCTTTTTTCTGAAATAATTTTACGTTCACGGACTTAAGTAGGAGTCAAAATTTGGGTGCGTATTATACATGGATACAGGCTTTTTTCCAGCATCAACATGCCATTTTTAGGGTGCGTATTATACATGGGGGCGCATTATACATGAAAAAAAACCCGGTAAATTTACGGTTTTCCTAAAATTCACAAATTTTCAGCCAGATTTGCCCCATTTATTCTTAACGGCAAATTCAACATTTCACATGTCCATTGTTCCTATTTGAAATTCACATCATTCAGTGTATTCAATTCACATTGGGTAGCTGTACTCTCTCCCCCGTTGTTTACTTGTATGTTACTCGTGTACTGTGTCTCGTCACCGTGGGATGGAGGAAACGTAATTTCGATTTCTTTGTGTCTTGGCATGAAGGAATTGACAATAAAGCTGACTCTCTGACTCTGATATTTGACATTCCCAAAATCAACACGCTTCAAACATTTTCATCTTTAAATTTTCCGCAAAATTTTACATTTTGTTTTTTCCTTTTTAAATCTACAATTTTTGACCTATTCTAACTATTCCAACTTTCAACTATTCATCTTATGTCTGCTGATTCCAAGAATTCTCCCTTACCAAATATTCTACATTCTCCCCATTGCAGGACCCACAAGTATTTGGATTCACTCAGTTCTAATTTCTACATGTCAATTCAACCCGTTCCAACTTTATGTTCCAACTGTTCATCTTATTCCTACTGATTCCAAGAATTACCTTACCAACAATCCTACATTCTCCCCATTACAAGACCCACACATATTTGGATTCAATCAGTGTTTCTCTTCTAATTTTTACATTTCTTGACTGATTCAAACGTTCTACCTTTAAACTATTCAGGTTATGTCTACTAATCTTACATAACATTCCACAAGTCTTCTCACCTTTTTCAATCATTTTGTTACTATGACCACAGATTTGTGTTTGTGTTGCATTCTACAGTCTTCTTATTATACTGTACGTTTATATTGATATTGCCAGTTGGGCATAAAACAGAAGCTTCAGTTTATTTTCACTGCAAACCTTTCAAGACAGCTCAGTGTCTGCGTAATGTCAGTCACAGTACACCATTGCAGTAATGGCTGCCATTAACAACTTGTTTTGAAATCATGAATGTGTTGTTTACCATTCATTGATGTCATGTCAGGTAAACATCAGTAAGACGCTGTCCAGCCTTTTCCAACATGCACTATGATTTTCTGCTGCTTGATCAGACTTTTGCATTTTGATCAATCATTTTGTTGACATTACATGGAGGAGCAAGGAAGGAGAAAAACATCTTTCCGTTCAAACAATGTTAAGGTTAATTTATGCGGCTCTGTTTCAGAAGGGATGTTATCTCAGGGCCCTTTATGTATGCATATAAATACACCTCCCTCACAAAATAAAAGGAATATATAGAGAGAAAATACATATACAGTACTTTGACAGTTAGACACATACACTTTACTGTAAAATTTTATACACATCATAATGTTATATATAAGGAGTAATGCCAAAAATGCACACGAAAATTCACTGCTTTCATAGCATTCTGCGTCGGACAAGTTTTATGCATATTTCCATTAGAACAGTGTTTCCTAACCTTTTTTGAGCAATGGCACATATTTTATGTTACAAAAATCACACGGCACACCACCAAACAAAAATGTCACAAAACGTATATATAATGAAATATAATGAACATTTATTGTCAATTCACTTACTCAGTGTGAAATTTGGCCCTGTTTGGTTGAACACAACGCTGATATTCTTGCAGGAATTGAAGAAAGACAAACACGAAGATCTTCCTCAACAGCTCTGAGTCTCGCTCTTTTCTTAGTCTTTAAAGTAGTCATGCTTGAAAAGCCCAGCTCACATAGATAGGTTGTGGAGAAAGGGAGAAGAGCTGAAATTGCTTTGTTTCCCAGAATAGGGAACTCCTTGGCAGCAGTCAGCCAAAAACTGTCCAAAGGTACATCCGAAAAGCGCAGCTTAAGACCACGATCTTGTCTCAGTTCAGTTATTTCTTCCTGCTCCTGCAAAGTTATGTCCCTTCCAACTGCAGTTGAGCTATATGGGTTCCTCACCCAGTCAAGGCAATCAGTGGAAAGTGAAGGGAAATAACATGACAACTTCTGCTCCAAACTTTGCAGATGTTTACCTATTGTCTCACACAGTGCAGCTCTGTTGACACTCTGCCATTTCTGGGTGTTTGGGAACATTTCTAGGTTGGCACTTTCCACGTGTTGTTCCCAGAGCAGCACCTTTGAACGAAACCCCTGTATTTGATCTGTACTTGTGAGCAGGTTTTCGTTTCGACCTTGCATTCGCGTGTTCAAGTCATTCAGATGTTTAAATGTATCTGCCAGATATGCCAGTCTTGCACACCACTCATCATTTGAGAGCAAGTTAGCGTCATCATGCTTCTCATTTGTCAAAAACACTTTGAGTTTCTCCCTCAGCTCATAAACACGACTTAAAACTTTGCCCCGGGAAAGCCACCGGACCTCCGTGTGGAGCAATAACACTTTATGCTCCTGCCCCATTTCCTCACACAATGATGTAAACATGCGGCTTTTTACTGGTCTCGTCTTCACAAAGTTTATCATGCGCACAACATCTTCCATTACAGGAGCTAGGTCTGCTGGTAATGTTTTGGGAACAAGTGCTTCCCGGTGCAGAAAACAATGCGTCGCGATGACTTTTGGATTTTGCTCTTTCACTCTGTTTACAAATCCTTTGGTGCGCCCGAGCATGGCAGCTGCTCCATCGGTGCAAACACTTACGCAGTCTTGCCACTTTAGTCCTCCTTGTTCAATGTACCCTGATACAACTCGAAAAATTTCTTCTCCTGTTGTTCTTCCTGGCAATTCCTTGCAAAACAGAAAGTTTTCTCTGATGGTGTCTCCGTCTACAAAGCGCACATTTGCCAGAAGCTGCGCGTGTCCACTGATATCCGTAGATTCATCAATTTGCAAAGCGAATTTCCCACTAATGTGCAACTTTTCCAAAACTGTCTTCTCAATGTCTGCAGACATGTCTTGAATACGTCTGGAAATTGTATTATTTGATAGAGGGACTTGGGCTATTTCTTTAACAGCGCCAGGGCCGAGCATCTCTTTCAAGATAATTTTGCAGGCGGGCATTATTAACGTCTCTCCTACGGTGTGTGCCTGTTTTGATTTGGCGATGAGTTCAGCAACTTGGTAACTAGCTCTAAGAGCTTTCTCACCCGTCTTGGTGGTTTTCCTCAGTAGCTCTGCCTGTTTCCCAGTCCGTTCACACAGTTGAACAAAATAGTCCGTACTCTTGTTTTGTAGTGACGGGTGTTTTGTCTCTAAATAGCGTT
Organism: Syngnathus typhle; assembly: GCF_033458585.1. Lineage (NCBI taxonomy): Eukaryota > Metazoa > Chordata > Actinopteri > Syngnathiformes > Syngnathidae > Syngnathus > Syngnathus typhle. The sequence goes on along the minus strand of NC_083741.1, from coordinate 7,518,051 downwards.
TGAGTTTACTGGGAACCATGGCACTGTTGGACAACTTTTCCCCGCACACCAGGCATAGCGGAGTTGCCGCACTTTTTTCTCCAGTAAAAGTAAATCCAAAAGCAAGATAGCCTTCGTTGTATTGTCTTAAGCTCACCTGTTTTGCTTTCTTCTGACCAGTGCTCATGCTAGGGCCTTCATCTGGGTCAGAATTTTCTTCAGGACCCAGGTCAGATTGAGTACTTTTTCTTTTCAAATATTTATCCATTGCTATTACCTGCACTGTCTCACTCGAGGATAACTATGAACTTCCTACTCCTAGAGTAGACATATCGCGCTGATACACTGCCCTCTATTGGAAGAGCATTTAATTGCCCTGTCTATCACTACATGCTTCTCACTTTGAACCAATTAGACGAAACTGGGCGGCACACCTGATGATTCGTCACGGGACACTTGTGTGCCGCGGCACAGCGGTTGGGAAACACTGCATTAGAAGATGTTAATTGTAACTGGATATTTTTACTATAAACAAAATTAGAATGATTTCCTACCCCGACAAATTATTTCAGAAGATTACCGTAAATTTCGGACTATAAGCCGCGACTTTTTTCCTCCAATTTTGAACCCAGCGGCTTATGGTCCGGTGCGCCTTATATCGATTTTTTTCCATGATTTTTGCGATGAATTGATCACTTTTATACAATCGTAAAAAGGCTGTGGACCGCTGTCGTGCGGCACCGCTTTGCTGGGCAAAGGGATATGTGACACGGTCACAGGGGAGAAAAGTGGTGTGTTGATCGCATGTCCATCCGGCAGGCAAATAGTGCCGTATAATTCACACAAAGAGGAGACAGAACGAGATCAAGACGGACATTACTGAAAGGAAGCTTTTATATACAAACCGCCATTATGGGGGACAAAAGAAATGCATATGATGCCGCTTTTAAGTTAAAGGCAGTCGATGTTGATGACATTGTGTTGCGTCACCCTACGGTCACGTCTACTCTGGAGCTATAAGTGTCATTCGCTAGTTTAATGTAACTTAGCGCTTCGTTCATGAATAATATTAGCATAGACAGACCCTCATCATGGAAAACGCTAGAAGAAATGCATAAAAGCGACGACAAAAGAGAGACTGAGAAAGTGTGTGGCGAAGGATATCTAACGCCTATCCGATCGGACACTGAGGAGGAAGACTTCGATGGTCTCAGTGCACAGAAGGAAGATTAAGACAATGAAGCTCTTTTATTTTTACTTTTACTTTAACCAGCCCTGTTAGTGCTGTGCTACCGTGTTGCTGCTGTGTTACCACCGCGTCTCAGTGACTTTTACCGGCATGTTTTTTTTAAATCCAGCCCTATTAGTGCTGAGTTACTTCCGTGTTGCTGCGGTATTACTGCCGCGTCACAGGCAATGTTTGAAAAGAATTGTTAAGGTATGTTGTTAAAACTTTAAAAAGGCTTTCTGTGTACCGTCTTTCTTTGTAAATAACTCGCGTGCACACTTCCGTGTTGCTGCGGTACTACTGCTGCGTCACAGGTAGCGTTTAGGAAGACATGTTATGAAAACTTTAAAAAGGTATTCTGTGTACTGTCTTTCTTTGTTAATAACTCGTGCGCACGTGCAGTTTATAGTCCGGTGCGGTTTATATAAGAAAAAGAAAATCCCCGCATTTTAGCTGGTGCGGCCTATGGTCCGGTGCGGCTTATAGTCCGAAAATTACGGTACGCTCCAAAACAGTCGGTCTTACGAAAGAGGTCACTTACAAAAAAGGGTAATAAAAAGAATAGTATTGCATTTATATACGTATTTGTTCAATGTCCAAAATAAGAAGAATATCTACTTCCTCCCAGACCATACATGTCAGAGTACAGTATAATGCAACATACAATATCATGCTGGGCCAGTAATCCATCACACTACCATGTTCCTGGCTTGCTATGACAACCATTACAAAAGGTGGCAAAATGGGAATAAAAACGCACACCAAATGCAGCAGAACGTGACAGAACTGTAAGATTCCAGGGAATACAGTACAAATGCTTTCCCATCCTGACTATGCACCACCTCCAGGTAGTTGCATGCTATGAACATACGTTTTTAAACTTTTACTTTGTTTTACTATTACTATTTACTCATTCACGCTGCTGTGGCAATTTTTTTTCGGAAAGTTTAAAATAGAGGTGATTAGTTGAACAATGAATCACATTCAAATTGCAAAGGCTCCAATTTTGATAGAAGGGTGGCAACTAGTATGGCAAGACATTTGGTAAAGGTGGGAGGTGCCACCCCTGGCCGAGAATCTAAGTGTACATGGCAATGATTTGTCTTCAATTTTGTTTCTGAACTGAGCTCTTGTGCTTGCATTGATCGTATTTGTACTTTCTCCTTTTGGTCCCACACTAGGCATAATATTTTTAGCTGTTTTATTTTTACATTTGTGTTAATGTCAAAACAACAATGTGAAATCCTCCATACAGTACAAAACAATTAAATTTCAGAGCAGTCTGTTTTTCAATGTCAATGTCATGTTTCTCAATGTCAGAATACATCCCAATTTAGGGAAGTGTCAACTTACCCTGGTTGCAGAGGGTTCCGAAGAAACCAGACAAACATTCGCAATGGCCAGTGACATGGTGACAAGGCCCATCACTGTGGATGCACTGAGGACACAACTGGCTACAACGATGGCCGTAGAATCCAGGTGAACATGCTGCACGTGACACACAAATTTTGTTAGAAAAGAGTGTCTGTCATGGAGAGCTGCATTCTGTTGGCGCAAACTCAATTTTTTAACATTATAATACACTGTTGTCTTTGCAAAACATGGAATAAATGTAATTCACGACATTTGCCATGGATCCTCCTGCAATAGTCTTGCTAAAACCTGTCATTTGTTTTAACTGATGTTAGCCAAGGTAGAAAGCCAGGCCATGGAGCGTCTACCATTTCTCTCACGCTCCTAATTAAGACAATTGACAAAAACTTTGAACCCAGAGCTGTTGAATTGATTCCACCAAGGCAGGAATAAACAAAGGAAAGCTGGTATGTGCACTGCATTTAGAAATGGGAAGCCATGAACTATGTAAATACGATGTCAGATGGAGGTTTGTTCCATCCACTTTTTCGAGTACCTGTTTTCAAGCTTGAGACTGACTTTCAGTCAAAGCACACCCGATTTTGACGTCAAATTATATTGAAAATGCATCTATTCTGAACTATGGAGACATTTGAAGTTGTCGCTGACCAAAGACCCACAGGACTAATCTGGAAGCAAACCTGGTCCAGCACCTATGGATGTGAGGCACACTTGTGACACAATCTCTTCTCATTTCAACTTGTTATTAAGGCAGATGCCTTTTTTTTCTATGTATTGCATCGTTAGACAAATTCACATTTTTTAAATTCAAGCAACGAAGCGATCGTTAGGGTTGACAGTAATCCCTCGTTTATCGCGGATAATTGTGTCCAAGACCACCTGCGATAGGTGAAAATCCGAGTAGTGTCACCCTCTCATTTTTAACAGATACATTTTTGGTGTATTGATAAATGTATATATTAAACCGTATAAGTGCATATGTTATCATTAGAACATTAAATAATAGTTTCAAACATGTTTATTACGTCGCGTCTTGATTACTGTAACGTATTGTTCTCTGGTCTTCCTAAGTCCAGTATTAAAAGTCTACAGTTGGTACAAAATGCTGCGGCGAGACTGCTCACATGGACGGAAAAATGTGATCACATTCCCCCAATATTAGTCAACTAACATTGTCCAGTCCTTTTAAGATGTGACTTCAAAGTTCTTTTATTAACCTGAAACACACTGCATGGCTTAGCGCCTTTGTATGTTGTCAACGTTACGTTCAATCCCGTAACGTTTGTTCGCAAAACGCTAGTCTTTTAGTGACCCCGAGGGCCAAAAAGAAGTCCGCAAGGTCTAGAGCAGTGGTTCTTAACCTTGTTGGAGGTACCGAACCCCACCAGTTTCATATGCACATTCACCGAACCCCTCTTTAGTGAAAAATACAATTATTATTTTCAAATTCAAGACATCGATGTTTCTTACTGGTGCACAAAATGAGCCATGCATGAACATCACCTTGTTCAAAGAACAAAACCAACACAATGTACGAACTCATAACAAATTACACACCTGCAAATGACTGTGTGACTTCTGCTGTTGCCTTTGTGAGACCAGTTCAGATAAGCGGCATCACAAATCTACACGCTAAATCAGGGGTGTTCAGACCTCCACAGTGGAGGCTCTGCCGAATCCCTGAGACCGACTCACAGAACCCCTAGGGTTCGATCAAACCCAGGTTAAGAACCACTGGTCTAGAGCATTCTCTATTCGGGCTCCAGAGCTTTGGAATGCCCTACCGATAGATATCAGAAGTGCTACCTGAATAGAAACATTTAAGACACGATTAAAGACACTTTTTTATGCTATGGCCTTTAATTAACCTGTGTTGGCCGATTCGGCTGGAGTTTGTGTTCTCTGTCCTGTCCTTGATTTCTGATTTCAGAAGTAGTAATCCATCAATTTGTTGTGTACATGCAATAAAATAATGAGATGACTAAACAAAAGGGAGGCCGTAACTACAAAATAGCCGGTGTCAAAATTGAGTTTGACACTCCTAGTATGTTGTCACTTTAGTTTATATTCAGAGCAAGATTTTAGCTTAACTAACTAAAAGCTTAAGGCTGTTTCCCCAATGTAGAAATAGTCTCACTCCTGACTGCATTACATATACATGAACCAGTCTTGTGATTTGTATATTTGATATACACAGATACCAAAGGAAGTTCCTGCAAGTTTGTCTGATAAAAAAAGGACTTGGGGTACAGAGTTGTTACGCCTGACATGTGACAGACCCATGAAGCATACACTATACCAAAAGTCTGGATACTTGTCAGCTTTTTTATATTTTGTCCATGGCAGGGATTTTTTCTGCTGTTATCCTAGGTACGCCAGGATTGTGTTACCTTAGGTCAGTGATTCTCAAATAGTGGGGCGCGCCCCCGTTGGGGCGCGTGTGACCCTGAGGAACAGGCTTTTTTTTTGGCAGTACTAGAATAAAGTGTAATTGCGCATCTTCACAGCAGGGGGCAGTGGCGCTCTCATTGTTACTTCTGTGACGTTTGCGACAGTGCAACATTTTACGACCTACAAGACAAGTTAGGATAGGGGCGCGAATAGTTTTCTTCTTGCTAGGGGGGGGCGTAACAGAAAATAATTGAGAAGCACTGCCTTAGGTGATGGGGAGTCAAGATGTTATGTATTGGGATACAGTGGAGAAGTTATGTATTGGGATACATTCAATTTTGTAGACTACATTTTAGTCTAAAATGAGTCTAATTGGTGCCACTCTGGACAGAGTAAAAAAATAATGATTACAGTTCAGTCTTTTGAGTGTGGGAGTGTATTTGACTTTCTTACTTCGTTTGCAGTTGGTGCCACGGTAACCGGGAGCACACACACATGTGCCTTCCTCAGGGGAGCATGAGCCTCCATTCTCACAGGTGCAGCTGTAAGAGCAGTTGGGACCCCAGTAGCCATCATTACACACACTGTCACAATGGACACCTGTGAAAGACAAACACACAGGCGTGCACACATGCACACACTGAGACTCGTATGAATTTGAGGTAAAAAGAAAAAAAAACAGCTTTAAAAGACTTTGGATGGAATTGGTCTGTCATAGAGATAAAGTGGTAAGAAGATTTTGAGAAATTTACTTAAAATGACCAAGAGCAAACTATCAGCACACTTGCCATGCTGTAAACTTGAGAATGTGATCCCAGAGGTGAGTCCAAAGATTTTGTTTTTTGTTATTTTTACCTTACAAGACCCTACGGGAGTACTCAGTAGCTCCGACGCCCCCTCCCAGAATTCCTAAAAGGGTGGCTACCTCCCTTGAGCTGCTGTTTTCAAATTCCAGGATTTAATCAAGTTACGAGTTCTCTGTCCTGGTCCCTATGCGTCACAGCTGTTGTGTGCACATGAGGTAGTCCTACCTCATTTTGAACAGAATATTGAACAAACTACTATCCTTATCTTCAGACAAACCATCATATCGTCTGTTGCTCATGTAGGTTATTACTGTCTGTTATAAATGTACTATAAGTTAAGGAAAAATCCCAGAATCCTCAAAATCAGCCTCAGCTCTTTGCCTTTTACTCATTCTCATGTCTCCGTCTTTCATCAGTTTTACACTTGTGTCCCAAGAGAGAGTCTTAAAGAATGGATCAGAGTTGCCAGTGTTGACGGGGGACAGTCTGGAGGCTGCAGTACCCATGAGACTCACAGTGCATAAATTCATATTTACACACTCTCATACACATGCAGGCGCACACACGCACCCACGCACGCACACACATACAATCACACACACACACACACGTGCGCGCACACACACACACACACACACACACACACACACACACACACACACAAACACACAAGCGTGTAAATGGAGAATTTCCTCATCTTTCCTCTGTAACTTGGCATATCAGAGGCTCATTAGAGACTTCCTTTGACATACGTAGAATATGAGAGAATATGAGAGTGAAGTGTCAGCAGCCATTATAATGACTCAATTGATAAACTCTTCAAGCTATACCATGATTACAAAGCAGTCGGACTGTGTTTGTCACGACTCATCCTCGGTTGGTGTATTGTGTCTTTATGTTACCATGGTTTGTTTGTGTTGCCCCTCCCTTCCTGTGTCACCTCAATCAATGTAATCGCGGTCACCTGCCTTGTATTTCGTGTTTTGTATTTAAGTCCTGTCTCCCCCTCACTCCGTTGTCGGATCATTGTTGTCGTAATGTCTTCACGTATTTTGTTTCACATCCCTGTCGCTTAGTCCTCTTGTTGTTTTGTTAAGAGATGTCAGTTTGCCGGTTCTGTTAGTTCGTTCCCTTCAATAAACCCTGGTCCAAGCTGCATTTGGTCGCCCTGCTCCATTCGATCCGTGACAGAATGATCCGACCACTACAGCGACCAGCGCCTGGACCAACCTCCTTCATCAGGTCCCGCTGTGACGCCCGACTCACGGCCACCATCGGACTTCGCTCCAGCGACGCCGGATCCTTGGCTTCCATTGGAGTGTTTCTGGCGCCATCGGCTCCGCGGCCGCTGTCGGACTTCACTCCAGCGACACCGGCTCCGTGGCCGCCATCGGAGTCCCTCCTAGTGCCATTGGCTCCGCGGCCGCCATCGGAGTCCCTCCTGGCGCCATTGGCTCCGCGTCCGCAATCGGACTTTGCACCCGTGACGCCGTACCCGAGGCCGCCATTGGAGTGCCGCCCGGCGCCATCAGACTCGCGACCGCCATCGGGCTCCACCCCAGCGTCGCAGGACCCCCTGGCGTCGGCAGATTTCAAGCCAGCTGCGCCGGACCCGCGATCGTCCCTGGCCCCACTCCCACTGCTGCTGCGGCACGTGGTGGCTCTTGCTGCTGCCACACCTCCGCCTTCCGAATGCCACTGATCGCGGTCCAGACTTTCAAATGCCGCCGATTGCGGCTCTGACATTCCGTATGCCGCCAATTGCGGTTTATGTCGCAGAGTTGCTGCCGATTGCGGTTCATGTCCCCGAGTTGCCGCCGATTGCGGTTCATGTCCCCACAGTTGCCGCCGATTGCGTTTCTTGTCCCCAGAGTTGCTGCCGATTGCGGTTCATGTCCCCAGAGTTGCCGCCGATTGCGGTTCATGTCCCCAGAGTTGCCGCCGATTCCAGTTCATGTCCCCAGAGTTGCCGCCGATTGCGGTTCATGTCCCCAGAGTTGCCGCCGATTGCGGTTCATGTCCCTAGAGTTACCCCCGCCCACCCTGGGTTGTACTGTCACGACTCATCCTCGGTTGCTGTATTGTGTCTTTATGCTGACACATGGTTTCTGTTCGTGTTGCCCCTCCCCTCCTGTGTTACCTCAATCAATGTAAACATAGTCACCTGCCTCGTGTTTCGTGTTTTGTATTTAAGTCCTGTCTGCCCCTCACTCCGTTGTCGGATCATTGTTGTCGTAATGTCTTCACGTCTTTTGTTTCACGTCCGTCGGTCAGTCCTCTTGTTTTGTTAAATCATGTCAGTTTGCCGGTTGAGTTAGTTCGTTCCCTTCAATAAACCCTCTTCCAAGCTGCATTTGGTCGCCCTGCTCCATCCGATCCGTGACAGTGTTGTCCTGAAAACCCAGCGTGAATTGAAAAATGGCAGATGACAAAAGGTTAACCAGACACTGATCAAAACGAGGAGGTAGATAAAAAGTGCTATATGAGTCTTCTCCAATTACTTGTTTGGGCAAATTTTATTTTAGGCACTCTTGTTGTTTCTGTCATGGCTCACAGATGAGGGTGGGAGCCTAAAAGAACAGGTAAACAGAGATTTTCCCTTCTTCACTACAACAAACTGATAGTCTACATACATCACTATACAGAGATACCATCACTGCAGATGGTCCATCTGTCGATCTCTATTCTTCTCTTACGAGTGAACAAGACCCCAAGATACTTGAACTCCTACACTTTAGGCAGAACCTCAAGTTTCAAGTATTTCAGGGGAAAGCTTGGCAATATATGGAGTAACATCGCTCTGTTGGACTGAAAAAACTCCTCATTGCCAACTTAACTTTCAGCAGGACTGGGTCGCCCTTGGGACCCAGAGAAGATTAAGCAGTAATGATTGATGAATAGATGGATAGTGCAATATTTGTGATCCATACAGTACAACACAGCTGCCAATTAACATTTCTGCTACATTCACACTGCAGGTCTTTTTGGGTGAAATCAATTTTTCTGTGTGTAAGCGTTCACATTCCATTATAAATGGCCCTTGTGTATCTTGAGATTACCAAACCTGTGGGTTGTTAGTGCACAAAATGTAAGTAGAGCTCCAACGGATCCAAAATATCAACATAAAAGCTCTCAGTTGGTCCAAAGGCCAGCGCCATCAGGTTAGCTTGCTTAAACCAGTTCCAATCATCCAATCCGTCCGGAATTACCATAATTTCTAGATTATAAAACACACCCGAGTATAAACTGCACCAGCTAAAACTAGGAGAAAATCCTCTTTTGTTCATACATAAACCGCACTGGACTATAAACCGCAGGTGTTTTAATTCAAGATTCAAGAGTTTTTATTCGCCTTGTTTGAGCATGCCAAACAAGGAATTTGACTTTGATACATCACCGCCTCTGTTCAACATCTAGGTGACTAACAACACTCAGGACATGTGCGAAAATTGACAAATATTCTCAAACACCCCCTGATCTTAAACTCCCGGGAGGGCAAGGAAAACCTCAAAATTCCGACTAGGGGAAATGAGAAACCTAGAGAAGAGACCACAGATGGGAGGATCCCTCTTCTAGGATGAATGTTTAATTTCCTTATATTACAGTATATGCACAAATCATACAATATCATACAAATTATGAAAAATCCATAGGTAAGCTGCACTGGACTATAAGACACAGGGTTCAAAGCTTGTGCAAAAAGTAGAGGCTTATAGTCCGGAAAATACAGTACTCCAGTCTTTACTAGACTGGTGACTGTAAACTTATAGTATATTTTATATCTCTTACCTGTCCAACCTGCGACACAGCGGCAAGCGCCAGTTATTGGATCACAGCCATCAGCATTCGCACAGTCACATCTCTCTTTGCAGCCCAGGCCATATGATCCCTCCTACAAGCCAGGAAGCAAATGGGCAATAATTTGACTTCACTGGAGTGTTTAAAAAAAGAAGGAAAAAAGAAAAAGGATTCCATGATCACTAACATGACACGCTATGTCACACAATGCATCCCTCCAGCCTGGAGAGCAGGTGCATGTTCCATTAACAGGGTCACAGGCTGCCCCGTTTTCACACTGACAGATCTGATTGCAGGTTAGACCCCAGTTTCCGCTGGAGCATGGGATGGAGCAGTCAACTCCCTGCCAACCTGGACACAGAACCCAAACTATTAGTTACCTAACACTGTTTGGCATCGGAATCTTTAAGAGAGATTGATAAACATGAGAGTAGTGTCAATAATTAACAATATTTATACTCATTATAACAACTCAAGGAGAAACTCAGCATCCCTGAGAACCATTTGCCATTTTTTTCTTTTCAGTGGGATTGAACTGTCACCCTCGAGTTCCAAAGCCCAAGTCCTTAAAGTAACTTTATTTAACATATGACACCTGTCGATTATTAGAACTAGCAGTATACAGTAGTATTGTTTCGGAACGTTGCCAAATATCTGGCAGGGGTTTGTAAGCTTTTGTCTCATTGGCTGCATTCTCTTTTCTGCTCCATTGCCATCCAAAGCCACAAACCAGGCACTTGTTTTCCACATCTAAATGTTTTGAAGAGACAACTGTACTAAATTTACTTTCACAACTTTAACTTTAAATATTCCAGCACACCTGCGACAGATAATGGGAAGGATGGATGGATATTATTTACGCGAGACAAACTAATCTCCTAATTTAATAAATGCCACATGACATGAGGATAAAGTCTGGATGAAGTAACAATAAAGACTATTAATTTATTGTTCGGTGGGAAATTAAATGTTTGCCTAACCTTAAAATGTTGGTGTTTTCCTCCCCTTAACTTTTACTAGACCATCAAAAAAATGAGAAATACCCCACACGTGTGCATTCATTTTATAACATTCTGTTTTTATTTCTTTCTTTAATGTAATAAAATGTGATCAGTTATCTATCAAGATTTGTTCATGGTGGCAACTGGTATTTAACCCTCTGGTTAACATTAAGATGTAAAGAAGGGACAATAATGACCACAAAAAAAGGCTACCGACCTTCTCCGCAGATGCATGAGCCATCGACGTGTGAGCATGATATCTCATTGTGACAGAAACATGACGATGTGCAGTTGGTCCCATACAGGCCTGCAGGACAGACAATAGAGCAGTCCTCCCCCTGGAAAAATGGAAATCAGCAGTGAAGAGGGCAAATATGTGGATGCTTACGCAGCCGGATACAGTCATTGATTTATTCATTTTCTATCATTCATCGTTCCTACTCATGGTCCCAGAGAAGCTTAAAGCTAACCCCTCTGACATTGGAGTGAGTTGAGGACCTCACTTTGGCATGATCACCAGTCAATAACATGTCACAAACTGTACCATACGCATTTTTGCAATGCTGGGGGATGTAAGAGTACCTGTACTAAACAGCTTTTGAGCACGACAGAACATGTAAACACTGGGTTCAACACTGTGATGTACTGCTTTACTCAATTCACTGTATAATATATAATATAATGTACTGAAAGACCTACATTCAACTAACTGAGGTTTCGTGACTTCTTTGAAAGCAAGCAGTAGTGAAGTATATTGAACTAATTTTGAAGGTTTGGATTGTGGTGATTGGTGCTTGATGAAGAAATGACTTTCATCCTGTGCCCACACAGTCATCTTTTTTGACAAAAACAAAACATTAATATTCATTCATCTTTGGAACCGCTTAACCTAAAAGGAAAACATTTAAACCATAAAACATGATTCTGGTATTAAAATGTGTTCAAGGGAGTGTATAGCACAAATAACTGCGGTTAAATTTGATCTCAACCAACAACTGCTTTGTACAGGCAGCGGCCACCACTGATGGGAAAGGCAAGGCTTGCCAACACCAGCAGGAGCAAATTTTGGAAGGAAGATTCTTTTTACTGTTTTAGTTAAAATCGACATTTAGACGGAAATAAAAATAACATAGTATACATATAATTGTGGCGTTGGATGAAAAACGGTGGTCTTCAATTGATGGCTGGAAATGACAAAAACAAGCATGCAACAAAAATAGCCACTCTCCTTCACACTTGCACCTTCATCAAAAAAACAGAATAGCTGACAAGGAGCGAACATGGAGTCCAGCACCCACTGGGATTCTGGTTGTTGTCTTGCTGAGTGTGCAAAAAAACAGCTCTTGAGGGAAGGAAATCTATTTATTTCCATCCATCCATTTCCAACACCGCTTACCCAGTTCAGGGTTGCGGGGGGCGGTGCTGTAGCCTATCCCAGCTGACATCGGGCTAACAAATGTCACAGCTGTTACAGGGCACAAACAACCAATCACACCCACCCGCACACTGCCACTGACCGGGACTCGATCCAACGCTGCCCGCATGATATACTACGTAGCATAATATTGCATGATAGGGCGTGTCCAAATGCTTGACTGGTACTGTATGGGGGCTTTAGAGTGAACTCCTTAGTATTTCTTTTAAACCTCTGCACTTACTATATATCCTGGAGCACACATGCATGTTCCAGTGACGCCGTCACAGTCGGCTCCATTAGCACAGTCACACACTTCTTTGCAGCCTTCACCGTAGTAACCTGCTGGACAAGTCTCGTTGCAGAATAGTCCAGTCCATCCTGCAGCACATGTGCATTCGCCTGACAAAGGGTGGCAGCTAGATGCAAGAACAGAAGGAAAGAAATAAAAACACATTACAAACTGTAGAGCTATAGTATGGTAATAAAAATCATTTGTGAGATATTCCTGTTATAACATATCAATAGTTCAATTTTTTTCTTTTTTACATAATGTTGTTTTGGTTAACATATAGTAACTCAGCCAATCAAATTTCTGGCTCTCAGTTCCCTTCAGTCCTGTCAGTGTCCTTGAACAAGTTATTCCTGATACAGCATTACTGAAAGCACAAAGTTCCGTGGAGGCTTTGTCACCCTGTTCATCAAATTTCTTTTTTTTCCTTATCATACTGGCTTTCCTATTATCTGCAGAAACTGTTGAATTGAGATGACTTGCTGTTCATCACAGAATATTAGATTAAATCACTACATTCTGGACTACGTTTACAATACAATTATTTTCAACACTCCTGGAAGGAACGCCTGTAAAAAAGCAGTTTCTGCATTTAAAAAGCTTAATAAACAATTGCATAGTATATACACCTAAATCGCGAACCCCGAAAGCGTGTTGTATGGAAAGTCTTGTTTTATTTAGAAAGGCATAGAATAGAATAGAATAGAATAGAATAGAATAGAATAGAATAGAATAGAATAGAATAGAATAGAATAGAATAGAATAGAATAGATATGTTTTTAGGCAGCCAAAGGGGTCCCTTGTTACGTTAATTTAAGTCTTTAAATAGGTCACGGAAATTCATCACATCGCTAGCGCTAAGGTTTACACGCTAGTAATTTAGCTTTGTGCAGTATTTATATAATCCATCTAAAATACTACTTGAAAATGTACTAATGATGAAAAAAATTGGAGTCCATGACCAAACCGCGTTGGAAAGAAAGTCACGTAGGATTGAAGCAAGCAAAATCGAGATTTAGGTGTATTGGTAGCCTTGACTTGACTTTTTGATCACCTGAGTGTGTTTGCCATTTTGCAGGGGCACTCCTTGTCACAGAGGAGTCCATATATTCCAGCTGGACAGAAGCGGTCTTGGCAGCTTGGACCCTTGAATCCCTCATTGCAAAGACAGGCCCCGTTGATGTGGTAGCATTCCGCCCCATTCTGGCAGTCGCATTTATGGGCACACTGAGGCCCGTAAGTGCTGACTGGACATTCATCCTGGCACCTGTAATCACATAAATTAAGGGACACTAAATTGGTCAAAGAGCAGACAAAAAATATTTTACTTATTCGTTACAGGGTCATTCATAAGTGACCTAGAGCGTGTCTGCGTTGACTTTGGGAAAGAGGTGTGTGGTATACCATAGACTCACCTGTCAATCACAGGGCACACATAGACAATTCTCATTCACAGCAGGACACACAGACAATTCTCATTCACAGCTATGGGCAAGTTAAGGTGGTTAATTTGTCTCACCTACATGTTTTTGGATTCCGGGAGCACCTGGAGAACATGCAAACTCCACACAGAAGTGAGACCACGAATTACATATTATGTAATTCATGCAGCAAAATTGTATCAAATCAATTTCATTTGTGAAGAGACACTGCAGAGAAGCCAGCCAATGGATCTACTTGACAGACATGATATCAAAATGAAGATAATACGGATACTGCTCCCCCGGCGTTTAGTTGGAATTTACCGTAATTTCCGGACTATAAATCGCACCGGAGTATAAGTCGCACCAGCCATAAAATGCCCAAAAAAGTGAAAAAAAAAACCATATATATGTATATAAGTCGCTCCTGAGTATAAGTCCCCCCCCCCCCCCAAACTATGAAAAAAAACGCGACTTATAGTCCGAGAATTACGGTAAATATGATGCTAATCTTACTTTGAAATGTATTTCATAAGGAGAGGGTCAAGGTCTCATCCACATTTACCAAGTTTCTTTTAGCTCACATAAATTGTACTATTAACCACATTCGAATAGCTTTAAGGCCAAAGGGACACACAGTATGCTGGCAACGTCAGCAGGACTCGAGGTCAGAGCTTACAAAGTGACTCTATGGACGGGAAGGCGCATGAGTGAACTCTGGCTAGTGAATTACATGGATCAGACAAATCAATTTCACAAAAAAAAAATATATATATATATATCCATCCATCTTCTGTACCGCTTAGTCCCCACTGGGGTCGCGGGCGTGCTGGAGCCTATCCCAGCCGTCATCGGGCAGTAGGCGGGGGACACCCTGAACCGGTTGCCAGCCAATCGCAGGGCACACAGAGACAAACAACCATTTGCACTCACACTCACACCTAGGGACAATTTGGAGTGTTCAATCGGCCTACCAAGCATGTTTTTGGGATGTGGGAGGAAACCGGAGTGCCCGGAGAAAACCCACGCGGGCCCGGGGAGAACATGCAAACTCCACACAGGGAGGGCCGGAGGTGGAATCGAACCCGCACCCTCCTAACTGTGAGGCGGACGTGCTACCCAAGTGTATATATTTAATTTATTAAAAAAAGATCTAATATATATTGTATATATATATATATATATATATTTATATTTTTAGGGTCACAACATTGTTGTGACCTTTGTTAATACTATAACATTACTAAACTTTTAACTTTTAGGCCTTTAGGGAGTTTGGTGACTTGCACTCAGAGCATGGAGGAGGGTTAGACTGGGTGTTAGTAAGAGATTTACTGACATTTTCCTAAAGGCCAACACACCCCTGATGTTGTTAACTCCTTATTGTACGACCTCATTGTACAAAGTTTTGACTTTATATGGAGTATGTGTGCTTGCTTGTGCAGTAATGGAAAACAATCAACCAAATTTGTGGAGGAATGGGTCAAGAAACTGCCACATTTTCTTGTGGAACAAGATAAAGCACTAGATGTGTGGTTTTGTTCCCCTTTGTTAACTGTTTAGCCTTAGTTTATCGATCCGCTCTTCACATGAAATAAAAAACAACACAACATCCTTTGCAGAGTTAATGGGACACAAACGAGAGAGAAAATAAGATAAAAACTACCCCTAAAAATGTTTATGACTTCTGATTAAATGTGACACATTCCATTTTTAATTTACTCTTTAAGACACAGCAGGTCGTTGCATATAACAGCGCTCTTGGAGTGGTAGGTTACCCATATAGGGCACATCTTGACAAACAACCATTCTCACTCACAATAACACCTATAGACAATTTGGAGTGGTCAATCGACCTACCATATTATCTTTGGAATGTGTAAGGAAACCAGAGTACCCGAGAGAAACCCACGCAAACATGGGGAGAACATGCAAACTCCACACAGGAAGACCAGAGCTGGAATCGAGCCCTTAACCTCTGAACTGTGACGTGGATGTGCTAAGCAGTGCCCCATCGTACCATCCTGATAGAACATTGTTTATGCTAATTGAAAGCCAAGTTACATGCTCCACACATTTTCTATTTGAAACCACTGAGAAATAGACAAATGACTCAATTAAATTGTCTTAGTAAGGATATCTGTTGGGTATCATGTTCACATCACGTTAACTTACTTGAAACCCTTATCTTTGCTAATTCCATTACAACGTGGACAGAGTGGAAAAGAACTCACTCAGGGAATTATTCCGTGTGGTTTAATTTACCTGTCTGGCCTGAAATAAATGGATGTAATATGGGAGTAACGGTGGAAAGAGTGAAAAAAGTTGGTGAGGACAACAGAGGGAGATATGGAGTTTCAAAATGGCTCTTTCAGTTATTGAGATGATGGAAGAACAGTAAACTCTTTATCAATATACGAGTTATTAAAAAAAAAGTAAATTCATTCAACAAAGGGAATGCTGAGAAATGCTTTTCTCAAACACCAAGTACTAATAAATTAATTGATGACTATTCCTGGTTCTTATATTGCATCATATTATAGCAGTCTCAAGACTGCATGCAAATGTGCCCCCTGGAGAATGTGGGCAGGCTCCATCTTAAAGTCAGAGTATGGGTAATCTTCACTTTGAGGCAATTTAAGGCATCATATCAATATGAATTAATGGATAAATGTATTAAACTTTCTCACCAAGGCAAATAGATGTATGAGTACAATAAATTAGGTAAAGACATTAACTAATCAGCTGGGAGAAGGTCCCATTTTATTATTACTCTAGCTTAGGATGTGTATAATCAATGCATATTTTTATTTCAGGCCTCCTTCATTCAGAGTTGACAATGCAAGTTTGTGGTGATGCGGTTTGAACTGCATCGTATGTGGCTTGTGAGACAAATACGAGAGTGGAAGTCTCTACTGCACATGAAGCAGATGTGGCTGGTTGCAATGGGGTCTCTCTTTGTTTGTTCTCTTTTCGCTTGGCTCTCTTTTTTTAATGGCCTACTGTGTGAACTTGTCTTCACACTTCTTCAGCTGGTGGTGGAACAGGCAGAGTGTCCTGAATGGAATGGAGCCGACCAAATGCAGCTTGGACCAGGTTTTATTGGGGGAAAAGACGCATACCGAAACCATGACAACATATACACAAGGAATCGAAACGAGATGAGTCGTGACACAGAGGGCTCCAAGTTTCTGAAGCTATGCAGCATTGGTGGTCGGCAGAAATGGCACCTTCAAAGAACTTCTTCAAGCTTTGCTCCATGATGCACCTTGGTAGTGTCAATGCGCGGCTTCTCAAGTGGCTTGGCACGATAGAGTTGCTTTGGTGTCAGGCGGATCTTGCAGCATCCCAGTGAACAGCAGTGTGCGCAATGGTAGATGCGGGCGAGAAGCATCTGTTTGAGGCTTGTGCGCCTGGTGATGATCATGTCGAGCTGGTGCCAGTGTTTGGAGCGAGGAGGCCGCCAGGACTTTCTGTGTTGGGGCTTCGTCTGGAAGAACGTCCAACAAATTGGTATAAAATCCATCTTTTGCCTCAGGTGTAGAAGTCAGGCACTGATGAGAGTGAATGGATCAGCAGAGGTGTGCAGACAGAGAGTAAGCAGTTGTTCCCATTCTTTCAACCATCTTCTGCAAGGTGAACTCGAAAGGGACTCAGAGTCCGTTGGACGTTGTGAGGATGTTCCAACAAGCCAGTTGTTCCAACATGGTCTCATACTTTTTGTTTTTTTTGGTTGGTGCAGATGTTGCAGTCTGCTTGTCATCTGTCACCTAATCCCCATGCACCCAATGAAGAAGGCAGACCATGGAGGGACAGCAGGGTATTGGCCGGGGGCTGCCCAGTTTGGGCGGGTAGTCGCTCTCCAATGAGATGTGAATATCTCTCCCACCATTAGAAGCAACCCCTGACGCCACGCTCTACACCAACCAAGCATTATAACCCGGTAGACTGCTGCTTCCCGTGTTGATTTAATAGTGTGAAGCAAAACTCTAGTGTCCTCTCCAAGTGCAGGCTAGAGCATGGGAGATATGGAGGACCACCGGTTGCCTAGTTAGCACGACCCCCTGCCCCCTCTCCATTGTGATGGTTGGTCCAAGCGGAATGCCGGGCCCATACAGTTTGGAACTATCGACGTCACAGGAGTTGCCAGAGCGCAATGGCAGGCAACCTCAAACTGCCTATTGGACTCAAAGTCCAGATTTTCCCTCAAGGTTAACTTCTGAAGCCAATGATCTAAGGAGATGTTGCTACAAGGCATCAGTTACTTTTTTTAACAAGAGTTTTCCTTCTCTGCATGCGACACATAGCACAGGGTTACATGGTACCAATGCATAATAATGTGACACTTAGAATAATAGTGACTGTGTATTTAAGGGTCAGCTTAAAGCTGCATTAAATAAATGCTGGTAAAAAGCCAATATATATATATATATATATATATAATAGGTTAGTGTATGAAAAATAGAATCCTACTGCTTTTAAAGGCTTATTAGACAACTTCCAGTTTTCATTGGTAAATAATATCCTATAATGATGTTGACAATAAACGTTTATCTTTGGTTTTATAGCCCCCCCCCCCCCCCACCTCACACACACACCACTCGTCAAATATGAGACATGATAGATCCAATAAACAGCCTAAAAACAAACAATCAAACAGGCGGGAATTCCATCCCAGATGACACCCTTTTTGCGGATGAAGAACGAAGGAAGGGAAAGTTAAAATAAGGACTGTGGCTGGCCGGAAGTGTACTTTTGTACGTCTGTGTAATTGTTCCTATAGGCACAAGTGCAGTCTAACAACCTTGTTTTTTTGGGGAGCATTCAACTTCTATTATTATTTTTTTTTTATGTCTTTATTAAAAAAGGAGAGTAACACATTTTAGATGTTTATCGTTTTTTTTCGTGTATAATGCGCCCCCATGTATAATACGCACCCTAAAAATGGCATGCTGATGCTGGAAAAAAGCCTGTACCCCTGTATAATACGCACCCAATTTTTATGAATTTTTTAAATTTTTTTTTTTTTTTAAGTCCCAATGATCGTCACACACGCAGGGAGGCAATGGGTCCCATTTTTATAGTCTTTGGTATGGTCTTAACTAGGCTGGATGTAATTTTTTTTGTTGGCGTTGATTTCTCCGACTGCCCATAAACGCACCACCGCGCTCCGTGCGCGCATGTGAAAAAGGCGTGCGGACGTGAAAAAGGCGGCTCTGTATGGGAGAGACGTTGAAGAGGAATAAAAACACCCTTGGAAACCAAAACTTGCTGTCACGAACGGAGTGGAAGATGGAGCAGGGCGACCACGTGCAGCTTGGAAAAGGGTTTATTGCAGGAACTTACAGACTCGGTAACAGACATAACTTGCAACCAAACCAACAACAGATACTGACCGAGATGTGAGACAAAGGGACCGGGTGACATTAGCAATGAACCGACAGGGGAGTGACACAGAGACAGGACTTAAATACATGACTGGAAATGAGAGGCAGGTGAGAATGATCACACTGATTGAGGGAACACAGGAGGGGAGGGGCGACGCGAACAGAAACCATGGCAACCTAGCAAAACTGGGGACCAATCATGACACTTGCCCCTCGTTGTGACTCGGAGCCGCAACAAATGTTTCGGATTTGTGTAGGGTACATTGTGACAGACAGCAAACGAGCAGGTGATCGAGCAAGCGTCTGATACGAGAGCATTGCGGTCGTATGTTGTACCATGACTTTCTTTAAAAAAAAGAAAAAAAAATTAAAAAAAGAAAAAAAATTTAAAAAAAAAAAAAAAAATTTAAAAGTTTTTGTACCCATGTATAATGCGCACCCCAGATTTTAGGACAATAAATTAGTTAAATTTTGCGCACTATACACGGAAAAAAACGGTATTACTACGAAAATGAAAAAAACAACTGCCCCAGAGGGAACACCTTTAGAATGCCCACCGTATAACATCTTGTACAACATTGCAATAATGGACTGGATTTGATTCTACCTTAGGCTACAATGCAGAGTGAGATCCTTGCAGTATTTGCCCGAATATAAGATGATGTTTTTTGCATTGAAATAAGACCGAAAAAGTGGGGGTCGTCTTACATTCGGGGATATTATACCCATTCACTTGTGCGCAGCGGTAAGTTAAAGGTTTCTGGTATCGACTGAGTATGTTGCTGTGATCGTGTGTGTCTTTGACACAAAGTGAGTATATACATTTCATTGTTGCTATTGTCCACTGTTGTGGCGTTTGTCCGATCGCAGTTTGCTTCGTGTGCGCGCCGTTTGATTGACAGCTCCGAGCCAACCCCCTAT